>NW_020954630.1:4966920-5295247 GCF_900497805.2 Vombatus ursinus
AAGAAGAAGAAGAAGAAGAAGAAGAAGAAGAAGAAGAAGAAGAAGAAAGAAGAAGAATAGGGATGAGAAGAGAACACACACAAAGCAGCCCTAGATGATTTGCTTAAATTCTTGCCTTGCTGTTGAGACTTGGAAAGGAAAATAGTTTAAGTTTATTTCCACACAGGGGCGCTGAAGCACGTTTTAATGCAGCAAAATGAATGAATACAAAACCCCTGAAAGGTGGAATTCACTTGCTTTCTTTTATCCCTCCCCCTCATTTACGATATAAGCATCTTAAAAGTTACTGGTTCCCTACATCTTAGTCCATACCCTTCCTATGTGGAGGATGAAAGGGGATGTTAGGTAAATCAGTTTGATGTGTTGGTGATGCATTGGGGAGGGTAGCATTATAGAGAATTGTCTCAAAATATTATCCTGGGCCTTACCTTCTCAGCTTATAGCACTTAGCAAGAATCGCTTTGTTTTCGTCCTTTTCCATTTCTAGGAAAAGAAACGAGAAGTTAGGGCTTTGTTAGCAACATCGCTTGGTTTATGAGTAACCTCTCTCGAAGCTTACCCATTAACCCCTCCCCTACAGAGATCTATCCTCAGGCTTCCATCCCATCTTCTTCTTGGCTAATCCTACCTCTTCTCCTCGTAAAATTAAGTGTTTTTGTTGTTGCCGTAAGTTCCTCTGTAAAACCCCCTGGGAACAACGAGGAGGAGCACTTAGACCCACCGAAAAGAGAAATGAACAGAAAGAGGGGAGAGGATTAACAGGAGAGAAAAGCAACGTGCTTCGAATGTGGGCTCCTAGTTCAGCTTAGCTTCCACCTCTTCTTCCTCCTCTGAGTTTCCCACCGCCCTTTTCCCCAAATTCATATCTCCCTCCCTTACACGCATGCTTTCAGCAACCTCCGCTTCTCTCTGCATACTGTTGGTATGCGCCCTCCGAGGGTGTCGTGCCGCTGCCCAATCCCACAGCGCCCCTGAAAGCTGTCCCCCAGGAGCTGCCTCTTCTGTCCCTTGACCCTACCCCACCCTTTCGAGCGGTTTCTCTTTTTCTCTAGGCTAGTGTTCTTTTCCCCACTGAATCCCGAACCACCCGGGCGCCATTATCCCAGCAGAGGTTGGGGGGGAGAAGGAAGATTTGGGAGGGGGGGACTAGAGGGAGCAGGAGAAAGGATTAGGAGAAGGGGTGCGAGAACTAGGGGAAGGGAGTCAAGGCAGACTCCAGGGGGAGAGGGTGTGGGGGACCCAAGAAGAGAAAGAGCGTGAAGACTGGCTTTGGATGTTTTCTGGTCTCTAGATGGTGCCAAATTTCTTGGAGCCAGGGCATTTTCCCTCCCTTATTCTGCCCCCTCCCCTTTGATTAGGGCACTTGCAACGGGATAGGAAAAAAAAAGAAACCAAACACACATATCCATCAGCTCCCCCCCTCCTTGTTTAGATGTGCTGAGAGAGAGAGAGAGAGAGAGAGAGAGAGAGAGAGAGAGAGAGAAGCCCAGCGGTGACTTCAGTGTGGCATGCTGTAGGGAGCAGCAACGGCCTCCTGGTTTTTCTGTTTTGGGGGGTGGGGGGAGGGGGGAGGGAGATAGTCAGAGAGAAAGACGGAGGAAAAAACAAAAAAGAAAAAGCTATAGAGCGTTTGACTGATGGCTTCGCTCTACCAGAGATTCACAGGCAAGATCAACACCTCTCGGTCTTTCCCGATACCCCCCGAGGCAAGTCATCTTCTAGGCGGCCAGGGCACTGAGGAAGAAAGCAGTGGGGCTGGGGGTAAGCCCCCCAGGCCCCCAGCGCCGTCGGCACCCCAAGACCATGGCGCAGGCGGCCGGCCCCGGTTCCAGTACCAGCCCCGGAATGACTGTGAAGAGGAAGATGTAAGACTATCTTTCTTTGTTGGTGACCGTGGCGGTGTTGGCGGTGGCGGTGGCTTTTGAAAAGCTAGCTTACGATATGCGTTTTCTGGGAGTACCTTCTTGATAATCTTTAAACCAACCTTCCTTCCTTCCTTCCTTCTTCCGTTTCTTCCCCCCCCCCCGCCTTCTTTCCTTCTATTTCTCTCTCCTCCCCCTTCCCCTCCCCGAAGCTCCCACAAATGTCATCTTTGTACCGAATATCGGTCATCCCCTCCCCTGGCAATGGGTGCCTGGCAGCGACGTCGGGCCAGGAGTTTGGGTAGTGTGTGTATGTTTTCCCGGGGCTCTTGTGAGCCCCGGTGTGAGTTACTGGGTTTATTTTGTTTGTTTTTCTTTAAACCGTATCGGTATAGCCCTATGGAGGGAGGCCACGGCTCTGCCTCTGCCTGTAAGTTTGTGTGTGTATGCGTGTGTGTGTGTGTGTGTGTGTGTGTGTGTGTGTGGTGTGTGTTTCCTATCTTTTTACGTCTCATGAATGATGAAGTCGTGGACTCTGTTTTTCCCCTTTCGTCCTCTGCTTCCCCCTCCCTCAGACTCTTCTTACTCCTTGAGTATAGACAGTATCCCATTCTTCTACTCACTTCTTTCAAATGAAGCTGGTGTCTAGTTTTGTTTTGTTTCATTATTATTTTTCAATGATCGTCATTTGTTATATTCGGGACCAGAAACCTATAACCACCCTTGCTCTGGTCTGAGGTCCCAGAGCTCAACGCGCGCTCGGTAGATAGGTTTTACCTCTGGTACTCAGCCCCTTTCTTTGCCTTGGACGGACAACTCAACATTAGACTGTATTAAGTGAAAACTTCTCCACATGCACGTTTCCGCGGTTTCAAAGGTTGGATTTGCATATTGCCTTAGTAACGAATGACTCACGCAGGGCACTTGCTGTTGTCCCCGCTGCTGGGTCTGATAGATTGAAGAGTTAAATCACCTTACATCGATTCCTTCCAGGGCTTTGATGGGGTGTGTGTGTGATGGGGTGGGGGGCAGCTCTACGCTTCCGAAGGAGGATGTGGAAAGATATGCGTTTTTTTATTCTTTTTTTTTAATGTCAGGAAAGACAGTCCAGATAATCCATCAAACGTTCTAGTCCTGCTGGGGTCTGCTAAGATTGGGACCACTCTACCTATATTTTACAGCATAAGTTGTTACATTACATTATTTGCGCGTGTTTTTTTTTTTTTTCAATCTCTTTTGTCCTGCACCTTTGTGTCGGCCAAAGATCACAGAATTACATAGGAAGCCCCAATTCTAGTTTCCCCAAAGTTATATCATCACCCTCCAGATTCCCTATGGAGGCATCCAATTCACTTGCTGCCGCCAGAAGTTTCGGGTGTTGGATTGCAATTTGTCTTGACTTACCAGTTACGGTTTATGATAAGTTACTGGGAGCCCTCACCATGGGGCCTAGATAGTTCTTGAAAGGTGGGCCTTGCTGAGACACTTTTTGAGTTCTGGATTTTGGTTGGTGTTTAAAAAATTAAAGTTATTTTCTTCAAGGAAGGTAGAAGTATGTTTTGTTGAGGATTTTTTTTGGGGGGGGGCCAAGTGTGAATATCCAAAAGAAAAAAAAATACAAATGTAAGCTCCGACCTTGCATAAGAATTTTCCTTTGGATCATTTCCCAAAGCCCTTCATTAAAAGAGATGTTTTTCCCCCTGGCTAGCTGCGTCCTAAGGGATGTGAACGAGTTCTTAGTCATCTGGGTCGCCGGCTAGCAGTCCTTGAAGAAAGGGATGAGGGAGTAGTGGGTAGAGAAAGAAGGGGATTAAAGATAACAGCGGTTTCAGCGAAGGGGGTGGAGAATGGAGGGGGGAAGAGAAGGTAACTGAGCTGCAATGCAGACAGATTTCTCCGTAGACGCTCGTTTTCTTCAGTCTGGCTTAAATCTGGAACTATATTGCCAGAGCCCGGAATGTGTGACGGGCACCAGGAAAGGAGCCTTTGTGAAATTTCATCCTTGCAGACTCTAGGTGTCGCTAGGACAAAGCAAAGGCACTGACTTCCGGATTTTATATCAGACATTTTCTGAACCCTGATTTTTTTTCCTCCTTTCTTCTGATTTTTCTTTTTTTTTAAAACAGCTTGGAGCATATATTCCCTGTTTTTAAATATCACAGATGTCTGGAACTGTTTCTCAGATCATCAAAAGCATTGGACTGAGAAACAAATAAGGGGATTAACATGTGAAAAGGCTTTTTGCTGATTTGACTCTAAAATAGCCCCTTAACTTAATCATTAAGAGTGTAAGGTCCAGCACTAGACACGCTTTTTTTTTCAGAGAAATATGAAGAGCATGTGCTTTTATTGGTCATGTATGTATCTTTACACCATTGTGGGTCTATCTATATATGCAAATGCCTGATACATATGACCAACACATAGCATGCATCCAGTGTATTCAGCATATGCAACCCAGACAGTAATCCAGATCCATTTTCCAATCTGTAGTTAGGCTAATGCCCCAGAGCATTCCCCCCTCAACTATGTCACTGCCTCCCAGTTAAATGTAGCACATTAGACTGTTAGAGATGGATAGATCCAATTTATCTCTTCAAAAGCATTACTTGTATTTCTCCAGGGATTCATTCCAGTCCTTAAGGTTAGGACTTAATTGAAGAGGGGATAAAAGTAATGAAATTTTTCTTTATGAAAAAATTTAAAATCTGAGTATAAGCTCTTACCCTTTCACAAACATAACATGGTATTGCATGCCTCTCTGGGCCTTAATTATTTTGTTTTTTCTCCCATTATATTCAATATTATTAGCAAGGTGATTCACAGCTAAAAAAAAAAAGAGTTATCTTGAAAGAATCCTAAGAAATTGTTTGTTTTGTTTTTTTAAATGAGGCTGGGGAATGATAGACATTTACATATCCTTATTTTAACATGTAACACATTACATGTGTTTCTATGGGGTGTGTATGCATGTCAATATTTGGCAGTTCCAGAAATTTTAAAAATACTGTAATTTTCCATATTTGATTAGCAGATTGCAAGAGTACTACTAAGCCACTTGTTAGCTATCCCAGGTGCTGAAGGGAGCTCCCCTCCCTATCCAGCTCACTAAATCTTTGTCACATTCATCAAAAAAAAGTCAGAACCAATAGGTTGGAAGCTTTATTGCTCTTTTGTGGCCTGTCCCTCACTGAAAGCAGTTAAGCAATCCACCAAGGCAGTTTCCTGACCTTGACCACTGAGATCACTGTAAACATAACTAGTTTCTCTCTTTCCTCCTGAGCAGTTCTTTTTTTTCTGCAACTAAAAACAAAAAGGCTCTCCCCTATTCCCTCAATCTCTTCCCACCCCAAAGACAAATGAATGCAGTTCTGGACCAGATGTGTGTGTGTGTGTGTGTGTGTGTGTGTGTGTGTGTGTGTGTAAATCTCAAATAAAAAAAAAAGTAAGGTAGCCACAAGGGCAAGCATAGAGAAATGAGGTATAAAGGTTGTATGAGGAATAATTAATTGGTAATATATTATCTGTCTGCACAGAATACATTTGAAATGGAAAGAAAGGCTACTTTGTGATTCTATCTAATAATAACCACACTGTTATTACTAATTATAATTAAGAGCCAATGTTTTCACAGGTAATCCTCTTTTGGGGAGGATCGCATCTCAGCTGTAAAGATTTCAATTAGAAATATAAAAGGGTAGTCAGGGTCTCTTTGCTGTCAGATGTTTTTCTTCTCATCTGCCTCTTTTCTTTTTAAGGTAAAACACCTGAATCCCTTCTGGGGAAAGTACTAAACATTCCAGGACTGGGAGAGATGTCTTATATAAGTTTTGAAAGAAGTTGTCTTTTAAAAGAAATGTTTAGCTTGTGTCAGCTTGTAATGCAATATAGTAACTTCTAAAATATAAAATCCAGGAATTGGCTTGTAATGAAATATGGTAACTTCTAAAATATAAAATCAATCACAGTTCATCTCAATTGAGATGCTGAAATTGTCAAAGAAATGTTTAAACAGAACATGACATCTTTAAATCTAAACCGATATATATTTGGTTGGTCTCCCTTTGAGGCACAACTCATAGATTGTTGTTAGTAAAATCCTTTCTCTTCATATACATGTTTCCCCACCTTGGCAGGGGGAACAGGGGCAGTACATAGTAGCCTAACTTGCTATTTAAATGTGACATTAAACTGGGTTAGCCAAACCATTGATTTACCATCAATGCTGCTGCTGTTTAGCCTGTTCCCCACCTCCATCCTTGAGAGATCCTTCTAACTTTGCCATCCATTTTGATAGGTCTTTGGACCCCTGAACCATTTGTTTCATTGATCAGTGGGGGTTCACAGACCCTCTTGTCTGTTCTACATTAACTAATCTCTAGCTGAGTGACATTCTATTATAGTTCATTATCACATGATGATATTTTGGTTTAGAGATTTCAAACTTTCCATGCCCTGCCTTTCTCACCAGGACCTTCTTATCTTCTACTTAGCTATCTTTCTTCAACCAAACAAGTCATCCCTTTTCTCCCACAATTTATTGGCTAGTTCAATTAACCCTTTTCTGATTTTACTTACCTTAGCCAAGCCAGCATAATTAGTCTCTTCAAGAGGCCCTTAGTCATGTCATAGACTCCCCAGTCCCCTTAACCTTCCGCTAAGTAGGACACTCCCACCCCACCTCCATTTTTTCCAATTTCTTTATTCCTGTACTTGGGATACAGAATAATGCTGGAAGAAGAATTCAATATAATGAATTGCCCTATTAGGACTCTATTTTTTTTCTCCTTTCATCTGGTCTTTCGCTACTTCAATGTTTGTTATCCTTAATAAATTCTCTAGCAAACTTCCCAAATTTGTATTATGAATTTCTTCTCTCCTCAGTTCCTCAATACCATTCATTTTCCTTGTTGTTGTTGTTGTTGTTTAGTAGTTTTCAGTTGTGTCTGACTCTTCATGACCCTATTCGGGGTTTTCTTGGCAAAAATACTGAAGTGGTTTGCCATCTCTTCTCCAGCTTATGTTACGGATGAGGAAACTGAGGCAAACAGGATTAAATGACTTGCTCAGGGTCACAAGGCTAGTTAAGTATCTGAGGCCAGATTTGAACTCAGGAAGATGAGTCTTCCTGACTCCAAGCCCAGCCCTGTATCCACTGCACCAACTAGCTGCCTCTACCATATAACTTTACATCTTTATAGAAAAGATGGAGGTTTTTCATGCTTGAAGTCACCTTCATTCCATCTTTTCTGCCTTTAGCATTTGTAAGAGTTTATTCTGTCTTATTTTTACCTGTATTAAAGAAAAAAAAAACAATGTCCTTTATTTCCAAGGATATAACTTCACATCTATGTTTAAATCTGTACTTCTATTGCCTTTTATCTAATCCTAGCATGCCACTACTATGATCTTGGTTAATTATTCTTCTCACCCATTCTGGGATCTTCAGTGTCTTCCAGTTCCTATTTCCTCACCAATTATCCTCTCCTTAACCCCTTAGCCCCCTATACTATACATGCTATTCCCTTCATTGCTCTATAATTATCATCCTAAATATTACCAAATGATCTCCTAATTTTATGAAACACAATAGCCTTTTCTCAATCCTCATTCTCTTTGGTCTACTATAGCATTTATCCACCTCTGCCTCTTTGATTCTTTTCTCCCTTGGCATTCACAATACTATATTCTCCAGTTATCATTCTACCTCTCTAGTCATTCTCTGTTTTCCTTTTTTCATCAAAAAGTCTCTTCCTTTTCTTGTCCTTTAAACATGGGATTCTACAAAACTCTGCCATCAGTTTTACCCTCATATCTGTCTACACTCTTACTCATTTGAAGATCCCATATAGGCTCACATCTTAAGTATTTCTTATACACAAATAGCTGCTAAATTTCTATTATCTGATCCTCAACTCTGTACCTAGCATCAATATCAATATCTTTTGAAAATTTCCACTTAGTTGACTTGAAATTACTTTAAACTAAACACATATAAAATGGAATTGCTCTTATTTTCTTGAAAGCTAACTCTTCTTTCTAACTTCACTACTCCAGTTCTTTCTAATGCCATTCATTCTATTATCCAGACTCAAATCCATGGCATCATCATAAATTCTTCCCTCTATTTTCCTCCCCTCTCTGTTCCCATGGCATATAAATGATCATATTCTATCCTTTCTATCACAGAAATAGCTCAAATCTCTTTCTTTTCTATTCCTATTTCTATCATTCTAGTTCAGGCTCTTACTGCCTCATACCTAAATTGTTAAAATAGCCTCCTAACTTTTTTCCTTGTCTTAAGCACCTTCTTCTATCCAATCTGCACACCAACTCCTATCTATTTTTTTTTCTAAAATAGGGTTTTGATCATATCAGTGTTCTGCCCAGAATCAGAGTCACTTTCAGTGGCTTCTTCTTGCTCATACAATACTGACTGAACTCCTTTGGCTGGCTTTCAAAGCCTCTCATGATTTAGCCCTATCCTTCTTTTCCACTATAAAATCCATCTCTTAACCTTACCAAAACCGGACAACTTCATTTGCAATCTCCTGAATATTACTTGCCCTTTCACATCTCCATTTTATAGCTTACCTGGAAAATATTTCCTATAGTATCTCCAACTTTCTAAGCCCTAACTATCCATCAAAGCTCAAATTCTAACATTTCTATAAAACATTTTGTTACTAACCTATCCTGAAGTGATCTCTCTCTTTTCTGAACTCTTTTAGCAATTTTTAGCGATAACAATAAGGTGCTATTTTTAAAAAATGTAATAATAATTACCTTGTGATATCTTTCCTATCGTGTCTTGAATTGGTATTAAGTCCTTTGTTAATAATTAATTTTGAACATGTTAATATCTTGACTCTCAACTAGATTAAAAGAGCAAGGACTATATCTTACACATATTTTTATCCCTTTCAGCTTAAAACAGTTCCTTGCACTTAGTAAGTATTGATAAATGTATTGTTCTTGTACAGTAGAATAAAAGAACAACTAAGTTGTTTATTAAGTTATTTATTTATACAACACTATGGCATAAGCATACAATTATGCTTTGCTTTACTCTGTAGTTGTATTCCTGAGAAGTTGGGAGTTGCCAACTTTTTGCATATTGAAACTTTTTCATGTATCATTGAAACACCTACAGTGAAATAATTGTGAAGTGAATAACCACCCCTAATTTATGGTATATGTAAATTCAAATTTGCATATATTGGGTTGTCTTTAATCTAGTTTAATACATTTGTACTAATTACTTAGATATTTGAATGGATTTAGGATTTCCAAATGTGAGCACTGCATCCAGGACAGTGGTTATAAACAGTTCCATTCCTTCCCACCCTGTTCCATTGACATCATAATTTTTCCATAAATCCTCTGCAGAGTATTTACTAAACATATTCCTCTTACTCCTTTATTTATGATGATGTTAGCATACAATAGAACCATTGGGTTAAAAGATATGATTGGTTTTGTGATTCTTATTGGATATTGTCTTGCTGCACTCCAAAATATTTGTGTCTTTGTAGTCCCACCAGCAATATGTGAATATCTATTTCTTCAGAATTCTGTAAATATTAGAATTTATCAGTTTTCCAAATTTTTTTTTCAGCTCAGTGAGTAAAAGGTCTATAAATGTCTTAAGAGTATCTTGATTTGTATTTCTCAGATTATTTAAGATTTTAAACTTTTTTTCCATGTAGTTATTGACAGTAACAATGTCCTTTGATCATTGCTACCCTGGGAAGTATGAATTCAGTTAAGTTCATTAAGCATTTACTAAGTGCTTACTATGTGCCACATGCTGGGGATACAAAGAAAAAAAAATTACATTGCTACTCATACCAATATGTGTCAAATGCTTATAGATTTTGTATGTAAGACTTTTATCTGACATATTAACTTGAAACATTTTTTCCTGATCTGTTTCTTTTTCTATAATGTCTTTTAATTTTAAGGGTATCACTTCTTTTGTACAAATATCTCTTCATCTCTTTGTGGTCAAAGCCATTTATTTTGTCCAACGTGATTTCTTCTATTGATTTAATGAATAAAAATCTTCCTTCTGTCTATAGTGAAAACAAGGACTATTCCTTTTTCTTCTGGATAAATGTGTATATGTATATGTGTGTATAGATGTGTGTATACATATATGTATACATGTATACCTATACAGACACATGTACGTGTACAGGTATATTGTGTTTTATGTTGTATATGTATGTTTATGTGTGTTTATACTATACACACTTCTACCAAGTTAAATATATAAAGACTATAAAGTCTATAAAACAAAAATTGACCTAAAAATTGAATTAAGTAGCAAAATGGTAAAGTGAAAATACATATCTATGTCAATAAATATATCTATATCTATAGACATATATGTGGGTATATATCCACATACGTGTATATACACACATATAATATATATATATACCTGTATATGCACACAAAATTGTATGTATATATATGCATATACATATATACACACATACATATAAATATGCAGATATATCCACTTTTTTATGTTTGGCACCAATGTAGTCTTTCAATTATTCATCATTTTCCCAGTCTTAATACTTTACCAGCCTACTTGCTTTTCTAGCCATGCTTATCTTAGATAATGCCCTCTACCATGTCTTACATTCATTATACATCTTGCTTGTGCTCAATACATTACATTTAAGGTGTCTCTTGGGGTCATTTGTGATTTAATTTTTTTTCCAAAATCAAGATATTTAATGATGTTGAAACTTTCAGAACTGAAAATTGGGGTCAACCATGTTCGTTTTGTTGGTAATATTACACTACCTGTTGAAAGGGAGGAAGGAAGGAAATACTGCCTGCTTGAGGCCAAACCTTGAACTCTCAATTCTTCTCCAGAGTTAGCAAGTGAATAGTAAAGTTGCAGAGTAGTCTGGAAACTGACTTCTCAGAGCCTAGTTTTTCCTGTTGTCACTGCTGCACACTTCCAAGATAATTTACTTGTCTATGTTACCTGCAGACCTAAGTAAATCTAGAATATTGTAGTAGCAGAATATTAATTTATATTTTGTGGCAATGAAACCATCTCATTTTTGCTTTTGAGATTAATGTTCTTATATTATAAAGTGGACAGGAATTTTTCTAGCTGTTGGCTTTAGACAATTTTTTCTTCCATAAAATAGAGCTTTTTCATTTTTCCAAAGCTTTCTCTTCTTTGGAGTCACAGTGATTAATGAGTTTAATTTTTGCAAGCAACTGCCAGGAGGTGCTGAGTAAGATGTACATGCTGATTGTGTATAACCCTGTTCCTTTTAATTACTTTGATGATAACAATGCATTAATCAAGTGCATGAGAAATGCTTCCATGTAATGTACAATATTGATCCCTTTCATAAGGCATTGACTATAAAAATGATAATCATAGTAATCCTTTAAAAATTAAATTCTGCCTAACACATTAAGTGTTAAAGGCATTGAATTCCCAAGTGAAATGCTATCATTTGATTCCATTTGAGGCAATAATTATTTAATTATTTTATTTACTTTTTCAAAGCAAACTTTTGTTTTGGTTATCTGAATTTGTAATATGTGGCATTTGAACACTCTATTTTGCAGAATTTTTGTTTTTAATAGAAGTATAACATTTCAAAACCAGCACAATCTTAGGAACCATCTTACCTAGCTTCTTCAATTTATATATGGAGAGAGAGATTAAATGAGGCAAGTACTGAGTCCTGGAAAGAGAGTCCTGCATGTTGGAGGCAGAGGATCTCCTTTGAATCCCTGCCATGCGAGTCTCATTTTTGCTCTCTGGTCTTTAAGTGTCTCCTCTGAAAGATGAGGACTTTGGGCTGACTTGCCTTTCAGACCCATGGTAGCTCTGCATCCTATCCACTGCCCAATATCTCACAACTGATTTTTGTGGTGGAATTAGGACTTGCAGCATTACAGAATCTCTAAATTGGAAAGGACTCAAAACCCATCTTTCAACCCATACCTGAATAGGAACATCCTATGTGATATCCTTTGCAGAGTAGTCATGCAGTCTATGTTTGAATCCAACCCAGGGTTCCTGACTTCTGTTGATTTCCACTTTACTTTCCTGCCTCTTAACTCAATCTTTATGCCAAGTTTTATTTTATAGACTTTTATATAGTCTTTATACATTTAACTTAATATTCATATCATCATCATCATCATCATCATCATTTTGATAGTTCACATATAGGAATATATATACCTTTAGGTGACAACACGCTCTGATCACTGTATCAGACTAAAGAAGTTTAGTTAAGCATTCTAATGACCACAGGCATCTGAGAATATTTTGCCCTGATTCACTTTTTCCAGTATTTTCCTAGAGATAAGTTGTTTTGGCATTTTCTGGTGAAGTATGTTACCGATTGTATTTGTTTATAGACATAGGAAACACTATCTTATACAGCATGGTTCGGAAATAACGAGGTATTCTGGTTAAACAAATATAAAAGCTAATAATTAGCATATAAGACATACAAATGTCACTAGCCTTAAAAAGAGGTACAGATCTCTGCCACCTATAGGAAATTTGTAATTAGGACTTTCCTCATCCTATCCACCAAAATAACAACTCTATCACTGACCTTCTAAGGACTGAAAATATACCATTCTAAGTTAGAATCTTAAAGATCTTTTCATGCACCAGAATCTCTTTTTAAAATGCAAATAACCCTAGTACAGGTCACACGTTAAGGTGCTATTAACATTTTAGCAGGGATTACATTACAATTAGATGATGGAAAGGAGCTAGCTGGGTAAAGGTGAGAAGAAAAGAGAAGTCAGTTGAAAGGAGGGGTGTGTGAAGGAAAGCACCAAAGATTTCACCAACTTCACAATTTTATCTGAGGCAAGCCCTTCATACATTGATGAACTAGTTTCTAAGAATAAAAATATAACAAAATCAACTCAAGATGAAAACCACTGAATAGATAGGAATGGTTGATTATTCAAAGGAGACACTGGAAACTTGCAGAGCCTCAGGGTCATCATGATGTAAATCAGTTCTCATCTGACTGTAGACTTTGGATTTCGGGTTGGTAGAATTCCAGCTAAGACCTAGCTCTTATTCCAGATACTTTCTTGGCAACCTTTTTTAGCTAGTTCAATTCAACATTTATTTAATAGTTAGTATGTACAAAAAATGTTGCTATGAGATAATTAAACAATGGATGGCAACTAGCTACATGAAACTTAATCTAGTTTAGTTACTCAAAGGCATATATCTATGTATGTATATATTCATGTATATGTACACACATGTATATATGTAAATATATCTTATTTAAATGATATGCAACAGGTGGAAATAAGTTTGCAGCTAATTGATAAACAAAGGGCAATATCACTATACTAGCTATATGACTTTGACAAGACACTTCATGTTTTTTTGGTCCTTAATTTTCTCATCTGTAAAATTGAATGAGGACTTAGAATCATAGAAGTAACCTTAGAAATAACTTGGTCCCAACCTCTCAATTTACAAATGAGGAATTGAAGGCAAGAGGACTTCAGTGATTTATCTAAGGTTTTATAGATAGGAAGTAGCAGACTTGATTTTAAACTCTGATCATTTTACCTTTCCTCCACACCAACTTGCGTCTTAAGAAATGACAACTTCAGTCTCTGGAAGAGAGAACATAGGGACAGAAATTCTGAATCTCTCCTGAGTGTAGATTTTGATGGAAGTGTGGGACAAGGGTTCCAAGTACTTGAATAACCAAAAACTGAAGGATGGGGAGAGGTAGGGGCCAGTTCCATAGAACAGGGAGCAGTACAACATTGGCTAGTTTGAAGACCAACTTGAAGAGTTTGACAATGCTTCTATGAAGGCGGCTGTATAGTCATTCATATATACATTCATATTAAACATATTTTCACCTTAGTCCTGATGTAAAGAAGAATTAGAATTAATGGGAGGAACCACAAGAAAGAAGAAACAAAACAAAGCAACAAAATAAAAGGAGAGCAAATAGTATGCTTTCATATGCATTCAGACTCCAAAGTTCTTTCTCTGGATGTGGATAGCATTTTGCATCATAAGTCTTTTGGAGTTGTCTTAGATCCTTGCATTGCTAAGAAGAACTAAGTCTATCAAAGTCAGTCATTGCATAATGTGGCTGTTGCTGTGTACAACATTCTCCTGGTTCTGCTCACTTCACTCAGCATCCATCCATACAAGTCTTTCCAGGTTTCTTTGAAGTCTGCTTGCTCATCATTTCTTATAGCACAATAGTATTCCATTACATTCATATACCACAACTTGTTCAGCCATTCCCCAATTGATGGGCATCCCCTCAATTTCCAATTCTTTGCCACAACAAAAAGAGCTGCAATAAATATTTTTGTACGTGTGGGTCCTTTTCCCATTTTTATGATCTCTTTGGGATACAGACCTAGAAGTGGTATTGCTGAGTATATATATATACATATATACACACACACACACACACATATATATATATATATATGTGCTCTCTCCCTCTCAGTTGTTGACTCACAATAAATGCCCAGTACAAAATAATTTTAATTTCTGATAGTGATCATTTTTCTTCATCTGGGTAAAAAAAATTGCTCCTCCCCCCCAAAAAAACTCATTGTAATTTCTCAGCTTTCCTGTCCCTATCTCCCACCTACCCCCAAGTAAACCCTTTCCATGGCCATTTAACAAATATATTTGTTGGAGAAACTACATGTTTTTTTTCATAATCTTCCCAGCTTTTTACCTTTCTCTGAGTTGATA
Source organism: Vombatus ursinus (assembly GCF_900497805.2). Taxonomy (NCBI): domain Eukaryota; kingdom Metazoa; phylum Chordata; class Mammalia; order Diprotodontia; family Vombatidae; genus Vombatus; species Vombatus ursinus. Next base: position 4,981,555 of record NW_020954630.1, read on the forward strand.
GCAAACACTGCCCAGAAGTGGCTGCGTATCTATTAAAGTGGAGGCAGGAATACCATGTGAGCTAGCAAGGGGTTTTCTATTAGAAACAAGAACTATGATGAATGGAGATCAACAATTTTCCTCATGGGTTGCTAGCCTTAGTCAATATCCAATAACTATTGATACTGTCCCTCATTCTTGTCCTCCAGTTCCTGAGAGATCATATCAATCAGCAGGGTACAAGGGGAGCGCCTGAGCTGAATTCTAATGCATATCCTAGCCTGCCAATGATCTTTTTAATGGTGTTCCCTCTGCTCCAACAGCTGTTTTATTTTGCGGCAACAATGAAAAAGAGTCTTGTTAACATACTGCTTCATTGATAATGGGGTTAGTTGGATGATCTCTGGAGCTGTAAGAGACTTTGAGATACTGTCTACTCTGTCCTGCTTTCTTCAGGACAAGTAGTGTGTAGAGTGGGAAAACAGCTCTGTTGGCTTGAGCTCAACTGTGTGTTCTGTTAGTTACTGCCCATGTAACCTTGGGCAAGTCCCTTCCTCTCTCTGGCTCTGAATTTCCTGATTCGTAACAGGTAAGTTGATGCTATGGTATCTTCCAGTCTGAAACATATGCTATGATAAATCTCTCTTGACCAAAGAGAATCTATCCTTTTTTTTTTTTTTTACTTTTTTGGTGAGGGAATTGGGGTTAAGTGACTTGCCCAGAGTCACACAGCTAGTAAGTGTCAAGTGTCTGAGGCTGGATTTGAACTCAAGTCCTCCTGACTCCAAAGCTGGAGCTTTACCCACTGTGCCATCTAGTTGCCCCAAATCTATCCTTTTTTAATAACCACTCCCACCACCTAAGCAGCTAAAGAACTTCTCTGAACTTTCTGTTATTTCTTCCATTGTTGCCCTACTGTGAGGATTTTTTTTTTACTTATGTTTAATCTCTGTCTTATTGTATTTTATTTTTTTTCTAGAAACAGAACATCTCTGGTCAGGATCCTCATGTCATGATAACTATGTATATATTCGAAACTTCCTTTGGTAGTCCCTTGGCTTAATTTTCTCCCATTTCCTTTCCTTTGGACTAAAGCTGTGATTTCCTTGATAAAGGGAATATTCTCCATCATTGTACATCAATACCAACTCTGAAACATATTCTTAGGGAGCTGCCTGGGATACTTGCTTAGGTACCTACTGACTATATGTCAAAGAAAGAACTTCAAGACCAGCTATCTATATCTGCTCTACACTCTGCTTTTAACCAGTTCCTTTGGCTTCTTCTTGCTATTTATGATTATGCCTCTACTCAATTTCTCAAAAGATGTGAAACTGCCCTTATTTTTATTTTTTTTCTCCAATATGTTCCAGTACTTGCCCTAAAATTTCAAGAAGTGACTACACCCTATATTGGAAGTCAAGGGCCTGATTTCTAATCCTAACACTAACATGAACTGACTGTGTGACCTTGGGCAAATCATTTACTCTCTCTGGGATTTAGTTCCTCATGGGGAAAAGGTTGATGTTATTCTAAACAGTCTATAGGTTTTCTTTCCACTCAGAGATTCCATGATTTTGTGTGAAAAGTGGAAAAGTTTGGAAAAATTAAGCCCATGGGACTTTGAGACTAGTATGTGTCTCACTCTCACTTTTCTGCAAGTGATTTATCCGCATTATGAATTTTTACTGAACTGAGCTAGGAAGTGGTGGTGGCTAGCTACAAGCAGACTGTTTTCTTTTTGTGTGAGAATGCCAACAAATTTTATGTAGATCACATCATTTCAAAGCAAACACTTCAAAAACATTTTATTTTCTTTCAGAATTGGTCTATGTGCCTTCAATTCATTATTCTTTTGTGTATGAATATCTCATTGTCCTCACTGGCTCAGTACCAGAAAAAGACTGAAATAGAGGTAGAGGTCCCAGGTTAGGTAAGTATGTGTACTTCCTGGAGAAAGGGAATACTTGTAAACACAGTAATGCAGCAAAATACCTTTGATTAGAAGTTTGGGTCCTTTCTCCTTCACTTATATTTAAGATTTTGTACTATAGTTTCTCTTTCTGTGATCCTGGGATAATTCATTCAGCTGGCACGTAGAAAGACAAGCCAGGATGTCTTTGAGCTGCACATCATTAGAGCAAAACCAAGGTTCCCTAACCAAGCTGCAAATTTTCTGCCAGAAAAAAACAATCTTGGGTACTATCATCTATTTGAAATAGCCTAAGGCTCTCTACCTTATAACTCTATATATTTCTGTGATACAAAACTAATAATAAAACTAATCAGAACTAATAATAAAAATTGAGAAAAATATCTTGGGGAGGAAAGAAGGCAGAGAGGATGCTACATGTCATCTATGGCAAGGTGATCCCTGACACTTGCCTAGGGTGACTTCTTTCTCTTTGCCCTTCTATAAAATGGTTATGTAACTCCTGCCTCCTGAAACTCAATGGGCTCCATCCATGTTTGAAATGTGAAAGTTCCTACTTAAAATACCTTTTTGGAAGGCATTGCTTTGGGATCCTGCATCTATTCACTGTTTGGTGGTGTGATTGGTCAAAAGGTCTCTTTTCCTTCCAGGGGTGACAGAGACAGTCTGGATTAGTATGTAATCAAAGGGATGTGCTGACAATCTCCTAGATCTAAGAAAATTCTAATAAGCATCTTTATTTTTGAAGATGTCAAATGCAGCCAAAGTGCATTCAATTAGATAAGCATAATGTGGCAGAAAATGAAGAGATACATGACTTTGGATTTGTTGCTCTTTGACCAGAGTAGGACTTGGGCTGCTTAAACTCTCTGTGCATTACTAAAATAAGGAACTTTGTGGATGTGGAGTGCAGGCTGCAAACTCTCAGGGGTAGAATGGTGGGTTAAAATAGCAAAGTGACAGAAAGAGAGAGAGCAAGAGTGAGGAGGGGGAAGGGAGGGGGGAGAGAGAGGGAGAAAGGGGAAGAGGAGAAGAAAATAAAGCATGTGGGAAGTCACACTTTGTACAAGGTTAGGCAAGGAGAAGGGGGAGAGAATCATCTCCTTTTTCAGGGCACATTCTTCACACCCCATTGAGCCTTGCTATTCCTGTGAACCATTGGCCATCTGCTGATCTGCCGGAGATTAGAGAAGGAGGTCAGAATCTGAATTGGATTCCAAAATGATACTAATCACTCAATTCTCTCCCTTATGTCTCAACAGGGCTCAGTATAGCACTCTTGGGAGCAATGTCATCCATAGGTATTTGCATACAAGGAAATTATATATATGTGGAAAAATATATACACACACACACATGTATGTTGTTACAAAAATTAAATAATTTTGAAGCCTGAAATCCACTTTATGAATTATCAAATGAAAATCTCCTATAGTGGTGTCTACTCATCTACTAGATACATTGACACCCTTTCCCCCTCAACCAGGACAGCAATAGCTAATGACTATGAGAGTTCTCCCACCAGCCTAAGCAGGAAGAGGAGCTTCCTGGGGCGGGGTTGGGGAAAAGGGGGAGGAATGTCTTTTATTGGAACAATGGCAAAGCTGCAAGCTGGAGAAAGGTAATAGAGAAAAGTTCAGATCCAACATTTTAGTGGTTCTACTGAACTGGTGTAATAAAATTCCTTTATTCATTTGCTCATTCATTTGATTCACTTGTCAGGTCCCCCCACCCCACCCCACCCTCGCCCCAATCAGTTATTAAGCACCAACCACGTCTAACATGTTGGGCTCCACGATAAGTCTTGGGTAGTAGAAGCAAAATAAAATAGTCCTTACCTTTTAAAGAACTTATATTCTGTTGGGGAGACAATATGTATACAAATGAATATATAGAGAATAAATTGAAATTAAATACAAAATAGTTTAGGGAGAGCGAGCACTAGCAAGTGGAAGGTTCAGGAAAGATTTCATGTAGAAAGAAGTGTTTGAGCTGAGTTTTGAAGGAAGAAAGGACTCTTCAGGTAGAGGTAAGGAGGGAGGCCATTCCACATGTGAGGAATGGCCATTGCAAACACTTGGAGATGGGAGATGGACCTCTCCTGTGTGAGAAGCAGCAGAAATAACAGTTTAACTAGATCAAAGTGCAAGAAGAAGAGCAATGTATGTTAAAAAGTAAAGTAAAAAAGAAAGGTAAATTGAGGCCAGGTTTTGGAGAAACTTCAGAATCAAATAGAGAAGTTTGTGTTTTTTCCTCGGGATAATAGGGAGATATTTACTGAGGAGGAAAGGCTATTTAAGATCTTTAAATTAGGGGAAAATCTTGATCTTCTGTTCTCAAAGCTCAATAAAATGATGGCTCCACTAAAGAACCTTCTAGATGGCTATATGCAGTCACTGGCCTGTTCCTTTGCCACATTATTCAGAGAAGCATCTTGAGTAGTCACTTAGGTATCAGGGCTTCACTCAGGACACTGTCTGTGAGCACCCACAGATTAAAGATGCAAAGAAGTTATGCACAAAACTGTTCCCTTCTTATGACAATAGGGAGAGAAGATCTTCCCACTGATCACAGGCAAATTGGAAGCTTGATCCACTTCCTCTCTCTTTTCCCCCTCCCCCAATGAGTATTGGTTCTTGCTTATTTAAAGCTCACACTTTTCTTTGATTTTCAAGAAGATCTGGAATTTTAGTAAAGCAACGAGTCTACCATTGAACCCTATATCTTCTCTGTACAGTAGAAGTCTTGTGTGCAACAGAATTGCCATTTTATTGGCGCTGTCTAGTCTTGATGGCTTTTTAAACTACTGTAGGGCAAGGGCCAGGGGAGGATGAGAAGGTAGTGGAGGTAGAATGATAAAATGTTTTAGCACAATGAATTATCTACAACCTTTTGCTTTGGTGTGTATAAAAAGAAGTAGGGAAAGGGTACTCAATCATGTTTGCTTTAGGAGGAAATGGCAAGAAATGGGGACTGGCCCATGGAATGTTTGGGACCATCGGGACTTGGGGACAGGAATTTCTGAAAGCGGCAAGTAAGGAATAGTGTTAATAATCTAAAAGTACTCTCTTACTTGCAGAGGGCCTATCCACTGCTTTTAAAAGCTTCCTGTTAGGCTCGTTTTAAGATGTGTCCTGCCCTATTTCCTTTTGGTAAGAGAACTAGAATTATTTGCTTGAGAGAGGGAATTCCAATTTACACTACACAGGATTTTATTATTCTATCGCTCAGAGTATTGCTATGAAAACCTCTAGAAAGAATATTTGCTGGCTAGAAGGACAGAGTTTTATTGTCACATTTCTGTCTTTGGTTCATGCTTAGAAAAACTGGTGAGACTTTGTGTATATTTGTAGGAGGGGGAAAATGATCAAAGGAAAAATAATGCAGATTAATTAATTGAAAAATTCTAAAATTTTACCATAATATTTCAGGCAAAGTACCTACCAATTTAAAGGAACTGACTCTATCATAAAGGGAAGTAATTTAACAAGTGCATTAGAAAAGAGGGAGGAGTGTGTGTGTGTGTGTGTGTGTGTGTGTGTGTGTGTGTGCGTGCGTGTGTGTGCGTGCGTGTGTGTTCATGCATTTAAGGAAATATCTTTGAAATGAAACATCAGTATAGCATGCAACCACAAGCCAAGGAATGCAAATATTATTAGAGGTACCAACACACAGATTCAGAAGGGTAAGTTAAAGGTCAGTAACAGGGCCATCAACAGTGGGCAAAATGAAGGATAAGACTAGTCAAATCCACCTATAAATATCCAGAGCAATTCAGAATGGATCCAGTGAAGTATTTAGAGAATGAAAGGCTGTGGGAGGCTTGGCAATTTGCTTGGGAAAGATCTAGTTTGTCTCCCCTCTCTGTTATACCATTGTGCCCAGGTTGTGGGCCACAGGAATTTAAAGGGTCCTTTAACCAGATTTAATGAAACTAACAAAGCCTAAATGTCTTGCTTTGGAAGCTATCAGGTGAGACCAGAGAATCCTTTTGAAATAAATACTTCGAATATAAATGACACCAATGCCTAGGGTTGGAATGGGAAAACTTTTAAGAAATTTATGTGAAGTAGCTAATCTGGCTCTTCTCCTATTTGTAAATAGGATGTTAAAAAAAAAAAAGTGAAGCTAACTGCTCCCTGGATTCGAGCAGAAGTAGTAACAGTCTTAGGAGTAGGGGGAGCATGGAAGCCACATGCAGGGGAAACCTACCAGAGTCCTTTTTCAAAGATTAGAGGATCACAGAAGCAGAAATTTAGAGTTAGAAAGGATACAAAAAGCGATCTAGTCCAACCCCATCATTTTATAAATGAGAAAATAAGCCCAGAGAGATTAAGTGATTTGCCCAGAGTAACAAAAGCAGTGAGTGGCAGCATACATATTTGGGCTCAGATCCTATGACACAAAATTCAGGGCTCTTTTGACTATGTTATTCTGCCTCTTAGGTACGTGGGACATCTCAGGGAAATCTTCCTCTAAAAAAGGTTTTTAACCATAGTCCCCCAAGGAATCTGTGGATAGATTTCATAGGATCCATGAACTTGAATGGGAAAAAATACATGTTTATTTTCACTAATGTCTAACTTAAATTTTTTTCCATTTAAGTATTTACACAAATTATTCTGAGGTGTTTATAGGCTTCATCGATTTGCCAAAGAAGTCCAAGACAAAAAAAAAAAAAAAAGGTTAAAAAGACCTCTGCTGTAAGTATTGAATACTCCACAGTCTGAGGGACCTTGGAGTACCTGGGTAAAAATGTGGAGCACCTGTGAGTCTATCCCATCTCATCCGCCATCAGCAATTGCCATTTTTCTCATGAGCTTGGCCACTATGAGACCATAGCTCACCCCTTGTGTGTGCATTCCATTTCTTTCAAACTCCTGATCTAGTGCTAGGTATTAGTCCTACATCCTAGCAGTAGGAGGATATAAGTTCCTTAAGATCAGGGACTTCCATTTACCTCTTTATATTGCCAGTACTTAGCATAATGACAAACTTGTTGTATTGAACTGAACTACATTGAAGGGGGCCTATTAGGCTTTTGCAAACATCGGGCCAGATATGTTCCATGTACTTGAGATTCTTCTGACCTTCTCGATTGCCTATAGAATTAATGCTTGGAGTCTCCTGTTCTGGAAGGAACTCATTTATTTCTTCTAGTTTGCTAATTCACATTTTAGGTCCGTGCCAGCTAATATTATCCGATAAGCAGAGGCCAATGAGAGAACACAGAGAGCCAAAGATGTAAAATAGGAACGAAGAACAACTCTACAAAAGAAAAACGAAGGAGGCAGTGAGGAAAATCTATAAGTGCCTTCGCACATGGGAACGACTGTGTTTTGGGCATTTCTTATCATTCGTTATCCCCTTCACAAAGATCACATTTCACACTGTGTCCAAGCGAAAAGAAATGAAATATTTTTTTAAAGATGTATGTAAGTGGCAAATACGTCTTTCCTGGGATTCATATTCACTCTCCAAGCAGTAAGTAAAATTCTCCTGGCTGGGGCAAGCACTGAGATTCTCCCACTCTGTGTTCCACATCCCAGTTAAAGTTCATTGACAGACAGGGTCACATTGATCTTCTTCAAGACCAACACATCCACATTACCAAGGGATGTTAAATTTAAAAAAAAAAACCCTTTTAAAAAAAATTCTTGCCAACAGATTTCCAAAGAAGTTTCACGAAGCTTCTTTTGTTCAGTGATCACTTTCATGCTTTTGTTCACGCTAAGCTCACTGCCAGGAATGTCCTCTCTACGAAAAGGAGTTTTGCTATTGAGTTTCACTTAGTATTGGTGCTGAGATATCTATGGCAGAGGTGAAGCCAGGCCAGGGTCAAGAAGCCAGGAAGTCTAGACGGGGGCCTGGAAATATTCAGTTCTTAATAAGCAGAAGCCAAATTAGAAATCAAGAAATTTTGGTTCCAGTTTCCCATCTGCCGTGTGGAAGATGGTAGGCCACAGACCCTTAACTGTAAATAGAGACATGACAGTTGCCAACTACAAAAGTCAAGAATCTGTGTTTAGATTCTGGCTGAGGCAAGTGTGGAAGAGTTAGGATTAGATGGAGGCCCTTAAAACATGAGCACACATGCACACACACACACAAACACACACATAGCTACACACTAGTCCAAAATGCTAGGTTAGACTGAAAAGCATCTAAGAATGTAGAGAATACTAAAGGGAGGAGGGGGAAGCTCTAGTTGTCTGTGGGGCTTTACTTGCATTTATAAAGAAAACTGAAACAGTTGGCTTGACCCTTGGATCCCAGCTGGCCTCATGAGCTGGAAAGAGACCAATGTCTCCTTCCTTGAAGTCAACAGGCCTCTGATCTTGGCTTACTTCGGGGAACTGCAACTTAATATTTTCTTCTTCCAAAGAAACACAGAGGATTGTGGCTTTGGCTCTTTATCTCTTTGGAAGGTGGTAAAGATGAGAGGGGGAGGAGGGGAACAAGCACTACTAAGTGCTTTGACCATATCTCATTTGATAGTTAAAAGACTAATGACACCGGCAAAGGAAGAGATCCTCGGGAGGAAAATTCACGTGAGGGAGTTTGAGGCGATGAGACAGATCCAGGGACTGACAGCAACAGAAGCGATATCCATCATTAATAAGGAGTGTGAGAGCACAGGTGACTAGGCAAAGTCTAAAGAAAAAATAACAGGGATTCACTGCTGGAGTCCAAAGGCATTGGAGGCCACAGGGGCTAACATGGGCTGGGAGGCTGACAGGGAGGGAGGTCCTGTACCACACCCTCCCCCACAACAGTATACTATGAGCTTCTTGGGGGTAAGAGGGTGCTTAAATGTTTGATGAATTGACCTAGTAGCTTTTAACACGGTCAGCAGAGGGCTGCTTTAGGCAGGGTCCAAACTGCTCCCACCTACAAGGGTTTCTTACAATGTTAAAGATGCAGGTGACAGAAAAGAAGAGAAGAGAAGAGAAGGGAAAGGAAAAAAGAGTCTCTCCAATAAAATTATAAAAATATAAAATTATACCAACAAAAGGGAGAAGTTGGATTCTGAGCTTTCACAACTAAGGGTGGAGTAAGGGTGGAGTAAGCATATCTAAGGAAAGTAATCCAATATACTACAGTGAACCATCAAGTTTTAATGGAAAGAACACTGGACTTCTAGACAAAGTCTTGGCCCTACCTGTTAGTGTTTGACCTCTGGTAAGTCATATATTGTTTTTGAACTTCAATCTTCCCTTCTATAAAATGGGCATTATAATAGTGGCCACATTTTCATGCGCTGGACAAGGAATTAGGTAGAAAGACCTGGAGGGTTTAAAGTCTAAAATCTACTAGCTGTGTGCCCTTATGTACAAAGTTTTCACTTTGTTTTTTCAAGAGATCAAAATTAAAGAGGCCTAAGAAAGTTTTTAAAGATGTCTTCAAACAAACAGCCAGCCAGTCTTCCAGAATAACAAATTAACAAAGATAACCACTGAGTCTTATTGCTGGCCCGCTGCTCTGGTGGGCATTTTGCTTTGTTAAAGTCTCAAAGCATGCTCCCTTCCTCCCTACCTTAAGGCCTAGCCTAAGTCCTGCCTCCTCCTGGATGCCTGTCTACACTACAACCACTGCACTCTCACTCCTTCTTTCCCCTTCCTTCCACAGCATCTATTGGTTGTAATAGAGTTCGACATTAAAGCACAAACCTATAGTGTGCCGATTGTTCTAGTAAGAGTTTCACATTCACGTGTGTTCATCTTTTCTGCCGAGACAAGTGAGATTGTTAGTTCCTCAAGGACAAGGACTTGGTCTCTTCTTTCTTTAGTGCCCCTCCTCAGCACCTAGAACAGGACTGGACACACAGAAAAAGCACCGGACTTAAAGCCGGAACGTGTGGGATCGAATCTTGGATCTGATGCTTATTTAGTTTTGTGATCGTAGATGAATCAGTTAGTTTTTCTAACCCTCAGTTTTCTCATCCATCAAATGAAAATAGCATTTATGCTAGGTAGCTTATAGAACTCTTAGGAAGAAAATGCTTTATAAACATTTAAGCACTATACAAGTTTGAGTTTAATAATAGCAATAATAGCAACTCATATTTACATAGCACTTTAAGGGGGCAGCTGGGTGGTACAGTGGAGCACCTGACCTGAAGACAGAAAGACCCAATTTCAAATCTAGCCTCAGACACTTACTATCTGTGTCTGGGCAAGTCACTTAACCCTGTTTGCCTCAGTTTCCTTATTTGTAAAATGAGCTGGATAAAGACATGGCAAACCACTCCAATATCTTTGCCAAGAAAACTCCAAAAGGGGCCACGAAGAGTTGAACACAACTGAAAACAACTGAATAATAACATATAACACTTCAAAGTTTGAAAAGTGCTTAACTATGTTATCTAATTTGATCCTCGTGACAACCCTATAAGGTTGTTGATTATGTCCATTTGATGGACTAGGAAACTGAGACACAGAGAATAAGTGACTTGCCTAATGTCTGAGGCAAAGTCTAATCAGGTCTTCCTGACTCTGACGTTCTACTCTCCGTCCATTGTACCATCCAACAACCGCTAATTTCATCATCGTCATCACTGCCATTCTTGAAGGTCACTTGTTATATATGTACTTGCTGATTTACAGAGATCTCAGAACCTGGAATGTTCAGTGTGTCATGCCATGCCATAGTTCATTATTATTGGTGTCAATCCCAAGGGACGTATTCTCTGAGGGCGTGCTATTCTCTCTGTTGTTCATTTCAGAAGTTATAATCATAGACTGTCAGAGTGAGAAAGAAACTTAGACATGGTTTTAGAACAAGCTTCTCATTTTACCAATGAGTAATTAGGACTCAGGTGAGTTACTTGGGACAGCTAGATGGCACAGTGGATAGTGTCAGGTCTGGAGTCAGGAAGACTCATCTTCCTGAGTTCAAATCTAGCCTCAGACATAGCTGTGTGACCCTGGGCAAGTCACTTAACCCTGATTGCCTCACCAAAAAGAAAAAAAAAGCACTTTGCACACTGCCTGGCATATAGTAAGCACTACGTACATGCTAGCTATTATTATTGTCATCATCATCATTATTGCTATTATTATTAAATGCTACAAACTTACCAAAATCATATGAAAGTTTATATAAATTTTCACTTATATTTATATGGATTTATGAATTTTAATAATAATTTTAAAATGTTAAGTTTAACAAGATGGGGCACCCTGATATTACCTATTGCTTGTATGAGATAGTTTCTGGACGCTACTTCCTCAGACTAGTGGATCTGTAGATGAGGTCTTCTTGTTTGACCATCTTAAGTCACTTGATCTGTTTCCATTAGAATTTTTTCTTTATGAGGTCATAGCAAAACATTTCACGTCAAATCCAAACCTCATTCTTTGGATGATTTTTAGGCTAAGATTATGAATGTAATCCTTTCATTTCCTTAGCATCAGCCTATGAAAGTTTTCACAAAATTTGAAAATGGTCTAGAACAATGTACTACTTAAGATGGTGATTGCATTAAATTTTAATAAAAATCATATCAATATGTTAAAAATATAAATAAGAAGACTTTCAAATGTTGCTTTTCATATAAGTTGATAGCTTTTAAACATCTGAAATTATTAAAGCTTAAAGCTGCAATGAGACTTTTTGGGACACCCTGTATTTTCCACCTGTCTCACCAGTAACAAGTTTCATGAGTTTGCTGCTTCCTGTGGCATATAGTCAACCCACTTATCTGTCCTGAATTTTGCTTTCTCCAGCTAAGTCCACGTACTGTTCCAGGTTCTAGGGACTACATTGAGCAGACCTTGTTCCCATCCTGCATGAATTTCCAGTGAAAGTATTGGCAAGTAAGGTATGTGAAGTTCCTTGGGTAAATATCCCTAGAAAATCTAGGTGACTTTTGGAAAGTATTTACTTTTATTGGCTACAGAAAATGGAGTCATCTGGTCTGTATTATGTCATAATGCAAAGGTTAGTATTAGGTCAACACCAACGTGGTCCCTTCATGTCCCTTGCCTTCCAATTCTCTCTTGATGGAGGGATAAAAGATTAGGTTTCCTCAACCTCGAGGGATAATGAGATATGATCAATATGTAATCATGAAAGAAAGACATGGATTGGATGAATATAGACTTTTATTTTTTACCATATCCAGAATACTAGAAGTAGGGAGACCACCTTGAAGTTTCAGAGAGGTAATTTTAGGACAAACAGAAGGGAATCCTTTACATGATGCATAGTTACTACCTGGAGCTTAGTGTTCTTCGAAGTGGCATATGCTGAAAATATAAATAGGTTCCAGAAGGGTTTGTTTAGAGAAATTTGTGAGTAATTACCTATAACAGATTACTAAGAAACGTTAGAGTTTTCCAGGTCATATCCCTAATCTTTTGACATAAACTTGAAAGACCACTACTCCAAGACAGAATGCTCAACTCAAAGAGCTTATGCTCTGCTTCTCATACATGGGAAAAATTCACCTTACCAGGCCAAAAATGACCCTGAGACTGATATTCAATGTAGTATCTGTGGCCTAGATGTCTCAACACACCCTGAATCGTCACCAGATGAACTGGGGATTTAACAAATTGTAGTGAGCAGGAGGAGTGGCATTCCTTGGATGTAGTAATAGAAGGCTGGTTAGGAAGCTAATATACTGGTTAACACAGTGAGAATTCAGAAGTTACAATCACAGACTGTCAGAGTGAAAAAGAAACTTAGACAAGGTTTTAGAACAAACTTCTCATTTTACCAATAAGTAATTAGGACTCAGGTGGGTTACTTGGGGCAGCTGATCACCGGTAATAGGTAATCACACAGCTTGATAGGCTGAATCTAATCAGTCAACCAATCATTCAACCAATCCAATTCAATTCAATAAAAATGTATTATATATTATGTGCCAGGCACTGTACTAAGTGTTGGGGATACAAAGAGAAAAATAAAGACAGTCCCTGCCCTCAAGGAGCTTACAGTCTAATATATAGGAAGACAAAGCACAAAAGAAATCTGGAAATTGGGGACTAGAGGATGAGGTGAGCACCAGGGGGTATCTTATCGCATGGAGTTGAAAACAGGCAGAGTTGCAGGTACAAAGTAGAGATTTATTAAAGGATTCTAATTAAAGGATTTAAATTCCTGTTACATATCAGGAAATGCACTATATATCAGGAAATGGGAATACAAAGGCAAAAGTGAAACAGTCCTTGCCTTCAAGGAGCTTATATTCAACTGGGAAACATAGCATGTACCTCCATTAAGTATATACTAAATAAATAGGAATAGACAATGATCCTGTGATATGGCTCCCAGCTGAGGTCATTTTCTCTACTAATAAACATCAACATGAGCTCTACAACTTGTCATCTTAGAGACTTGCCGAGAGTCCTGAGAAGGGCAATGGCCTTGCTAGGATCACATACCCAGTGTGTCAAAGGCAGAACTGGAACTTAGATCTTGCTGGTTCCAAGGCTAGCCATCTACACCCTATGCCATGCTGCCTCTCAAAATAAATACCACATAATTTTGTGGGGAAAGTCACTCTCAGATGGGGAGAATCAGACTGACCTTCCTGAAGGTCACATTTGAGTGTAGCCTTGAAGAAAACTAGGCATTCTAAAACGCAGAGGTGAGAAGGAAGTAAATTCCAGGTATGGGGGACAGCCTAGAGTCATAAAGACCTATGTTCAAATTTGGACTCAGACACTTACTAGCTATGTGACCCTGGGCAAGTCACTTAACTGCTGTCTGCCTCAGTTTCCTCAATCTGTAAAAGAAGGATAATAGTATCTACCTCCCAGTGTTGTGAGAATACAATGAGATAATTTGTGCAAAGTGTTTTGCAAACCTTAAAGCACTATATACATGCTATCTACTATTGTTACATAATGATACCCCTTGGACAAAAATAAAGAAATATGAAATTAACAAGTAGTATGACAGTCACAATACAAGTAGCTTAGGGATTGGGAGAGGGGAGGGGTAGGAAACTACTGGAGGACAGCATCAAAAAACTTAATTGGATCATCAATCAATCATTGAACAGTAAAAATCATGTTAGAAACATTATTTAGGTTCCTAGAATTTGCAATTTCTGTTTTTACCCCCTAGGTAATATAAACAAGAAGAAACCCAATGAAAAGATAATGTGAAATAAAGTGCAACCCAGAGCTCCCTTCGCACTTTCCTTGCTAACTGGGAAACAGGCAGGCCAGATTCCATACTCAATATTACCAATTAAGCAATTACTCTCTAGACTTGATTATCCATTGCTGTGCTCCCCTAGCCAACTTCTGTAGTCAGATTAGTGCCCTGAGTAGGATTGAAGAAAGACAGAGGAGGCCCTTGCGTGCAGTAGAAATTAGGGGCAGAGCATTGACATAAATCAGGTTACCCTCTCACCTCTATTCCTTGGGTAGAACCTTGTTACTCCCATAGGAGCAAATTGTCCTGAATCATGCTAACTTGCTTGGAGAAAGTAGTTTGCCCTGGGACAAAGGCAGTGATGAATCCTCAGATACAGAATGGGAACCTTGCTTCAGGATACTGAGATGCACCAACATTTGGATTTTTTGGATTCAGTAACCAAGGTTTATAAGGTGCTTGAAGGCTCACAAAGTACTTTCCTCCCCAAATCCCCATGGGGGTGCTAGGTATTACAAGTATTATTATTCTCATTTTATAACTAGAGAAACTGAAACTCAGATCTGTTAAGTGACTTGTCAGAACTCACACAACTAGTAAGTACTGGTAAGCTAGGATTCAAATCCAGAACTTCCTATGTTCTTTCCACTATACCATACCACCTCTACCTATTCCATTTCCAAAAGAGCATTGCTTTTTAAATGTTAACCGGCCTCCAACTGGTGAATTTTTCTACTTAGTTGCTATTTCTTTTGTCTCAGGATATGAATCAGTTTGGACTTTTCTAGGTTGTGATATTACTACCTAGAAGGCATATAACAAGCCAGTGTTGGGGCAATCAGTCAGTAAATAAGCATTTAGTAAATGATAAGTTTGAGGGCTATGAAGGCCAAAGATAGTCCCTACTTTCAAGGAGCTCTCAGTCTAAAGGGGTAGACAACATGCAAACAACTATGTACAGATAAGCTATATGTGGAACTATTTGGAGAAAATGAACAGAGGGAAGGCACCAGTGTTTAGGGAGATGGAGAAAGGTCTCCTATAGGAGGTTTATGATTTTAGCTGAGACTTGAAGGATGCCAGCAAAACCAGGATACAAAGAGGAGGAGAGAGAGAATTCCAAGCATGGGGAACAGTCAGCGAAAATGCCTGGAGTTGGGAAGCCAAGGGTCTTGTTTAAGGAATGCAAGGAAGCCAGTGTCGCTGGATCACAGAGTAAATAGTAAGAGAATAAGATATAAAAAGACTGGAAAGGTAGGGGAACAGGCTATGAAGGGATAAGAAGTCACAATGAGGAATGGTGTTTGGGATTACAAGGCAGAAGGAGAGGTGAAATAATACATTCCAGTCAGATAAGGGAATTGCAGAGTTCATAAATATGAATATGGTACATTTGTGGATGATGCCAAGATTAGGGGTATGACCTGTATGTAACTGAGGTAAGATGGAGGAGTATGTCGTGGGAAATGACTATGTTAAAAAACTGGAAGGTTATGAGTATTTGAGGTGTCAGTTTGTAGGTTGAAATCCCCCTAACATAATGGCAGGAGTTGGAGAGGAAAGTCTGTTGAGCAAGATAATACATTGTTGAGGAAAGAAGGGGAATATCAAGGAGGTCAATAGATAACAGCTATTGCAGTTTTGGTTGAGTGGTAGATATGGATTGAGTGAACCTCAGAGGAAGAGAGGTTACTGAGTGATAGTGATCAAGGGTAAATTTGGAAGTGATAATGGGGAGCAAGAAGTATTCCAGCTCCCATACCTCAATCAATAAGTCAGGAAGAATGAGAGAATGTATAAGCAGTCTAAGAAAGGCCAGAAGATGGAAGGAATGGGACAGGAAAAGATTAAAGATTA
The DNA here is from genome assembly GCF_900497805.2 of Vombatus ursinus. Lineage (NCBI taxonomy): Eukaryota > Metazoa > Chordata > Mammalia > Diprotodontia > Vombatidae > Vombatus > Vombatus ursinus. The sequence goes on from NW_020954630.1 coordinate 4,997,438, forward strand.
AAGCAAGTTTGTCATCTAAGATTAGGTCAGGATAGGAACTCTATTCTGAATGACTGAAGTTGTATCAAATCAGTAAGCACTTATCCCATGACCAGTCCTATGATGGATGCAAGAGCAGATACAAAAGCATCAGAACATATGAGCCATGCTCTTAAGGGTCTTGCAATCTATTTGAGGGTATGGCTCATATAGAAGAAATGATTAGAAAACAGCATGAGGCATTATCAGCTATCAGATTGTGTGTTATTGATTGCATATGCTAAAAAAAAACAGAAAAAAGGAAAGATAATTGTGATTATAAGAATCAGTGAAGGCTTTATTGAGGAGTTGGAATTCAGTTAGACCTTAAAGGAGTAGTGGAATTTAGAGAGTGAAAGACGTAATAATAAAGACTTCCAGGTAAAAAGACCATAGCTTTCTTAGAATTCCATAGAATCCCTTGTTTCTTTCAAAACTCAGTTGATAACACCATAATTGTGTTGAGGTCTTTTTTGACCCCCTTAGCTGCTAGTTCCTCTCTAATTTCACCCAGAAAGATATCATCTATCTATCTATCTATCTATCTATCTATCTATCTATCTATCTGTCTGTCTCTCTATAATATTTGCTTATTTGAGTGTGTGTGTGTGTGTGTGTGTGTCTGCCAATAGAATGTAAGGTGCTTGAGGGTAGGTATAGTTTTATTATTGTCTGAATTGCAGGCTCTTAGCATGAAGCCTAGCATAGAGTAGATATTTAATAAGTGCTTGTTGATTGATTTGGAGGAATGAAATGCTTTTCTTTTTAGACCACATCTAAATTACCATGTTCTGTTCTGGGCATCACATTTTAAGAATGATGTTGACAAGCTGCCATGCATCCAAAGAAATTGACCAGTAAAGTGAGGGAACTGAACCCTGTCATTTAGGTGATGGAGCTGGGCATGTTAGCCTGAAATGGAGAAGACCAAGGGTGAACATGAAGCCTTTTTCAAGTGTTTCAAAGAACGGTCATTTGGAAGATGAACTAGACTTACTTTGTTAGTTAGAAGAAGTAGGACCAATAGGTGGACATTACAGTGAGTCAAACTCCCACTCATTTTCAGGAAAATCCCCTTAACAAGTAACTCAAGGTATCCAAAAATGGACTCCAATGGGTTGCATTGGGAATTTGTAAGTTCTCCATTAATGGAGGTCTTCAAGTGGAGGATGGATGGACCACATGTTAAGTATGGAATAGATTTCTGTGCCTCGATGAGCTCTGAGATTCCTTCCAATCTGGAGATTCTGTGACGCTAATATTTATTGGCCCCAGCAGACCAAGGAGAGTCACCCTAGATGCTCAAGTAGAGGAATAACATGATGAAAATTACATTTAAGGAAGATAAATCTAGAGGCTACGTGTAGAATGGATTGCAAAAAAATAGAGGCGGAAAGTCTAGTTAGAAGGCTGTTTGAAACATGTGGCCTGAAAGGATGGACAATAAAGAGATGGTCTTTGGTTTTAAGTGAAGCTGCCAGCATGGGGTCATTTGTGCATCTTCCTCAAAATGGTTCATGTTCTCTTGATGCCTTATGTTTTCCACACCACAGTCATTTCCCAGAAACACCCTTCCACACACATTCACACCAATGTATGTACATACATCACTCTGTCTTATAACAAAGACAAACAGCAAAGTAAGCCTAATCATCTCAGCAACTGTATCTGACAGCAAATGCCACATTGCACACTCCTGCTCCACCTAAGAATAGGGATGTTGACTTCATCATCAGGGTTCTGGAAGCAAGATAATGTGTGTATTTTAGAAATATGTGCCAACAAAAAGAGAAACCTTTTTAGCTGCCAGTTAACCAGAAAAGTCAATCAATCGCAATAGCATATTGTCCATCAGAGGAAAGTTGACTCAGTCATGGATCAAAGCTATGACCTATAACTTGTTAATGCCCAGTGGATTTGACCCATGGGAAAACATTTCATTCAGCAAAATGGATCATGTGGACAGCAAGGTCCCTCATTCTGTTCATTTAAGAATTTAAGAGATTGCTTATCTTTTAGCTTCACATTATTTTAAAGGTATAGATTAATTCTCTGGTCATTTTTCTTCTATTTTGAAGAAGAGAGAGAAAGTAAATAGGTTTTTTAAACCCCCTTTTATATGAATATTTTTACTGTTCATAGCAGCTATATTTGCTGTGAATCAGTTCAATTCAGCAAATACTAAGCTTCATGAGTGTGCAGATCACTCTGCTTTTGACTAGGAGAAAGACAAAGATTTTATAAACACAGCCCCCACCCACATAGAGCTTGCTCTTTAATAGTGAAATAATATGCATAAGCAATTAACTACTGTGCAAAGTCCTGCATATGTGCATGAAGGAGGGATTAGTCAAAGTACTGGTCTAAGGCAAAGAGGCATAAAGTTATTTATGAGCTTGGGGAAAGGAAGAGTGGCAGGCAGGAAAGGATCCTGAGAAGTATGAACATGTAAGTTGGGCTTTAAAGAATAGGTAGGAATTTAACAGGTAGAGGCAGTGTTCAGTGCCACAGGAGGGCCTGAGGGGGACAGGGCAGACGGGAAGAAGTATTGGACAAAGATGTGGAGGTGAGAAAATTCAGTGAGTAGTCCATAAACTGAAGCATAAAGCTCATGAAGGGAAGTAACTGACAAAGCTAGAGAGTCAGAGTAATGTGAAATTGTTTAAGGTCCTGAATGCCCAGGGTTTAAACAACAGGGTGCTATTGAAAGGCCTCTAACAGATGAATCACACGGGCAGACCAATATGTACATTAGAAAGAGCAGTCAGGCACTGAGGGATGAATTAGAGTTGGGAGAGAACAGAGGCAGGTTAGAAGCTTGGTACAGTTGTCCTTGCGGGAGGTAATGCGAGCCTAGACTAGACTAGACTGTGGTTTCAAACATAGGATAATGGGCAAATGGTGGTGCCACAATAGTCAACGAAGGGAAATATTAACATCAGGAACAGAAATTGCTTTTGTGAGGAAGGAGGAAAGCTCACGCAAATAGGAGGAACCAAGTAAGATGCACAGTCACCCTAAAGATGAAAACCAAAGCAAGCAGAACTCAATGTAATGATCCAGAGAACAAATAAGGACCCCTAGCTTCCTCAACTGATGGAGAAGGGAGAGGCTATAGGTACAGAATGCTGCATACACTGACACAGTCACTTGATCAGTTGGTTCTTGCCTGTTTTTCTTTGTTAAGAAGAAAATTTAATGCTGTGAATGGCAGTGAGCTGGGTGAGGAAGAGTAATATTGTGATGCAATATCTGGTAGTGATAAATAATAAAATAACAATAAAAATGAAAGGCAACAAAAACATTAAAAATAAATATCAGCCAATAACTTCTTTAAAAGAATATGAGCACTTTTGGGGCCATACATGATGCTAAAATTTCACACATATTCATGCTCCACATTAACTTTGTGATGATCTTCAGTGTCTCCTGGTGAGGAGCTGAGAAATGACCTCTTTTCTAATGAACCAGAACAACAACTAAGTCACAGAGAAATAGCTTCCTGCTGTTTTCAACCTTTCTCTATACCTGAAAAGGAAAATACATTTGCAGTGAGACTGCTGTTTTCAAGGCATTGAGGTTGTTAGACAAAAATACATCATTTAAATAAATCAGTTAACTTTTTAGTTCCTAATTATAGTATCTACTCCCCAGGGTTGTTGTGAGGATAAAATGAGATATTTGCAAAGTGCTTTGTAAACTTTAAAGTGCTATATAATGTTACCTGTTATTATTATTATTATCATCATCATCATCATCTCAATAAAAGGAGACATCACATACAGTACTTCACAAACCTTAAAGCATTATGTAAATGCAAGCTATTATGTCCTTGCTGCCTATCAATACAAATAATCAAATTGTGAGGGAAAATGGGATTCTGCACTTTTAGTGTGTGGTCAGCAGAGGGCAGAGTTTACTGTTTAGAAATTGTTTTTCTGATCATGCATGGGGGGTGGGGAGGGAAAGCAGCTGCATATGAAGAATTATAGCTTCTGTCAATGTCTAGTAAATTTCTTAAGTGCAGGAAAATGGCCAAGATGGCAGGCCTTAAAGATAGCCGCACAGTTCAGTTAGCCCCTAAATTTGGTGCAGTATTTGAGGAATTTCATCAGAGATGTCTTTTTGGTGAAACAAATGTCCTTTAATGATGTTTCTTTATTCTAGCTAGAGAGAGAAACATAGGCCTAGAGAAATGTTATTATTCTAATGTTCACCAGCTGCCTTAACATAGCAAGGCTGAGCTGGGTGCCCCATTAAGCTAAACGGAGATCATTTGGAGAAGGGAGCCCAGGCTTCATTTCAAACCTCAAGGCATACTGTTAAACAATAGAAATGATTTGATCTCTTTGATTAAGAAAACCAAAAAAACAACTCCTTGACTGAGCATTTGTAGGAAGGGTCTCCTACATATAGGTCTCTACCCCAACCCTTCCCAATCACCCTGTCAGATCATTATTTTCAATATTCTCATTCCAGAAAGAATATAAGGCATTTTGAAGAATCAGGGAATTATTTACAGTGATATCATTGGTCATTGATAACCTCATGCTTATGATTATACTTTTCATTATCCTCAAAGTCTACATTGGTTTGTAGTTAAAGAAAGCAAAAGTGTATCCTGTATTAATTTCATTATAAGATCTATTAGATTATGGTGCTAAGACCAAAGGTGAGAGTTTGATCCCCAATCAAACTAGGCCAATCAGCTTTGTAAAGAGGGAGAAAATAATATTCCACAATTCCAGATTATATCCTCTACTTTTCAACTGATGGCTGACTTTGGAACTAGACTCACAAGGGAGACTGAATGAGAAAGTGTTAGTGTGACATGGTAAGGAGCTGTAGGAACCCCAAGAATAATAGGGAACAAGGTGGAGTTGCCTGGAATGAATTCACACATTCAAACCATCTTTCAGTCAAGTGGCAGTTTATTGTAATGCCAATAGTAGAGGGTGGAGTTCCTTTGGGGAACTAGCAACTTAATGGGGCTGAATCTAAAATTTATATAGAAAAGGGGCAGGGAAAAGAAGTTAAGGATGCTCATTAGGTAATGCAAGGTGTCTAGGTGTCTTTGGGAGCAGGTATCAGTGATCTACGGATGAGAAAATTCAGGGAGTCTGCAGAGACAACTTTGTTGGTACCAGACATTGAGGGAGAAAAGACAGGTTTTGTTCAGTTGCCACAGGCATGGACTTTGGGGATCTGGTCCTGGGGTCAGTATCCCTGTATCTGTTCTTATTAAGGGCACGTGTTCTGCAACAAGGGAAAATTTTCTCACAGGAAACTGGGTTGCTTTCAAAGTTCTTAGGGCTTTTTGGGTTCCAGGTCACACCACCCCATCAAATGGTTTGGTGTAAACATATCCCCACTACTGTAAACACAACCCTGAGCAAAGGATCTGAAAAAAATGATCAGAAGCACCATCGCTATAAAGGACACAAAAAATTAAAAACAAAATTCCCTACTACTCTTTTAGTCAGATTGAGTCTCTGCCAATTATAACCATAATGGCATATATACATATGTGGCTATAATTATATATATATACACATATATATATATATATAATTACACATGTATGTGTGTATATTATATTTTTTCCAGTGCTTTCAGATTTGCAAGAAAAGCAGCATGCTGTAGTGCATAGAGAGATAGCCCTGGAGTCAGGAAGACCTGAATTCAAGTTCCCTCTCTAATATACATAGCCTATGTGATTCTGGGCCAGTCACAACTTTTCATTGCTCTAGAGAACTCTCTAAGGTTAAAAGTTTCAGAGAAGGTGCCAAACTATGTTGGTTGAGGAGTTCCTCATTACCAATATAATCACAGGACTATTCAAGAAAAAAATTCTAAATTTTCCAAAGTGATTTAAATAGATTACCTTGTTGGAACCCCACAACAACAGTGTGGGTAGGTATGCTGTTTAATAATTGCACCCATTTTATAGATGAGGAAACATAGGTTGAGAGAAGTCAAATGACTAACCCAGAGCCACACCACTATTGAGTGTTTAATGTAGGATTTGAACCCAGATCTTCTGGAATCTAAGTCTATTACTCTGTCTACTGCACTACACTCCCAAGGAGAAGACCTGGTCCTTGGTTCCATTAAGAAATTTTCAGTCGTGTCTGACTCTTTGTGACCCCATTTGGGGTTTTCTTGGCAAAGATACTGGGGTAGTTTGACATTTCTTTTTCCAACTCATTTAATAGTTGAAGAAGCTGAGGCAAACCGGTTTAAAGTGACTTACCCAAAGTCACACAGTTAGGAAATGTCTGAGGCCAGATTTGAACTCAGGAAGATGAGTCTGCCCTACTCCAGGCCCAGTACTCTATCCACTGTGCCACCTAGCTGCCCAAGCTAGCTACTAGCATAGAGTGAAAAAGAGGGCCCTGAAAATAATGAGTCACAAGATAAACGTTTTGATAGGTAAGAAGGGAAAAGAAAAAGTCCAGAGCATGGAGGGCTTGGGGAGCAGTTTCATTTAGAGTGGGTATCCATTAGGTAGCCATAGCTCCTCATGAAACAATGGGGCATTGGTGTAAAGCATATTAAGTGCGGGAAGGGAAAGAAAGCTGGAGTTGGGGAGGGCAAGGAAAGCAAACTCTGTCAGCTCTGCAGATTTGTGGAGGCTAGGCCCTGCTGTCTAGTACAGAGCATCTATGCATAGTGTCTGATCAGTCAGTGGATCAGAACTATCATGAAAACAAGCACTGCTACACAGAACTGAGGCCTACAAAATGTCCTCTGAGATGCCTTCCAACTCTGAGTCAGGTTTCTGAGGAGATCATAGAATATTGGAAGGAATATTGGATTGAGAGCCAGAGGTCTGGATTCTAGTCCTGGTCCTCTCACTAAGTAGCTTCGTGACACTGAACAAAGTTATTTAATGTCTCTGGGCCTCAGTTTCCTTATCTGGAAAATAAGAGGGTTAGACTAGATGATTTTTCAGCACTAAATCAAGTAATTCAATAATAAAAGCCTGTCTGCAAAAGCACATGGGAAAGGTTGATATCGCTCCTTTTCTCCAGCTGTCTCTGTTCCCACTGACCCCCCTTTTCTGTCCTGTATTTTTGAGCGACATCCTCAGAAGTCTCAGTGCTATTCCCATGTGAATTCTGTTCTTGATTTTTTTTTAAATTTCTGGGGAAAGATACAAAATGTCACTTCTCTTTTATTACTGGCTGATTTTTTTCCAGTAGTTTTTCTTGTGCATGTCTTCTCTCCCTACCTAGATTGTAAGCTCATTGCTTGTAGGGCTGGCATCTTTGTATCCCCCTACAATGCCTAGCACATAGCTTGGAAGGCAGTTATAGGATCATATATTTAGAACTATAATCGATTGTAGAGACTTTCTAGCCCAGCACCCTAATTTTACAGATAAGGAAATTGAGCCCCAGATCAATGAAGTCGCTTGACCAAGGTCATACAAAATGAGTATCAGAGCTAGGATTAGAACCTAAATCCTTTCATTCCCAATTCAGGGCTTTTCCCAATATGCTAACTCTCATTCCATAAATATTTGTTAATTGATGGGCAAGTAGAGGGGAAAAAATGCCATATATCAAATAATTCCCCTCCAGATACATATTCTGCCCTGAAGAGGGAGGCAGGTTCCAAAATGTCAGCAAAGATGAAAATGCACACACATACACACACACACACACACACACACACACACACATACACATACACACCCCTCTTTCTATCCCCCAAGGATTATTATTAACAATCTAAAAAAGTCATGTCATTGAATTATTCCCTGAAGTTCATTTACTGATAAAGTTGCAGGTTAGTTAGGCTTGCTTAAACTCCTGCATAGAGCTTAGTTAAGGAATTGTGGAAAAGGAGAGATTGGTATAGGGTATAAATTAAGACTGTCTGGAGGCTAGAAAGATATGGGGGATTTTTTTTTCCTGTTAAAGTATCTAGCCAAGTCCTGGAAAATAATGAGTGGTTGCCATAGCAACCTTGCTTTCACATGACACACACAGAATAACATGAAAAGGAATGGAATCAAAGGGACCAACCTGGTTTTAGATTTTAATTTTTTTTTCTGGGGGGAAGAAGTTAGGGGTAGATCATTTCTTTACTGCCTAAATGGTTTATAAGACATATTGAATTTTTTCCTTATATAATTATTAGGAAAAATTAAAAAAAACTTGTATAATAAAAAGAAATTAACTCAAGAGAAAAGGAAATAAAGACTAGTTCCCTTTCAAATAATAATGTCATTCTCCTTTTCTCCCACTCTGGCATGCCCTCTTTGTCCACTTCATCCAATCCAATAAATATTTATTACTTATCTTATATGTGTAAGTAAGTTACTGTTCTAGTGATTGGGAATACAAAGCCAAAATGGAAAGTAGTCCCCTTCCTCAAGATGCTTACATTTTACTGAAGAGGGTTACAACATGCAGATAGATGGATGTATACAGGAACTAATGAGATCAACAATTAAAAGACTATATGGAAAACAGAAAAAGGCCCAGGACATGTTCTCAGAGAGCCCACAGTAGAGGGGGAGGGGTGTATGTTAATCTAGCAAAGGATATATAGTTTCCCTTTCCTCTCCTCTTACAAACGAGCTACAAAATTCTTTGTTATTTTGGGAGTCATTTACCTGAACCAATCAATTCTTATATTACCCAATATTTGTGAGGCATCTATTATGATTGCAGAACTGTGTCAAACACTGTGGAAAAGAAAAAGAAATGTAAAACTCCGTTTCCACAGATGCTCAAATAGCTTATGGTCTAGTGGAGGAGGGGGAAAATGGGTGAATCACAGAACAAGTAGATGCTACAGTGAGTGATACGCAAGAGGACTTCCAAAAAGGAAGGAACAGTTGTGGGCTGGAGTCCTTGGGGAATGCTGAAGCTATGAATGGAGGAGGTAGCACCTTTGGAGTATAACTAGGACTTAAATAACTTTAGGGGAGGGCTTAGATAATTATTAGGTTTGGGGGCTGGTGTTTCAAGTGGAGTAGCATCCTAAGCAAAGGCAAGAGGCTAGAGCCTGGCATATGTGGGGCACAGCGAGGTCACATGTCCAAATGAAGTAGAGAGTGTATATTGTGGAACTATGGGAAATAAGGTAGAATAGGTTGAGTGGGGTCAGATTTTAAGTTACCTGGGAAAGTGGGCAGGGGAGTTTCTCTTTAGCCTTAACCCTGTGCTTGTTTCAGTGGAAGATCTGGAGCCCCAGGTTGAGTTTGGAAGAGTGAAGGGATATCATGAAAGTAGTACTTAAGGAGGAAGACAATTCTGCATCGGTATGTGAGAGGTTCCTTCTTTTTGGTCTGGTCCCCAGCCCTGTCTCTCCTCTGACTTTTTTCTCTATAGCTTCTCTGACATACTCCTTCCACCATTACCCCAAAGATACACCCCAAAACTCTAGAACCACCTCTCCAAAGCTGGCTTGTATCATCAGACCTCCCGCACCTCCCAAGAGCGATCTGACTTTATTGGAAGCTTTAGACACAGTGTGGTGACTGGTTGGTCTCCAGATTCATGAGGAATTGAGAAGGATGAAATGGGTTAAGGCAAAAGAGAGAAAATTTTCTGACTCTAAGAACTGTATAAAAACTTAAACATGGATGGGACTGGTGAGATTGTGGAGTCCCCTTCTTTTAAAGAATTTTTTAAGCACATAAAAAAAAAGTTCCTTCATTTTGGAAAAATGTAAACATAATCTTTTTTGAAATCAAGAGAATCAACTAAATTATCCTTATAGGTCTCTGCCAAACCTGGACATTGATGATTCATTCTTTCCTAATTTGTAAGAGTTAAATATATTACAGTAGCTAAAGAGGTGGCCTCAGAACCAGGAAAACCTGGGTTCAAATCCCACCTCTGACAAATATTCACTGTGTGAATCTCAACAGGTTACTTCACCTTTGAATGATACAGGCAACTTTTCAAGAGTATTTATTTCAGAAAAAGGGCCAACCTGAATCAAGAGAGGGGGAATTGACTCATCTGGAAGTTTACTATGCTGATGAAATCACAGATCCAGTTCCTATCCCCATCTCTACCTTAATTTGAGATCCCAAATCCATCTTCTTACATCTTCTACTGGTTGATTTGAATTCTGTCCTCTGGAGCAAAAACTCTGCAAGTCTGTTGTTCCCTCTTCCGCATCATGGCTAGCTTCTTTCAATGTTTGAAGATATGCCTTGTGGGCCTCCTTAATCTTCTCCACCCCATGCTAAACACAGTGAGTTCCTTTGACCCTTACTAATAGGAGTAGGACTTTGTTCAACATCTTAGTTGCCTCTGCTCCTCCCCTCACCCCTCTTGTCTATTAGGGATGTGGCAGAAGGGCTCTTTACACTGTACGAGAGGTTGGCCTATTTAATCTTTTCCAGCTCTAAGGTGTTCTGATTCTTATTAATATGGTTTGGGCATATGTCACAGCAGTGTCACATTCAATTCAACACATATTTACTGAGTGTCTGCTAAGTGCAAGGCACTAGTAGACATCCAGTACCTAGGAGGCCATAGCAATCTTATGCCATTAGGAAAACATACCATTTGGGAATTCCCATTTTTCCTCCAGAAGGATTTACATATCGCTTATATCCTACTTAGTAACTTGAGCTCTTGTCTGCACTGCATCGTCCAAAGCATCATTCTGATTCCTCCTTTACTTCTCCCATCTGCTGAACCTCCCATTTCTTGGCACTGAATTTTTCCCTTCTTTGGCACCTCCAGTGCCCCTTGCTCCAAGGCCTTGTTATCTTTGGGCTATGGTTCTACTTCTTCATGACTCTCCCTTGAGCTTGAGGTTATTGGCCAGTTTATTGATCATTTTAGAGATCAGCTTTAACCCTTTGACTAAAATCATATCTTTAGGGAAAAAAGACAGAATATGGAATTTTACATCTGCTATGAAAATTAATTCATCCAAAAATCAACACTTATTAAATGCCTAATGTGTGCTTGGAACTGTAGTAGGCTCTGAAGAGGAGAGAGACAGAGACAGACAGAGAGAGAGAGATGTTAGAGAAGTATAAGGTTTGTTCCCTACCCTCAAAGTATTTACTGTGTAGTCAGATGTGTATGCATACATATGTATGTATGTTTATGTATATGTGTATGAGTATGTTTGTATATATATACACACATACCTATATATGCATATATAGATATAAATTCAACTCAACAATATTTATTAAGCACCTACTATGTGAAAGGCACAGTGTTAAGTATTGAGGATACAAAAACAAAACTGAAACAGTTCCTGCCCTTAAAGAGCTTATTCTACCAAGGGTAGAATAGAACACAACATGCACACACACACAAAGGGATGATAGAGGTAAAATTGAGGAAGGTGAGAGCTGGGGGCAGGGATCAGAGTAAGTGTCAAGGAGAAAATGATAGCAGAATTGAGCTTTCAAGTGAGAAAAGGACTATAAGAAAAGATAATAAGCAACTCAAGGCAATAATGTTTAGTGCCAAGTGAGGAGCTCAGACAGTGAGGAGGAGTTCAGGGGAGGGAGAAATCCCTTCATTCTTTGGTGGACAAGGAAGGCTTTGCTGAAAAAGTAGAACCTGAATAAGGCCTTGTAGGTAGTGAGGAATTCAGAGAGGAGAGGACATTGACTGAAATCAGATGCAAAGCAAGAATTTCTTGTAGTTTGGAACAACAAATAAATAACCCTACTAAATGTGCTATTTAGAGGCATGCCAAATAATTCTAAGAGCTCTTTTCAATGCCTAATGCTAATTATAAGTGGGAATGTGCCTTCCTGTAGTTCTAGTTTATTGTTGAAAGTGACAGCTCCTAATATTAGCAAATAAGATGGTATGTTATTTATCCTGTGGCAGTTTGGTGTATATAATGGAAAATAGATGCCAATTGTTAAGGTCATTGCTAAAGGTTCCACAAAATTATCCTTTCCTCACATCCCCCCCACTATGTCAGACTATACAACCACACACAGATAACTTGCCACCCTCCATTTGAGGACCTGTCCCAAACACAGACCATTTCCTATCTCCAGTCCCTCCATACTGCTTACACTTTAATTAATCTGGTTGGAAAAGCAATAGACTTTGAGCCTGGATTCTTATCCTTGCTGTATCTCTAACTAGATGTATGGTCTTTGAAAAGTCATTCATCTTGTCTGTATCTTTTAGGAGGTAACCATTTGCTAATATTAACAATGGTCATTTAAGTCTTTTTTGTGCAATGCAAAGTCCTCTCATGTCTGCTTTCTTCATCAATTCATCTGCATAACAATCTTTATAAGACATTGAAGGATAAGGGTTATGTTTCCCATTATATAGAGGGGAAAACTGAACCACAGAAAGGTTTAGCCAATGAAGGTCACATAGTGAATCTCCTAATCTGTGCTCTCATAGAATCAATTACAGAATGAGCATTAAGACACAAGTGATTGCAGGTCAGAAAAGGTCTGTGCCATGGAGACATCCTCAAATCAAATTTGATTGAAATCAGTACAGAATGTGGATAGGAGCAGACTGGGACAGACTTCCAGACACTCATTGCATATTTTGCTAGGAAAAGGTCACACCTCATTTTGGAATTAGGGCACTAGAATCCAGATTTCCAGGTACCTTCATTGCATTGTCACATAACCCAGAAATCATCCGGGTCTTTTAGCCACCTGACCCTCAGGTGATGACCCTTCCTGATCTTCCTCCTTGCCTCTCCATCCAGCAGCCACAGGAACACTCTTTGGCTGGAATCAGTTCCTCTCTGCACTCTCAACATTCACTAGCCTTGGACAGAAGTAATAAGTAACATTTCTTATTTGTTGAGGATTTTGCTGTGGACTTGGGGGTGTTTTTGTCTTTAAAGAAACGTGATTAGTTTGAACAGATGAGAAGTGGTTATTTTTAATGCTGATTGCTCTGCCAGACTGTGCGGCCTCACAGATCTGATCTTGGTTCTTCACGCCTCTGTTGAGGAGCTGTGACTATGGAAGAGCTTCTTGAAGAGGAAACAGCCCCAGGAATCAAGGTAAGAAGGCTAGGATAAGAGCTAGGAGACTCCATTAACCACCACTCTCTTTCCCCTCACTTCTTTAGGGGGTTAGGGAAAGGAGGGATCATAGAATGAAAGGGTATGGCAGGACTTAGGAACTTGAAGCATTCTAATGCAACCAAATCTCATCCCTTCTCTCCTCGCCTTATTCTGCTGTCCATTTTGAATGATGTGCTCTGAGGATTCTGCTGATTATCTACATGAAACACAGTAGAGGTCAGCCCTTGGGAAGTTGCTGGAGGCAACTCTACATAATAGCTGGAGGACTGGACTTGGGAGTCTAGAGCACCTGGGATCTAAAACTCTTCCACCACTTGTGAATCTTTGTGACCACAGGCAAACCACACCCTCTTTGAGCCTCACTTCTCTTATATGGTAGTTAGGGATAAAAATAGCATCCACCTCACAGAGCTGTTGTGAAGATCAAATGAGATAATGTTTGTAAAGTGCTCTGTAAACCTTAAAATACTGACAGAAGTTGAAAGGGGGAGGGGGAGAATGGGCAACTGGAAAGCTTTTCAGAGGGTTCCAGGTTGTTTCCTTTCTGTACTCAGATCTTGTAGTCTCTTCAACTAAATAGACATTTGTTTTTTGCTGGTCAGTCGTTTCAGTCGTGTCTGACTCTTTGTGACCCCATTTGGGGTTTTCTTGGCAAAGATACTGGAGTTTGCCATTTCCTTTTCTAAGACATTTGTTTATGCAAGCCACTATGCTCAATGCTGGATACAAGATGAGGGGAAAAGGGGGACCATCTCAGTCCTTGCCTCTAAGTAGCTTTTAGTCTACTGAAATAAGGGTGTATGATTTATACACAGAGAAGTTCCATGTGAGGTAATGTGTGTTGGGGGCAAAACAGAGACCAAAGGACTCCAAGGAGATTTGGGTAGAAATCTTATCAGCTGAATCTTGCTTCAAAAGTCAAAACTTCAATGTCCTGTTTTCTCTAAGCTCAAATAGTCATGATTCAGTCAGTGGGTAGCAGCTAGATACAATGACATTATTGCTAATATGGCTGCAAAAGGGAAGGGTGTTGGTGGGGGTGAAGGGAAAGATTGAGCTGTCTTTCACTAGGCTTCATCTTCCACTGAGATCATTGAGATCACATGCCTCAGAAAGCACCAATGTGTTTCTATCCCTCTCTGAGGTCAAAGAGGGTCTATCTCATTTTATCTTCCCATAGCCCTCCATACAGTGTTGGGTACTGAGTATTGAATACTTTGGGCTTCCTTTAAGTGTGGTTGATTTGATGGAGTGAGTGTTAGGATGAGAGCCAGCATGGCATACTGTGGAATCGGGAAGAGATGTGGGTGCAAAGCCTGCCTCTGATATATATGACCATGAGCAAGATTGCTTAACATCTTGGTAGCCCATGAAATTCTATGAGATTATTGGTTACAGAAGAGTTTTGATTTGAGAAAGGACTTTTCATCAGGAGTTCCCTAGACTGATGAAATCACAGATCCAGATCAGACCAAAGTAAATTAATAAATCTTAGGGCTTTAAGGGTATTTTCTTGAGATCCTCAAGTAAAAGCTAGATGACCACTTGTCCAAATACGTTGTAGCAAGGATTTATCTTCTACTGTTGCTTGGATTTTATGGTTTCTTTGGCCTCCTCCAAATTCAAAGATTCTCTAGTTCTTTCTGAAGAATCATCTTTGCAGAGTTGGAATAGAGGCTCAGGTCCAGGGAACTCAGCAGTGAGAAATGTCGCCAGAGCACAGAGTTAGTCACTGACTCTTTTGGTTGGAAGGCACACCCATGACTCAGGCTGTAAAACCTCTTGGTTCTTTCTCCAATCTGAGTTCCCAACAGGAGTGTGCAATAGTGTTTAACAAATCCTCTTTTCCTTTCCCTACCTTCCGTGGCAGTTCAGATTGCTTGAAACATGACCCTGAGATGCTGTGGTGACATTCCATTCAATGCTATCAGATAGTGGAACCAGTGGTAATTGATGCTGTCCTTTCTGGCGTGTTATGAGCTCTCTCTTCTGAAGCAATACTTCCTTTCAAAGAATCACTGCTTGGCAGACTCCTCATTCTTCAAATTGTATCCACCAATTTCTCCCTAATGGCCCATAGGAGAAAACTGCAGTGGTAAATTTGAAAATGTCGGGATAATTTGGACAAAGACCCTTATCTCAATTGTGTCTGATTTTCCTGTAATTGAAACCCTGTTTGGGACCTTAAGTGACCTAGTTATCATAGTGGCAGGGATAATATCTTTGCTTACATTTTTGCTGGCAAAGGTATTCAGCTGAGGGTAGCAAAAATCCCTTGGGATTAGTAACATTTTCCAACCCCTCCTTTTAACCAATAAGCTCATAAAGGGCCCCCAGGACCCCAATCTTTTCCAACATATTCTAGGCATCAGGCCATTGAGCTTCCAGAGGGAATCACTACATTGATAGCATGGTTTCTAGAAGCAAGACAGCAGGGTTTGGGCATGATATGGAAAGGCAAGCAATCAAGTTTTCTCTGTCACCTGTCTATGGTACACTCTGAAGCTCCTGATTGGTTTGGGTTTTTAACTTTGAGTCAGAGAAGACCCAAGGGTTTATAAATGCAAAGCTAGTGGACCTTAAGCGACTGCCTGGGCGAAACCCAGCTACAGCCATGCCTGAATATCAGCCACCATCCTCACCAGTATCATTAGAGAGAATTTATATAAACCAGCATTGGGTGATTTTACTCCAGGGCTGGTAATGTGATTGACAGCTTTCCATTTCTACTGGGGAATTACTGTATAGTGAGAACACTGTGTGCACACAAAGTGAGAAGGCTCATGCATGACCTGCTACCCTGAGGATCTCTACTCCTGTAGAACTTCTGTAAGAGTGTAGGTGTCCCTTTGGATCAGCCCAGGGGAGACAAAGCTTCTCCTCTGCTTTTCCAAGACAATGCTTGGCACATGGTAAGTGCTTAATGTGCTTAGTAAATCATCCTTCCTTCTTTATTTCCTTTGTCTCTCCCCACCACTTCTTTTTCTTTCCTTCTCTAATTTGTTCCTTCCTTCCTTTCCTCACTCCCTCCCTTCCTTCCCTTCCCTTTCCCACTTTGTTCCTTCTTTCCTTTTTTTCTTCTTCCCTTTCTTCTTCCTTTCCTTCCTCCCTCCCTTCCATCCTTTTTTCTCTTTCTTAATTTCCTTCCTTCTTTCCCTCTTTTCCTTCTCTCCTTAGTTTGCTAATTTGTTCCTGCCTGCCTTCCAAGAAGAAGAAGAAGAAAAAAAGAGAGACATCTCTGTGGGGCTCTGCTTATTTGTGCCTATTTGTAGGTTTCAAAAAATGAGTTAAAACCTTGTCAGGTCATCAGGAGTGGGTTGGCCATTTATAAGAACTGAAGTGAGAGAGAGAGACATACAGACAGACAGACACAGACAGAGAGAGACGGAGAGAGAGTGATCACACTAACAACTTGTAATTAAATGAAGAACCTTATGTAGGAGGTGGGTCCTGAGCTAGAGGTTCTAAGATGCAGAAGAAGGAAATGTATTCAAGATATAAAAGGATGACCTGGACAAAGGCCCAGAAATGGAAAGTATAATTTTGTGCATAGGGCTCATTCAGCAGTCTCATTTGGCTAGACTGAAGAATGTATCAAGGTGAGTAAAACAAAATCATTCTAGAAGGCAAAGTGGAAGACAGATTATAGAAGACAAAATGCAAGGCTGAGGAGTTTGTATTTTATCCTAGAGGCAGTAGGGAGGCACTGAAGTTTCTAAATAGGAGAAAGACATGTTCCTACCTGTGCTTCATGCATATTCATTTGGAAACTACGTGAAACAGGAATTGAAGAGGGATGAGACTGGAAGCAGAGAGAATGCTGTTAGAATGCAGTAGTGCAGGTGAGAGGTGAGGAAGGACTGAACCACAAGTAGCAGCTGCATGAGTGGTGAGAAAAGGATGAGTCCAGATGATGTTGTGGAGCCAAAATTGCAAAAGACTTGCAATTCATCTCATTTGGAGCAGAATGAAGAAAAGGGGAAAATAAAAGACGAGTCCAAGATTATGGATTTGGGTGATTAGAAGGATTGTTGTACCCTACAAGACATGGGCAAGTTTAGTGGAGAAGCAGGTCTCAAGGGCAAGATAATGAGGTCTGTTTTGGACACGTTGAGTTTCAGTTGCTTAGAGAACACTCAGCTGGCGATGTCCAGCAGGCCATTGATGATGGGAGACTTGAGCACAAGAGTAAGGTTAAGGCTGGAGATCTGCATATGAGAGGTATCTGCAGAGAAATGATCATTAAATTCATGACAGTTGATGAGACATTCAAGATATATCCTTGGTGAACCTGAAACCTACCCAAACTTAGAGGATATTTGATAGATTTTGAATCAGGAAAAGAAATGAAGGAATAGTACTCATAAAGATAGAGCAAAAAAAGATAGAAAGCTATGTTGTGGAAATTAGGGAAGGAAAAAGTCTTCAGAATTAGGGTAGCAGTTGACAGTGTTAAAAACTGGTAGAGAGGTTAAAAAAAAACGGAAGACTAAGAAATGGCCACTATGAGAACTGTTAACCTTGGAGGGAGTGGTCTCAGCCACATAAGACACTTCCCATATGCTGCATTGGGTTGTAGATATTTGTTTATGTATCTAGCACCTTGAGAATAGGGACTGAGTCTTTGACAACTTGTATAGCACCTAGGAGGGCAGCTAGTGGACAGAATACTGAGCCTGAAGTCAGGAAGACTCATCTTCCTGAGTTCAAATCTGGCTTCAGAATCTTACTAGCTTTGTGGCTCTGGGCGAGTCACAAACCCTGTTTGCCTCAGTTTCCTCATTTGTAAAATGAGCTGGAGAAGGAAATGGCAAACCACCCCAGTATCTTTGCCAAGAAAACCCTAAATGGGGTCATGAAGAGTCAGACATGACTGAACCACAACAATAGCACCTAGCACAGTGGCATATACATATATATACACATATGTATGTATGTATATATATATATATATAATTCAGTAAGTATTTCTTTGATAAATAAATGAATAGTTCACTGACATTAAATAAAGAATAATATAAGATCAAGTCCACTAGACCAAACTACCCTAGACAAGTCATTTAATTCCTTACTGCCCCAGGCAACTCTCTAAAACCATAAATTCCAAAAGAGTTTCTGATCTGCATTAATAGAAGGAGTTTCCTCCCTACACAAATGAAATCACATGTGGGTCAATAAACATGCATATTAATATTGATATAGAGATCATCAGGTGTCAAAAGAAGGTAAATGTTTTAGGAGTTCATAAAAGGGAGCAAGTGGAGAAGGCTTCATGGGCAATGCCAAACTTTGGCTAGACTTAAAAGGTAAGTAGGCTTTCATCAAGTGGAAGTAAAGTGGAAGGAAATTCCAGAAGAAAGATTTCATTTTGGTAAAATAATAGAAAAATAAAAACTACTAACAGGATTTTTTTTTTTCATTTCTTAAGGGAGTGGTGTCAAACATTGTAACATTATTGGTGATTTTCTGTGGTTATGCCAGATGTTTCTGTTGGTGTATACTACTGGAGGAAAAGCAGTGGTTAACTAATAAGTGTTTAAAAACCAGCTTTCTAAAATTAAAAAAGTATGTATGGCACACTTTTAAAATTAATATGCATTGTTGGCATTTTTCTCCATCATTTTATTAAGCCTAGACATTCAATAAGACAAATCAAGGCCTGATTTGTTATACTGGATGATTTCTCAGCTGTAAATGTTCCCACTGAAAATTTAACAATCAGCTCTCATGAGCCTGTACAAGCTGTCTCCAGTACACCTCTGAAAAAGTTACCTGCTTGTTTTCATATAATTAAATCCTCACTGTAGTAGGAAAGTTCTCTTGATACCTGAGCAACAAAGATTCTGCTGTCTTAATGACATCCTGCCAGGCACATCTCTGAAAAATTCCATCTGTAAAACACCTGTCATTTAGTGCCAGAGAAAGAGAGGTAGAATCAGGACATGGAGGAGGAGAAAACAATTACAAGAATCAAGTAGACACCTGCAAAAAGGCAAAGACTCCTCTGCCTGTGCCATCCATCTCACCTTCTGCACATGAGCCAAAATAATTCTATTCTTCTTTCCAAGGTTTCAAAATTTCTGTACATCTGTGTAGCACTTCACATTTTTTTCAAAACACATTCACTTCTATTCTCTCATTTTATCTTTAAAATCACCCTAGGAAGTTGGTTAAGCCAGTATTATCTATATATTGTAGATGAGAAAATGAAAGTACAAAATGATTAAGTGACTTTACTTTCAAACATTTGTCCTTTTAATCTGTAACTTTCTGTCATGGGGGGACAGAAGTCCAGTGTTTAAACCAGTGAGGTCTGCATCTTAGATCCAGATCAACTGCTAATTCAATCTGAGAACAGATACCAATTGGGAGTGGTAGAGATAAACGAGATTGGAGTGATGGAGTTAAACTCATAGTTAGCATCCTTTGTCCAAGGAGCAGAAAAAGAGGAGGCTGTATATAGAAACTAAGGAAGGAAAGAATCTACAAGAGAATGAAGTGACTGATACTGACTGTCCCCTTACTTCCCATGACTGTCCTAGGACATGTCAGGCAGGCAATCCTCATCCATTCAACTATCTTTCCATTCATTCACTGACCCCTTCAACTATTCCACATAAATGCATGACAGTTGTCCTTAGACTTCAGTTTACAACTAACACCAATCTCCACCCTCCAACTTCTTGTTCAGAATTTGGTAAGAAAGTATTAGAGAAACCATGCATCATTAATACCTGATATTTATAGAGAACTTTACAAACGTATCTCCTAATGACAAGCTTTTAAGGTAGCTCTTAAAGGCGTCATACCAATTTTATAGCTGAGGAATCTGAGATTCAGAGCAATTAAGTGATTTGTTCCTAACCATATGTCTAATAAGTGTCAGAGGAGAGATTGGAACCCAAGTGTCTATTTTAGACTGGCACTGCCCTATATCATACTGCCTCCCTATGGCTGACTTTGAGAAAAAAAGCAAAATGCCCTATTGCATGAAGTAGAAAACAGTGATCAAAGAAATCATATTCCATAAAGGCATAAAAGTGGAAGAGGTGAATATTGGCAATCAAATTATCTTTGCCATGTTCTCCAACTCTGAGGCACAGGGAAGCAAGTCTGGACTTGGGAGATTGAGCAAATTCATTCCAGCCCAAATCAGTCATTTCTAGTCTGGATGGCCCTATGGAACTTATGAAAGTTGAATTGGGCAATTGACTCCACTCTGGAATACACCAAGAAGGATGATTTGGTAGGGAATCCCTTGGACTCATTCTTGGAATACACAGGAACAAATCTGAGCCAAGCAATTGAGCAGGGTGTCCATTTATTTGTACTTAATCCACTATCAGTGGCAGAGGGTAGCAGAAATACTGATTCACTCTTGAATAACATGTGCTTCTGTTGTATAAATCAAACCACTTTGGAGTATGAGGGCTTCACCTTTTTTTAAGAACCACTAATATGCACCCTTTTGAAACCAGAAATGGAAAATATTTAGTAGGTCAGATAATTGTTCCCTAGGGACAGATATGGCAGCTAGGTGGTGCAGTGGCTGGAGTGCCAGGCCTGGAATCAGAAAGACTCCTCTTCCTGAGTTCAAATCTGGCCTCAAGACACTTAATAGCTGTGTAACCCTGAGCAAGTCATTTAACTCTGTTTGCCTCAGTTCTTTATCTGTAAAATGAGCTAGAGAAGAAAATGGAAAACCCCTTCAGTATCTTTGCCTAGAAAACCGCAAATGTGGTCAATGAAGGGTTGGGCACAACTGCAAACAACTGAACAACAAGAATCAGAACCCAGGTCTCTTGGCTAACTTATTGATCTCTCTTATATGCCATTCAGTCTTAAATTATTATTTTTCCTTGATGATCCATATTATCTCTTACTCCCACTCATCCTAAATATGTGGGGTTTTTTCTAGAATGATGGATAAATTTGGGTAGAAAAGACCCAGAGACAAAGATGTTGTATAATCATCTCCGATCTTAAAAAAAAAATAGTAATAAAATAGGCTTAGTATCTCCCTAGAGGTATCTTCTTTGAGGAATGGGATATTTACATCATAATGCAAGATCATTCCTGGGGCCTCTTATTTTGCAAACATTCCCAAGATACTTTAGAACACAAATCAGTAAACATTGAGTTAAGGAGGGGGGGTCCCTACCTATATACAACTCCTTCAAAATGTCCAGGGGGAATTTAGAATTGTTATTGCATGAGGAAGTTTCTTATTATGGAAAGCATGTCACTTCTAGAAGTATTTTCTGCCTATGAATAAATTCTCCTGATTTCCTAGAGTCTGTGGGATTCAGAGCCCGAATCCTTGTATCCATATAACATGAGCAGAAATATGCAGCTTTTCTAAGAACCTTACTGTGTTTTGAATTCTTATTGCAATTCTTTATTATTCCAGGGGGGAAATCATTTTTTATAGCCTTCTTTCACAGGGCTGCAGAGTGGAGCAAAGAAGGAGAGTTAGAGACTTGGAACTAGGCATTTTTTGTTCTAGGACAGAACCAGGACTCATTGGGCCCAATATTTTGCTTTTAACAGGTATCCCATGGGACATATTATAAGATAACCATGTTTTGTTATAGCCCACCCTCTCTGATTAGCTATTTATGGCCATGTCATTAGTAAATTTATCCCCACCCTTTTTTTATCCATTTGTATTCTCAGTCTTCTCTTGAGTTAATGAGTCCTAAAGATTATTACCCAGTGGTGACTCTTTTCATTCGTGCTAAACTCACCTTGTTCAATTTTCAAAGGACATCCTTTCATCTAGAGATGAGTAAACTTGGAAAAAAAATTGGGAAAATTGAGTAGGCATCAATTATCCTTATTTTTCCTTCCCATGCTGCTCCCCTATCCCCATGGAATTAAAACTCATAGTGATATATTTAGTAATCTTCACTCTACATGTCTGCCTCCTTCCTCCCTAGATTCCTCCAAGTGCCAGCTAAAAATCTCACCTTCTTAGGTGGTGCAGTGGATAGAGCACTGGCCCTGGATTCAGTAGGACCAGAGTTCAAATCTGACCTCAGACACAGAACACTTATTAGCTGTGTGACCCTGGGCAAGTCAGTTAACCCCATTGCCTAGCCAAAAATAACCTCACCTTCTAGAGGAAGCCTTTACTAATTTTGCCTTAATTTGAGTGTCCTCTTTCTCTTGATTATTTCCAATTCATCTTGTATCTAGCTTGTTTATCCTGTCTGTAGTCTTCATTAAACGATGAGCTCCTTGACAGCAGATACTGTCTTTCAGCTTTCTTTGTATTTCCAGCACTGAACATAGTGTCTGGCACACAGTAGGTGCTTAATAAATGTTTATTAAGTGACTGAGTGCTCATAGCACAACCTTTTGCAGCATTGCACTGTTGACCCTTTGCTTCTCCTGATAACTGCTCTGTTATATCTGGGTTTCCATGACAAGATTCTCTCTTGTATTTTCTACCTGTCCTATTGCCCTTTCTGAGTCATCATCCATATATCTCTGCTCAGTACAGAAAGAATTGATACTACCCAAAGTTATGTCCTGAGTAGTATTCTTTTCTCTATACATTCCTCTACTGCTTGACTCCATCAGCTCCCATGAGTGGTGTAATTATCATCTGTATGCAGATGACTCCCTTATCTGTATATTTAGCTGTAATCTCTCACCTCATCTCTGGTCCCACATTACCAACTGCTTATTGAATATTTAAAACAACATGTCTTTTAGGCATCTCAAACTCAACATGTCTGATAGAGAACACATTACCTTCCCCTTTCCCCCAGAACATACCTCTCTTCCAAACTTCCTTGTTTCTTTTGAGGGTACCATCATACTTGAGGGCACTCTAGTCACCCTGGTTTATAACTTTGCCAGTGTTCTTGAGTCCTCATTTTACCCTACTTCATAAAGCTGATTAATTGCCAAATCTTGTTGTTTCTGTTTTCCCAACACCTTGACATCTCTCCCCTTCACCATATTTACATAGCTACTGTACTAATTCAAGCTTTCATCACTTCTCACTTGGACTATTAAAATGGCATCTTAGTTGGTCTCTGCTACAGATCTCTCTCCACTCTTGTTCACTGAGTTTCATAAAACAACTGTTACTGTATGGGGAAGTTGCTTATTATGGAAAGCATGTCACTTATAGAAGTAGGCAACTGAGGTTCATAAACTTAATTTTTTAAATATAGCTGTATTTCAATATAATTGGTTTCCTTTGTAACCCTATGTAATTTATTTTATGCATTTAAAAATACTATTCTGAGTAAAGGTCCATAGGTTTTACTAAACTACCAAAAAGGTCCATGCCACAGAATAGAATAAGAAGTCTTGTGCTAAAGTTATTTTCTTTGAATATAGCTCTGACCATGTTGCTCCCCACCCACCCACTTAATAAAAACCAATAGCTTCCTATTACCTCAAGGAGCATCTTTACTTTGATCTTTTAATTTTCTATTTTTCATGTAAGGTTTATTATATACCTAATTGTATAGTAATAGATGGAGATGGGGACTGTGCCTGTGATTTCATTGGTACTGGGAATTCATTGATGAGAACACTCCCTCTATCAATACAAGAAGGAATCTGTTTTGCAAATTAACTTAGAAAGCTACCTAGGGCACATAACTTGCCCAGGATTACATAGTCTATATATTGCAGAGGCACATAGCACCATACCTGGCACATAGTAGGTATCTAATGTTTGTTGATTAACTGATTGAACCCTAGTCTTCCTAACTCTGAGGCTAGCTCTCTATCCATTTATACTATGCTGTTTTATATTTATCCTGTATAAGCAGGTCAACATGTATTGGGGACGCATAGTCCTTTTTTTTTTAACTATATCAGTTAAAAAAGTGTTCAAAAAAGTTTTAAAATATCTGATATATACATTTGGCACTTAACATGTACTTCCTTGTTCTATAATTTTTTATATGCTTATGTCTTGATTTTGCAACATAAGCTCCTCAAGGTCAGCAACAGTATCATAAGCACTTAATAAGTGCATAATACATTTGATTAGTTGGTGAACTAATGCTTGATGATGATGACCAATGGGTGAGCTACTCCGGTCCTTCTCTCTAGATTGTGGTTGGAAACAAGAGCTTGGCAAATATTGAGTTATTATCAGTCAATGATTCTCTCCATGTGGAAATGCTTGATGCCACATGGAAGCACTTCCAAGTGGCAGTTTTTTCTCTTGGCAGGCTTCTGGCACTTGGAGCCTTCTTCACTGTTCCTTAGAATGAACTAAACCCCCTGACTCTCCTTCATGATGTGATTCCTTCCAACTCGGTGTCAAATAGATTGTCAGACTGCAAACTGGGAAGATAGAGAATAATGGTAGAATGAAGAGTTCACAACTGCGGTGCAGGTTAGTGGTTCTTCTGAGAAATCCTCCAACTGGACAAGATGCACAGCAGATGGGAGGGTGTTGAGGTGAACTGGTGAATGGTTTACATGGTTATTTCTGGATTCTTGCCTTTTTCTGGAAGGAAGAGTTCACAAGACTCCAAGATTCCTTGGATGAATAGTGCTATGCTCTGGGGCTTGCCATATTTCCCTGCGGATGTCTGAGAGGGTCTGGAAGGCAAGTGCTCAGCCATGATCCTGCGTTAAATAAAGAATTAGGCAAATCAGTAATGGGCTGCAATATGTTTAAGCAGATTTATTTAGGTTATTTGGGTATAAGCTCATAATTCAAGCTGAATGTGCAATCCTGATGTACGCTGGGAGCTAATTCCCTGATGTGTGCCAGCAGATGGATCATTGTAGAGGGAGGAGAGCTTTTCCTATGGTGCATCCAGCTAAAGTTTCAGAATTAGAAGCAACAAGAGTCGATGATGGTTTTGTTCAATGCTTGCAATTACTTCCCAGGTTGTGACACCAGATGTTTGAGAAGAGAAGGATAATGTATCACAGAACCAGAGATAGAGAGGTGGAAGAAACCTCAGAGACCATCTCATCCAATTCCCTCATTTTTTAGATGAGGCAACTGAGGTCTGGGGAGATTAAGTGACTTGCATAAGGTCCCAAAGCTAATAAGCATCAAAAGTGGAATTTGAATCCAGGTCCTCTGACTCATAAACCAGTGTTCTTTCCATTGTCCCATAAGTGAGAGGACCACATTATAAGGCTGGCAAGGGAAACAGTTCTAACTCATGAGAATAGTAATAATCACAGCTAACATCTCGATAACACTTACTATGTGCCAGGCACTATGCTAAGTCTTTTAGGATTATTGTCTTAGTTGATCCTCACAATAAACCTGGGAAGTAGGTACTATTATTGTCCCCACTTTATAGATGAGGAAACTGAGGCAGACAGAGGTTAAGTGACTTATCCAGGGTCACACAACTAGTAAGTATCTGAGGCAAGATTTGAACTCAGATCTTCCCAACTCCAGGCTCAGAGCTCTACCCACTATACCATCTATCTGCCCCATGAAAAAGCTCATTCTGGCAGGTCAGGCTTTTGCTGTACAGGTTCTTAGGGAGGCAGGAATGGTTTTGACCCATGAGGTAATAGGGAGGTCTTAGCTGAGCATGGACCAATAGACTACGTTGACTATTTTGCTTCATCATAGACTGCAAACTTCAAAGTCTTCTGTGTGAGTCCCCTGAGATGGTCACATCACTCAAATCTGCACCACATATTTCCAGTGGGCTGGAACCAATTCCCCTGTGTTGCATAATTATCACTTCAAATACCTATGCCATTCAGGGGATTCATTATTTGTGTTACCCAGGACCTAGCTGTATCTTCTTCCATGGACTTTTGTAATTCCTGACTTTGTCTCTGTGAGTCCGAGGTCCTCATTCACTGAATCTTTAGCCCTGCTTACCCTTTCTGGAGTATGCCCTAAGAAGGAATGGCAGTCATACCAGTGGTTCCCATGTTAGCCCCCTCAAACTCACAGAGGTTCTCTTCTACTCTTTGATGCTCTTGTCAATCTCTTAGTGTCTACCATGGGGCAGGTTGGTATTCTGGAATGAGCACTTATTTTAGAAATATAAGAGATGTATTAATAATAAATATTTAAGAAATATAAGAAGTGAAGTCAAATCCTATCTTGGATATTATTTTATGTATTTGATCCTGGTAAAATCACTTAGTTTCACTTTTCTCATCTGTAAACCAAGAGTGAATATAATTCTACTATATAATTCACAGGCTTATGGTAAAAACAAACATTCTCTATAAGTGTAAGGTTGTTGTTGTTGTTGTTGTTTGTGTATGTGTGTATGTGTATGTGACCATAATCTCTTGGTTCTTGAGGAAGTTTCCCTAATTCTATTTCCAGTTTTCCTATTGTGTGATATAAGTAAATCCACAGGACTTATGTAAAATAACTCAACAAGAAAATTGGTACTATGGTGTATTTCGACTGCACTTGCCAGTTACAGGGTAACTATAGTATAATTGAATCTAATTATACTTTATCCCTTTCTTTATATGAGGAAGTATGTGTTTTGCAAGTTTGAAGAGATATCCTCTAGTATTAATTGTCAGTAATCTCTTACTACTAGAGTTTCATGACCTCTAAGATAAATATCTGAATAATTAGGAAAGGGTTTAGGAAGTGTTATCAAGGATGCCATTGTCAACAACTTTCTGTCAAAAGGCATCCTTACCTAACCCTTAGGTGCCCAAGACCTCAGGCATCTTGAAGCATGGCATAGTACAAAAGTCTCCCCTCAGATATACACCACCTAGGAAAGGAGACACACAGAGAAAGACATTTAAGAATATAAGAAACTACATCACTTCACCATGAACAGGTGCTGTCTGGCTCCCCTGTTCATCTTCCTTCCAAAACATACAGGTCTACCATTGAAATAGAATAACTAAACAGCCACTCATAAGTCAAAGTTTTCCCTACCTTTATATGCTATCTACAAACAGTTTTAGAGTGGGAGAAAGGTTGATACCACCATTGGTCTATGCATAATAGTTATGGCTGTCTTGCTTCATAAATAAACCATCCTGCCCAACAGACTATGGTATCTCTCACATCTTGGCTCTGATATGTATCTGTGACTTAATTAGAAGTATGATAATAAGAATATAGCAGGCACTTGATACTTCTAAGAGGATGTCCAAATGTGTCTGTGGCTGTTCATAGACGTAGGAAATTATGGGAGCAGGATAGTCACATACATGGCTATCCTGCCTGCATATGAGAGAGAAAGTTTCAATGTAGGGTGTAGGAAATGTAGCTGTTATTCTTATCATACCCCAACAAGCAAACCCATGGAGGACCTTTCTCTGGAGGGTCTATGAGACTAATCTCCAGCCTTCAATATGAGCATCGGCTCAATGTGTGTAATTAAATCTTCACATGAGAATTTTTTTTGTTCTCCATTTTCCCCTGTATGAATTGTGCTCAATAGAATCACTGTATATAATACAGCATCATACAAAGCAAAGAACCTTTCCCCCCTTCCTCCCCCCATGAAATTCTGGTAGCGAGATTGGTTCTGGAAAAGAGTGGAGAAAAATCCTTCTCTGTTCCTTCTTTATACAATTGGAGTGCAGTCAGTATGATATATCACATATGGTATTAGATTCTGTTGATAAGCTGGTTGGTTTTATTAAACTAAATTTTTTTTCTTATCTTTTATTTTAAATCTTACTTTCAAGGGGTGGCTCAGTGGATAAAGGAAATGACGTACTCAGAAATGAAAGTAAGGAAAAAAGTAAAAGATATCAGTGAAAATGAGGTTTACTCATGTAAAATGCAGACAACCTGCCCTTCCATGAAATAAAAGTAATGAAGGAGAAAGGGGAAAACATGAGGAGGTCTTTGAAAGATAGGCATGGAAAAGGGCCTGGGTTAAATACCCATTTTATGGTGTTTGCACTTTTCAGAGTGGTATCATTCTTGACAGTTCTTACAAGTCCAGAAGAGCTTGATTCAGCTTCCTGAGGCATGGAGTTTCCCTTCAGAGGTTCCCTGTCCATGAGAACTACTCCTTCAGAAGGATTTAAGGCATGGATTAGGAGATGTAATGAGGGCACATTTGGAAGGGTGAGGTGTATAACAATTGACTTGCCCCTATATTCCAGGTCTTGAGTATAAGAAGATAGTTGCTGCAGTTCTCGTGGCCACCATTGTTGTTTGTGGTTTTTATTTGGTGAAGATATAGTTTTATAACCCTTCATTGCAGGCACATTGCTAATGATACATGCACTAGAAAATGTCCACTTCAGAAAATCCCATCTGTGTAAGTAAAACAAGAGGCTAAATCCATTCTTATTCCATAAAACTCCAGCATCTTGCAAGTAAATCTTACCAACCAAGCAGGTTGTACAGACAGGAGTCATAAAAAAAAGACCCTAGATTTGATTTGTTTTGCAGGGTACTCTCCACATTGGCATTTGATGGAACTAAGTGTTATAACTTTTAGATAGAGAAGAAATATTTAGATATGATTTTGAAAAGGACTAAAAGCTTAGGACTAGATTTTTTTTTAATGGGAGGTCATCATTATAAGGGGATGAAACATTGTTAGCCAAGTAAAGAAATGTAACTGTAAGATTATAGATCTGAGATGGCCCTCAGGGAGTGTTCTAGTCCATTGCCCTGTTTTCAGGCACAAGTTATTTCAATAAGATGAAAATTTACACTATTGAAAACATTTTAGTAATGCTTTCAAGTTTGCTTGTCACTTCCCAATAACTCTTCTCCTTAATTCTTGACCATATCTAACAGTGTATGCCCCATTCCCTACCAGGAATCCACTGCCTCTATATCAAGAGGAGGAAGGTATGTCCACACATTAGTTTTTGGAAGTCAAGATTATCCAGTATATTAATCTGAATTCTGATGTCTTTTAATGTTGTTTTCCTTTGCATTGCTGTAGTCATCATTTTTGGTTCTGCGTCAGACCACCCCAAACCTCAAGTTTTTTCTGATTTTTTCATACTAATTGCCACAGAGTAATATTCCATTGAATTCACATAATTTTTATTCAAATATTTTCCAATAAGTCAGTAAAAATTAATGATAATAACATTAACTTGCATACACACACATGTATATATATATATATATAGTGTTTTGAGATTTGTCAAAATATTTTACAAACATTATCTAATTTTATGCTAACAACAATCCTAAGAGGTAGGCACTATTTTTGTCCCTATTTTAAAGATAAAGAAACTGAGGCAGCAGAGGTTATGTCCACAGTCACAACTAGTAAATGGCTGAAGCAATATTTGAACTCAAGTCTTCAAGACTCCAGTTGCAGCCTTCTGTCTACTGTACCACTTGACCAGCTTCCAGTTTTTATTTTGTTTTGTTTCATTACCAAAAAAAAATGTTTATTCCACTTTTTAAAGAATTTCCAAGATGTTATAGCAATCCCTGGTAGAAGATTCCACTACCTGCACTATGTTCTTTCTATCTGATTAAATCCATTATGCAAAGAGAAAGTATAGTATAGTGGATAGAGGGCTAGCTGTGGAGCCAGAAAGACCTGGTTCAAGACCAGCTTCTGACACATGCTGGCTCTGTGATCCTAGGCAGGGCTCTTAACCTCTTAATAGTCTAGACAGCTCTCTAAAACTACTTTCAGTGAAAGCACTGGTCTGAATTTGTAAAGGGAATTTCCTCATCCAGAAGTTGCCCCTATACATGAAATCAGATTTCCATACACTCTCCCTGTGCTAAAATGGAAGCCTATCCCTTGTTATGTATTCAATGAAGACGACAAATGTTCATTGTTCTGCCTTCAGTCTGGCATACCAATTTCTCTTGTCTGTTTTACATGCAATACTTCTCAAATAAGTGGTTTAACCAGCTAATGGGCAGCTAGATGGTGCAGTGGATAAAGTGACTGCCTGCTTGGAGTCAGGAAGACTCATCTTCTTTAGTTCAAATCCTGCCTCAGATACTCACTAGCTGTATAATCCTGGGCAAGCCACTTGATCCTGTTTGCCTCAGTTTCTTCATCTGTAAAATGAGCTGGAGAAGGAAAAGGCAAAGCATCCCAGTATCTTTGCCAAGGAAATCTCAAATGGGGTCACAGTTGGACACAACTGAAATGAATGAACAACAACATGTCATTTAGTTGTTTTTCAATGTACCTGCTAACTTTGTTTCCCCACTACCTAGTCTCTCTTTAATGGCCTGTTATACTGAAACAGTTATTTCAAAAGAACTATGTTCTTATCATGTCTGAAAGCCTTTCTTCATCACTTATCTTCCTTGACTTCTCACCAGTATTTAATAAGAGTTAATTATTATAGTTAGCATTGATATAGTATTGTAAGATATATAAAGCACTTTATGTACTATATCATTCGATCAATACAATAACCCTATAAATTAAGAGCTATTGCTTTCCTCATTTTATAGATGGAACAACTGAGACTGAGAGAGATTAAGTGACTTGCCCACTGTCCCACAGTAGCAAATGTCTGAGACCAGATTTTTAAATCAGAGCTTTCTTACTCCAGGCCCAACACTCTATTGAGTATGCCATCTAGTTGTTTTAGTATTTATTTATTACAATTTAATACTATTGCTTACAGCCACCATGTTTTACTGTTTCTGCTTTTCCTCCTCCTTAACTGTAGACATTCTTTCTGGCTGCTTGCAATATTTTCTACTTGGCCTGGGGGCGCTGGAATTTGGCTATAATATTCTTGGGAGTTTTCATTTTGGAATGTCTTTCAGGAGGTGATAAGTAGATCCTTTCTATTTCTATTTTACCCTCAGGTTCTAGGATATCAGGGAAGTTTTCCTTAATAATTTCTTGAAATATGATATCCAAGCCCTTTTTTTTTTTATCATGGCTTTCATGTAGTTCAAGAATTCTTAAATACATGTGGTATATGATTGTGATGGACTACTACTGTGCTATGAGAAGTGATGAGCTCCATGATCTTAGGGAAAAAAAAAACATAGATAGACTTCCATGAAATAATGAAGGGCAAAATGAGCACAACCAAGAGAACATTGTGTACGGTAACAGCAATAATATTTTAGGAACAACCTTTAGCAACTAAGTCATTTTGATTATTATAAATAGCCAAATTAACTACAAAGGACATATGAAAGAAGATGCTACCTGCATCCAGAGAAAGAACTGATAAATAGAAGTGTGTATAGAATGATTTCACACACACACACACACACACACACACACACACACACACACATAGTTGTGTCTAATGGTAGCCATCTGTAGGATGGGGGAAAGAAAAAAAGGAGAAAAAAATTTACACAGTAACTTTATTATATATTTAAAAGGAATAGCAAGTTGTATGTAATAAAATTGCAATTTTATTTGTAAACATCTATTTTTTTATTATACTATGTTATGGAAATGCTTGTTTTATTCCATAAATTAAAAATAAAATAAAGAACTTTAAAAAAAATTCTCTCTCCTCAATCTATTTTCCAGGTCAGTTGTTTTTCCCATGGGATATTTCACATTTTCTTCTATTTTTTCATTCATTTGATTTTGTCTTATTATTTCTTGATGTATTGTGGAGTCATTAGCTTCTACTTGCCCAATTCTAATTTCTAAGGAATTACTTTTTTTATTGAGCTTTTGTATTTCCTTTTGCATCTGGCCAATTCTACATTTTAAGGAGTTGTTTCTTCAATGAATTTTTGTGCATCTTTTTCCATTTCTTGTGCTTTCTTTACTAAATTGTTGATTCTTTTTTCATGGTTCTCTTGCATCATGTCTTTTCCCAGTTTTTCTTCTACCTCTCTTATTTGACTTTTAAAATCCTTTTTGAATTCTTCTACATGTTCTTTTTGGGCCTGACACCAATTCACATTTTTCTTTGAGGCTTCACATGTAGCCATTTGTTGTTCTCTTCAGTCAGGTTCTTTTGTTGCTGTTATTGCTGCTATTTTTTCCAACCTATTCCTTGACTTTTAATTTTAAGCTTAAATTGGGCTCTGCTTCTGGGATGGAGGGTACACTGTCCCATGCTTCAGGTTTTTCATGTTACTGTTTTCAGATCTACTTTTGGGGACCTGTAAGTTTTTGGTTCTTCCAAGGTGGTATGACTTAAGGAGAGGTGTGGCCCCTGCTCTTCTGTCCTGTACTCTGATCTGTGAGTGAGCACAAGTACTCTTTTTGGTCTTGGACCTGTGCCCAGAATCCCCCTCCCCTACGGGTTAAGCTCTAGTGTGCTAGTACTCCTCCTTTCCCCGGGACTATGACCTAGATTTGTCACCCAGATCCCTCTTTGGGCAATGTAACAGAGTCTTGCATCCAGTGCTAGCGAAGTATACTCTGTAATCTCCTTCTGACCAGTTGTTCTGACCCTTACCATCTCTGGGTTGAGAGCTCCAGGAGTCCCTGCTACTGATTTAGTTGCCCCCACCATCTGCACTTTCTAGGTTTTCTAGGGTGGGGCCTGCTACTGTGTTGTCCCACTGTCTACACCAGACCATCCTCCAGTCTCACCTCGGTGAGACAGACCTTTCCTGTTGAACTTTCAAGTTGTCTGGGGCTGGAAAATTGTTTCATCTTGTCAATTTGTTGGTTCTGCCACTCCAGAATTCATTTTGAGGTGTTATTTTAAAATTGTTTGGTGGAAAATTTGGGAGAACTCTGGAGAGTTCTCGCCTTTCTTTGCCATCTTGGCCAACTGTAGACATTTGCCACCTTCATCCTCTACCCTCAGTTTCTCTAGTCCCTTGAAAGCTCATATAGTTAAATGATCACTTCTTAGCAAAAGAATGCCAATTTTTTATTTCTTCACCTAATTTCTCACATGAGCTATTGTCCTGAATCTCCAATTATGCTCTTGAATATCACTATTTAAGTGGTTTGTTACCTTAAACTCAATGTTTCCTAAATAACTCATTTGTTTTTAAATAGAATACATTTTAGGAAATAATAGTAACAGTAACTAGCATTTACATAGTACTGTAAGATTTTAAAAAAACACTACACATATATGCATTATATATAATGTGTGTGTGTATGTATTCTCAATTGATCCTTACAGCAACTCTCTGAGGTAGGTGCTATTGGTATGCCCATTTTACAAATGAGGAAACTGGGGCTGAGTTAGGTTAAGTAATTTGCCCAAGGTCAAATACTAAGTGCCCCAAATTTAAATTTGGACCCTGGTCTTCCTGAGTCCAAATTCAATGCTCTGTCCACTTTGCCACCAAGTTACATTGAGAAAACTGGGGCAAGTCCAGGAGATAGTGACCGAGATGGAAGGGGACTTTGATCTAAGATTCTGTGATTCTCCAAGTGACCATTGCAGAAGTTAAATCCATTAAATTTGTCATCATCTCATCATCATCCCTCATGAAAATCTTTGGGCTTTCCCTGTGGTGAACATCTAGAAATGCATCATTGTTTCTGTTGATCTTGGGTACGTATGTGTGTAAGTCTGTGTGAAACTCTCCAGGTATCACAAGAAGAGAAATGTGATTCTTTACATGCTATACTAGAAATTCTCCTTCCTCAGACTGAGGTTCTATTGCTATGGCATCATTCTTTCCTTGTTTTCCTCTCGTGTGGCAGGCCCCACTCTCACCTGGCCATGCTGATTACATCCTGCCAAGCTTTCCTGGAAAAACATCATCCCATCCATTGTGGTTCCAATACTTGAACATAGAGATGTAATCATTTGGGTTTGAAAGACAATCATTTAAAGCTTTGGTTCTTCATTGGAGCTAGGCATTGTGAGGTTTCTGGCTGTGCCTTCCTGTTTCTTTCCTATGTGTTTTGTCTGTTAAGACCTTGAGGAATTTTGCCATCTGAACAATTTAGTCATTTTTCATGCAGATCATTTGTCAGTGGCTTGAAAATTGGACAGGGAAGATATATGACTTGGGTGGATAACGAAGTCTTCTTTCCGAGCTTTGTCAAAGTCAGGTGTGCTGCCCATGAGGAAGAACTCTGCATTAGTAACATCCCTGGAATGTGCCCTGGTGATTAATAAGGCATAAGTCTCATTTTAAACTTCTCTGGCTCCTCAGAACATTGTGGATCTAAATGCAGTGACATCACAGAATACGATGCTTGTTATTCCATTGGTAATGCTGATCCCTGAGTACATTTTGTGTAGCCAGATGCAGCCAACCAAAAAGTCACTGGTGCATTTAGAGATATGCTGTGTGTGTGTTTATACATGTTGTGTCTTTTAACTGATGAATAATTCATCCTGCCACATCTCCTACTCAGGATATTTTTATTTGCAACATTTTCTTTTTTTTTTCTTCTATTCCACCCCTCTGCTTTCTGATAGATACTCTGAGATATCACAAGCATTCACTGAGATGAGAAAACAGCAATAGGGAAGGGAGTCAAGGAGTCTTCATTTGTAAATCAAAATAAAAATGCTTTTGAAAAAAAAGCAGGGCATGTTCAGGTACATCATGACACAAAGAATTTGCATGGGTCAATTCCTGAGTTTTCATGACATGAGGAGGGAATCAAGACTTCCCCCCTCTTCTTTAGAACTCAACATGGGGGTTGAAAAAAGCAAGTACAATACAATGAGTCATTCTTGATCTTTGGCCATGGCACTACTGATGAGAGCCGTTGCTGGTAATTTTGGTTCTCAAGAAAAGCATCGCAAAATGTGCCTAGGATGAGCAGCAGCACGATATGAAATCAGTTTTTTCACATAAATAAATCCATCAAGAGTACTGAGCCTCTGAGACACTCCCTTAGCAGGGAGACAGATAACTCCTACAGACTGGAAGGAGTAAGAAGGAGTAAGAAGGAAGAACTCGTCTGGAATGCAGTTGCTAACAGGGAGGAAGCATGCCATCTTTGTTCAGTTGTGGCTATTCAATCATTTTTCAGTCACATCTGACTCTTTGTGACCCCGTTTGAAGTTTTCTTGGCAAAGATACTTGGAGTGGTTTGCCATTTTCTTCTCCAGCTCATTTTACAGATGAGGAGACTGAGGCAAAAAGGATTAAGTGACTTGCCCAGGGTCACACAGCTAGTAAATGGCTAAAGCCAGGTTGGAACTCAGGAAGATGAGTCTTCCCTGATTCCAGGCCTGGTGCTTTATCTACGGTGCCACCTAGCTGCCCCCAAAATGCTTGGCACAATGCCTGGCACATAGTAGGTACTTCATCGTAGTTGTTGTTCAGTCGTGTCCAACTCCTTGGGGCCCCATTTTGGAGTTTTCATGGCAAAGGTCCTGAAGTGATTTGCCATTTCCTTCTCCAACTCATTTTATGGATGAGGAGACTGAGGCAAACAAGATTAAGTGACGTGCCCAACACCACACAGCTAGTAAGTGTCTGAGGCCAGATTTGCACTCAGGAAGATGAGTCCCTAATTCTCAGGCCAGTGCTGTACCCACTGTGCCACTTAGCTGCCCCAGCATGACATCTAGTCACTACCTATTTTGTTTATTAATCTTGCTAGGTAGATGCTAAGCTCAGTTGTTTCTATGTTGCTGAAGGAGAATATGCAGCAAGTTTTTTCAGTCCTCACTCTATTATGGAGTAATTGTCAGCGTGCATGTGCTTCTTGAGTTTCTAATAGCAAGGACAGGTTGCAGTGAGCGTTCAACACTCATCTAACCCTTGTATCTAAATAGGATTTCTTTGTGAGACATCTGGTACCCAAATGTAATGGTAGTGACTCAGCAGTATGAAATATAGGTTGAATTTGGACAGGTAAATTTAATAAAGGAGAGAGCATTGGGCAGAGTGATATTCTTCTGTCATTTTGATGTTTCCACAATTCTCTTTTCCTTCTTGCCAGTTCCCCACCCTTGCCCCCATACCCTTCTTTCAACAGCATACTCTTACCTGTTCTAGCTATCGATGATTACTACCCACCATGAAGTGGTATCTCCTGTATTACTCTGTCACAGAGAAACACAACCCCATTTATGCTATCTAAGACCTGCTGCTCTCCCTTTAGAGCAAAGTGGAATCGATAGCTAATTTGAAATAGAAAATAATGCAAGATTCTCCATTTGTGATTATTTCTGCTAACTGAGACAAAAAGATATACAGATAAATGACATACATAGTTCATCCCCATATCTTGCTTCAGTCATTTGTTTTGTTCTCCTTTCCCGAAACATCTTCCCGAAACATCTGGCTGATTCTAATTCCCTTTCTTCTCTATGTCACTAGTGTAATCTCTGACAAAGATGTAGAGACACAAGACAGATGGAAGTATGTATCAGCTAAATGGAAGATGCATAGGTGAACCTAAGTCAGGGGTCTCCAATTGGTTATTTATGAAGAATCAACCAACTAAAGGGCCCTCTCTCAACTGGCCATAGAGCTGTAGTTGCCGCCATGTTCTCATCTCTGTGGCTCACCAGCATTCTTAGTGGGGAATAAGACCTATTCCCTGACCCTTCTCCCATGCTTGCTAACCCTTCCCCACTCCACACACATACACCTAATCTCTAGTTTTAGAAAAATAGCATGTTTTCCTTTTCACTTTACTACTCCAGCCTGATTGAATGATAAAGCATATTTACCATCTACATTTCTATTTACTTCATGCATCTACACAGCTTATTCTGAGCTTTAGTAGTAGCAGCATGGAGATGGCCTCCATAATGGATTTCAGCCCTATGATGCTTTGTTCCATCACCCCATCTGGAGTGGGCAGTGCAGGAAGTGCAAATTGAAGGGGTATTATAATAGAAATAAGGAGAGCTAGGTTCTCGCCCTAGCTTTGCCACTCAACAAACTATGTGACCTTGGGCAAGTCACTTTATTTGCTCTGTCATGGTTTTCTTGTCCATAAAATGAGACAGTTGAACTGTTGCAAGATTTTTTTATCTTTGCAAGGCTATTCTGTCGGAGGATCATCGATCTCAAGAAAAAAGGAACTTCAGAAGCCATGGAGCCTTTCTTCATTTTATAAATGAGGAAAATGAGAACCGGCAAAGTGAAGGGAAGGGAAGCCCAAGGGTCACACAGCTAGTTAAGTGTTTGCTTTCAGCTCTAAAACTATGATCCTATGATGTAAATAGATATCACAGAGTGAATGAGAAAACCCAAGGAGAAAGCACAGAGAAAGAGAAATAATAGGACTGAGGGCAGGGCTTTGGGAAATTAAAGACTGGAGGATGAAGTAGAGACAGAGGAGGAGTGGCAAGAAGGATAGGTCAGGAGAATGCATTGTAAAGAGAGATGGGCAGAAATGTCAAAGACTGCACAGAGGTCAGTGTGTAAACTTGAAGAGAGTTGTTTTGTAGAATGTGTAAACTTGAAGAGAGCTGTTTTGTAGAACAGTGAGATGGAAGTTATTTTCTTTGATAGGTGGGTAAGGGGAAGAGAGGTAGCATATGGAAAGCCAGGTATAAAGCCAAGTCTCTTTCCCTTTCTTAGAAACTGGGAGTGGAAATTTTGAAATAGTACTAATTGGTGAAGTCACTGATAGAGTGCAAAAAGGGACATTTATTTCGCTTACAATAGGGAATTTGGATCATTTTTGAAAATGTAGATGTCAGAAGGGTCTTTCAGGCCCCATATAATCCCAGCCCCTTTCCCCAGAATGCTCACCAGGCTCATGACCCTTCAAGAAAATGGGCCCCAGATCAAGGAGCCACCATGAGCTTATAATAGCAATTTGATTTCATTTGAAGTTCTTTTCATTTGTAGTAGTTTTAGTGCCTTTGAAATAGCACAGAGTCAAATTTAATAACAGATAAATAATTCATGAAGCCCTGGAAATGAAAGGAAAAGGAAAATAAAGGAATGTATGTTCCCTAATGTATAAAGGGGCACCTTGCAACTCAGTCCCTACTGTTTCCTGCCTTTGACTTGAAGTAGGCCTTGCACCTTCTCAGGGAATTAATGAGCCCCTCATCTTCCCCAGGAGAAAATGAGCTTCTCAGGAAGGCACATCAATTGTTTCAGGTCACCAGTGGCTGTCAGACTTTTTTGGTCCCTAGACTATATAAACAAGGCAAAGATTAGAAATCAGCAGTTTAAGGTTCTTGTTCCATTTCTGTCATTGACTAGCACTGCAATATCACATGAAATAATAAAAAGCACTCTGGATTTAGAGTCATCTAAGATCAGGTTCAAATCCTGGCTCTGCCCCTTACCAGCTAAGTGACCTTGGGTAAGTCATTTCACTTGTCTAAGCCTCAGTTTCCCAATCTTTAAAATTAAGAAATAGGACTTGCTAATCACCAAGATCATTTTCCAGCTCTAAAGTCATGTGATACTTGTGGGCCTCAGTGTTGACACCTGCAGAAAAAAAAGGTTTGGACTAGTTAATATCTAAGGCCTGTTTGAGCTTTGCAGTCTATGAATCTTTGTGTCTAGTATGTAGTAGATGCTTGATAAATTATCGGTGATTGATTAATCTATGACCCTCTGAGACACTTGTACTCCTTGCTCATTCTCCTAGTCTGAGCTGTGCCACCGACTAGATATTTGACCTTGGGGAAATTTGATAACCTCTGTAAGATTCAGTTTAGCCAATCTAAGAAATGAAGAGTTTGGCCTAGATGATCTTTTTGGTGCTTTCCACCTCTCAACTTGTGACTCAGTGGACCTATGGAAGTAGCAGAGCATTTGGGTGAGCTTGTACTGTATGGTGAATTTTGTCAGTGTGACACATTTCTCTTGTTTAAATGTCAAGGGCTTGGGAGACTGGGTCTGTTTCTCCCCTATCCTCCGCCACCTTTTAGCTAGTGTTATGCCCATAGAAAGCATCTCTTCTGTGGTTTTTCATGGTGATGATGATAAAGTTGAAATTACTCTGAACCCAGGATCTCCTTTTCTTTCTTTTTTAAATGATTCATTGAATGGTAACAGAGGAAGAGACCAAGAAAATCAGTTAGCCCAGGCCCCTCAGTTTATAAATGAGGAAAAGAAGCTGAGAGCACTAGTAATTGACCCAAGATCACATTGTTAGTTGCAGAGCTGAGGCTAGAACCCAGGTTTCCTGATTCTCAATCAGTCTAGTGTTCTTTCTATCATACCACCCCAAGAAGCTTTGTGGTACAATGGATAAAGTGTTGGGCTTGTAGTCAAGAAAATCTGAGTTCAGATCCAGCCTCAGATGCTTACTATGTGACCCTAGGTGAAGAGGGGTGGGGGTTTTGGGGTGCTCCTAGATGCACAGAGGCACCTCAAGATCACGGAAGGTTTTAGGGTGCTGGGAAAAAGCCCCAGATTGCGGCACTGATCTGCCTGAAAGAATTCAACCCAGATCTTCTTCCAGCCAGAGAAAAAGTTTATTAAAGGTAAAGTATATAGGCCAGACTTCCAAGGGACCCAAACATCAGTGATCTAAATTTGGGGTAAGGTGGTCAGGTGATGCTCATAAGGATAAGAGGGCGTGAGAGTCTCAGCCTCTAGGGGCATGAGAAATTCCCAGCGTCTGAATGGGGGCTGGAGTGGATCTTAAGTACAGAAAGTTTGTGGGAGGGGTCGAAGAGTGGCCAAGCAGTTTGGAGTGATGGGAAGAGGGGTCTAAGGAGATCTGGATGGGAATGGCTAGTAAGCTGGGGTGAACAGAACTCCTGGGTCCTGGACCTTGTGGCACCTAGCTAGGATTAAGGGTGGCCAGATGAAGGGTGTGGTTGGTTGGGTCCATTTGGAAGGTAATAAATAATGAGAATAGATAATGAAGGGAGCTGAAAGGGGGCAAGTTTTCTTTCAAATGGAGATAAAGAGAGACAAACAGAAGCCAGGTTTTTTTCAGGGCCAGGAAGGAAAGCGCGTTTGAATAAGATCTCAAAGAGAGAATCTAAAAGTTTTAAGGTTTTTCTGGGAACTGTAAACAAAGGGGCCAAATTCCTTTTGAAAAGGGGCAAAAGGGAAAAGGGGCAAAGGTAAGCCCCTTCATTTCCCAGGGGAACGCCAGAGATTTGGCCATGTAGGAAAGTCCAGGGTTTTTCCTTTCTGGGGTCCAGATCCCAATCTCATCATAGGCAAGTCACTTAACCTCTATTTGCCTCAATTTCTTCAATTGTAAAATGAAGATAATAATACCAGCTACTTCCCAAAGTTGTGAAGCTCAACTAAGATAATATTTGTAAAGTGCTTAGCACAGTTCCTGGCACATAGTAGGTGTTTAATAAATGCTTGTTCCCTTCCTTCCAAGTACCTCATCCAGCACTAGGAGGTGGCAAAGAATAGGCAGCCCCAAGTGCAGAGTGTTTTGAAAGCCATTGTTAAAAGCCTGTCCTCTTCATGCTGATAACAAAATTTCCTTGAGTCACCTGCCATACCACTCCCATCACTGGATTAATCCCTTGGGGATCTCCTGAATACGTGCATATTTTAACTTGATAAAGAAATTCTATTACTTGGGAACCAGGGCAAGTTTAGACAACTGAGGAAATTAGGCTATCTAATGATTAACCCATTGCCACTCATTTTCACGTAGCAAAGAGTAAAAACTTAGCTAAAGAGACATAGGAGGCTACATTTTGATGAGGAAAGTAAGAGATGGGGAGGATCTGAAGAACAGGGACAGCTCCAGGTCCTCAATAAAAGTTTGAGTTCAGTAATAATAATTAGTGCTTACATTTACATGTGTTTCATAGTTTACAAAGTGTTTTCCTTATAGCCAAAGAGGATCATATTTTAGATGTTGAGTGCTGGAGGAAATCTTAGACATCATCTAGCCAAACATCTTTGCTTTTACAAATGACAAACCTGAGGCCCATAGAATTTTAGTGACTTGCACGAGGTCACACAGAAAATGAAGTGTCAGAACTGGGAGTTGGATCTGGGACCTCTGATGCCAGATCCAACCCTGCTTTTGTTTGTTTTCTTTGTTTTTGTTTTGGCTAGGTTAAGTGACTTGCCCAGTAAGTGTTCTATGTCTGAGACCAGATTTGAACTCAGGTCCTCCTGAGGACAAGGCCGGTGGTCTATCCACTGTGCCCCCTCGCTGCCCCACTGCTTTTGTTTGTTAGTCCTATGCTGATGCAGTCAAAGATGGATTTGGAGCAAGGAGGCCTTTAGGTGGATTTTGACGGATAGGCAGAAGTTGAATAACTAGAAAGGGAGTAGCCATCCTCCTTGCTCCTCCTAGGGACTTTTGGTCCATCTCTCTAGCACCATCACCGAGCAGCCTGTCCTCCTTGGAGGTTCACTCCATCTTCTATATACATCACCCTTTCCATGTGCTGGTGGAATTCTCCCTCTTGTCTCAAGGAATTCACCACGTAGCTTATGGCTTTCCTGTCCATTCCTACCCTTTCCCTCATACATGGGAACTTCAATAGATAATTAATGTTTCCTCAGATGCCCTGACTTCTTCCTAAAGCATGCTCTCTCTCCATCATTGGGTTGAAACATAGTACAAGGCAGGTCCCAAAGAGCTTCTTCCCATGTCCTGATCTCTGGGGCTGATAATGGGTAAGGGACTGTTCCCAAGACCACTTGTCTTCAGGCTTCTCAGGAGCTCCACTGCTCCCCTCTATCAGCAGCACCTAGTTAAGAGAAACCTACCCCTTGTTCCCTGGAGATCTTTAGACTCTGAAGTCATAGCCCATCCCTCTCCTCTTTTCCAACTCTGCAAGTAGCAACATTAGCAATCTCACTCCCTTTCTTTATCCCTTAACCCTGAAGGGGGCATGGACTCATAGACTAGAAGAAGATTGTGAAATCTTCTGCTGGGATTGTAAACATCAGAATACAGAGGGAAGGAAGTGAAGTGTTCTGATATATCAGCACCCAAGAGAAAAGCCCCTGCTGCCCCATTCTAGTTATGCCTCTGATAGTAAAAGTGGAACGAAGGAAGTGGTGTACCCATGCCTGTTTGTGCTGTTTTTGTCATTAATGGCATAGTAAGAGGAGAATTCTCCCACAAACAAGTTTACCACCAAGGTCTATATCATGGAATGAGGATGGCTCCCCTAAAATAACTGGCTTGGTCAGTAAAGGCTAAAAAAGAATTAGCTATGTCCCATAAGCAAAAGTCCTGACTTGTGCAAAATCACTTGACCACTCAGACAGGCAAGGTTCGTGTCAAGAAAGTGTTAAAGAATCCTTATTTCAGTCTGTCTAGTTCTAGAAAGGAAAGGAGCCTTTTTTATTTTTGTTAAATGAACAGGTAGATTATTTTCATTTCCTTGCCGGAGTATTTGAGAAGGTGAAATGACATAGCTTTATTGATCACTTTTTACTTGGTCTTCACATTAGGCCATGAAACTCATTTAAAGATTTCCTGAAGGAAATCCACAGGCTGTGTCTTTGTTGGGAGAGTCTAGATAGTTCCCGGAGTAGTTGTATTTTCTAGGATGAGGCAATAGAGAAGCTGCTTGTTGTCCTCGACTTTCACTTTTAAGCCTTCATTGAGGCGTTATAAAGGCCTAAGGCCTTTGGTGTTTTCATAAAAGACCTCTCTTTTTATATGGAACAGTAAAAAAAAAATCTTCGAACAACAGGATCTTGCTATGCTAGGTGATTCTGGCTCACCTCTTCTATATGTTACCATGTTATCATTGAACGTTTATTGAGCTTCTACGAACGGCAAAGGGTAGAAGCAAAATAGCTGCACAGGGTTCCAGCTATAGTTACTCACATTCAAGAGTCATCTTGTGTATTGGCACAAGTCTGACAGAGCCTGAAAAGGACTAAGCACGCTTCTGCTGGGCCATTCTCATAGAAATTTTACTCATGTTTGGGTTTGGGAGCCAACCAGACTCATTGCTTGGTTCATTAAGGCTCTTTCCCGGCAAGGACACTCAACAGAGCTGTGTATTCTTTGCCCCTAGTTGCCTCTAGACCTGGAATGTTGTACACACGGAGGTACATCATGGTAAAGCATTTGGAAACAATGGGGTTCAATGGGAAGATCGTCAGATTGGGAATAAGGCCTGAGTTTTACTCCCAGCTCAAACAACATCCTACCTGGATGACCAGAGTCACTTCTTCTTTCTGGGCCTCAGTTTTCTCCAATAGCATGAATTGGCAAAAAAAAAAAAAGTACCATCATGTATGAAGTAGCTAAGTGGCAGGTACAGTGAATAGTGTGCTGGTGCAGGAGCCAGGAAGACCAGAGTTCAAATCCAGCCTCATAAACTTCCTAGCTGGGTAAACCTTGAGCAAGTGACTTGACCTCTCTAGTTTTGTCATCTGTAAAATGGGGTTAATGGGGCAGCTAGGTGGCACAGTGGATAGAGCACCATCCCTGAAGTCAGGAGGACCTGAGTTCAAATCCGGCCTCAGACCAAACATTTGACACGTACTAGCTGTGTGACCCTGGGCAAGTCACTTAACCCCAATTGCCTCAAAATAAATAAATAAATAAATAAATGAAATAAAAATAAAATGGGGCTAATGATAGCACCTCCCATCCAGAGTTGTGAGAACAAATGAGATGCTTTTATATGAAGTGCATTGTAAGCCTTAAAGCATTTTAGAAATTCTAAATATTACTATTATTTCTATTACTATCTTGAACCAGTCAGTCTTTCAAGATTATAAAACAAAAGAAACAGCATCACAGATTGTTTTAAATATAGGTAAGCATGGTGCGCAGCTAGGTGGCGCAGTGGATAGAGTGACAGGCCTAAATTTAGGAGGACTCATCTTTATGAGTTTATATTTGATCTCAGACACTCACTAGCTGTGTAACTCTGGGCAAGTCACTTCACCCTGTTTGCCTCAGTTTCTCATCTGTAAAGTGAGTTGGAGAAGGAAATGACAAACCACTCCACTATCTTTGCCAAGAAAATCGCAAATAGGGTCATGAAAAGTCTGACAGGACACAGCAACAACAATGATTAGAATTTTCCCCTGGGGTCTCTCCAGTGGAGTTACATTTTTGCACTGATACTATAAACAAGCTGGAGTACAGAGCTGCAGATCAACCAGAATACAAATCTACAGTACTCAAGGCAGGCTGAGCACCATTTGTCTTTGATGTAAGGGGATGGGGGCATCAGG
Organism: Vombatus ursinus; assembly: GCF_900497805.2. Classification (NCBI taxonomy): domain Eukaryota; kingdom Metazoa; phylum Chordata; class Mammalia; order Diprotodontia; family Vombatidae; genus Vombatus; species Vombatus ursinus. Next base: position 5,041,320 of record NW_020954630.1, read on the forward strand.
ATAGGGGGGAGTCTTGTTGGGACCAGATCAGGGCTAAAAACACAAGGAACAAAAACTAGGCAGAGCAAGTGCCCATGAGCGTGGAGGGATGTACTGTATCATAAAACAGAAACACTGTCAGAAGTCTGCTTCTGAGGTCACAGGGGCCTGTTGTGGCCAGATCCTCTGGTGCTGGCCCCAGGAGCACTGTATTCCAGAGACTCAGACAGGCCTCCAAGTAATTCAACAAATAAAAACACCCAGCACATTTTTCCACTTGAGATGTAGCCAGGATACATGGGGAGCGGACCCGTGGACATTATATCAAATACAACGATGAAACAGCCATCAGCTTTTAAATCACAATCCCAATTCCTATCAAACACCAGGATGAAATAACCAGAAGACTTTGTGTCAAACAGAGATGAAATACCTGGCAATTTTAGATCAAATATTACATTACCATCAAGAGGCAGAATGAGAAACCTATGAAGTTTTGTAGCAAGTAATGCATCAACCACAGATAAAGGCTTCGGGAAGGGATGGCTCAGAACCAAAGAATGGAAATGGATACACGCTTTCCTCAATTCTTCTGACAGATAATATTGGTGCTCAGTTTTCCTGGTTCTCTGGACAGTTTAAAAAAAAAGCTAGGCACTCCCAAAGGTCCTAGAACAGCCTAGGCACTCAGCAGATACTTAAGAAATACTCAGAGCCAATGTATAACCAACCCTCTTATCTAGGACAGAATTCATTTATTCATTCATCCATGAAACAACAATTTGTTAAGTACTTACTTCTATAAAAATTGGAATATGGTACCTATTCCACAGGGTTATCTTAAGAATCAAATGAGATAATGTATATAAAGTGCTTTATAAACCTTAAAGTCTGACACAAATGACAGTGATTCCTATCAATCACAATTATGAAGGACAAAGCATTGTGCAGACACCAGGAGAGATACCAAGTTAATGAAGACTGGGTGTCCTACCTTCAGGAACCTCATCATCTATCATCTATTGGCAGATTGGGGGGCATTGCCACTTATGCATATACAGTAATATAATTCTACAACAATCCATTTTTTCTACCATAACAGTAATGAAGAGTCTAACACAATGGGAGTATAAGAGAGATTTAATGTACAGTGGTGCAGTAGGAGGAACACCAGATCAGGAATCAGCAGACCAGATTTTAATTCCTGATGGCCATTTGCTAGTTATGTGACCTTGGTCATGTTACTTCACCAATTCCTCATCTCATAGACGGTATCAGATTAGATCAGGGTTTTTAATCAGGGATCTACAAACTTAGAAAAAATATTTTTATAACTCTTTTTTCAATAAAATTTATTTCATTTGTAATTCTGCTTATTTTATTTTGTACATTTAAAAAACATTCTGAGACAGAGTCTATAGGTCTCATTAGACTTCCTGAAGAGTCCGTAGCACAAAAAAGATTAATATAATCCCTGTATTAGATGATCACTAAGGTTCCTTCTCAGCTAAAAATTGTATAATTATAAGTCGTAGTAAGCTAAGTTCATTTCTTTTCTGATTAGAGGTGAAGGAAAGAAGATCCAGTTTTCTAGATTTTTTCCATGGTGGCCCAAGGCCTCTCCTCCCTTCCCGTGCCCTGCTGCCCAGCAGTTACATCCTCAGTTGCTCCCTGGAAGGACTGAGGCAGACACTGGGGTTGATGTGTGTCTTATGAGGGTGCATCAGAAGTCAGACCATGGCAGTAACTTGCAAGAATTTCTACATGGGACTTGTAATACCTTTCAGTAATGAGGATACTGTCTGTCACACCAGTTTGCCGCCTAGGTCAGACAGTTCCAAGATACATCCATCTCCTGTGTAGCCCTGCTGCTGAGCGCCTTGGAAGAGAGCAGGGTCCATGACAGAATTATTAATATTAATGCTCCAATTAATCTTTCATCTCAGTGAACCCATCTACTATAGCTCCACTGTCCTAAATGATTCAACCTGTGCCCAGTGGGCTCCCTCAGGTCCTTTAGGCTGCCAGAAACTCTGCCCTGATTTACACTGGCTTTCTGTAACATCTGGGTAGTTAAATACCTTCTGGGGCCTTTACTGCCTCTGGCTGGATGCTAGCCTGCAGTCACAAGTCTGATTTAGCACTGGGATAGCCTGGAGAAGTGGGTGCAGGGGTGGAGGGTGCTGTCTGGAGAAGTCGGCAATTATTAATGAATCATGATCCCGAAGTGCTGCTGACTATCTCTAAGCTCATTGGCATTCAGGAGGAAGAAACCTGGACCTGGACCTGGGTCTTGTCACACTCTCTAGGTGGATGACCTTCGTGGGATGCAGGAAAAAAAGCAATGAGAAAACAAGAATGGTTCTGTGGGGATGTGGGAGTGGGAGAAGAGTGCCCTTCAGTGTAGTTTTTTTGGGCACAAGGACCTTAGCACCAGGTCCTTGGGCCTTCCTGGAGTACCTTAGCAGTCAGAAAATAATAATGAATTCAAATGCATCCCTTCACTGAAAATGAAGGAAACAAAAAGAGTAAAATTGAGTCATTGTTTTCCATCTTCCTGAGACTTAGAACAATGCTATCATGAACATAAAGGTTTCTTTAGTGACTGACTGTCTTCTGACTCATTTAGATATGTTCCTTATAAACAGGACTGAAAATGTCCAAATGGATTCTTCCCTAGAACCAAGTAAAAATTCAGAATCTTGAAAACCAATAGGTGTTGCAATATACTTTTGAAGATGGCCAATAGCAGGGCAAATATTGGGCTAATAGGAACGTGGAGGCTTAATTGCCCCAGACCTGAGTCAAAAAACAAACAAACACACCAACAAATCTAAAAAACTTATTAGAAGAAAGTTGGGGGATACCTGGATGTTGAGTGCTTTGGTCATATGAAGGAATAGTAGGGTCATTTTAAACTCATTTGCCTTCCACAAGTGGATTCACCTAGGTGTAAGAAAAAAATCTGTTTTTTAAACTGGGGTAACATCCTGCGGACCAATCTTATTTACTCACATATGTACTGAGTAGCTTTCTGCTGGTAGGTCAATAACCACAGTGACTTTTGTAATTCTGCTTCATCTGTATACCACATCAAATAAATGTCATTAGCTCTTTTAACTCATCATACCTTCATTCTGGGAAATCTGATGACTGACTTCATATATTGTCACCTAATGAGGAAAGACCAAGAACTCTCACTGACAGCCTGATAGCTAGAACGATTCTCCTTCATGGGAAAAATGCTGGCCTGGAGTCAGAAGACATGGGTCTGTCATTGCATAGTTCCATGAAGATGACTGAGCTTCTTTATTGAATTTCAATTTCTTCATCTGTAAGATTTTGTTGGAGTACAACTTGTTGATTCTGGTTGGGCCAATGTAGAAAATTTTCTTATTCTACTTGATTAGAACTAAATACCTGTTTCTCTTATAAAGCTTATGGAAGGTGGGAGGAGGGGTGATTATACTTTAGATCCCAAGGAAAGTGAAGTCAGCTTACTGGGCATGACATCCTGTGCTTGGTCCTTAGAAGATTCGTGACAGGCATTTTTGAACAGTACAAAAGAAGTACAAGGCAAAGTGCTGGTCCACAAAGGAATTATACTTTCGTTCATTGAGCATGACTTCCACATCTTAAACATTTAGTGAACAACACAAGGTCCGCTAATCACTATAAAATTCAAGATCCAGTATCATACCATATATACATGCTAGGTACTAAATATATGTTTGTTGAACCTAATTGAAAAACACTCACTTATGTTCTTCAGTCATTGTCAAGAGAGCTAGGTGGCAATTCTGGATTATAGACCCCATATCCAGATATCTTCTCTGCACCCACAGCCAGTCTTCCATGATTTCACTCACCTTTCATGATAATTTGTACAATAGGAGATTCCCATTGCCCATTGTGGCAGATCATAACCAAATGAACCATCTGTCACTGAAATGATTCTTATGAGACAGGAATCATGCTCTGAGATCCTTCTGGCCAATCATAGTATTGTGAAGGTTTACACATCCACAGTGGGAACCATGACTCCTCCCCTGTGATTTTAATGGCATTTATTTATGGGTTTTTTGAAAGTGTCAGGAGACCAAGTTTCAAATTCAACTCTCCCACTAGTCTATATGAACTGGGTCAAGTCAATCCACTGGCAGGGTCTTGTCAGTAATGTGCTAGTAAATTTTGAACAAATTGTAAAATATGTAAAAAACTATTTTTAGTTCTTAGACTGTACTAAAACAAGGATCTGTGAGCCATAATTTGCTGACCCTGGATACACAATTAAAAAAAATCAATAAATCAGGCTCATATCTACAAGTTTCCCAAAGTGTCAGTGCTCTTTAAAATTAGAGGATTGAAGGAAATAAACTCAAAGACCCCATCCAGCTCTCAATTTTGTGTGTGTTTGTTCCTGCCCTATTTCATTTAAAAGCTCATGTTCATCTCCTGGCTCATGTGCAACATTAACCAAATCATTGGCTAATGTTCAGTGTTTAAAGTAATCACATAACAGGGAAGGTTTCCATTTCAGGTATGGACAGATTAATTTATGAAGTTAATTACAAGAGAAGCAATTATGAAATTTAAGATGCAATGATACCCAAATCGGGTATTTCCTTTAGCTGACTTTGGACACTGAATGATAACTAGCACTTACAGTAAATATTTAACATTAGCCCACTGGTTAACTTTGACTAGAATACACACATACTCTTATCCCCCACAGGTACCATAGAAATTTTTTAAAACCTGGAACTGTGTTTTCTACTTCTTTTGAATTCATGCATAATTGATAGGGCAATGTGGAAAGAGTGATGAGGCTGGAATCAAAGCACCTGGGTTTGAATCACAGCTCTGTATTTACAACCTGTATGGCTTTGTCAAGTTAATTGAATACTCTGTGCCTCAGTTTCTTTGCATGTGAAATGAAGCAATTGCAAGAGATGATCTCTTAGGATCCTTCTGGCTCAAAATCTAAGAACCTGTGATCTACTACAATGTTGTACATACATCAGGCACTCAATTAGTATTCTGGAATGGATGAATGAATGAGTGAGTGAATGAATGAATGAATGAATTTTTCCTTCTAACAGTTAAAGAAAGTAAATTTGGCATTTTTAACAAAATTTTCTCCTCTCTCTTCTACTCTTCCTCCTATATATATATGTATATGATTAGGTATTTCCCCACAGGTACCTTAGCCAAATCACTAATTTTATGCCATATTGCTTCCAGAGAGGCAGCATGAAGGAGTGGATTGAATGCTGGCATCAAAACCAAAAAGACCTAGTATCTTTGTTATGTCACCCTGGGCTAGTCACTTAACCTCTCAATGCTCTAGGTTAGAGTAATCAATCACTGGGCAACTCACTAAGATAATAAATTGCAGAAAAAGTGCCCATTGTTGCTGGTTGTGGTCATTCCCTATCCTCACGACCAGAATAACTGGTCTGGCTCCTATCTCTACTGCTTCCAACCATTATTATTCTATTCCCTGGGGTAATTTCTCCTTATTTCTCCTTGTTTTCCCCTCCAAAAACTTCCATTCAGAGAGTAACTTTGGCAGAAATGTGCAAACATGATTTGAACCAGTTTCCCTTTGACTGACTCTTTCCTCAGGTTTATCTAACCCATTGGTAAGCACAACCATGTCATATTGCACCACACCCTACCTGGTCCTTCCCAGGTGCCTCAGGGCTTTTCTCTACAGGAGGGATCCCTCCTCTGAATGCTTTCCTGTAGGAAATAGCCAAATTTCTGATGGAGGGTGTAGAGAAAGAAGCCCAGGGCAAGAGCTGTCAGCAAGCTTAACCTGAAGGAATACATTCATAATGAGATTTTATTGACCTTCCCAGCAAGGTACTATATTAAGGCTTTTATCTGTAGACAGCTAGTATAGTATGCACTTTTCCCAATAAAACACTACCAGAGGCACATGTTTCTCCAATAGCTACTGAGGAATTATCTTTTGGGCCACGTAAGCCTTCCAAAACATGTTTTCAATTCAATAAGCATTCTTTAAACATCTAATATATACAAGGAAAAAAAACATGGCATAGTGGAGAGAGAGTGTAAGACCTATGTTCATTGTCCTGCTTGTATCATATGCTGACTGTGTAACCCTGGGAAAGTAATTTACACCTTCATTGTCCCAGGCAACTCTCCAACATTATAAATTGTAGAGATCTACATTGATAGAGGAAGTTCATCACTGAGAATTCCCAAGAACAATGACCTCATAGATCTAGTTCTTTAAAAAAAAATGATTCAGGGACTATTCTGAGGCTGGTCATGTGAAAGCAAAAATGTTAACTGTCTCTACCCTTCTGGAGTTTACACTCTACTGAGAGGAAGCAATATGCACACCGAGAAATAAATAGCAAATATAAAGAAAGCAATATTTGGGGGTGGAGAGGGAGACAGGCTAGATCAAGAAAGGCTTTATGGGAGAAGTCATTAGATCTGAGCCCTACAAGGACCTAGGGATTCCAAGAGGCAGAGGTGAGGCAGGAGAGCATTCTGGGTATGGGGATGTCACCAGAAGCCTTGAAGTGAAACTCAGTATGTAGAAAACTGGAAATAAGCCACTTGTCATTGTCAAGCCATTTTAAAAGGATACATGGAAGAATTGGTGCTATTCCTAATTTGTATTAATTTTTCTTGACTTTTTCTACTTTTGTCTAAGGCCTGTGTTACCTAGAATCTCCAAATAACCAGATTTTCTCTGTGCTTAACCTGTAGGAGAGAGAATTCAGAAAATAATAAGGGATAAGGAAAGAAAATTCAATTTAATTTTTTTAATTACTGAGGGATCTCTCTGTCTCTGTCCCTCTGTCTCTGTCTCTTTCTTTGTCTCTCTCTCTCTCTGTCTCTCTCTGTCTCTCTCTCTCTCTCTTTCTCTCTCTTTCTCTCTCTCTTTTTCTCCAGTGAAACACTATCAAGTTCTCAGTTACAGAAGAAAGATTCACTTCTATATTTGAAGGGCTATTAAACTGTGCATACCCTTTGATACAGCAATACTACTATTAGGTCTGTATCACAAAGAGATCATTAAAAAAGGGAAAAGATCCATGTGTACAAAAATATTTATAGCAGCTCTTTTTGTGGTGGCTAAGAATTGAAAATTGAGAGGACGCCCACCAATTGGAGAACGGCTGAACAAGTTGTGGTATATGAATATCATGGAATACTATTGTGCTATAAGAAATGATGAGCAGGCAGATTTCAGAAAAAACCTGCAAAACTTACATGACCTGATGCTGAGTGGAATGAGCAGAACCAGGAGAACATTGTACACAGTAACAGTAACATTGTGCCATGATCAACTTTGATAAACTTAGCTCTTCTCAGCAATACAATGATCTAAGACATTTCCAAAAGACTCGTGATAGGAAATGCTATATCCACATCCAGAGAAAGAACTATGGAGTCTGCATGCAGATCGAATCACACTATTTTTTCTCTTTTTTTCTTTCTTGTGGTTTTTTTCTCTTTTGTTCTGATTCTTCTTTCACAATAAGACTAATATAGAAATATGTTTAATATGATTGTATGTATATAGTCTACCTATATCAGATTGCATGCAGTCTTGGGGGGGAGACGGGGAAAAATCTTATAAAAGTGAATGTTGAAAACTAAAAAGAAATTTTAAAAAAGAAAAAAAAAAGATTCTTTTCTCCTCAGCAGCCTCTTCAGTGTAAGGCAGGGAGATGGCCTAACTCATTTTAGAAAACTTTCCTCAAGGTTTAAAAGATAATGGGATTTTGCTTAGACCTTAGCCAAAAATTTAGGTTTTTAGGATCCTGTTGCTGCATTTGGTGGTTACCATTTTCTATATTCCACCAATTCAAATGATTACCATGAATCTGTTTATATATAGGATTGATGGTAACCATTTGAACAGAATACATATCTATATAGATGTAGATATAAATATATAGATCTGTATATAGGTATACATACACATTTGCATATATGTGTATATGTACATATGTATATATGTACATGCATATGATATACGGGGTGTGTATGTGTGTGTGTACATGTACTTATATGTACCCGAGGAACTCTTGCTGTGAGTACCTATAAGTCTTCTCCTATCCGCTAATCTGTCCTCCCAGATCTCTGGCTTCTCTGTATCAATCACTGAACTGAAATATTAGGAGCCAAATGGGATTTCTTTCTATTACTCTTCCTCAGGCCATCTTTCTATTTTATTTATTCTATATATTAGAGTGAAAGGCTGCATGAGGTAGTGGGGAATGTGTTTGCTGTGGATTCTGGAAGATCTAGGTCCAAGTTTTGCCTTAGATAACCATTTGTTATGTGTGCATGGATAAGGCATTAGCCTCTCAGGGTTCCCAAACATTTCTCTATGACTACAAGCTAGAGTGGAGTTCCTAATCTGACCTAATGAAAGGAACTTCCATATTGGGAGTTCCATGATGAAATTATTGGTTTAGTCCAAAAACAAAACATGGAAAGTGTCCATATACACTCTGGATAAATAGATAAATAGATCTAAATTGGGAGTTTTCTTGCCTCACATCTTTAACACCTTTGCCTCAGGGCATTGCCAAATTAATAAATACATTCCTGTTATATTATTGGTTTAAGGGGTTTAAAAAAATCTCAGAGAAAGAAAGACAGGGACCTGACACATTGTGCCCATAGTCATTGCTTATCACCAGTTTTCAGGATCATTTTTCCATTGTTTTACATGATTTCAAACCTACAGCCAGTCACACTCACAATAATGAAAGATAATGGCTTCAGGAAATGCACATCAAATGCCTTCAGCTTAGGGATGTTCGTATTAGAGGCAGCTGCTTAATGAGTTTAAATTGACTAATCATTTGTTCTATCTGATCTGAAAAAGTCTGAAGAAGGTACGGAAGGGTAATAAGGTTTTATGAATAGGAAACAGAAAAGTTGCCAAGTACAGATCTGTGTTTCCGATTGAGAAATACTGGGCAGGCCAGACCAAAGTTAGTATACAATTTTCTTTTCCCCTAGTTGTAGGGGTGGTGAGCTGGGACCAAGTAAGGAGGGCAAGGACTCAAAAACAGACTTATTAGAAATGCCAAAAAGATCTGCTGTGTTCATTGTGATTGGGGAAAAATAGTAGGGGGGACTTTGCTGAACATCAGAGGGCTAAAAGACGACAAACCTGTGTCTAAATGTCAGGAGTTTTAAATTAAAGTTAGAGATAGGGGGATCTTTGTGTATGTTTTTAAAGCTGCCAAAAGCTTAGTGTCAGGGCCATGATAGCTGTAAGTTTTCTCTCCTTAATTAATGGGGTGAATTCAGCGTAAGAGACCAAGTGTACAGAATGATTTTATCTTAGATGAAGCAAGAATAAATATTAGCCCCTTCATTTTCCTGTAGGAAGGGATGGAAAGATGAAAAGGAATTAGTCCCTCAACTCTAAATCCTGAGGCCCAAGCTGAATTCTAAGATTTTAATACCACCATTTCCAACCCCTGACATTTGCAGGACAAGCATGCATTTTTAGATTTCAAATCCTCCTTCTATAACTCACTGGCCATGTGACCGTATGAAAATTGTTCCTTCTCTCAGCACCTTACTTTCTTCATCACCCTACTGGAGATGATACATTTGCATTATCATCATATGCTTGTTGTGAGATGAAGCACCAGAAAAGGTGAGCTATTGTTATTATAAGCACTATATAAGGCTTATACTGGCACTTACATTGGGCTACAAGCCCAGTATTGAAGATCAAGAGTGCCATGGGCTGTGGCTGCCTTCAGGGTGCTTATGGTCTAGTTACAGAGGTGGGGAGCCTGTAGCCTCAAGGCCACGTGTGACCCTCTAGGTCCTCAAGTGCAGCCTTTTGACTGAATCCAAACTTCATAAAACAAATCCCCTTAATAACTTGGACTCAATCCAAAGACCACACCCAAGGACCTAGAAGGCCACGTGTGGCCTTGAGAGGGTAGGTTCTCCACCCCTGAGTCATAGACCATTAAGAACTGGGAAGAGGGAAAAGGGATATGAAAAAGCATCATGTAAGAGATGTCATTTGACCTAAGCCTTGAAAGAAATTAGGGATTCTAAGGTAATGCTGAGGAAGAACTGTATTCATACATGGGGGGGCAGCCAGAGAAAAGAAATGGCGGGGCAGGGGTGGGCATGGCAGGTCAGGTTTGGGGAACAGCAAGTAGGCCAATTTGGCTGAAAGAACAAATGAATGATCAATAATGTCAAAGAAGATTGGAGATGCCATAGGTGGAAGCCATATTGCAGAAGGCTTTAAATGCCAATGGAACAATTTGTATTTCATTCTTAGAGCAACGAAGAGACACTAAAGATGTTTAATCAGAGGATGACATGATCACATTTTGTGTCTTTGGTCTATTAGCTTTTTAGAAGATAGAATCCAAAGGTGGGAGGGTGGGCAAGAAGTAGGGCATCAATGAGGTCATGAGGTGCTGAACTAGAATAAGTGACCATGTGACTAGAGTCTTCCTTCACTGGAGGTGAAGTGGACAGTGGTGAATGCATGGGAACACAAGCCACAAGCCCGGTCGTTAATAGATTGTTCCATAGCCACGAGAACAAGCTAGTAAACCAGTGGGTAAAGGACGTGTTCACTGTTCCACTTTCTCTCTTCCATCTTTTCAGACAGAGCAGACAGAGCTTTAACCTCAGAGTCACTTATTCCTGTAACACTGATCTTTCATTGTTGCAATGATATAGATAGGTGGATGAATAGATATTGAAATCTGTCTGTTTATATATCTCTCCATCTATCTATGTCTGTCTGTCTATCTATCCATAGTCCCTTTCGATAAAATAATCAATTCTCCATTATTTTAGAGATATGTCTTTAACTGCAAACTAAGTATGCAAAGGGGGATGGCTCTGAAGGTTTTTTTTTTTATTTCTTTGCTTTTTGTTTTCAACTTCACAGGGTTTATAAATTGGAACTGCCCTCTTTCAGGTTGGTAATTTGGAGGACACTTGGGGGCAAGATTGAGCCAATGTTTGTTTTATTATTTTTTTAATAACCAAATGCATCCAACAGGTAGGGAATTTTAAAATAGTATATCGGACTGTTCTTTTTACCCATTTTACTAAAGCAGCCTGTCTTTCATTTCTATTGTGTTGTAACCTTCTGTATGGCTCACCAGAAAGGGTCCAGCTAGCTGGAAAGTACAGATAGAAATGAACTGTGAAGATTGGGGTTCTGTACTTTATTGGTTGGGAAAGGATGTGAATTCAGACATCAGCTAACCCTCTCCACAGTACAACTGGGAGGTTATCTAATTGTTAGTGATAATACAAAAATGAGTAAAAGAGAATTCCTATCCTCGAAGAGCTTCTGTATAATAGAGAAGAATAAGACATGTGCACAAACAACTACCTAACAGCAGAATTTGAAACTACAGCAAGAGGTAAAAAGTATTATGAGAGTTCAGAGGAAAGCAAACTCATTTCTATCCATGATATTGGGATGGTTTCAGTCCAGTCTAATCCAATAAACATTTTATTGAGTGGCTCTGTGCTAAGTGCTGGTATTAAATTAATAAAAAGATATTTCCTGCCTTCAAGGAGCTTAAAATCCAATGGTGGAGACAAGACACAAAAGGAGGCAGAAAAGCAGGGGACAGAAGGACAGGATGAGATATTAGAGGGTATCTTGTTCCATGGAGTTGAAAATAAGCAGGTCAGCAGAGGCAAAGAGAAGTGAGCTGAGTCCAATTTCTGCCCTCTATAAAGCGAGGCATTGGGAGGTGTTTGGTACTCTACCCTCTAGCCCTCTAATCACAGAGAGAAGAGGAGATTGAGAGAGGTGGTGTCTGTCTATCAAGACTTGAGTTAACAGCATGGTGGTAAGTGTGGAAGTGATGAGCTTATCCTGGGAGGGGCATCTTTTTCCATGGAGTTGAAAGCCGGCAAGGCAGCAGATGCAAAGAGGATATGGAAGTGGCTTCAAGAGGAATACACTCATACTAGGCTACATAAAACAGGTAGAAACTAGAGACATGTAAATGGTGGATGGAGGGAACACTGAACAAAAGCACAGAGATGAGGCCAGAGCAACTTGAAGATAAAGTTACTTTCCATTGAAACTAATTGTAAATAAAGCTAAAGGCCCTCTTAAATGATGGCGCAAAGTGGAAATGGATCACAAATATTTGATTGATAAGAAGTTTTTTTTTATTCACAATTCAATTCACTTATTTACTGGGTACTGAATGTGTGAAAAGTAAACTCCACTAGTATTTATTTGCATAGAATGTCTGTGTATGAGCTTTGTTTTCTGCTCACTCAATCAATGAGTCACTAGTCAGTTATTAAGCAGTAACCAACAGGTGAAGCTTCACAAATAGTAATTTGGAACAGGTTCTTGGGGACTGTTTTCCATCCAAACCATCAGAAATATATTTAAGAGCCCAAAGCTTGAGTGGTAGAGACATGCTGTGGTTATTTATAATAGACTGAAACAGAATCTCATGGGAAGTAAACTATTGCAAAGAAAATGAACTCCAGCTGACTGGATTGCCTTTAACGATCCCCAAAGTCTTTGGAGTTTGACCTATATCAAGTAATTACATCTGTAAATAACATCCCCTTGCCCTCCACTTGTACCCCCTTATTGCCTGAAATTATTCTTCTGTCAAAATGAATTTCAGAGTTCTGCTGTAGAATGTCCTGGTGACTTGTCATATTTAGTCTAAAATCAATTGAGTTCATATGTGCTGCTAAGGGTGTGATGATTTGAAAGCTGTGCCTTCAGATCCTAAATATGACTTTTTGCATTGGTATTTGCTTTGAGGTTCATGAGGGCAATCATACTTTTTTTGTATCTGACAAGAATGGGGTACATTTTGTAAATGGGAAATAGTTTTTCTTTTACTCCTTAGCAATATTCTTCCTCTTTCCACTTTGGCTAATCCATTCCTGATCCTAAGGGATCTGTGTCCAAGTTCAGATAGAAATTAAGCTGTCTTACCCTGGCCCTAAATCCCATTTTACATGATTTCTGCCCCCACCCCAAGCATCACCCGCTGTGGACTGCAGGTGCCCTACAGCAGTTCTGAAATAAACCATGAAAATCAGCTGCCTTTGTGGTGTCTGAGGTAGTAGAAAGTGGTTAGCTTCACTTCAGGGCAAATTGGCATCAATTTCTGTTTCTTTGACCGAAAGCATGGTATGGGTTCACAATGCCGAACCAGAGAGATGAGATTCAGGAGACAAAGAGGAAAGCGAGGGGAACAGAAAGCAGAGAGAAAGAAAAGGACTGTGCATATACAAGTATAGTCATAAATAAAGGAAATAGTCACGATGTTAACGTGTTAAGCCTTTTAAAAATATTGTTTCATTTGACCCTCACAACAACCTTGAGATACAGGTACTATTATTTTACAGTTGAGGAAACTGAGACAGAGATTATGTGACTTGCTCAGGTTCACACAGCTAGTGTCTGAAGTCAGATTTGAACTCAGGTCTCCCTGGCCCCAAGCTTAGCATTCTATCCCCTGGACCACCAGCTAGCTGCTTTCTGGGTAGGAAGAGGTCAATTTAGTGAACTTTGCATTTAGATCTGTTCCATTTTCCCCCATTCCCCCACCCCCCAGGATTATAGATCTATTGCTGGAAGGTGAAGGGATTTGCCTGAGGTTGTACAAACAATTAGTAGAAGACCAATGATTCAAACTCAGTTCTTGAAACTCCAAGTTCAGGATTTTTTTCAATTCCCTGAGCATCCTCTGCATCTGCCATTTCTACTCTGGTTCGAGACCCACCCTGCCTTAAATTTTGTGTAATGCACATACAACTCTCCTGAGGTCTGTTCTGGATTGATGCCCCAAGTGATCAGTCACACAGCTTTATCCTTGGTGGCACTGGCTCCCAGAATTTCTTATTTACAAGTGACTTGGCAGATCTTCCAATGAGCATGCTCCAGGGAGTTTTGTAAAAGGCAAACAAATGCTTATCCAGCCAAAGTCTGATCTGTCGTTCTGTTTGGTCTGCTCCACGAGGCTGGACAGTATGACTGCTGAATCATCTGTATGCTGTTCCATCCTGTACAAATTGACAGTCATGAGAGTACCACGGTTGGAGTACCCCTAGAGAGTGTTTAGGTATTTGCCTGGGGGCTTGTGGATCGGCATTCTTTTCAAGGCAGGAGAGGGAGTAGAGACAATGTGGCAGCTGAGTTCTACCGCCCCTCCCTCCTTGTCTGGGATTATTACAAATGATAATTTCAGTCCTCTACAGTGTGACTCCTCCCCTTATGCTTCCTCCTACCCCCCCCAAAAAAAATCCTTCCATCTAATGGTTTAGCAGGCATTTGAGGATTTTTTTTTAATTTGCTGGGTAAAAGTCTTCTAAATAATGAAATGAAAACAAAATAAAAAAAATAAAAAAGTTCCTTTAGGTGCAATACATCTTCCAGGAGAATCCCAGACAACAATGAGCTAAAGTGTTGCCAATCAACCATTGCAAACCATAGTGCCTGGTACATAGTAGGTGCTTAATAAATGCTTATTCCCTTTCTCCCAACCCTAAGTCAGTCACAGAATCATAGAATTTTAGAGCTGGAAGGGACCTAAAATGTTATCTAGTCCTTCCTCTTATCTTCCTCCTCCCTTATAGATGAAGAAGTTGTAGTAGGCCTAGAGAGGTAGTGCCACTTGCTCAAGGTCACACAGCTAATGAAAGGCAGAACTGAGGTCAGAAACCATGTCTCCCAACTCTCAAAGCAGTCTCTTTCAAATACAACCCCCTACGCTGTTTCATTTTTTTCTTATAGTTCTTGAACCTTTACTATGCTTTCTATGCATTCTGTATTGTTTAATCACATCACTGTGAGAGGGAGTGACATCTACCTCTACCTTATTTATGAAGTCCCTGCTTATCCTGACCTCTAATTTATATAGATCTTTCTGTTATACACATGGTATAAACTGGCAAGGAGTATTGGGGTTGTTACTGGGTTAGTTTTCCAAGCAAGATGTTCAACCCAATGAAAATACCCAAGTAGAAAGACTGGTCAACTCTGGATCCTGGGATCCTGATCAACCCATCTGTGAGATGATACTGTGAGACCTGGGATGAAAAAGAACCAGCTACCTGTTTGGGTCAGAAGAATGAGCAGAAAGTAGGATGTTGTTAAATAGACCCCTGGGGCCACAAGTGTTCATAGAGAAATACTTTAGTTCATTGTTTTCTTGGGTTCTCTTTGAAATTTTGTTGAAACTAAAGGAATTTTTGTTTGTTTTGGTTTTGTTTTTGTCAGGTAAAGTCAGAGGTAGAATTAGGCTAAAAATTAGGAAGAGGGTATGATATGGTGAAAGAAAAACATGGGCCTGGAAGTTCGCAGATCTTGGTTCTCATTCCAGTTCTACCACTCATGACCTGTGTTACTTTGGACAAGTTCTTGACTTCATTTTCCTCATTTTGTAAAATGAGAAATCTGTTGTTGATCATCTTTAAGGTTCTTCACTCCTTCTCAACTCCCCTGAAAAAAAATTCTATGACTCTGTTTTCAAGGACTCAACAAACATTTCACATCTGAAGTCCTCACTATCGCTTGAAGTTAGTTGTGAGTATGGTTGGTGGGCCTTGGTCCATTTGGAAACAGATCATCTCCTTCCTGATAAGGCCATATCTTTTACTCTGTAATTATGGTGTACATCAAGAAAGTTATCAAAATCCCATTTGGAGAATATTGGCTTAAAAGAATGTTTGATTGAATCAATAATTGAAACACTAAAGTTCTCTTTCTCCAACTAATTACATCTGGAGGAACCGAATGTTATCTAGTAAAGAGAAAATGTGAGGATTTATTCATTACAGAAATAGAGAAAGTGTTAAGAAAAAAGAATATTTTGAAAATGGTCCCTTTGGACATTGAGTTGTATGCTTAACATACAACCACTGAAACAGGGAAGAATAAACAGATTAGTGGTTCAATATATACATTTTGATTAGAGTAGAAATGTATTCCATTCCACAAATTGTGTGCTATTCTGAAAAGTTAAATATTAGCCCCAAAGCATGAAATGACATTGAGTCATATGTGAATACACACACATACACACACATGCATACCTCTACTTGTCAACAAATAAAATCTCATATCCATGAAGGACCAGTGACTAGGAGCAAAGCAGAGTTGGAAGCTTTGTGGATTAGGGTTATGCATTCAATTATTTCTTCCCAACTCCAGCACAAACAGTAGAAATGTCCTCAGTTATTTACACATTAAGCTCTAGGCCTTGAGTTTTCATGTTGGTCACAATTTGTTACGGAGATAGAAATCAGTAAACCCAAATCTCCTTAAAACCTCATTATCAGGGAAACTTCGCCTGGGTGGCTGATTGATTTGCTTGCTTTACTGCTGGCTCACCATTGATCTGATCAAGTGTTGGTCTTGGCTTGCTAAATATATTCCAGATGAATCAAATGAGGTTTTTGATGTTTTAAAAGCAAATCAGTCGAGGATTGCATATATTAGCTGAAACCTGCCACTCACCATGACTTAGTCTACTGCAATGCTGTAGCCAAACAATCAAGAAACACCTAAACAACTAATATAAGGAAGACATTTTTAGGTGTTGTAAAGAAATGTTAAAAAAAAAAACAACATTTGGTCCATGTTCTCTAGTGCTTTATAGTCTAGAGGGAAAAAAAGAAGAACAATGCTCAAAACTATTTCAAGAATACTTTCATGTCTTCAAGAAAGGGGCAAAATGGTGTGTTGCTAAAAAAAAAAACTCAGAATAATCTTGCTCTTTTATCTCACTTGTTCTATAATTTCTAAGGGGTTCATTCTTTTCCTGGCTCTTCTTCTGATTCTCCCTCCTTTACCACAATGCCTCAGTTGCCTTCTCACCCCGAGATGTCCTTTATCTCCTATGGCCTTTTCACCCTAGAACCACCCTTATAATCCTTTTCTATTGGTGACTTCCTCTCAGAGCTTCCATTTTGGGAATGGGGTCAAGATGGTATAGCCTTTCTTCTCTGCTTCTAACTTTCTGGATTTTGCCATGTCTGCCTCCTCTCAGAGGGTACCTTTCTACCCCTACCCACCTCTCTTTGCACCTTCCTTCCATATGCATTCTTCCTCCCACCCCCATTAGAATGTAAGTTCCTTGAAGGTAGGGACTGGGTTTTTTTTGTTTGTTTTGGTTTTGTTTTGTTTTGTTTTGTTTTGTTTTTGGCCTGGATCTGTATCCCCAGTGCTTGATGTGGTAAGCATTTAATAAATCCTTATTGACTGACTGACTGGGTTTGGATTTGCTTGCAGAAAGGATAGACACTGAGGTATAACAGGAGAGAAGTGTTCCAAGCACCCAAGCTGTGAACCTAAAACCTTTCTAAATGTTGCAGGACGCTGGCTGCATAGTGAGACAGTTATTTTCAGCAGTAGCTTTGAAGGTAGACATCCTGTTTGGGGATGCTTCACTAGTGCCAGATCGAGTGGTTCACTCTCTTGTCCACGTATATTCAGCGTTCTCCCAACAAGGCAAACAAGTAAATCTCAGCAGTAACAATGTGCCAGCCACCCCACTAGGTCAATCTCACCTCATAACATCTTGGCTAATTAAAATCCTTATCTCTTCTTAGCAACCTACCAATAGGATAGAATGTTCCTAAGTTGGGATAGGCTGCAGAAGTGACTGGAGTGTAGTTTTACCAACCCAGTGTCAGAACAAAGTCCAGCTTATGGAAACACCAGTTCCATGCTAACTGAATATGGCAGCCCAGCTTAAAATCACTGGTTTAGGTTCTCTTTGACTTTCCCCTTTGCAAGCAGCTGGCCAGGGAAGTGAGGATAGATATGGTTTCGATGAACACACTCCCCTTCTTCTCTTCCTTACACACAGAATTCCATTTCCCATCTGCATGTCTTTGCATAGACTGTAGCCCATGGTTAAAATATGGCAGCTCCACACTTCCACCTTTCAGAATCTCTTGTCTCTTTCAAAGATCAGCTCAAGAACCAGTTCCTATGTTAGACCTTTCCTTATCCTTACAGTCTCCTGTGCTACTTGAAATAATAGTAATAGCTAACATTTTGTTAATACTTTCAGCCTTGGAAAGAGCTTTATATATATTATTCCATTTAATTCTCACAGCAATGCTGTGAAGTAGGTGCCACCATTATCCCCTTTTTACAGATAATAAAACTAAGGCAGAGAAAGGTTAAGTGACTTTCCATCAGGTCTTCCTGATGTCCAACCCAGTGTTCTTATTTACTATGCCAAGCTGCCTCATCTTGTGTCCATGTATGTGTGTATAGACATACATGTATACATATATAAATGCATGCACACACATTATATATGTTTATATATAAATATTTATGCATCCATGTGTTTTCTAGTATTAGAATATAAGCTCCTTCCAAACAGTGTTTCCTAAATGTATTCCTTTCCCCAGGGCCAAGCACATTAGTAAGCACTTAACCAATGCCTGTTGAGTAATCTGTCATTTAGCCTTCAGCTTATGAATTCCAGGTGTCATTAAAGATATGTATGTACCATAAAGAGGTGAGAGGGAGATATACACTCAACAGGGACGATTCTTACATGTGGACTCCTTTCCCTACTTTCAATGTGAATAGGCCTCCTGAAATAGATGTCATTGGCCAGTAATGTAGATAGTAACATAGTAACATAGAAACATAGATAGTGATATAGCATGTTGTTACTAAAAGGCCCATTAAAGATCATCTAGTCAATATTCATGCCAGTTTTTAAAAAATTATGAGCAGATGACTATCTTGTATAAGTAGACAAGCATCCTACGTCAACATCAATTAAGGAAAACTCAGCATGCACATTCACTTTTACTGTTGGGACAGAAATAAATCTTATAACAAAGTTAATATAGCCCATAATCATTATCATGCAGTATCATAATTAAACATAAATGGAAAACAATTCCTGCCAATGACTGTAATTAGCTGCTATTACACAACCGAACCTCATTTTTTTCTCTTCTAATTTTATTGGGTCTCTAGTATCTGTAATCAGCATCAACATCAGTTTTCTCTGCTACCACATACCTTTCAGTTCTCACGCATAAACACAGTAAAGTTCTCAATCCAACTCCCTAACAGTTAGGGTCCCCTCTATTCCAATCCTGTGCTCCGTTTTGTCTCCCTGCCACATACACTTTAGGGAATCTCAGGAAGCAACAACAGCAATAGCAAAAACCTACTGAGTGCTTTTACCACATTCTCTGGGGGTGCAATTTTTTTAAATGGCATAGTTCCTGCCCTCAAGGAACTTACAGTCTAATAGGGAAATTATGGAATCTACACAGATAAGGATAGACTATATAGTTGGGGTGGGGGGAAGATGAAGGTTTATGGAAGATAATAGGACAATAGGGACTTTGATTTGAAACTGGAAGAGATTTTAGAAGTCCCCTTATTTTAGAGCATAAAACACATATTTACAGAGGGGGTGCATCCAAGTAGTAAACATAAGAGCTTGAAGGTAGGGAAGTACAGGACAAGATTAGGGAATAGTAAGTAGTTCCATTTATGATTTAACTTTACTGAAGGGGAGTATTACAAAATAAATCTGCAAAAATAGACTGGAAAAAAAATATTAGGGAGGGCCATAAATGCAAGACTAATGATTTTTTATCCTTGGGTAATGGGGAGCCACTGAAGGTTTTGAAGTAGGGGAGTGGAATGATTGTTATGAATAATGTGTTTAGGTACTTCCTTATTGATTGAGCAATTGACTGATACTCCGTTTTCCTTAGGTCTAAGTATCCTCCATGTTGGAGGGCTTGAGGGAAAAGAACACTTTGAGTTAAAAGGATATGGATTGTTTGACCTAATGGATGCCAGCATAATTACTATTCTTTTAATGAAAGGCGACAGGAAGAGAGGAAATTGATTGGATATGGTCAAATGATGGACACTCAAACTTTTTGAGCCTCACTTCTCTCATCTGTAAAATGGAGATAATAATATAGGCCCTCAGCATTTCACAGGGTTGTTGGGGAGGAAACCTTACAATAATTTTAAAGTAAGCTTTAAAATGCTTCATTTTTTTTTGTCCAGATCAAATGTCCTTAGTGTAGGGAACTCTCAGTAATAAAATTCCCTCTCCCAATGCAGATCAACAATTGTTCTGCAACTTATAATTTTAGGGAGTTGCTAGGACCATTGAGAAGTTTAGTAACTTGTCCAGGGTGACACAGTCTGTTGGATCAGAGATGGGATTGAAAGTCAAGACTTCTGACCCTCAAGGTAGCTCTCTATCCACTAAGCTATGTTGCTCCTAAACTCCTATATAAATGTGAGTTATTGTCCTTATTATTTCTTTATAGTCACGCTGTCTGTGTTTCTGTGAAATGTCTAAGCTTTGAAACCAGCTTCATTTGAATATCCTTGAGCTCTGAGCCAGTAACCAAGCTATTTGAGAATAAATTATTGGAAGCACCTTTCCGATCTGCTCATTACATGAAGGCCTGACCTCTCCTGATTCAGATGCAAGAAGGGAAGTGCTCATCAAAGTAGCAGCTCATGCAAGAAAGCTCTCCTTGCAACTGATGGCTATTGGTGTTTTCTCTTAATATAGGCGAAAAGACTGAGGCACGGGAGTCAGGAGAAGTAGGATTTATTCTATCAGTTCCTTGCTGTGGTAGGTAGTTTAACCGATGTGTATTAAGTGCCTGTGATACACAAAGCCTTGTGCTAGATGCCTTGCAAACAAAGACCAACAGAACCAAAGCCCTGCTCTCAGGGTCCTTCCAATCCAGAGGGGGAAAGGAGGAAGATGTCAGGAGCTATGATTTATAAGACAATGAGATAAATGCAGAAGGCGGGTCTAAGTAAAGTACTATGAAAAATTTGTGGAAGGGGGGATCCCTTTCCCTTAAAAGGATCAGGCAAAGCTTTGAGGAGGAGGAGGTGGTATCTGAGTTAGACTTTGAAAGATGAAGGGAGGAAAATCAGCAAATGAAGGTGAGTAAGAGCACATTCCAGGTGTGAGAGAATGCTATGAGCAAAGACATGGAGAGGGCAGGATGAGAAAAGAGGATGGAGAGCTATCCATTTCATTTGCCTGGAGTGTGAAATAAATGAAGGATTGGAGTATGTGATAACGTTAGACAAACCCTTTCCAAGCTTCTGTTTAGTTATTTGCCAAACAGGGGAACTAATACTTGTACCCCCTATCTGAGGGGTGGTGAACCTGCCCTATCTCATGAGATTATTGTGGAGAAAACCCAATGTAAACAGTAATGCCATTAATAATTGTGGGTTAGAGATAGTTGTATAGTGCTTTAAATTTTTGAGTCACTTTACATATGTTGTCTCATTTGGGTCTCAAGACAGCCCCATATTATCACCCCCATTTTACAGATAAGGAAACTGAGTCTCAGAAAAATTAAGTAACTTTCTCACCTTCACTCAGCTTAGAGTGCCTGGCACATGATAGGTGCTTACTAATGTTCATTGACTGATTGATGAAGAGAGGATCTGACTATGAATCCAGTACTCTTTCCATTATTATTATTATTATTATAGTTATTGTTGTTGCTGTTGTTGTCATTCATTATTCATTCCTTCAGTGGATCTGCGATCTCATCATTCTGGGTACCCCCTCAAAGATGCCAGTCACAACCCATCCATGACTCTGTCTATCCTGTATAACTCTTGTCTTTCTCCTTCCATAAACCCACTAGAGGGGGTCCACCCAATGTGCTTAGGGCCTTTTCCTAGTGCTCGTGTTATTATATGGATACAAACAGAGAAAATGGCCTGTCCATCAGTTTCCTTTGCACATCACTCTATGTGACTGACCTATAGATATATATATATAGATATATATATATATACATATTTTTTTCAATTATTTATTTCTCTCAAAACACCTCTGACTTTGCTTCATCTGGGCAGATTTTTGCTTACAATGTATTACAGGCAGTCTGTTCTCACCTACCACGCTCCTCTCCAGTGCTTGTTGAGTTATACTCAACTTCAGCTCTTCAGAGACTGTGATGTTGCCTGACTTGCCATTATCCATCATTAGTAGTCTATCAGTGTTAAAAAGGATGCAGTGACTTTGTTTCAAAGAAAAACAGGAGGTCATGAAAGAGATTCTTCAGTTTTCCAAGGGCAATCCAGCCTGTTCTCCTCTTCCTCTGTATTGTACTCTTCATAGGGCCCAGTTCAGTATCCATCCACAGTTTCTGTCCAAGATATCCAGATTAATGGACCAACCAATTAGCTGTAGTTGTTAGGGAATCTTTTCCTGACATTGAATCTAAATCTGTCTTTCTGAAACTCCCATCCCTTGTTTTTTTTCTTCAGCCCTTTAGTACCAAACATCAAAAATCTAATCACTGTCCCACATGGAAGCCCTCCCAATATTTGAAGAACTGAGTGCAGCACTTGAGATGCAGACTAAGACACAATGTGTGAGGACTCTCATCTCCCTAGTCCTAAACAGTTTGAGTGTTTTAATTCAGTCTAAGATTATATTAGCTTTTTTGCACTGTCATCTAGTACCTTACTCCCCTCCACTACACCTAACTTATCCTTTGTATATTCTGTTTGCACAGAATTGATTACATATTGTATCCCCCATTAGACTATGAGCTTCTTGAGAACAAAGACTGAGTTAGTTGTTTGTTTTTTATTTGCTTTTGCATCTCTGTATATCCTCAGTACTTAGTATAATGCCCGGCATATTTTGTTGTTCAGTTGTTTCTGTCATCTCAGGCTCTTTGTGACCCCATTTGGGGTTGTCTTGGCAAAGATACTGGAGTGGTTTGTCATTTCCTCCTCTAGCTCATTTTACAGATGAGGAAACAGAGGCAAAAATGGCTTCAGTGGCTTGCCTAGAGTCACATGGGTATTAAGTGTCTGAAGCTGGATTTGAACTCAGAAAAAATGAGTCTTCTGGACTCCAGGCCCAGTGATCTAGCCAATGTACCACCTTGCTTTCCCTAGCATAACTTCCACTTAGTGTAGTGCTTGGCATATAGTAGGTGATTAATAAATGTTGGTTAACTGATTAATGAACAGTTCTGATCTTTTGAAAGCACTGTTTAAAAAAAAAAAACTTCTTTCTGTCTCCCCTTTACCTGCTGATGAAGCCTACAGTTTTTAACATATTTAAGACCCTCTACAATTTGACTCCAATCTATTTTTCTAGTTTTATTTCATGGTACTCTCCTTCATTTCTCCAAACTCCAGCTGAACTCGACTCCTCACATTTTCCTAAACTCATTCCACCTTTTACCACCTACATGCTTTTGTTCATGTCGCCTACCTATACATAATCTATTGGCCTAACATCTCTACCATATTTCAAGGCCCAATTCAGGTGCATCTGCTTCACCTTCTCATCCCCTAAATCAGAAGTAAGTTCTCCCTTCAGCACATTCTAATTTGCATTGTGGTTATTTGTACCCATGAGTATCTGTGAGGATCAAATATCATAATGCATGTTAAGAGTTTCATAACCATAATGTGCCACTGTATTGATGTATACTGCTATTGTTTTTTAAGAATTCATTTTTGTGGGGCAGCTAGGTGGCTCAGTAGATAGAGCACCGGCCCTGAAGTTAGGAAGACCTGAGTTCAAATCCGGCCTCCGAAGAAACACTTGACGCTTACTAGCTGTGTGACATTGGGCAAGTCACTTAACCCCAATTGCCTAAAAGTAAAAAACACAAAAACAAACCAAAAAAAAAAAAAGAATTCATTTTTGTGCCAATCCGGCAGTGCTGCAGACATGGCTGTATCTGTGTTGTGAAGGCTTTATTTTACTTCAGGGATTGAGAGTGATGGGGGCATATAATAAAAAATGACAACACTACCAAAGTTAATTTACAGTTTTAATGTTGTATCAATCAAACTATCAAAGGGATACTTTACAGAACTCAATAAAATAATAATACATTTGGAAAAGCAAAAGATCTAGAATATCATGGGAAATGGTAGAAAAAAGGACAGAATGAAAGGGGAATAGCACTTGTAGACCTCAAGCTATATTAAAAAGCAACAGTCATCAAAACAATTGGTATTGGTTAAAAGATAAAGAAGTAAATCAATGGAACAGACTAGACAAGGGAGAGAGGGATGGGGGCGCATCATACCATTCTGAGCATCATTCTAGCAGTCTTTTGTCAATGTGTTTTCAAACACACAGCACTTGTCAACTCCTGAAGACTCAGAAAATGCTCTCATAAGCTCTTAAATGAATGAATACACTTGGTTCTCAAATACTCCAAATTTAGAGAGCTACTAAGTAAAGGAAGCCTTCCTCTGATCTTCCTAAGGAGAGGAAGGAATTTTAATATTTTTAGCAAGAAAATCTTGGATCATAGGATATGAGCTTTGGGGCTAGATGGGAATCCCAAAGGTTGGCTAACCAAACCTCTTGAGGAAACTGAGGCCAAGGGAAGTTAAAGTGATTACTCCAAGCGACAGAGTAATGGAGCTAGAATTTGAACCCGGGGAGGGGAGAATACAGTGGGCACCTATCATGTTGGACTGAGTGATGATTAGTATGCAGGCATTTGGAGGGAATACAAGGAGAGAGTCTATGATTCCAAACCCTATGTTCTCTGTTCACTGTTTACCTCCTTCAGGCAGAGATGGTACAAATGACGGAGACACAGAAAGATATTTGTATCCCATTCGAATGTAAGTTCCTTGAGGGCAAACTCTTTTTTTTTCTCTCCAGCAAAAAGCACAATAATTGACACATAATAAGTATTTAATAAATATTAGTCAATAGGTTAATATTCTTGATGTCAGGAGATTTCCTATGAGTTTTGGTCAGAATGATGGGTATGATCCTTAGAGGCCCATATGGATCATTCATTCCAATTGCACCACGTGTAGCAAGAAAACAATTCCTAGTCTGAATGTTAGTCAAGGTAGTTCTGCTCCTTTTCTTTTAGAACCAGTCACAAAGATCACACTGGAGAAGAAGAGGCTTTGAAGGAAATAAAGTGAGAACTTTGGAAACAATGGTTACTCAAGTCAAGAAAATGCCAGAACTCTGTCACTCCCTTTATCCAACAGCTTCAAATAATTTCCTCGTGATCTCTTCTGTTTCCTGCTAGACCCAGAGATGGGCATAGGAACTACTCTTTTCTTTTTTGCAGATCCTATCGGGGTTCAGTTCCCTATGCCTCCTGTCTCCCTACTCCCTACCCTCAACCCAGTTTTATTTACCCCAGTACTTCCATTGTGGGCAGAAATCCATCCTATCAACATCTTTTCTAAAATATATTGCTTCTGGAGATAAGCAATTCCTCTGTCCTAACATCTCTCTACTGCCTGCCTCTGCCTATTTTGTATTCAAATTAATCCCTCGATCTTCACTAGAGTTAAATACCTATAAAAAGATATTATTTGGAGACACAGAAGCAGGATCAAACAATCTTGAAGCTGGAAGAGACCTTAAAGGGAATGTCCTTCAATCACTCAATCATCCAACAATCATTTACTAAGCACGTACTTTATGCCAGACATTAGAGATACAAATAAAATGAATGGAATAAGCCCTGCTTGCAAAGGACTTATGTTGTAACCTCCCACTGGGTACAAGAATACCTCCTGCTAAATTCATGACATACTATCATACAGTCTCTGCTTGGATAGTTCCCATTACAAGGAGAACACTATATAAAAATGGTGCTTAAGTTATTTCTTTTCAAGTTCTCTGTTTTCATGAGGAACATGATGGAGAACATATATTATCTGGTTCACCACCTTGTCATGCTCAGAGAATTTGCAGCCTCGTATCCCATCTCAAGCCTTTGGGGGCTCATAGTGACTCAGTCTCCTATACTTTGATCTTTCTTTCTTTTTTGTTTATTTTCAGTATTCATTTTTATAAGATTTTGAGTCCAAATTTACTCTCCTCTCTCCCTTCCCAAGACAGCAAACAATCTGATATAGGTCATACATGTGCAAATATATTTCCACATTAGTCATGTTGTGAAAGAAGAAACATAACAAAAGGGGAAAGCCACAAAAAATGAAAATAATATGCTTTGATCTGCATTCAGGCTTCATAGTTCTTTCTCTGGATGTGGATAACATTTTCCATCAGGAGTGTTTTGGAATTGTCTTGGATCATTGTATTGCTGAGAAGAGCTAAGTCAGTCATAGTTGATCATCATACAGTGTTGCTATGGTATACAATGTTTTCCTAGTTCTGCTCACTTCACTCAGCATCAGTTCATGTAAGTCTTTCCAGGTTTTCCAAAATCCACCTGCTCATCATTTCTTATAGCACGGTACTATTCCATTACATTCATATGCCACAATTTATTCAGCCTTTCTCCAACTGGTGGGCATTCCCTCAATTTCAATTCTTTGCTACCACAAAAAAAGCTACTATAAATATTTTTGTACATGTAGGTCCTTTTCTTTTTTTTATAATCTCTTGGGATAAACACCTAGTAGTGGTATTGCTGGATCAAAGGGTATGAACAGTTTTCCCCAGAATGGCTGGATGAGTTCACAACTCTACCAACAATGTATTGGTGTCCCAATTTTCCCACATCTTCTCCAACATTTATCATTTTCCTTTTCTGTCATGTTAGCCAATCTGATAGGTGTGAGGTGATGCCTCAGAGTTGTTTCAATTTGCATTTCTCTAATCAACAGTGATTGAGATGATTTTTTTTTCATATGACCATAGATAGTTTTGATTTCTTCATCTGAAAACTGCCTGTTCATATCCTTTGACCATTTATAAGTTTGGAAATGACTTATATTCTTATAAATTTGACTCAGTTCTCTATATATTTGAGAAATGAGGCCTTTATCAGAAACATTTGCTGTAAAAATTGTTTCCCATCTTTCTGATTTCCTTTTAATCTTGGTTGCATTGGTTTCCTTTGTGCAAACACTTTTAAATTTAATGTAATCAAAATTATCCATTTTGCATTTCATATCTCTTGTTTGGTCATAAATTCGTACTTTGTCCATAAATCTGACAGGTAAACTATTCTGTGCTCTCCAAATTTGCTTATGGTATCACTCTTTATGTCTAAATCATGTACCCATTTTGACCTTATCTTTGGATACGATGTGAGATGTTGGTCTATGCCTAGTTTCTGCCATACTATTTTCCAGTTTGCACAATAGTTTTTGTCAAATAATGAATTCTTATACCAGAAACTAAAGGCTTCGGGTGTATCAAACAGCAGATTGCTATAGTCATTTACTACTGTGTCTTGTGTACCTAATCTGTTCCACTGATCCACCCCTTTATTTCTTAGTCACTACCAAATAGTTTCAATGATTGCTGCTTTATGATATACTTTTAGATCTAGTATGGCTAGGCCACCTTCCTTTGCATTTTTTTCCCATTAGTTACCTTGATATTCTTGACATTTTATTCTTCCAGATGAGTTTTGTTATTATTTTTTTCTAGCTCTGTAAAGTAATTTTTGGTAGTTTGACTGGTATGGAACTGAATAAGTGAATTAATTTAGGTAGAATTGTAATTTTTTTATTATATTAGCTTGGCTTATCTATGAACAATTGATATTTTTCCAGTTGCTTAGATCTGACTTTATTTGTGTGAAGAGTGTTTTCTAATTGTGTTCATATAGTTCCTGGGTTTGTCTTGGCAAGTAGACTCCCAAATATTTTATATTATCTACAGATATTTTAAATGGAATTTCTCTTTCTATCTCTTGCTGCTGAGCTTTGTTGGTAATATGTAAAAATGCTGATGCTTTATGTAAGTTTATTTTATATCCTGCAAATTTGCTGAAGTTGTTAATTATTTCAAGAAGTTTTTTTAAATCAATTCTCTGAGTATACCATCATATCATCTGCAAAGATTGATAGTTTTGTCTCCTCATTGCCTAATCTAATTCCTTTGATTTCTTTTTCTTATCTTATTGCTAAAGCTAACATTTCTAGTACAATATTGATTAATATTGGTGACAGTGGGCATCCTTGTTTCACCCCTGATCTTATTGGGAAGACTTCTAGCTTATGCCCATTACAGATAATGCTTGCTGATGGATTTTAGATAGATGCTACCTATCATTTTAAGGAAGACTCCATTTATTCCTATGCTTTTTAGTAGGAATGGGTGTTGTATTTTGTCAAAAGCCTTTTCTGTTTCTATTGAGATAATCATGTGATTTCTGCATTCAATTTTCTCCAGAGGTCTATCATATCTAACTTTTCTAAAATTCTGCTGACCTCCTTAACTTCTTTCTTATTTATTTTGTGGTTAGATTTATCTCAGTCTATGAGGGGGAAGTAGAGGTCCCCCACTAATCTAGTTTTGCTGTCTATTTCTTCTTGTAACTAACTTCTCCTCTAAGAATTTGGATGCTATACCACTTGATGCATATATATTTAGTACTGATATTACTTCATTGTCTATGGTACCTTTTAGAAATATACATTTTCCTTCCTTGTCTCTTTTAATTATCTCTATTTTGCCCTTGCTTTGTCTGAGATCAGTATTCCTGCTTTTTCGCTTCAGCTGAAGCAGAGTATTTTTTGCTCTAGTCTTTTACCTTTAGTCTGTATTTGCTTCAAATGTGCTTCTTGTAAACAATATATTGTAGGATTCTGGTTTTTAACCCACTGTGCTATCCACTTCCATTTTATGGGAGAGTACATCCCTTTCACATTCATAGTTATGATTACTATGTACTTCCCTCCATCCTACTTTTCCCCATTTATACTTTTATCTCTCTCTCTCCTTTCACCCTATCCCTTCTCACCAGTGTTTTGCTTTTGACCACCACCTCTCTCAGTCTGTTTCCCCTTCTGTCAATCCACTTCCCTTTTCTTTTCCCCTTCCCATCCTACTTCCCTATAGGATAAGATAGATTTCTTTACCCAACTGAGTATGTTTGTGATTCCCTCTTTGAGCCAACTCCAATGAGAGTAAGGTTCCAACAATTCTCACTCCCTCCCTTCTTTACCTCCACTGTAATCGGTCTTTCATGCCTCTTCATGTGATATGATTCACCCCATTCTGCCTCTCCCTTTTCTCTTTTTTTCAGTACAATCCTTTTTTGAACCCCTTTTTTTTTTATCATCACATCAAAGTCAACATATGCCTATACCCTTTGCCTAAGTATACTCCTTCTAATTGTCCTAATAGAGATACAGTTCTTAAGATTTACAAGTATCATCTTCTCATGTAGAGATGTAAATAGTTTAACCTTATTGAATACCATGTTTGTTTGATTTTTCTTTCCTGTTTACCTCTTTATGCTTCTCTTGAGTCTTGTATTTGAAGATCAGATTTTCTGTTCAGCTTTGGCCTTTTCATCCAGAAATTTTGGAAGTCCCCTTTCATTGAATGTCCATCTTTTCCCCTGAAAGATTATGCTCAGTTTTGCTGGGCAGATGATTCTTGGTTGTAATCCAAGCTCCTTTCTCTTCTGGAATATCATAAAGTGCTAGAGGAGTGTGGGGTGGGGGGAGGGATGGAATTAGAATGCAAAATGAGAATGTAAGAGATGAAGAATGAATAAGCAAGAGTGGGAGAAAATGGTAGTTCTGGAATAGACTAGAATTAGGAATGGAGGTGAATAAGCATTTAGGAGTGAACTACAAAATTGGAATAGGGTAAATGAGAATGCTGGAGTGGGTTAAAAATGCAGAAATTCAAGAAAATAAGAATGTAGGACTTGGGGAGAATAAGAATTCAGGAGTGAGACCAATTAGAAGTGGGGAGGAGGAGAATGGCTCAAAATATAGGAATCAAGAAGAATCACAATGCAAAATTGGGAAAAACAGGGATGGCTGGAATATAGAAGTAAAAGTAAACATTCAAGCTTGAACTAGAATGTAGTAATGGGAGAGAATGAAAAGGTAGCAGTGGAGTGGGAAGTAGGAGTGAGAGAAATGAGACTAGGGACATGTGAGGATGTTGGAATAAAAAGGACTGAGAGTGTTAGAGTGGGTTAGGAAGGAGCAATGGGAAAGAATAAGAATATAAGTTTGGTCCATAAAGTCAGAATGAAAAAGAATGAGAAGGTTGGAGTAGTTCAGAAGGCAGCAGTGAGGAAGACTAGGAATAAAGGTGATGGGGAGAATGAGAATTCAGGAGTAGTATAGGATGCTGGAGTCAGCCAGAATGTAAAGATGGGAGCATGTAGATATGGGCGTGGCCCAAAACATAGGAGTGGGAGAATAAACACAAAGGAGTCTGGTGAAATGGAAACACAGGTGTGGGACTGGCTATCAGAATGTAGGAGAATGAGCATTGAGAAGGATTAGAATGTAGGAAGTGAGGAGAATGGGTATATAGGGAGTCTAGGAAGTAGGGGTAGAAAAGAAAGAGAATGAGGAGTTGCTAAGAGTGAGAATTTAGTCAAAAGAGAATGTAGGGTTGGAGGAGAACAAAAATAGAAGAGTGGACATAATACAATGCTCAGTGGGAATACAAAAACCATTTCTCAGGCACCAGTAGCTCTCCCCATACTGGTGAAGTGAAATAAAGAAGAGAATTGTAGGGCAGTGAAACAGCAGAAGGAGGTAACTGCCTAGAATGTAATTATCTATATTGGAAAAGGGCCCAAAACACTCGGGTTAACACCTCCTGTGTTACATAAAGTATTCAGAGATGGTTAATGACCAGAAGGAGCCATGACCTCCATTTCTTCTCTCCCATACCACAAATCCAAAACAAATCAGACAGCATAATGCTTTGTGATTTAAATAAAGGACTGCTGCTTCCTGCAGGGGAATGATCAGTACAGTTTCTTCTTTTAAAGGGGCTTTCTGCTTTTCTTTGCTTATTGTGTATCTAGAAGAAAATAACAGTGCTAGGCACGGCCAGTGCCAACAGCCAGGGCAGAGCCTAGTGCCTGGGCTAGGGATTTGACAATTTAAGCCCTGGGCATCAGTGGGATTGGAAAATGGCCTAATTAATTTCCCTAGATCAGCCCGAGAGTACTTCAGGTTTTAGCTTTCTCATCTGTTTCCTCTTTAATTTATGTTCTTCCTTTGAGAATGGAGTATTTTTATGGGCAGAAAAAATGCAGACTTTATTGTTTTACGTATTCTTTCAGGGAAGTCCATTAAAATCGTACACAGACCTATCAAGATTTTGTTTACTAGATACAACCCAAGACTTTTCATACATTTGGTGCCGATAAATGTGCTTTATTGAGTCAGTCTGTCAGAATAAATAGAGAGCTAGCCTTGGAGTCAGAAAGACCCAGGATCAAGTCCTGTCTTTGGCACATACCGTCTGTGTGGCCTTAGGTGAGTCACTTAAACAGTTAGTGCTCAGTCCAGAAAACTCTCTGAAACACTGAGTTGTGAAGATACACTAAACTTGCATAAAGGAGTTTTCTTACAATGTAATTCTCTATATCTATTAAATAATAGGCTAAATTCCCTCCCCCTAAATAGCTTTTGCCAGAAAGAACTGAAAGACATTTAATAGGATGGCCAGTTTTGGCACTGACAAATTGACCTTGTGAGCCTGGTCAGGTCATTTAGTCTCCCTGGGCCCTGGTTCCCTATCTGAAAAATAAGGGAGTTGGAATAGATGATATTTAAGGTCACTTAAATTTAATATAAATTTAAGATTTATAAATTAAATAATACTAACTAGAATTCATATAGTGCTTTAAGGTTTACAACGTATTTTATAAATATTTCATTTGATCCTCACAAAAACCCTGAAAGATAGGTGCTATTATTATTCCCATTTTATAGTTGAGGAAACTGAGGTTGAAAGAGGTTGTGACTTGTCCTGGGTCACACAACTAGTAAGTATCTAAGTCTGGATTTGAACTCAGATCTTCCTGATTCCAGGTCAGGTGCTCTCTCCACTGTACCACTTAGCTACCTGAAATGGGAAGATTCATTGTATTCATTTGTTTATTTATTTAGAGTGCTGGACCTGGAGTTGCGAAAACTTGAGGTCAAATCCAGACTTAGATACTTACTAGTTGTGTGACCCAGAGCAAGTCACTTAATCTCCCTCAGCCTCAATTTCCTTATATGTAAAATGGGAATGATAATAGCACCTACTTCTGAGGGTTGTTGTAAGAATCACATGATGTAATATTTGCATGGTGCTTAGTAAATCTTTATTTATTAATTTATTCTTTGTTTACTTATTTATTTATTCATTCTCTTTTTTAATGGCTAGGTTTCACTCTTTCCCCCAGACTGAAAGTGTGTCATTCATATATGCGATGCTAATATTGATCTCCATAGAAGTTTTAGTCTGCTCTGTTCTTCCAGCCTAAATAAGGTCATCCATATTCAGGCAGACTGGTGCACTCAACTGAATCAGCTTTAGCTCTACTACAGCTCAGAACTCACAGACTCAACTTGTTCACTAGCCTCATCCTCTCCAGTAGCAGGAACTGCAGGCATGTGCCACAATGCCAGTTCAAGAAACATTAAGTGCTACTCTGGGCATGGCACTTTGTTAGACACTAACACAAACTGTATAAGGAAAAACAAAATCAGGGGCAGCTAGGTAGCGAAGTGGATAGAGCACTGGCCCTGAAGTCAGGAGGACTTGAGTTCAAATCCAGCCTCAGACCTAACACTTCACACTTACTAGCTGTGTGACCCTGGGCAAGTCACTTAACCCCAATTGTCTTAAAAAAAGAAAAGAAAAGAAAAACAAAATCAGTCCTTGCCTCTGAGGATCTTACGTTCTATTGGAAGAAAACAGCATATACACAGATTTGTAGAGACAAACTATATAATTATAAAGTGATTTTCAATGGGCTTTGGGGAAGAGACCTAACAATGGAAGAGAAGCAGGCAGGATTTCCTATAGAAGAGATACCCCAACTGTGCTTTGAAGGAACCTAGAAGTTCTACAAGGTAGAACTGAGGAGGGAGAACATGCTATGTATGGGGGACCACTTGGGCCCAGGCAAGGACAGAGAGAATGGAAGGGTCAGTCAATGGTCTCTTATGGTATTGGTAATGTTTCCCAGAGTGAGGAGGCTATTTCAAAAGAGCATAAGAAGTATGAATTTCTCAGTCAGAAAGATCACTACAAGACCCAAGTAAATCCCAATATAATCTTTAAACCAGTTTTATTTAGCAGCAATTCTTAGGCCACTGCCTAATCAGTGCAATCATTTTGATCCGTTTTTTTATTTTTTTATTTTTTTGGCAAGGCAGTTGGAATTAAGTGACTTGCCCAGAGTCACGCAGCTAGTAAGTGTTATGTGTCTGAGGCTGGATTTGAACTCAGGTCCTCCTGACTCCAGGGCCAGTACTCTATTCCCTGTACCACCTAGCTGCCCTTGATCATCTTATTGATAGCTGCATGCAGAGAAGCCCTTTGGTTTCAGGGATCAGTACTGATCATCAAAAAAAGATAAAATGGTGGGGCTGGCTATGACCCATCCTCACCCTTTGGCTGCCTCTTGCCTCCAAAGGGAAGCTGCCACAGGGTGACAAGGAGAACAACTTAATTAACTGATTGTTTGGTCTTCACAATGCTGAGAGGCCAATTAGACCAATCATCTCAGTGAGGTGACTTTTTTTTGTTTGTTTAGATATTGTGTTTACACAGAATTAGACAGGGTGCCTTGCACACACAGACATACATTCATACAGAATACATCAGGGCCCTTTCTAGCAGCCTGGAGCGAAATTTCTGGTTGTGAGAAGAAAAGGAAGGGAATAAGTATTTATTAAATGCCTACTGTGTGCCAAGTACTGTGTGAAGCTCAAGAGGAAGCTGAATTCTTACCTGCAACCTGAACAATTTTAACCATTTCCCTCTGCTAGTGAGGGCAAGTACTGTGTTTTACCTTTCATTATATCCCCAGTGCTTGGCACAGTACCTGGTATATATTAAGCATTTTATAAATGCTTACTGTCTGACTGACTGATTGTTGCATGGGGTTCTACCTGAGCCCCAAACTCACCCTGCCGCTGTGTTCTCCCCACTTACCAGCTATTGCTGTGAGTTTCCTACATGACATCTGTTTCACTCATTCTTTACCTTGGATTGCAAAGGGACACAAACTGTCTTTTCTTTTTTTCCTTGTCCTTTTAAAACAAATGTGTAAAAAGCTTTTGAGTGTCTTTTATGTCCAGTCTGCTATATTAGGAACTGTGTATGCAAAACAGTTCCTACCCTCGAGGAGTTTCCTACTTATGAGGGTGAATAAGCAAATGGTGCAAAGCATTACAAGATAATTTGTCATAGGGCAGGTCAAAATGATATTGCATCAGAGCTTAGAGAACGGTGAAATCACTTATGTCTGCAAACAGTGAGGGCAATCAGGGAAGGTTCCACGAAGAAAGCTAAAGGCTTGGGAGGCAGGAATGAATAGGATAAATGCAGGAAAACAAATCGTTTGTTTTGTTTTATTCACCCATCTTTAAAATAGGCAGCAAGTTCAATACTGTAGGACTGCCCAGGCCAAATGTCGTGCATGTAAGCATCTGCTAGAGCTGCAGGGTGTCATATTATAGATACTTTGCCCTCTGTAATTCCTACTTCTCTTATTTTATGTATCCTTTGCAATACCCCAAGAACCAGACTTGTGAAAGCTACGTTCAAATGCTCCATTCTTGTTTTAGTTACTTGACCTGGCAGGAACTATATTCACATAATTTAATAAATATACATTGTATAATAAAACAGCATATTTCTAATTGTAATATAGAAAGATGTGACAAAGTACAACATTGGACGAACTGTAAGATCTAATAAATTGAATTTCTAAGGTCTAACCCCAACCTATGTTTTGTTTCTACCTTCGTTGTTCAAAATAAGCTCTAAAATGTCTGAGCCCACTTTTCCAATCTTAGCAGATAAAATCTAGTGGAGAGGATTAAATACTTGCTTCAGGCCGCATTCATGAGGCCTTATGAATTCTTGTTATCCATATTTGGAAATATTTATATTGAAGGTACAAAGGACTGAGTTGAATGTATATTGGACCCAGAATTTGTTTTTTAATTAGGATCATTAATTCATGAATGGAAGGGCCTTGAGAGGCCATCGAGTTCATCTTCTTTCATTTTACATGTGACCAAGAAATTGGTCAGGGTAACTCTGCTGGTAGTTGTCAGGATTTGAACTGAGATCTTCCTGACTCCCATTATACCAAGCTGACTCAAAACTACCTATTTGTTTTCTTATCACTCTTATTTTAAAATAAAATGCAAGCAAAATTTTAATTCATTGGGGATTCCAGTTAATTATGTTCTGGTTAAGGACAAAACCTTTTTTTGGCATCAATTCATTATTTGTAAGAGATCCAATAGCTTTTTCTAAAATAATATAAGAAAGCTTCCTATTCCTTCCTCTTACTTTCCCCAATTTCTGATTTGGTTCACATTATTCCTTCTAAAACAATGAATGTAAACTTTTGCTTAGTGTATAAATCCATTCTTGAAGTCCAATAGAACTGGGTTCAAGGCCTGCCTCTGACACTCACTGACTGTAGGATTCTGGCCAAGTCACTTAACCTTTCAATGCTCCAGGCAACTCCCTAAGGCTACAAATTGAAAAGAAGGGACTAAACTGCTTTGGCAAAGTGAGCTTCTTCAATCCTGAATTCTACATACCAGTAAAATTACCAGGCCAGTCCCTATCCAAAGCCTTGTCTTGTTAGGGCAATTTAAGTTTTTCAAATTGCTTTCTCCCTTAATCCCTACAGCAATCCTGATAGACATCTCACAGATATTGTTATATCCATTTTACAGATAAGGAAAATGAGGTTTAGAGAGGTGACACAAGGATTCGTCCGTGGTTAAACACCAGTAAGTGTCAGAGGAGTTTCACATGTGGAAACAGTGTCCTAACTCCAGTTCTATCTCTATTTCCACTGAGAATCCCACTGAAAGTCTGAATCGTCATACAGGTCCCTTAATCACTTTGAGCTTCCATAAGAAACATGGTTGGAATCTAGTGGCCAGCAGTACTTACAATGCCTTTTGTTCTGATTTCTGTCCCCAGATACCCTCTCTTTTGCTTGACAATATTTGACCTTTGACAAGTCATTTCCCTTCTCTCAGCCTTGGCTTGTTCAAATGAGAAAAATTAGACTAGAGCACAGGTTGTTAACCTGGGGTTCATGAACTTGTTTTTTAAACATTATTTTTTGATAAAATCATTTAAAATATTGGATAAAATATCTAATTTTTTTTTCTTTTCCAATATTATCTATTTTATCTTATGCATTTAAGAACGTTTTTCTGAGAAGAGTTAGGACCAAAGACAATTTCGCTTGCCAAAGGAGTCCATGACTCAAAAATATTTAAGAACCTCTGGTCTAGATGATTCCAAAGATCCTCTCTAGCACTAATATTCTAGAATTCTAGGATTCTATTGCTGCTCCTTCTCTGACTTATGCCCTATATAAACAGAACCTTGGGTATCACTTCAAAGAAAGCTAGAGAAGCAGATCCATTTTGAGGCCCAGTTTGGCAATGGTGGTCACTGACCACATAAGGAAATCATTCAAATCTGCATGTAATTAATGATTCTTTCTAGGTGTATTTTTGGTCAATGGTCTACTTAATGAGGAGACCAACTTTCTGTAGGCCAATTTCAGAGAGCAGTTCTGAAGTATTAGTGATTAAGGAAAGGGTCCATACTTCAGAATAGCCATGGAATCAGATTGCTAAGGATGCAAAGTGATTGAAGAGTCAGGTGAGGAAGATGGAAGAGGAGTTAAAAAGATTTATGTTTAACTCGCCAATTGTTTCATGAAGCAAATTGCTACAGTGAAGTCATTTTATAACACATTTTAAACAAATTAAGTCAAAAAGAAATAAGCAAAAAATGGTAGCGTTTTCAAAGGACCTAACTAAAGATTATACAGTTAATTAGCCATTCAACTTAGTTGTGGCTTAGAATTGAAAGCAACTGTGCTACCGGGAAAGGTATAAAAATTGGCCACAAGATAAATTTGTACTGACCTCATTCTTGAGCCAGTCCACAAAGAACCAGCTAAGTGGCTTAAATAAATGATAGGAGTGATAATTCCCATAGCTATTAGTAGAGAAGATTTGTCTCTAAGCATAATTAACAAATATACTTGCTAAGAAACAATTTGAAGGCATTGTTGTGCTTTAGACTGTAGGGTTTGGGAATTTCTTTTTATTCTGTCAGGTTGTTTTCCAACCTGAGCAGATAAAACAGCTGGTCCAGAGGCAGACCTTGCCAAATGCAGACGATGGATAAAATTAAAGTCCCAAAGGGGCATCAGATGGGTGCAAGAATTTTGGCAAGGCTTTAGGTAGCATTTCTAGAGCAATGCAGATGTTTAGTTAGTAGTCTGTGAACAAACAATTTCCGTGCTGTTTTGTTCTCTAGTTGTTTCTTAAGTATATATTTTTATAAACATCTTTATTGATGCTTTTTAAACATAATCCAAATAAATCACATCCCCATAGTAACTTCCCATGTCCACATGTCCATTAAATGTCAGAAGCAGAATTTGAATTCAGGTGTTCCTGACTCCAATAATAAATAACAAGTAAATAAATAAATAATAAAATGACTTTCCAATAGAAGTGAAATAAATACAAGGTAATTTTTCATAGGTAGATCACTGGCAGATTAGGGAAAGACAAAGAAAAAAACATTATGTAGAAAATTGAGCTGAATTTTGAAAGAAACAAGGAATTCAGAGCATGTTCTAGGTATGGGGGAAAACCAGTAAACAGGAATGAGTTCTCTTAACTGGGGCCTCTTACTTGACAGAGAAATTTCCTCAATTTCTCTTCCATCCTTTAGAGCATCTGAATTTCTGTAGGAAGGCTCAGCTCGCTATTCCTTGGTTCTTATCCCCACAAGGGAACCATTACAATGATGGACATTTTTATTGTTCAGTTGTTCTTCAGCTGTGTCCAACTCTTTGTAACCCATTTGAAGTTTTCTTGACAAAGATAATGAAGTAGTTTACCATTTCCTTCTCTGGCTCATTTATAGAATTTTTACAGTTTACAGAAACTGAGGCAAACAGGGTTAATTGACTAGCCCAAGGTCACACAAGTAGGAGGTGCCTGAGTCCAGATTTGAACTCAGCTAGATGAATGAGTCTTCTTGACTCTAGGCCTGGTACCTGTATCCACTGTGCCACCTAGCTGCCCGAGGATATTTGGGTTTACAATTTACGGGGTAGACATATGCACTCCAACTATTATTTCTGATTACAGATATAAGCATTCTAAAGCATTCTATGCATTCAGATGCCAAAACCAAGCATTGAGAGCATAGATGGGCTCTCCAAAGGCCTGTCTTGAGCTCTAGGTACAGAAGAAGAAGGTAGACAAATTAGCACTCATCTTATTTGGTCTAAATCCTATTTACATCACCTGGCTGTCTGATAAGGAATTGCAGCAAGATACAACCCATTTAAATCTTCATCTGGAAAAATAATCTGGCGTCAGTTGGCAAGGAGAGCAAGTTGAGAAGAGGTTAATTACACCTCAGAAACATAATAGTTGTGAGGATAGAGGGTGGGGGGAGGATTTAGGGCCTGATTTCAAAACGTGGGCAGTTCTGAATACCTGAAATTGTCTTCTGTTTAGGATTTCATATGGAAGAGAGCTTTTCTACCTAGTGCATAGTAAGATTTTAAAAGTGACTTATCCAAGATTATAAAATGCTGTCCGAATTTGGATAGGGAGGGAAGTTATGGGTGAAAAAAAGTGAAACAATTAGAAAATCAGGAGAATGATTTCATTCTTTAATGACAGATCACCCATCCCAAAGGACTTAGGGGGCTTGTAGAAGGAGAAATAAGCAGAACTCTGTTTCAAACAACAGAAGGCAGAAGGCGTGTTTGGAACAGAGAGCCCTAGGTGCTCTTCACCCCAGGTGCCTTCCAGATAGATATGCCTAATTTACTGACTAGAACAGATTTTATATTCTTTTGATCTCTTTAACTGTTCATGCTGTGAAACCAACTGAGGTTTGTAGAAACCAACTACATTGTCTTCTCTATCTCCTGCATCATCCACCAAATTGTCAGGAAAGTTTTGATGGCAGAATTCTGAGAACTTGTGATGTCACCACCCAGAAGGATGTATATTGATTTTTATTTCTATCTTAGAAGTGTGCCCCATTGACCCTTAGACATATTATCTTTGTTTTGTGGGCTAAACCTTTTTTAGATGCCATGCCTAGCCAGAGAATAAATAGAATTTCAGAGGGTCACTTTTCTCATTTAAAAAGGTCACTTTCTTTCCCCATTACTGTCTCTGAAGCCCAGGGGAGCATCTCACACAGAGGAGGTTGTATAGCAGGAGAGAAGAATGGGGATATGAATCTCCCTAGAGGGTAACTAAACTCCCCAGGTCCTGTTCTCAAGGACAAGGGCAACAAGGAACTGTCAATTTTGTGGGAAACTTTACAGAAAAGAGATATGAGATAAAAGACATTGGTCATTGTAGCCTGTGCACTGACATTTGTAGGAAAGAGAAGAGGCTGGGTATCCCCTGGAGAGTGAAAATGAATGAAAAGTGCCAAAGTTTCTTAAATCACGTTGAAAGTATGTGAATGCAATCCAAATTCCCTCAAACCTCATGGTATATTAATTGATCTGCAGAAATGCTCCAAGAACTTGTTGAATAAAATTTGAAATGCAGATACCCCATAAAGGGGTCAGAGGCAAAGGGATTACATTTTCAAGTTGTTTTAGGTGGAGGAAGCTGGTAGACAGTCAGAATCATTGGTTGACTTGGGACCAAACCCCTGCTTCTCACTCTGGGGACACTTTCATGGAGAGGAACTAGACCCCAGCACACTCATCATTTTCATTCCAGCGGACGTGCTACTTCTTTTAACCCAGATGCTAAAAACTTCCCTAAAACCTAATCACTGCTACATCTACCCTAAACTTATCTCATTGGTAAGGAATAAGATCCTAGGAAATCCTGTGACTGTCTAACCAGGTGATGCATCACCATCCTCAACTTAGAAGCGATCCTTTAAAGCTGAGAAAACCTGTCCCATGAAGGCTTCAGTGATACACGTCAAGACTTTAAAGTGTATCAATGGATAGCAGAACATCGTTCGAGTAAATTAGTCCTCTCGCATATACGTGTATGCTGTATCCAATTGATAAAGATCTTGCCCTGCTCCTTCACTTTGGAATTGCCTTTCTGTACATTTCTGTCTTCACTTTGGTACCTCCCATGGCCTAGGCCAAGTTTTGTGGGGTGATAGATTTAGAACTGGGAAGGACATCACAATGCATCTAGTCCAGCCCTCTCATTATAGAGATGAGTGAACTGAAGCCCAGAAAACCTGCCCAAACTCACATAGTTAATTATTGGCAAAGGTTGGTTTTCAATCCATGACTTTTTGCTTCCAAATCTAGCACTTTTTCCATGGAGGCCCTTGCTCCCCTTACAATAGGGCAGCCTGGGTCACAGATTTCCAGCCCCTAGTTCCATCATATTCCATCAGGATGTCTTCACATGGGTTATTAGTGGCTCTGCAGTGTGACCCGCTAGAGAATTCTACTAGCCAGCTCCTGGGCCTCCCTAGGCCCTGGCAATGAATGTGAGAGCCCCACTAATCCTGGCCCTACTACTAACTGATTATCTAGAAATTGACCCTGAAGAAAACACTTAACCTTCCCCAAGTGTAAATGAGACTGTTGAATTAGATGATCATTTCTCATAGAAGAACAAGTGTTTTATTTTAAAAAATGCCAATGCAATGATATTTTTCTATGTATGATACTGAATATGAAACTATGTTGAAAATATTTAATGTATGTGGCAATTTGACAGTATGAAAATTGGCTTCATTTCTTCTCATTTGCCCATAATTTCTCTTACTTCCTTTTATAGGAGGAAACTGCAATTCTATGATACAGATGGTGTAATAGA
This sequence comes from Vombatus ursinus, assembly GCF_900497805.2. Taxonomy (NCBI): domain Eukaryota; kingdom Metazoa; phylum Chordata; class Mammalia; order Diprotodontia; family Vombatidae; genus Vombatus; species Vombatus ursinus. Next base: position 5,082,127 of record NW_020954630.1, read on the forward strand.
CATTGTGGAGCCACTGGGTGGTACAGTGGCTAGAGTGCTGGGCCAGAAGTTAGGATGACCTGAGTTCAAAAATAGACTCAGACACTTACTAGCTTTGTGACTCTGAGCAAGTCATTTAACCTCTATTTGCCTCAATTTCCTCATCTGTGAAATGGGAATAATAATAACATCTACCCTCCAGGATTGTTGCGGGGATCAAATGAGATGTTAATTTTAAAGCAGTTAGCATGGTGCTAGACTTGTAGTAAGTGCTATATGAAAAAAAAAATCATTCAGGCTAGCTATTCACTGGAAGGTCAAATACTGAAGCTGAGGCTTAACTACACTGGCCACATAATGAGGAGACAGGAATCACTGGAAAAAACCTTGATGTTGGGAAAGATTGAAGGCAAAAGGAAAGGGCACAGCAGAAGATGAGACGGATAGATAGTATTGTGGAAACAAGGAGCATGAACTTGGACAGACTTCAAGAGATAGTGGAGGATAAAAGGGCCTCTTGTGCTACGGTCCATGGGGTCATGAAGAGTTGGACGTGACTGAACAACTAAACAACAAAAATATAAATGTTAGCTATTATTGTTATTATTCCTGTAATTATTTATTATACAACCCCCCCGTAGTCCAGACCAACATTTATTCAATTCATTTCATTTGAAGGACATTTGGTAAGGTACTGGAAACAGAAGGGCACAAATGAAAAAAAGTCCTCTATCAAGGAGTTTACTATCTACTGGCAGATACAACTTCTAAACAACCCTGATCATTTACTAATGACTTTCATCTCATGAAGCACTCCACTTACTACCCCTCACTCCCTACAGGCCTCTTATTAAGTTGTAACCACAACCTACTGAGATCAATGGCAGGTCATTGTCTATCATCAGCGATGTGGATTTTGGCACGTTAGGAGCTATCCACGAAGCTGCCCATTCTGTATAGATGGATCTCTTTGAGCAAAAGTTCTCAACCTTTTTTCATTATCGACCTCTTTGGAAATCCGTTGAAACGTATGGGCTCCTTTTTTATTTTTAATATTTTTAAATGCATGAAGTTTATATGATTACAAAGAAAACCAATTTTAGTGGGAAATAAAGATGTATTTTTTCCCATCCAAAGTCATGGATGTTTAAGAACCCCTGTCTCAGAGAAGTAAGAACCTATTTACTTTTCTGCAGTCTTCTCAAGTATAAATTGAACCTCAAGATTTCTAGAAGACCCCTTCTTGTTTTTGTAGAACCATAGAATCCCAGATTTGGAAGGGAGCTCAGGTGTTATCTAACTTAGCTCACATATTTGACTTGTAATGTCCCTAGCAAATGGCTATCAAAACCTCTTCTGGAAGACCACCGCTATCTTAGTACCATTAAGTTAACACAATCCACATTTGAATCGATCTAATTGTTGCAGAATTTTCCTTATAGGGAGCTCATCTGCCTCTCTGAAACTTATATCCATTGCTCCTAGTTCTGCCCTCTGATCTGGAAGGTAAGTCTGGTCCCCTTTAAATTGTTCTAGATCTCTAGGGTCTCTAGAAATATCAGACAGCAATGTGGAAGGGAATTCTTGGTCTTATATCCACCTCTTTTTTCAGCATAGTCATATCCCCTTCATGCCATCACAGGATGATACAATTTAGCAAGAAGGGACTTTAGAGGTCATCTAGTCCTCCTCCTTCATTTTATTGATAGGGAACTTGGGGTTCGAACAGGTACAGTGACATGCCCTAGGTCACGTACCCAAAGCTATGGACAAATCATTGGGAAATCTCGTCATCCAGTATGATTGAAGCAGCCTTAGTCCTCACATCTCATTAGTCCCCTCTTCCCCTCTGATTGGACCTTCTAATTGAAGGCAGGACCATAAGTTCTAAAATCTCCATTTAAGGAGGAGGCCCAGTCCAATCTTCTCCCCATTTCCTACCAGCTGAACTGCTTTTGGACTTCTTTGGATTTCTCCATCATATCTTCTTGCTGAGTACCTTCTTCCCATCCCTTTTCAGCTTTCTTTTGTGTATTATCTTGCCCCCATTAAATTATAAACTCCCAGAGGGCAGGAATAGTCTATCTTTTTATTTGAATTTGTTTTACCAGCAGTTAGCACAGTGCCTGACACATAGTAGGAGCTGAAAAAATGTTTATTGACTGAATAACATATTGATGTAAATCAAAATGCTTCTAAGCTGAGATTTCACATAGTATATTATTTGCCATTTTCTTATATACTTTTCATATATTGTTTGCCATAGTAGTTACTGTTATATGTATCACATTTCCTACTAGATTATAAATTACTTGAGGACCTAGCTAGTATAATACTCTGCACACAGTAAGCACTGAATAAATGCTTGTTGAATTAAATTGAATGCTCACTAAAAGCATCTAGGCTGTACTGTAGTATATTTAGAGAGTCAGTCCTCAAATTACAAATAAATTGTGTTCTGAAAGTTTTTATTTTTATTTTTATAAATTGGTTGTTTGGGACTTGAAATGCATTTTCCCATAGGAGCCATGTCCTAAATGGTGGTTAGACTCCCAATCTAATCCACAAAACCTCATTTAACCTTATAATGCAGCTGGCATACTTTATATTTGCAGTGAAAACAAGGAGGAAATAATATTGCTGCAATTTTAATAATCAAAAACTGAAAATAAAATTTGAATACTAAATAGTTTTTAATTTATCTTGAACATTGACACTTTGGGAAAAGCAGGTTTAATTAGAGGAGAATTAGCATGGAAATGGAGATTAATTTATTTGAGTCATTTATTAAATGCCTAGTATGTTCAAGGCTGTGTACTAAGTACTGGGAGGGAGTACAGAGACAAACAGACATTGTTTCTGCCTTCTTGAGACTTACAGTCTAATAGAGTATCTAATGCACAGATAAGGTAATAGAGTATAAAATGCAATGAGAGACGTTCAAAATATTGTAGGAGATAATTGGACGTTTTGTTTGGGTAGAAGTGAGTGTGTTTGTCTCACGGAAATTCTGAAGTTTTTTTTTTTTTCCTTTGCCCATTCAAGGTCATTAGAAATTGATGGAACTAGGTTGTTATTATGGTAAATTTTCCTTCAAAAGTTAAAGCGTTTTTTTTTTTTCTTTGATAGAGATGTATTGCTAACTCTGCTTGGCAAATAGAACTGTTGCAATAAAAAGGGAGGGAGGAATAAAAGAAGAGAGGGAAGTTTGTTCTCAGCTAACCGGGCTGGAGTTAGAAGACAGAAGATCCTGGACTTAGATGGCAGAGTTCGAAGAGAGACGTTGGAGGTCACATAGGCCGATCTCCTCCATTTATAGGTGGGGAAAGTGAGGCCCACAAAGTCACAAAGGGAGCCAGGAATTAAACCGAAGCCTTCTGATTCCATTTCCAGTACATTTTCCACAGCACCAAGAGTTTTTAAGAGGAACAGGTTAAAAATATAATACATGCACCTGTGTCAGCAGGATTGCCTGAGGTAGAGCTAATTGAGCTCTGAGTGCTGAAAAACAGGAAAGAAAGAGGGGGCTGGGGATTGTGCATGACTCTAGGCAAGGATTCCTGACCTTTTTTGATGTCATGGACCCCTTTGAGAGTCTGGGCAAGTCCATAAAGCCCTTCCCTGAATAGTGGGGTTTTTTTGTTTGTTTGTTTGTTTGTTTGTTTTTAGGCAGTTGGGGTTAAGTGATTTGCCCAGGGTCACACAACTAGCAAGTGTCAAGTGTTTGGTCTGAGGCCAGATTTGAACTCAGGTCCTCCTGACTCCAGGGCCACTGCTCTATCCACTGCACCACCTAGATGCCCCAGAATAGTGTTTTAAAATGCATAAAATAGGTAGGATTATAAAAGAAGCCAATTATAGTGAAATGTGTGTGTACATATGTATGTATGTATATATGTATATATGTATGTTTTTTTCCTGCAGTTCACGGGTTAAGAACTCCCATTCTAAGGGGAAGGGGTGAAGGAGAATTCGAAAAAAGACAATATTCCAAACAATTGTGCAGACTGCTACCAAGTAAAGATGTTGGCCTAGAACAACTTAGGTGGTGTCTGTCAAGAGAAAGGAGTTTTACTGTGAAAAATGAGGATGGAGGTGAATTGGACCATGCTGTATTCAATTTTTTCAGGAGATATGTATGTGTGTGTGTATGTATATGATATATGTGTATATATATATATGTATATATATATGATATATATGTGTATATATATGTATATATATATATATATATACACACACACACACTTTTAACTCTGGGAGTTCTTATCTAGGTGGCTTGGTGGATAGAGTATAGCACTTGAGTCAGGAAGAGCTGAGTTCAAATCTTGTCTTACTAGTTGTGAGCAAATCATATAGGCTCTCTATGCCTCAATTTCTTCATCTGTCAAATGAGAATAATAATAACAATTAAAATAGCACCTATCTTGTAAGGTTGTTGTGAAGGTCAAATGAGATGCTTTGTAAACCTTAAGGTGCTATAGAAATGTTAGCTATCATTATCATCAATTATTATTCTTTTCATAATACTATATTGATTTTTCTTCTTCTTCATTCATTATTTAGGTAGATATCCTATCTTTACCACTAGTGATACCCAGCACAAAAGCTAAAAGGGACCTTAAATAGAGTCTAGTTATCTAGACTAGTCTTTTAATTTCCTTTGGATTGCAATGGCCAAAGCAATCCATCAACTGGTGGTGATGTCTTTGCTTAGCCAGGCTGATGCTTGGAAAGCAAAAAGAGCCAGTCTCCAGAACCATAGTCAGTGGTTTCTAACATTCTTCCAGTGTACACTTAAAAAAATACAGCATCATCTCTATACCACAACGAGGCATTGGAATAGGACCCTAGTGAGGAAACTGAGAACAAAGAAGCTGAAGTGACTTAGCCAATGTCACTTAGTTAGTTAGTAGCAATCAGTACTAAAACTCAAGTCTCCCAATTACCAGCTCACCTGTCTTCTTTTTACTATCAAACTTGAAAACATTGAAATGTCCCTTCTTTGTGATGAACTCTTTCCTTAACCTTTTGAAATCATTTTCAAATTCTTATTGCTTTGCTAAAATTGCTTTTTCAAAGGTCACCAATGATTTTCTAATCACCAAATTTAGGGGTCTTTGAAACTTTATTGTCCTTGACTACTCCACAGCATTTAACACTGTTGAGCAAACCTCCTCTCATTATTCTGTCTTCTCATGACTTCTGAGATGCCATATTCTTCCCTGTACTTCTACCTTCCTACCTCTCTCTGTCTCCTGCAGCTTGGTTTCAGCTTCTAATTTGCTAATGTTAATATTTCCCAAAGTTCTCTCCTCAGCTCTCTTCCCTCTTCAGTCTAAATTCTCACCCTTGGTTACCTCATTCATTTACACAGCTCCAATGATCTCCTTTATGCAGATAATTCCCCTAACTCTATCTCCAACTCTGGCTTCTTTCCTAAGCTCTAAACATATCTAACAGCTTGCATCCAAGTAGGCAACAAACATTTATTAAGTACTTACAATATGCCAGGCACTTTCTAATCTGAGGAGATACAAATACAAGCAAAAAGAAAGACAGCCCCTGCCTTTGATGAGCTTACCTTCTAATCAGGAAAAGACAACACATAAAAGGAAGCTGAAAGTATTGGAGGTGGAGAGGAAATACCTCTACATATGAGCCAAAGTCAACTATTCATTAGCCTCTATAAATATCCTTTGCTTTCCTGCTTCTGTACTTTTGCTCACACAATTCCCTGGGCCTAGAATCCCTCTATTCAAATCTACCTTCCCTACTTATTGAATTTCTGCTCACTCTTTTTCTTAAATTCACGTTTAATATGAAATCTCAGTTTCTTAAAACATAGATATGAATTACTCTACCCTTACATTGTCTTTCTAGCTAAAAACACTGAGCTTTTTTTTTTTAAAAGTGGAGTAGTATTAAAATTTAATATCAGTTTCCTCTTGTTTTATAATCAGGTGTGTGTGTTGACAAAGATCTTTGCTTCAAGAAGGCAAAGCCAGGATAACCATATAACTGCAGAGAGGAAAGTATTCATAGTGTTCAAACTATTGTCTTAAGAGTTAACAGGGCTTACCTTTAGTTCACTTCTTCAAGGCAGTGATAATGAACAAGAGACAGACACAAAAGAGGGGTGCCCTTTAATCAAATGACTTGTCAAATTTAATTTAGCCACTCTGAGACTTATTATAACTGTGAATTGAAGTATTAAGAAACTTGCTTCATTTGAAAGATGTCAGGCAAGTTTCACCTTGGAAACCGATTTTAGATAATAAGACAAGATCCATTGTAAATATTTTATTAGGGGTGATATTCCTCAAACCATTACCATTTTATATAATAAGGAAAAGCATCCAAGGGTGGCTTATATTTCGCATTGTTCCGTCTCCCTCCCTCCCCCCTCTTTTCCTCCCTCCCTCTGTCTCCCTTTCTGTCTTCTCTTCTCTCTCTCCTCCTCCTCCTCCTCTTCAATTTCCTACTCCTCATTCTTCTTCCTTACATAAACACACACACACACACACACACACACACATACTCACAAACACACACACATTCTTATGCCTTGGAGGAATGACCTAGACATCAAATATGATATTTCTCAAAGTAATTGAGAGAGATTAAATGACTTGCTCGTAGTCCTACAATAACCAAATGTCAAAGGTTGTATTTGAACCCAGTTCTCTCGTAATTCTAAGTCCATTGCATTTTTTTTTAGGCAATTGGAGTTAAATGACTTGCTCAGGGTCACACAACTAGTAAGTGTCAAGTGTTTGGTCCGAGTCCAGATTTGAACTCAGTTCCTCCTGACTTCAGGGCCGGTGCTCTATCCACTGCACCACCTGGCTGCCCTCAATTGCATTTTTCACTATTCCATACTTTCTTTTCCAAATCTATGCATCTCTGCCAGCATCTAGCAGCATTCTCTCAACACTGTAGATGTTTAATAGATATTTATTGAGCTGTTATTCTTCAAGTGAATGATGAAAAGAAGTTACTGGTGACTTCTAATGAGTTTTGGTGTTTTGATGACAGATCTAAACACTTTCCTGAATGTTCTCTCTTAGGAAATTGCTACCATGTTAGATAAAAGTACTAGAGACTGACCAATGGAAATATATGCATCATTTGTAATTTAATTAGGAATTCTTCATTGGAAAGAATGGTGCTGGAGAGTCATTTCTGCTGCCTGTGAAGCCTGTTCAATGAGCAGCAAGAGAGCCATGCATTATTATTAATAACACTGAAGCTCAGATCACTGTCTTCCAGCAGGGGGAAATTTAATTCATTTAAAATTACACTGCTGTTACAGTGGTTCAGGGGAAGGAGGGGACAGTTATTTGACCATTGTCTGATTTATTCTCAACCTAGTCTAATTTTTTTCAAGTCTTGTACTCAAGCTAATTTGCATTCTGTGTTTTATCTAAACTCTTCTGTTATAGCCAATAGCTATACAATTGGAAGTTCGGAATTAATGTCAGTCTTGTATGGAAAGTGTAGAAATGTGTGTGTCAGGAGGGAGTTTTGCCTTCTCTATAACCATAGAGGTCCCTTCCATAAGGAGAAGTATACTAGAGACTTGAGACCAAAGTCCATTCCCCATATCTGATCAAGGCTGGTTGTTCTTGAGTGAGCAAATAAGCTGAACTGGGTAACAAGCTACAGGATCCAAGATGGAGAGAGGAACTTTGATCTGGAAACCAATTAAACTTCAATAGAATGCCTAAGCTCTCTTACTTGACATCTTGTTGGTGTGCAACTTGCTCTACTCCCCAAATTCTCATGCAAAGAATCTTTTCTCCAGGTTACTTGTTGCAAGATTAGATGGCCTTGTTTTCAAGATCCTCCATAATCTGGTCCAAAGCTATGTATCTCTGTGGCCTTCCATATCATAACTCCACAAGATATACCCTCTGCTCCCTCTGCTTCTACCTTCTCTGTAATACCCAAGTTATTAACCTTTATTGTGTACCAAACTCCTTTAGTGATCTGGTAAAGTCTATGAACTTCTTAGAACAATTTGGTATTGCTTAAAACATTGAGAGAACTATAAATGGAACAGATCAGGTAATATATGTGTATGTATGTATATATGTGTACATATATGTATATGTGTGTATATGTACACACACATACATACACATAAATGAATCTAGTAAGTTCCTATTTAAAAAACGAAACAACTGCGGGGGAAATTGGACATTGGTATGAAAGAAATTAAACTTAGACCAGCATCTCACACCTCATACCAAAGTAAATTCAAAATAGATGACCTAAATATGAAAGGTCACATCATCAGCAAATTAGAAAAATGGGGAAAGTGACCTGCTAGGTCTGTGGATAGAAGAAAAGTTCATTATCAAATAAGTGCAAAGAGGATCACAGAAAATAAAGTGGATAATTGGGGTTACATAAAATTTAAATGATTTACACGAACAAATCCAATAAAACTAAGATTAAAAGGAAATAATTAACTGGGGAAAATCTTTGCAGCAAGTTTTTTTGATAAAGGCCTCATTTCCAAAATATATAGGAAACTGATTCAAATTTATGTGAAAAGGAGTCATTCCCCAATTGGTGAATAGTCTAAGGAAATAAATAGTAGTTCTCAAAAAAAGAAACCCAGGATATCTATTGCCATATTTTTAAATGCTCCAAATCAACAACAATTAGAGAAATGGAAATTAAATCAAATTGGAAACAATAACAAAAATGAAAAATGACAAATGTTGGAGGAGCTATGGGAAAACAGGCACATTGATGCTCTGTTTGGTGGGCCTGCAAATGAGCGCAACCATTCTGAAAAGCAATTTGGAATTATACACAAAAAAAAATTTAATTAGCAATATAGACCCTTTTACCCAGCTTTTTTACCTTTACATTGCTAAGCCTATACTCAGCAGAGAGCAAAGAAAGAGGAAAAGGTGCTAGGTGTATAAAAATATTTATATCAGCCTTTTTTGTGATGGCAATTAAAAGCCTAGCAACTAAACGGTAACCATCAGTTGAGAAATAGCTTGAATAAGTTGTGGTATATGAATGTGATGAAGTAACGCCGCAAGAAATGAAGGTATTGATGATATCAACAAGACATGGAAAGACAAGTCTGAACTGATGAAAAGAGAAGTAAGTTGTACCAGAAGAACAATTTATACAATAACATCAGTATTACAGAGTGATCAATTTTAAAGTCTTTTAGAAACTTAAAAAAAAATGAAATGAGCGGAAGCGGAATAACTTATGCACTAACAACAGCACTACAAGGACAAAAACCTTAGAAAGCTATTTTTTCAACAATTTTTGAAATCTGTGATTATGATTATGATGAACACAAATGCCATTCATGATTCTAGATGACTAACAAGAAAGCATGCTATCTACCTCCTACCAGAGAGGTGGTGGATTCACGCTACAAAATGAGACATGTTTAAAACGTAACACATAGCCAATGAGGGAATTTGTTTTGCTTTCCTATGCGTATTTTTTTTTACAAGAATGAGACTTTAATCAGTTTTTAGTGAAGTTTATGACACTAAGAGATAAAGAGTTAACAGAGAAAATAACAAATGGACATCTGATTGGTATGAGGCATTAATTATCCTGTATACATTGTATGGTGATGGTTGTGTATTCTCAGTGCATTACATTACACACAGAGCCATTGAGGCACAGCACTGGAGGACCTCAAGAGGCTGTTGAATAGTCTGGACTTTTTTAGGATATATACTCTATAGGGAAACAGGCTGAAAATGTGACCGGGCAGAGTAGAGGCCCCTCAGAAGCCCCCGAGTCAGGGCCCGATCCACCCCTTCCATCTGCATGCAGGGCATGCTCTAACAGTATTTAAAGATGAATGAGGTCCTTGGTGGCAACCACAGCCATCATTAACCTAGAACTAAAACACGGACCTTGCACCCTAATTTAATTTTTTAAAGCTGAACGATCTGAGGTTCTGTACATATTTTTTACAAGGAATTTTTTTCCCAATGGTGTTGGAAGCAGATAAAATAGATTTGTTACATAAAAAAGAACTTTAATTTAAAAAAATAAAATAAACTGAAAGTGTATATATTACATACATACATACATGCATATAGACAGACACAATGAAATACATTATATTACAAAGGAAAACAATTATATTGAAACACAAATATTAAAAATTTTTTAAAATAAATTTGTGCATTTATGGTTTAGAACCTCTGCCTCTCACATTTTTCCACACTCCTGAATGTCTTCTATTCCTTTCCATCTGTTTTAATCCTTTGCTTCCATTAGGGGAAGCCTTGACTCATAGGATCATAGAGCTGGGAGAGTTCTGAGAACTTATCTGATCTAATCCCCTCATTTTTGCAGATGAGGTAACTGAGACCCAGAAAGGTTAAGTCACCTCAACTAAGTCAAGTAAGTAATAAGTAGCGGTACTAAGATTTGAACACAGCTCCGTTGACCCCAAATCCAGAAGTCCTTCCACAACACCAGACTGCTTTCCTCAAATCCTCCAATCTTCTTTGTTCTTTATCTTTTAATTCCTATGAATATGCAGCACAAAGCCCTTTATTATTTTGTCTCCATTCAATCCACAAGTATTTATTAATTTACCTACTGTGCTCCAGGCAGTATACTAGGTGCTAAGGGATAGAAGGACAAAAAAACTAAACAATCAATGCCTTCAAAGGACTTACTTTCTATTAGAATGGAAACATGTCAATCAACCAATGAACCAGCATCACTCATTAACTGTCTAATATCTGTTGGGCGCTAGAGATAAAAACAAACAAAAAAAAAAGAAATAATCCTGGTGTTTAAGGACCTAACATTCTACTGGGGGAGACATCCTCTACATATGCAGAATGACAATATGTCCAATAAACAATCAGTTAGTTGAATGATTGTCATGGTCCTGAAGCTCTTAAGGAATGTTGATGCTCTAGATGGAGAAATGGATTAGGGGAGAATTAACTGCAGAAGGTCAGATTTAATCTTGATGCAGGGAAAAACTTCTTAAGGATGTGCTCTCCACAATGGTGAGAGCTACCTTGGGATATGTTAGTCTTCCTCACTAGAGGTCTTCAGGCAAAGACTGGAAGACGATTTGTTGGGTCTGATGTAGCAAAGATTATCATCTCACTCTCAATTAGCTTAGCGGGCATCTGGGATCTTTTTTAGTTCTCATGTTCTGTGATTCTGAGACAAGCCCTAATATAACAAGTGCCTCAGCAAAGAACTAAGAAAAGTTCCAATAGCAAGACGATACTGAGTTCTGCCATTTCCTGGTCATGTGGGCTGAAGCAAGTCATTTAAGCCTGTCATTTTCCTCCTTTATCAATAAGGGATGGGACAAGATCATTCCTAAGGTCCTTTCCAACTATAAAACTCAAGGATTCTATGAAAGCCCACTCAAGAGAAAAATCTCCCATATGAGATATGAACTGAGGAAGAGGAAAGTAAGCTGTACCAGAAGAACAATTAGTATAACAATATCAATATTAATGATGAAAGGGAAAACTTTGAAAATGAAAGGGGGTTTTTAACCCCTAAGTTTTGTCATCAGTTTAACAATCTCCATATACTTCTCTGTTAAGGAGGAGGCTATCATCAGTAGCTGTGAAAGAATAGATTGAGGGCAGGAGGTTCAGAGAATGGAGGGAGAAGAGCAGAGTTCTAGCCTATGCATGGTTGCCAATTAGCTGTGATATCTAAGGTGAGTCATTTGCTCTAAGCCTTGGTTTTCACTCATAAAATGAGGCCTTGTATTTCCTTTCAGAATGTGCCTTTAAACTCTTATCTGAAGTAAGTCTAAGGCAGCTGAAGTTATGACAGTAATTAAAATGCCAGGATCTCTCTTCCTAATAATGGCAGTTGGCACTGATTTTAGCAGTTGTTTGTGGGAAAACAAGAGTGGTATGCAGAGAGTAAGGAAGAAATGTTAAAAAAAAAAAACATGCAATGTCAAATGAAATTAACATCATTTTCCTGAGACATTTAAGCAATGTCCAATGAATGAATGTCTCGATGATTGCAACATGTAAGAATTTTCCTCCCATCTGGGTAGTGCTCTCTACTTTTCTTCACAGCATTATCTTTTGTCTTATTCAAATTCTTCCAGCAGTACTTTGGGGGGTAATCAGGGCAGGGTTATTATCTTCATTTTGCAGATGAAGAAGCTAAATTTGATGATGGCTAAGTCATTTGCTCAAAATATGTGTCACTGGGCAGAATCACTATTACTGGGGCTTCCCCTACCCCCTCAGCTTCTCTATTAGTATCATGTGGTGGAAAGGCTACAGTTGGAGTCAGGAGAAACTTGAGTTCCAGTGGTGATTCTGATACCTAAATTTATGTGACCCTGGGCAAGACTTCTCTGTGACAGAAGTCTGTGGCTTCTCTGAAACTCAGTTTTCTCATCTATAAAACAAGGATATTATTACCTATATTACATCCATCACATTGGGGAAACCAAATGAGATATTGTCTTAAAGAATTTTTAAAGCTGCTTTATAAATGAATCCTAAAGAACTATAAAAATTTTATCTATTATTGTTTAAATGAAACTCATCACAGTGGAATGCAAGAGCAGAGACCTTTGGATTAGAAGCTTTATTACTTAATGAATCCTCAGGAACTCTCTTTGCTACTGTGTCCACTAACTTGTCCCTTCTTTCTCCCATCTTTCCCCTTTTCAGAGTTTCAGGTTCTTGCTCACTGACATGGTTGATGCATCTTTTGATTCGGCTTTAAGCTTTGCTCGTAGGAATGAGTCCGGGCAGCACATTGACTTTAAACAATATGATTCCAGCCTACCTTTATTTAAGTGAATGAATGTATGTATACATGCATGTGTATGCATATGATATACGAAAATCACTTTTTCTGATAGCTCACATTTATAGAGGGTTTTGATATTAAGCTGAGAAAATATTGGCCATGGATGTCAATGAAACTCTTTCCTTTGCATTACAGAAGTTTTGCTGTAAGGTTTGGAAATGTGCAAGCTAGGACAATTTCCTGACTGTGCATAGGCAGCAGAGATAAATGATGAATTATCCTGCCTGCATCTTGGCACAGAGCTGAAATCTCCAAATGTGATGAATAAAAACTGCTGAGGATTATTCCTCATATGAAGGTAGCCCATTGGTTATGGGGAAACCCAAATGAAAGGAAAGCACTGTAATAAGGAAGTTGCAATAATGAACTGCAGGAATAAGTGTGGTCATTTCAAAGGTTTTTTTAAGCTTGAAAGTTAAAAATTCAGAGTTATTTCTTGTCCCCAGATTTTGGGGCGAGGGGCTGATACTGTCATATTTCAGAAATCTATGATTTCATTCCTATAGTGCTATATATTGCAAACTCCCTTCACTTTAGTAGATATTTTCATGAGTTACTGCACTTCAAAAAAAAAAAATTAACACCTGAAGGTCAACTTTCTGGCAGTAACACTCCATAGACTTAGCTAGATTAGGCTGATCTTCAAATAATAGACACAGTGCATTGGTGGGTTCCTGTGGTCAAAGCTTTCCTAGACTGCTGAAGGTTGCCACATTATAATCTGCTCTCATAGCCTTTGAGAAGAAAGAGTCACTTCCAAAATTAGGGGAGGCATCGGAGAAGGAAGGGAGGTGGGAGTTGATATCTAGTGATAGTAGCTCCAGCATAATTCCTGAGAGCTTATTCACTCTGCATGCCTCAACCACTATAGAACAATTTCTCTCCATTAGTAATGTTTTACTGAACCCTTTGACAGCCAAAGAAATAGAGTTGTGGGAAATTACAGGAACCTTCTAATTCTGCTCCATCTTTGTTTAAGTGGGAAGAGCTCTTTTTCAGGTAATATAACTCATATATATATATATGTGTGTGTGTATATATTTCTATATTCACATACACATATATATATATATTATAAATATACAACACATTTTCCCAAAAACAAAAGTGTGAAATAGGTAGTATAATAATAATAATAAATAATAAAAATTATGATGGTGATTCCTATTTTACAGATGAGGAAACTGAGGTCCTGAAACATGACTTGCCCATGTTTCCACTGCTAACAGTGGTTGGAATTCAAATGCAGGCCCCTTGATGCTAGGGCCAGTAATTCTTTTAATTATACAGTTTGACCTCTGAAAAGTTATTTAAACTTAGAGGCCAAGGCTGTGGAATATTAGAGCTAGACAGGACCTTAGGGATCATCTAGTGTACCCCACCCCTCATTTTAGAGATGAGCAGAGGAGAGGCACAGTCCCATTAGTCTGCTGAAAGTCAGCCAGTTAGTTGAGAGCAGCACTGGGATTAGAACACAGGGCTTCTATTGCTAGGATAAGGTTCTTGCCACTAAGCCATAAAAAAGGATTTAGTTTCTTCTTCGTTTGGTCCTTTGAAAATCACAAGAACAACAAACATTCCAGAGCCCTGAATATAAATCACCATACATGCTTTGAATCTCATTTCGTTGAGGAATAAAGTTGGCAAATAGACTGCACACAGACGGCAGGGTCCTCCTCACCAAAGCAAGTGCAGGGTGGAGGCCATTACTTTGATAATTTAAGCTTCCCAGCTGCCTTCCTTTGAAAGTGTGACAGCTGAGCCATAAAGCTCAGGGACAGGGTAGACAGCTTTCTTTCTCTTTATAATTCCTGTCTATTTTCCGAGGCTCTTTGGCTTTCTGCATAGCTAGCTTTTTGTAGAGACGTATGGGGAGGTGGGGGTGGGGGAGGCTCAGCCAAATATTAATCATTAATACCCTCCAGCCAGACATCTTGGCTGAACCTCTGTGGGGTTCTTCAAATAGATAGGCTGCCCTTGGGCAGTATTGTAAACAGGCAAAATATTCCCTTTGGGTTCCTTTCTTCCCTACCCAACAACTTTGTTGATAGGACAAGCTGGAAAGTAAGGGCCAGACCATTGCTTGGCCAGATCGCGCGTTCATCCAGAAAGGAGGTGCCTGCCAAGTGACAATAATTCAAGTTGAGTAGTGAAGGATTAGGTGGAGCTGCAGTGATCTATCAGATACTCTAGGTCTAGAAGGATAAGAGTTCAGGTCAAAGAAATCAGCTAAGGCAGGAAAGATCAGGCATGTAATGTTGGCCTAAGCAACCAAGGTGCGCAGTCCAGGGTGTAACAGTAAAAATAAGCACTTTAGAAAACAGGCAATAGGGTGGTGACTCTGATCCTAAAGGACCCCCTCACAGCACTGCGCAAAATTGGAAAACATAGAGGCAACGGAAAAAACAGGACAGTCTAATCATTGTTTTGATTCTGCCTTTTTTTTCCTGCCAAAGAAAATTTTTTGCAAATTGGAAAAGACTGAATAAAAATAAATGTCAGAAAATGAAAACTGAAGATAAAAAAGAGATATAATATTTTTAAAAATGCACCAGTCACTGTTAATGAGCTTAAATCACTAGACCTAAACAAACTTCATACCAGGGAATTCACAGAACTAGTAGATGTGGTTGCTAATTACTGCCAGTGGTCTTTAAAAGATCATGGCTTTGGGAAATGGAGGCAGCTAGGTAGCACAGTAGTTAGAGCACTGGGCTGGGAGCCAGGAAGACTCATCTTCCTGAGCTCAAATCCAACCTCAGACACTTATTAGCTGTGTGACCCTGGGCAAGTCATTTAACCCTGTTGCCTCAATTTCCTTGTCTATAAAATGAGCTGGAGAATCTTTACCAAGAGAACCCCAAATGGGGTCTCAGAGAGTTGGACACAACTGAATAGCAACAACAACATTGGGAAATGCCATGGACCAAAGTCTTCAGGACCAAAGAAAGTCAAATGTCACTCTGGCACAATGATCGCCACATAATACATGCTATAAGCACGCTTATTGCCTTGACCTATATAGAATGTTAGAACTGGTAGAGACCTTTGTGATCATTTACTCCCCTTGTTTAATAGATAAGGAAACTAAGGTTCAGACAGCTGGTGTTTAGAGTAATAAAGCAACTTATTAATAGAGGCCGAGCTGAGACAAAAAGCCAGGTCCCCTGACTCCTAGGCCAGTAGTCATTTCTGGTCTATTTTTTTTTTTTTTGATTGGGAGACTTTTTAGGTCCTGTTGCTTGTGGTACTTAAAACCTAAATACCACAAGTCTCTCATCTCTCAGGTCACTTCAAATTATTTTCATTCGCCCTGACTTTCTGAATAAAACAATATTAGGAGGTAGCATTTCGCAGGAGAAAGTGACAAAGAATTGGAATCAGGAGAGTTGGAGTCAAATGTGAGCTACGCTATGATCCATGTGATTTGGGGTAAGTGATTTAAATGTTTCCTCATCTGTAAAACAGAGACAATAATATTGCCATAACCTGCATCACAGGTTTGTTTTGAGGACAGTGCTTTGTATATCTTAAAACACTATATAAATATTGTTGTTTTCCTGACTTTTCTCCCTCCTCTCTAGTGTGTCACTGGTTCTGTGCCAAATTTCATGTTCTGAAGTACGCAAATGTGGCTAAAAATTGAATCAGAAAGATTTCCTCCTTAGGAGAATCCAGAATGATTTTTTTAATGAGTCTGTCTCACCAATTGCTGACGCATAGCAGATGGATGAGAGACTTCAAGCCAAAAAGTAGTTGGGTGAAAAAAGCCATCACCAACTGAAGGCACTGTGGACTAAAGCCATGAAAAACTCTTCCCTCCTTGATATTTTTCTATGAGTCAGAAGTGAGAATAGGATCATAGGGTTCAAAGGGAGAAGGTCAAGGGACCATTCTGTAGTGTCTGGAGTGAAATGAAACAACTGGGGCTTACAAAGTCATTGGGGAAAAGGAACTCATTTCCTTTGAGAAACTGACTCTGCAGAAGTGAATGTTGAGGCCAGTCCCTTTCTGGTCTGCATTGAAAGGGGCTGTCATGGAAAGATCTATTTCAGAAGTTCTCTGAGTTATCCAGGGCACAATTGGCCAAGAGGGAATTTGTCCCATGGCTGTCCCATTTGTCATTTGCACAGTGCCACTAAGTGATGGTGAGGAAGGATGTGGGAAGATTTGTAGAACTGTCCAGACTACTCACTACTCAAGTACACCAAGGCTCTTTTTCTAAGCTGCCGACTGATACCTGAATCTTTAGGATGTTTTCCCGAAGAGCTGATAGTGAGACTCTGGGG
This sequence comes from Vombatus ursinus, assembly GCF_900497805.2. Lineage (NCBI taxonomy): Eukaryota > Metazoa > Chordata > Mammalia > Diprotodontia > Vombatidae > Vombatus > Vombatus ursinus. The sequence goes on from NW_020954630.1 coordinate 5,099,226, forward strand.
ATGGATGTATATAACTCAGTAACCCCTATCCTGCCTTTTCCTGTCATTTTTAGACAACATCTTGCTTTTAATTCAATGTAATTCCAATAGTATTTGTTGAGTACCATGGCAGCACAGAGGATGGACCTGATAGGAAGATTTGAGTTCAAATCTAGACTTGGACATTTGCAAGCTGTGTGACTCTGGCCAAGTGACTTAACCTCTGTTTTCCTTGGTGTCTTCATCTGTAAAATGGAGATAATTATAGCACATAGGGTAGCTAGGTGGTGCAGTGGATAGAGTGCCAGGCCTAGACTCAGAAGGACTCTTCCCAAGTTCAAATCTGGCTTCAGACACTAGCCATGTGACCCTAAAAATTTCACTTAAACCTTTTTACCTCAGTTTCCTCATCTATAAAATGAGCTGGAGAAGGAAATGGCAATCCACTCCAGTATCTTTGCCAAGAAAACCCCAAATAGGGTCACAAAGATTCAGACAGGACTGAAATGACTGAACAACAACAACAAAATAGAACCTATCTCCCAGGTTTGTTGTGAGGATAAAATGTGATCATATTTGGAAAGAGCTGAAGTGTTTTGCAAATCTTCAAGTGCTATATAAATTCTAGTAGCACTTCCTATATGACTATTACTGTGCCATGCAAAAAAAAGGATTAAAATTATAAGGAATTTTGCCATCAAAGAGCTTACAATATTATTCATGAGATCAGCACTGGAATCATAACAATATGAAATGGTAGAGCTGGAGGCAAGAGAAGGGGAGTAAGAACCAAGGAAATAAGATTTCCTCCATAGTGTCCTACAGACATAGAGAAAACTGCACAGAATAGTCAATGACTGAGCTCCTAAATTATTAGTATAAGCAATAAATGCTATAGGAGTTCAGGAATCCTTATGCACTAGACAGAAGTCTGGGGAGATTTCCAAGAGGAGACAGGAGTTGGCTTGGGCCCTGAAGGAGAAGAGGTTCCGGGCAGACAAATAGGATGAGGGAGAATATTCCAAGAGGTGTCTTCTGGGAAGACAAGGATGAGCCTGTGTTCTTGTTCAAAAAACTTCAGCAGCCCCTGCACAATTGGATGAATAAGACCCAGGCAGAGAGGATGGTGACTAACAAAAGGTGACTAGGAGGGCTATGGTACTTGGCCTTTCTCTTTGAGCAGTGGTATTAAATGGTGAAATGGGGGTGGTTTGAGTCTCTGGCTAGGAGTTACTATTATCCAGGAGGCCTAATCTGTCCAGGGAAGGGGACCTAAATCCTTCTCCACTGAAAGTTACGTTGTCTAGGCTCTCTCCACAAAGGGATTGAAAGAAATTTGTTGTTCAGTATATTTCTGACTCTTTGTAACTCCATTTGGGGTGTTCTTGACAAAGATAACAAGAGTTGTTTGCCATTTCTTTCTCTAGCTCATTTTACAGATGAGGAACTGAGGCAAACATGATTAACTAACTTGCCCAGGGTCTCACAGCTAGTAAGTTCACAGATTTGAACTCATTAAGCTGAGTTTTCCTGACTCTGGGTCTGGAATTGGGGAGTTTCCATTATCCAGGAAGCCTAATCCGGCTGTCAAGGAAGGGGACCTAAATCTTTCCCCACTAGAAGTTACATTGCCTAGGTTCTCTAAGCACTCTTCTCAAAAAGGTTCAAAGAAATACAAAACACAAAAACAAACCCTGTCCCCAAGGAGTTCACATTATAATTGGAGAGAACACACAACTATAAATCAGTACTTTGAAGATCCATACCAAATAGATGGAAAGTAGCCTTAGAGGAGTAGGTACAAGGGCTGGAAAGACTGAGAAAGGCCTCCTGGAAAAGGCAATACTTGAATTGAGTCTTATAGTAAGCCAGAGATGCTAAGAGAATGAGGGAGGACATTACAGATTTGGGGAACAGCCAGTATGAAACCACTGAACCCTATAATTCCCTTTTTTGTCTTTAAAATGAAGACTTCTCATCATCTGCCTCTCTTCCAGCTTTACCAAATACAGAACAACAACACATATTATAGTTTTCAGCTTGTTTTGAATACATGGGAGAAGCACAAGTATAGTAATGTGTGAAGATCTATTTAAAATCTTTGGGGGTGGGTGTGGATTATTACTGTCTAGAGGGGATCTGGGATACTTTTCTGGAGGAGGAGGTGCTATTTGAATTGAGCTTTGAGGGATGACAAGAAAATCAATAGATGAAGGAAAGGCATTCCAGGCAGGTGGAACAGTATGAACCAAGGTACAGAAGTGGGAAAGGGAAGACGTGATTACCAACAGTCTGGTTTGGCTGGAGCATAGAGAATGTGCCTGCCTCTAATCTCTGCAATGCCAACCCCAACCTTTTCAAATGAACTATGGTGGAGAAGAAAACCAGACCTTATCTCAGTGAGCAGATTTTGCTCTTGATCACTCAACATGCCAGCACAAGATTTGGTTTTGGGGTTGCCCACACCCAGCAAGGAGGAAGCCCTAAGAGTAATGATGCATCTTGTCACATTTTGAAAAACTGTCAGATGCCTTCCTCAACATCGTGACTGCCATCCAGATTCAAACTTCCTATTTTGGTTAAGTCTATCTATGACACTTCACATTGTTAGCAAGACTTTAAAACCCTTTTTGTGGGCTGTTCAGTGTTTTCTACTAAGAGGTAGCTTTTTCTCCCTCGGGAAGACATTTCTTAGATTATCCAAAGTAAAATACTGCCTTAGAATATCGGTAAATCCTCATAGCATCAAGCCCTGGTTTTAAAATCAGAAAATTCAGATGAGATCCAGGTTATGACCTGTTTCCCTTTATTTTTTTGTATTTACTTTACTTTTGTTTGCATTGGGTTTTATCGCTCCCTTATCATTCTCATACCAGTAGAGCTTCTAATGTTTAAAGGCAGCCTTCTTTGTTCTGCCTGGATTTAGTTTCCCGTTCTTTGAATTTCAAGTCGGTTCTCTTCTCAAGATATTTTTAAATGCATATAATAAAATCCATAGGCATATATAGGAAATTAATTTTGAAGTATAGTTGTCAAAATAGTCATAAAACAATTAATAAACCTCAGGTTATAGAACCCCTGATGAAGATCCTTTTCTCTGCCTTTCCCTCTCTCCAACCCCATTGGTATCTTATCAGTATTTGAAATTAAAATCTAAAAGTCTACTTCTCTTCTCTGATTACACTCCCTCCTGTGGAAATCTTTTTCACCCTCACAGTTCCAGAAGCCATCTCTTTGTTTATAACTGCCATGTCCATAACTCCCTCTTACTGCCCCAAGTCCAGAGTCATGGAGCTGGAGGGGAGCTCAGCAGCCATCTTAGTCTCAATATCACTAGATTTAAAACTGAAAGGGACCTTGAAGACCATTGAGTCCAACCCCCTCATTTTACAAATGGGGAAACTGAGGCCCAGGAGGGTTAAGGGAATTACTGGCCCAAAGTCACACACATAGCTACTGTAATATTCTCCCTAAACATTTCTTCCCACCTCTACTGTCTACTCTCTTCAATCCTTCCTTCATCCTATTGTCGTATTTCTCTTCCTCACGTATGGATCTAATCAAACCACCCTCTGCCTAAAACTCATTGATTGTTCTTCATACCAACCAAGTAAGGTTTTGTGGTATCATAAAATCTAGAGCTGGAAGAGATCTTAGAAATCATCTGATTCATCCCTTTCATATTGTAAATTCAAACTTCTTAGCCTGACATATAAGGCCCTTCACAAATCACTCTCCCTCTAATTTTGTCTCAAATTACTCTAATCTGCAAACTATGTCCCAGCCTAACTAGACTGTTTGTGGCCATGTCTCCTTTTTCCTATCTCCACGCTTTTGTTCATGCTGTTCTAACTTCCTGGAATGCCTTTCCTTCTCCATCTGTTGATTTTCTTGTCATCCCTTAAAGCCCGATTCAAATAGCACCTCCTCCTCCAGAAAAGAATCCTGGATCCCCTCTTACCGGTAATTATCTTCCCCTCAAAGAATTCAAATATATATTCGCATGTCACAATATTTGTACCTTTTCCACGTATTCAAATTGTTTTGAAATGTTTGTGACAGACTATAAATTCCATGAGAGCTGGGATTGTGTGATATAAAACCTTATCCTGGAGCACTTTGCACACAGTAGGTAGTTACTAATTGTTTGTTGGATTTTAATCACTTGAATACTATTTCCATTGGAGAAATAAAGACAAAGGATGGTGTTATTCCAACCGGAGAAATAAAGGAATGAAAAATTTTATTGTCATCTCCACTAGATAAAGAGTAAAGCAGGAGAATTGTGAGCAAGAACTTCAAGAAAATGTAGCGATATGGTTTCAGGTTCTGCTGGGGGAAAAAGTGGACTAGACTTTCATATATAGATTCTGTGAGATTCTGTGATCCTCTATAATCTCTTCATATCTTCCCCATTTAGGGAATCACTGATATGTTCTAGCCTTCTTGATCTTTCCATTAGCACCATGCTGCCTGTTTGGCAAAGCTTTTAAGATCAATTGCTTGCAATTGATCAAGAACATTGAGCCCAAGAAAAGTCAAGTGGGTTGGAATTGGAAGGCCCGTTGCATTGTTTAGGATTCATTCCCACATCACTGGCAGGTCAATACCCAAAGTACAGATGGGTAGACTGTGCCTTAATAATAAGATAGAGGTGTTCTAACCTACCAAAGTCTATTTTTTCACGTAAATGTATAGCTAAGCTATACACACACATACACATACATATGTATACACTTCTGTTGTTGTTTAGTTGTTTTTCAGTCATATTCAACTTTTCATAACCCCATTTGAGATTTCTTAGCAAAGATAGTGGAGTAGTTTGCTATTTCCTTCCCTAGAAAATTTTTTACTGATAAGGAAACTGAGGCAAACAAGATTAAGTGACTTGCCCAGGGTCACAAAGCCAGTAAGTGTCTGAGACTCAATTTGAACTCAATTTGAACTCAGGCCAGAGCTAGGGCATGGGGAAAGTCTAGTTAGACAGTTACATTGGGCTCAACACACAGTGGGAAGCAGTGGGGAGTACTTTTCAACATATATGTATTTTATAAATGTGAATTTTTTTTCAGCAAGAAAAGTCTGAGTAATTGAATACTAGATTTCTATGGATTCCAGAAGAACTGGGTTCATATCCTATCTTGGATGCTTACTAGCTACGTGATCCTAAGTCACTTAATCTCTCTTTGCCTCAGTTTCCTCATCTGACAAGTGAGGGAGTTGAATTCGATGACCTCTGATGTCCGTTCTGGTTTTTAATCTCTCCTGCTATGACCTGTATTCTCTACGTCAGTCTTACTTGCATAGTAAATCAAGTCTCTTATATTTTGATGAAAACGAAAAATCTCTACTGGAGAGTAATTCCAAGTGGGAGATAGTTTTCAATTTTTTCATGGGTCACACATTCCTTGACTTGGATCTGATAAAAGCTTAAAAAATAGCAAATAGTTATTCAATGACTCATTGAATAATTGATCAGCTCACTTAGTCTTCCATGAGCCTAACCATATCACTGATCTCAGACTAAATGCTAGTTTATACTGACTCACTGCTGAAAGGTACTGGTAATAGGGATGCGATAAAAGAGACATTTTGTAACAAGGTTAAGAGAAAGAGAAGAATGTGTGTCTGACTTTGTTGAGACAAAACTGCAACTCACATTAATGTAACACTTTTAAGATTCGTAAAGCTCTTTACTTTCATTTTTACTTGATCCACACAAAACCCTGGGAGGTAGGACCAGCAGTTATTACTCTTTTACATTTGGGGAAATTAAGGTCCTGAGAATTTGAATGATTTGTCCATGGCCAAACAGCTATTTATTATCAGAGGCCAAGTTTGAATCCAAGTCTTCATAACTTTAAGACTAATGATCATACATCTGCAGAGATGGCAGAATTGTCTGGGGTTATATTTAAGAGGAGAGCCCTTGGGTAGCCAAGGGACACATGAAGGAGAACAACCTGTGAAATCAAATTTTAATTACTGCTTGATTTTTTTCCCCAAATTCATTCTGCCTGACATGTTCGCGTGATGTCAGGTCACCAAGCAGGATTCTCTTCCCCACAATCCTTACCTTTTCAAATTTAAAAAAAAAAAAGCTTGCATTTAACTTTTTAAGCCCCTAGAAAATGCCCACCTATGTCCAGGGCCAGTGTATGCCCCCCCCCCAAGTTTCTTTTCCAGATTCCTTTCTAATTTAATTTGGGAGACCTTATTGAAGGGCAAATCTGTGTTCTTTTCCATTAGATCTGATAGCAGCTGTAGCAGGAGACAGACAGGTAGCTGAAGATAATGCTGGAAAGAATATCCCCAGAGAAAGAAATGGTCTAGCTCCAATTAAAACTCCAATATTCCAAGAGGTTGGTCAAGTCGATAGAAAAGCCAATCTAGGTCCCAAATCTCTAGGTCGTTAGATACCCAAACTGAGTGGAGTGAGCAGTGGCCCAGTAGGCCTTATTACTAGAGCTCTAGAAAGATGCAGAAGGATCCATAAAATAAATGAGCTACTCTCAACAGACAGCCCCAAGCAAATCCAAGGGATGTGGAGACAAAAGACAGAAAAATGAACCAGTCTGGGTCACAATAGCCAACCTCTAAGGCAAATGCTCATTGCTAAATTTCCTGGAAAATGAGGGCATAGGGAAACAGAAAAGAAAAAAAAAATCTTGTTCTATTTAATGGGGAACTTGCCTTTCTAAGAGAACCACTCGCTATTTGCCCACATAGCAAGGCCAGTGGCAAGTTGGGATAAAATAATGTTCACCTAGTTTGTCCCCCACCCACAGTTGTGCTAAAAGATAAATTGAGGCCCAGACTTGGACCTTAAGTTACTTGCCTGTTGTCACATAAGTGAGTAGGGAGTATCAGAGCCAGGAATGGAACACAGAATTACCTGGTTCTGCGCCCCTCTTACAGCACCATTCTGTGTCTCCACTGGAGCTTTATATTTCAGCCTGAAACTATGTAAGGCAGGGGCTCTTGGGCTTTGGATGTGTCCTAGACCTCTCTGACAGTCTGGGGAAGCCAAGGTTTTTAAATGCATACTATAAAAGACATAGGATTATGAAGAAAACCAATTCTGTTGGAATGCAGTTGTCAAATTTTTTTTAAAACACAAGTTCATGGAGCCTAGGTGAAGAACCCCTGGTGTTAGGGAAGTTCTCTTATGATTTCTTCTGAGAACTGAACACATAGGGGTTCATGCTTAGGGGCCATAGAGTGAGAAGGATCAAAGAATTTAGAGCTAAAGGGGGCTGCAAAATCTATCTGATATGGTCCCCTCACTTTACAGTGGAAGCTCCTGAAACTCAGAGACACAAGTGATTTCCCTAGAGAAGAAATAATGACTTGCTTGGGATCACCCAGTTCAGTCAACAGTAGGGTGAAACTTGAATGCATCTCCTCTGATAACTGCTTAAAAACACATATAAGCCTAGGATTTGATTGTCTCTCCCAAATTCTGAAACTTGTCTGATCATAGCTTTGAATGGAGGGCATTGTATACAAGTTGGGCTCTCACCAGGCACTGACATATTTTGTACAAGGTGTGAAAGAAACTTCAGTGACATCAGGCAATTTCTACATCCATAAACCCCTTTAGAAATAAGAGGGTTTGCTACTGGGTTATATGTACAATAGTTGGAATTAGGGAACTGTTCTAATATCTGAAGGAAAATTCAGCAAAAAGAGCATGTTTTCTTTGTCTAATTGAGGGTTTGGTTCAAGTGCATTTTGCCAACAGCTTTGACAGTAATGGTGTTTGTGTGTAGAAAATTATTTCTGACAATGGGAGCAGGATTGAGATAAATTTTTTTTCAAATCTTTTTTAAGGGCTTGGAAGTTTAGGGAAATCAGCTTAGGAGACTGTGATGCATTATCAGGACAAGGTTTTTGTTCTCAACAATTTTTATTAAAAAGTAAAATAAACATATTGGTTGAGATGAAAGTTCCTGCTGTTCCCATAGTGACAGCCTTAGTCACTGGGTTAGGACAGGGTAGTAGTAGTAATAACAATAATAATAATAATAATGATGATGATGAAGATGATGATAGCAATAACAATAATGTTTGCAACATTTTCCTTTCTCTCCTCAATTACAAATTCAAATTCAACAAACATTTATTATGTACTTACCTGTGCTAAATATGGATTACCTAGTCCCTACCTTCAAGCTTACAGTCTACTGTGGTAAGAGTAGATATGCATCATGAATCTCCTCTTCATATTACTTCCCTTTCCTCTATCTTTCATTCCCTTATCTCTTTTGTTTCTCTCATTTCCTCTCTTTTCTCTCCTTTTTTCTCATTTCCCTGTTTTATCTCCCTCATTTATCTATTCTCTTTGGTTCATCTCTTTCCTATTTTTCTTTCTCATGTTTTCATGTGTTTCCCATCCCCCTCTCTTTCTTTGTCTCTCTCTCTTCCCTATTCCTATACCCTGACTTGTCATTTCCTTCATGTTATAATTCACATTATCTTTATGTAGGTCTTCACTGCTACATGACTATCATCTCTGATTGACCATTACATTCCCTATTACATGTCCTAAACCTTCTCCTTTCTTCTGAAGACCCCCTTGCTTCAAAGACCTCAAGCCCCATCTTTTGGCAGATCTGTTCACTTATTCTACTGGAAAAAAAATAAGTTCTCTATCACCACTCTCCTCTACTCTTTCTCTCTTTCTCTGTCTCTCCCTCCCTCATACCCTCCCCACATCTCCCTTATCTTTCTTTCCTCATCTTCAGTGCTAGCCTGTTATGAAGAGCCATCTAAACTTGCTGCCTGTACTTCTTCATCCACTTGCCCACCCCTCAGCTTTCTGCCATGTGGCTTCTAGGTGACTACTATAATAATCTCCTAATTGCTTTCTCAGGCTCCACTACTCAAAAACATTCAGGGATTCCCTGTTGTCTCTATTTTAGAATACAAACTTCTTAGCCTGGTGTTTCCAGGTCTTCACAGCCTGGCTCTAACCCACTGTTTCTTCATTTCCCATCATTCCACTTCACCCACTGTATGTTCTAGTTGCACTGGGACCACTAGCTGTTCCTTAGACTCAACGCTCCATTTCCTGTTTCTGTTCATTGCACAGCCATCCTCTTTGCCCAGCATGCACTCCTTCATCTCTGCCTTTCTGATTCATTTTCTTTGTTCCAGGGGTACCTCATGTGCCACCTCCTCATGAAGTCTTACCTCATCATCCCAGTTGATATTACTCTCTCCTCAAATTTTTCTCTTTTTTTCATAGAAAATAAATGTATTCATTTATAGTGGGGGAATAAATATTTCCAAGTGTTCATCACATTAGCACTCCAGAGCATCTCCTTCTGGGTAGCAATTGGCCCTCAACCAGAAAGAGGATCTGAGTGACTCTCTCCTTCCTTTGAGCAGTGGTCAAGTTCCCCTGAGAAATACAGCAAGGACCTCAAGGCTGATAGAAATACTCCCATGGGACAAGAGTTAGTTGGTAGAGCCTGGTGGCTGTGGGTTTTTCCCCACTTGTGGTTCCACCAGAGCTGCAACATGTTGAAGATTTGCATGATGTTTGTGGGGTGGTCTTTCTCCAGCTTTTGGAGTTGATGCAACTGAAGACCCAGGCACACGATGCCCAACTCCCTCTATTCATGCCGCACATGCTGGGCTAACTTCATCAGCTTCTTTTTGTTCACCACTGGCTCACCTGATCTCATGCTTTGGTCTGTTTAAGCAAGCTAAACCTCTCCTCAAATATCTGTGAAGAACTTTGGCTGCACTCCTCTTTTCCCCTTTCATCATGCCCTTCACCCAGAAGAGTGCATACTGCTTTAGGGCAGGGCTTGTTTTGCCTTTAAAAGGCCTTTATATCCAGACAAGAACAAAAATGGCTTGCATGTTGGTTGAGTTGAAGTGAACCAAATATTTTCTCTTGCTTTCTCTGTTGCTCCAGTATCATTCCACAACCCACCTTATTGACCTCTTACTGGATTTCTATTATACCTTAACTGATCCATGTGTTAGTTAATAGTTATTTTTAATAATACTAACTATAGTTTATATCACTTTAGCATTTTATGGTTGGTATATTATCTCTCAAGCATGATATCCCTCAGAGCAAATACATTTAATACATTTTCATTTTATTCCTTACAGAACTCCTGTGAGGTATATTAGGTAGATATTATTATCCCTGTTTACCGATGTGGATCAAAATGCTTAAATAATAGACACAAACTAGTAAGAGGTGAAGCCAGGACTCATTTACAATCTTTTGACTCTTAGTACAATGCTCTTTCCACTAGGTCATTTCTTACTTAGAGGTCACAAGGACATTTTAGCTCAGCTAAAATATTGACTACTGATAATGGGGAAAATTTATTACTGGATAGTCTTGGACTGATGATCCAAAGGAAATTTGAACCAAGGCCAGAAGTACATCAGAAATGCCATACTAGATCAGGCCCATGATGTTCCAGACTATAAATTGATCCCTGAAAATGATCTCAAGGGATGGTGACATCAAGATAAGAAAGAGAATAGAAGAAAAAGAGTTTCAGACTTTGAGCCTGGATTTAACTACAGACTTATTACATTATGACCCGGTGTGACCATGGATAAGTCATTTCAATTCTCTGAGTTTCCATTTCCTTATCAGCAAAATGGGGATATTAATACAAGTACTACCTATTATAGTTTTCATAAGGTCCTTCAGGTACATAAAATACATGTGAGTTATAGATTTTCTTTCTATTAAGTTGGACTAGAATTCAGAAGTATCAAATGTGGGACTCAGAAGCCATATATGGCCTGCAAAAGGCTGGAGGGCTGCCCAAACCAGATTAAAATGTAATTGGGAAATGCTTAACAAAATAAATAAAGCTAAAATACAAAATGAATAATATTAATATGTGGTTTTTCTAAGTTAATATGGGAGCCACACGGATGTTTTGATTTGAATTTGAGACCACTGAATGTCTCCAAGGTCCTTTCTAACTTTAAATTCATAGGATGCTATATATGCTTACTCTACTAAAAGCAAATTTTTTCTTTTCTACCTTTCCTTTCTCTTTCCTATTCCCTTTCTTCTCTCCTTAAACTTTTCCTCTTATGTACTTTCTCTTCTTTTCCCCTCCCCTCCCTTTCTCCCTTCTCTTTTTTTTCCTCAATGTTTTAACAAGTGAAATTGAGATGATTTTTTAAATTTGGACAGTCAGTATAGTCACAGCACTTATTTCCGAAAGAATACATGAGTGTTCTGTCAGATACCAGGTAGCAGGAGCCTGACAAAGGGCATTTAGCAGGAGAAGTGGTCAACCATAAAGATTAAAAATATTTTTTTTCTTCTCATCATCATTTCCCAGCACCTCATTTTGTCAAGACTCACATTTCCTTTAGACCTTCCATTCCCCACTTAAAAAACATATCCCAGTTACTTTGGGAAGTATAGTCACTCACTACATTTAAGTAATACATTTGCCTTTGTCAAAACTACTCATTAGCATAAAATCTTATTAACCAAATACAGATTTATTCAAAGTATTGCAAAACCATAACTTGTATTTATGAATAAAAGAAAAATCAGAAGATATAATATTTTGTTTATGATTTGTAGTATTATATATGTGTATATGCATGCGCACACACACACATAAAATAGAAACACAAAGTATATAGTTTAGATGCAACATGGCCTAGTAGCTAGAGAGTTAATATTAAAGCTAGGATGACCTGAATTCAAATGTCACCTTTGCAACATAGTGGCTATGTGACCCTGGGCAGATGATTTCATCTTTCAGTCCTCTAGACAATTTTCTAAGAATTTATGTTTCAGAGAAGGGCATTACCTGCATTGGTGGAGGGAGTTTACCCAACCTAGAGTTCCTTGTACAAATGAAATCACATTTCCAGTCTCTTCCCTTGATAGTACTTTCTTCACAATTACCCTGCAATATAAGTAGTGCAAATATGATTATTCCCACTTGACATTTAAACAAACTGAGGCTCAGAGAGAGATTAAGTGACTAATACACAGGCCCTTGATTTGTAAACATTAAAACCAAGTCTTTGGGTGCTAAAATAATGTATTCTTTCTACTTTCTGCTTGTGAAACAATTTCACTTTTCCATTCTAAACTGGTAATATTTCTTTACTTTTGAAAGTACATGTATACTTCATATCCAAAGAAAGGTACTAAGTCATCCTGGTCACTGGTTTTCTTTTGGCAGGGATATATTACATATATATGCGTGTGTGTACACACACACACACACACACACACACACACATAAATATATATGTGTGTGTATGTAGGTATGTATATATGCATATGCGTGTGTATATAGGTATGTATATATGCATATATGTTATGTAGGTATGTATATATGTGTGTGTATGTAGGTATATACGTGCATATGCATGTGTGTGTGTGTGTGTGTGTGTGTATGTGTGTGTGTGTGTGCTGATCCATCCATACTCTCGTTTGAAGTCCCTTCGGCCCAACAGAAGGCATTCAGAAGAAATCTAGCTGGCATAAGGCTATGTCTATGAATAGGGCAAAATTAACTGATCCAATGATATGAACCTGTGACCTTGGCCTCCTTAGAACCAAGCTCTAAGCAACTGAACTATATGAAACTATCAGATTAAATCTGAAGGTAATGAATTCCAAGTGTGATTTTTCTGGTGCATTTCAGCTCAAATGCTTTGCTGTAGCATCAAGTAAGTGTTTGTACCCTGGGGCCAGATTGCTACCCAGTCATCATGCAGTATCATCCTAGAGCTATAACTTATCAGAGGTTTTGTCACTAGTGACAATATTCAGTGACATGTGTCTTTTCATCCCTGGAAACTGCTAAATGTGGCAACTGAGCTTTTTGTAGGGAGAACATATTTTCCTTCATCATTTCTCTAAGAAGCATAGACATTAAAAACAGGAGGCTGGCTGGCTATGGAGTCATAAAAATGAATATCCTCCATCTGTGAAAAACCATATATTTATGTAGAGTAGATGACGTTGTGTGAGGAAAAGAGAAGCCGCTTCAAAATGAACTTTTGCAATGGGACAGATGGCTAGAAAGGAAATTAAAAAGGAAGAAAATTAAAGTAATATGTTACATTAAAAATCAGGCTGGGAGCAAGGCAGTGATAGTAGGAGAAAAGATGATGTAGTTTAAGAAAAAATGGAATTAGCAATTTACTAATAGGAAGGCAGAGACAACTTTAAGGAAGGCAAAGAAGGCGCATCCTCATTGTGACAGCTGAAAGAGTTTTGCAAATATTGTAACGTCTAATACAAAAGAAAATTGGGCACAACTATTCTGTGCTTTGGAATGAACACAAATTGGAATCAAGTGACTAGGATGGAACCATGTGATAGAGTCGGGGTCATTTAGTCAAACATGTTCCTAAATAAGCATTCCCTCCACAGATGATGAGTTCACTTTAGGATTTGATGAGTTTGACATGTAGTCAAGCCATTCTGTTGAATACGCCCATCCTTACAGGTAATCTCTTATACAGTATCTGTCACAAAAAGTCAATCTGGTTGAAGACCTACGATGAAAAGATATGTTTTGAGAGATGCATATGTCCATATGCTAAAATAGATTTTATGATATCCCTCAAGTATATGGGACAAGTACCCTTTTAATTTTTTAAAATTGTTGTTCTGTTCTTACAAACACCAAAAAAAAATAGTATTTCCTTATAGAATAGGGGAAAAGGCTATATATAAATCTATGGATCTTGATTACATATAGCTTGCTTAGTTCTCCCAGTCAAGTTCAGGGCTATGGTATTAATTGCTTATTTCACACTATCTTATCTTCTTCTCCTTACTCTTCTCTCGACCCCTGCCCTTCTCTTCTATAAAGGGAATGGTAAGAGAGAAGGAATATTCTCAGTACAAATGATTTGTAATTAATGTGTTCTGCTTAGGGTGGACTGCCCTACTTTTCTCCCCCTTATTCGTTCCCTAACAACAGGTTCTTGGACATTCTTTCTTTTCTTTTTATCTTACTCTTCAAGCTCCAATTTATGAAGATGGAATTAGCTTTGCTTATTCCTAGTCCCTCCCTGATCCTGCTCTTCCTTTTAATCTTCCCTCTCTCCTCTTGCTGCTCCTGTTTCCCTGTTGAGTTGGATGTATTTCTGCAACAAATTGCGTTATGTATGTGTGGGTGAGAACCCTATACTGTGTTCATATGTCCTATTCAGAAGAAAATAAAGTTTACATGATACCTGTTTACCCTACTCCTTCCTCCAGGTTTGTATAGTCTTCTCATGTACTTTTATTATATATGATAGTATATCATATATACTTCTTCCTCCCTTTTTCTTCCATAATATATTCCTTTCCCTTTCCTATTTTTTCTTCTCTTAAGATTGTTAAACCATACAAAAATTCTAGATACTCTGTCTTATTTAATTCCCTCTATGACCCCTGGAGATATTATTAGATTTCTGAGGGGACACTTGTTTCTTCCACCTCATTAGAATGCAAACAATTTACCCTTGTAGTAGCTCTTTTCAACTGTTCAAATATCTGTATCTTTCTTTGTTTCTTTTGATTCCTACATTTCCATTTCAAAGTTTCTGCTTTGCTCTGTTCTTTTCATCTAGAATGCTTGGAAGTCCTATATTTCATTAAAGTTTCATTTTTCTCCTGTAGGATTTATACTCAGTTTTGCCTTATAGGTTATTCTTGCTTGTAAGCCCTTATCTTTTGCCTTTTGGAATATCTTATACAAAGCTCTCCTCTCCCTTAAAGTGATAGCAGCCAAGTCTTAGGTGATCTTGACAGTGACTACTTGAACTCATTCTTTCTGGTTACTAATATTTTTTTTTTGACCCAGAGGTTCTGAATTTTGACTGACATTTCTTAGAGTTTATTTTTCTTTTGAAGAGGATCAGAAGATTCTTTCTATTTTCATTTTACTTTCTAGTTCTAAGATGTCTGGGCAGCTTTTATTTATCATTTCTTACAATACAGTATCAAGACATTTTAAAATTTATATTTGTAATATAGTATAATAATTCTTAGATTTTTTTCTAGACTTGTTTTGCCCAGTTAGTTGTTTTTCTTTTATTAACAATACCATGCATTGATTTTTTCAGTTTTTTTATTCTATCATCTCTTGTTATTTTATAGAATCTTTAATTTCTGTTTGGCCCATTCAAATTTTCCAAAAAATTTGTCACAGGTACATTTTTGAACCTCCTAATACTAAGCATTTATTTTCCTTCTCGTTCTTTAAGAGATTTAATTTCCTTTTCTTTCCTCTAAAGCAGTAGTGTCAAACCCCAATAGATATAGGCCACCTATTGACTTCTAAAACCACAAATTAACATGATCTATGTTGTATGTTATTTTTCCTTATTTTGTTAAACATTTCCCAATTATATTCGGCCCATGGGTCACAAGCTTAATGTTTTTACTAACCTAGAGCTTTCATTTCATATATAATACCAAATTTAATATCATCTTAAAACTCAGCTCATTTTTTCCAAGAATTCTAGTAGATATTTTGGACAAGCTGTGGATTTGTTTGTTTTTTGCATGAGACTTTGCTTGTAAATGTAGTGGAATTATTGTCTTCTTCAGGATTTGTGTCTTAGACATCCCTGGATCCATAGTATCTCCTTTAGTTTATTTATTTTTCAATCTTAATTTCTGAATTGGGACTGTTTCAGCATCATGCTCTGCATGCTTTTGGAAGGTATGGATTGTTATCATTTAGGGACTTTCTACTGCTTCCTCTCATTACCCACAACTATGTTCCCTAAGAGCCTTCCAGGCAGCTCAGGTCAATGAGCTGCCACCTTTTAGAGCTCTAGAGCAGTCTCATCCAGAGCTTTTCTGATCTAGGATAAGATCTTATTGCAACCTTCACAGTCTGAGCTTTGCAACTTCCTGATCCCAATTCAAGGTCAGTGACATTGATGAAGATTCCCAAATGCTCTTTGATTGCATACACACACACACACACACACACACACACAGATATACACACATATGTGCATGTATGTATATACATATGCATGCAGACATACACATAGACATATACACTGCTGGACAGCCCTATAGCTTGTTCATCCAAGAACACAAGAAGGGGAGAAAACCTATAGGTTCTGAGCCTGTTCCTTTAGAAAAGAAAGCTTAAACAATTTTTTATTTGAACTTTGAAAAACGAAAAGGTCATTGCAAATATGAAGATAAAACTCTAAACCAACAGCATCCTGTAATTACTCTTGTGAGGCCGACATCTGGCCCAGGTTTGGGTTGAGCAGACTCCAAAGTGTCTGAGGCCTCAGTGATTATCAACGCATCATGTGCAGTTTTCAAATTGCTTTCATGCTGACCATCTTTTTTCTTAGCTCATGTCTTCAAACCCAGACCACAAAGCCAAAACCCACAGGAAGGAGGAACAACTATAACAAATAACCTTGACCCCCCAGACACATAGCACTTTTTATAAGCAACTGATCAATACCCGTAAAGAAGCACTATGAACAACAATCATTTTAAAAAGTAAATATCAACAGCTTTGTCAACAGTCTTTTGCCCCTAAAAGTGAGATAAGTGAAGGTAGAAAGTTGTTACAGGTGGGAGAATGCACGTTAAATAGAGAAGCAATCAGTGAGTTGTGCCTCTGATAATGATTACTTGGTAAATGAACATTCTACCTTTAATTTAATCTGAATTCTTCCTATAGAAAACCATTGACATTAGGGCAGTATCTGGGTATCTAAGATACTGAAAGAATATTTTTTTCTGTTAGATGGTCTTATCTATAATGTACTCTTGTGGCCCAAACATATAAGCATATGAAGAGACAGAGTGCTAACAATTATCAAAGCATAGCTGTCAAACTCATCATCAGTGATTATTTTCTTGTACTATTTCATGACTATTATCATGTATATACATCCTGCAAAGAACTTTATAGAGTGGAGAGGATATAATGGCCAGAAAACCTTCAGCCTATGACTCTGATTAAACAATATATGTTATTCTTCTTTTATGGATGGCTTTCCTTACATCTCAGATTATCCTTCCTCTTCCTCTCAGTAATTAGTTTCCTATAGTTTAGTGATAGAACCTAAAAGAGAATGTGAGCTCACTTTAATGCGGGAGGTCTGTGTAATTTTTGTGTGTTATGGAGCCCTTTTGTCAGTCTGGTCAGGCCTATGGACCCTTTTTCAGAATAATGTTTTTAAAGGCATAAAATAAAATATATAATATGACAAAGGAAACCAATTATATTGACAAACGGTCAACAAATTCATTTAAAAATAAATTCACAGACCACTGGTTAAGAACCCTGTCTTTAGAGGTAGAAGCAATTCTATTGTAACTCTCTTTGACTTTCACTTGTATTTTTGTTGTTTG
Organism: Vombatus ursinus; assembly: GCF_900497805.2. NCBI lineage: Eukaryota > Metazoa > Chordata > Mammalia > Diprotodontia > Vombatidae > Vombatus > Vombatus ursinus. Next base: position 5,116,573 of record NW_020954630.1, read on the forward strand.
TTCCATAGAGTACAGGAAAAGGTCATTGGAATATTCTAAGTGGTCACTGAAGCCAAGTGATACAGCATACCTAACAGTGCTGTGCATAAGGATCTATTCTATCCACCATAGTGACTTTAAGACAATTCAGTAAATTCAACATACATTTTTTTCAGTGCTTATTATCTGCTTTGGGTGCTGAGGATTTAAGTAAAATAAAATAAATTATAACAGTCCCATCTGTCAAGGAGCAATGTAAGCATTCTGCTAGGATAATAAGTATAAGCCAAATGTATGGCTCAGATGTAGGGTGATACGATTTTTACACACATAAGTAAACACAATATGATTTGAAAAAGGAGAGAATAACAGCTTGGTCATCAGGAAATCTTTAATGAGGATAGTAGTATCAGAATTGATTTTTGAAGAAAAAGCTAAAAATTCTAAGCTGAAAAGGTAGCGTCTTCCAAGTATGGGGGTAGTCTGTATGAAGTATTAAGGAGATAGGAGTGCCAAGTCTGAGAGACAGGATAGAAGACTAGTTTGCCTGGAACATAGAAGGCTTTAAGGGAAACAATGTGAAATACAGCTGGAACAGCAGGCAGGAGGGCATATTATGGAGGTCCTTTCATTACAGATGAAAAAAATAAATACCAGAGAGATGTTATGTCAGGCCCCACAACTCATAGCTAGAACCTTGATTTTCCAACCACCAGACCAGGGTTTTTCCCATTGTACCAAGCATCCCTTTTCCTGATGTATTGGACACCAATATTGAATAGTTGATAACTTATTGTCATATGGCTTTCTATATACTAAAAATTGAGTTGTGCTGTTTCCAAAAATTATGTATCTTAAAAGGCTGATAAAAATATTGATAAGGTTGGTATTTCTTTCTGCTATGCCCAGAAACTAACATTAAGTGGGGATTCCCTTCCTTTCAAAAACTCAGTTAACATGCAAAGAATTCCATTAGCCCCACTCTGAACAGAAACAAATTTGCTTTCAAAACCTGTTTATGTGTTACACTCACTTCCAGACTACTTCATACACTCAGTAGATTTGAGAGGTCACTACTCAATTATCTTTATGTTCTTTTTAACTTCATATGTGATTCTCTAAGAACAAGGAAGTCCAGGTACAGAAGCTCCATCCACTGAAGCATATCTGCAGCTTGTCTGTAAATTTGACTTTAGAGAATTACCTAGTAGACTAAGATCAGGTAACAGCAAATATGTGTCAGAAACAATATTTGAACTTAGGTCTTACCAATTCTATCTACTATATAACATTGTCTCTTTTTAAAAATATTACTATTTTGACATAAATATAAATGATAAAGAAATATTTTCAAGTTCATTATTTCTTATTAATCTATCAATTAACTGTTTATCTTTTTTTTTTAATTCTTGAACCTGCAAGTCTTATAGGATTATTTTCCGAGGAAACACTAGAAATGCTCTCAGTTGAATTCCCTTGCCTGAGAATGATAATGTCAGCAATACCATTTCCTGTATCTATCCGTGTTACTTAACTTGCTCCTTCTCTTAGGGCTATTCAACCTTCCACTTAAGAGTATTAACTTATTCTCTTTCCATATTGACATGATCAATAGCCTACATACAGATTTTATGCAATTCGATTCCCAAATAGAGCAAGTCGTCCCTTTAAAAGTGCTTGTGAGACGTTCCTGATTCCAGTAAGCCCTTGAGCTCCTAAGCTTATGACAATTTCTTATTTTTGCTCTCCATTAAAATAGAATGATGTGCTGCCCTTCAGCTATGAAGATAACACTACCAACCTGAGTTGTCTACTGGACCAATTTGACACCTAAGTAGAATGTGTGGGGAGCTGCCTGGTGTGACTGAAAAAACACTTTGAGTGTTCTCCCATCCCAGAATGTGTCCTCTGCTATTCTGCTATGAGATGACAGCAATTGAGATTCACCCTGTTGTAATAAAGTATAATGTCTCCAGATATTTCACCCATAGCTTGACCAAAATGAAAAGAAGCTGTTGTGTTTTTGTATTCCATTGCCCATCTTCACTTTAGGAAATAAGCTCAGTGAGCCCAATCTGGTGGTTAAAATTGATAATGCCACTGACCTACATCAATCTACTGGATCAGTTTGACACTGAAGTAGAATGTGGGGGAGACACCCAAGGTATGATTCAAGGAATATTTCAAAGGTCCCCTTGTTTTGGCATATCTCTCCTACTAGTCTATTCTGAAATATCAGCAACAGAAATTCACACTAGTGAGATAAGGCATTACTTCATCCCAATATCTTACCATTAGCCTGACTAAAATGAAATCAAACTGGTCTTTTTTTTTTTGGTGTTCTGTCCCCCTATGCCACTTAAAAGCAAGCTCAATAAACCCGATCTGTTGATTAGTTGATTATTAGGAATATATAACCTACACAAACACATGTATATATACATACATATACATGTGTGTGTTTTTCATATATTTACACATATGCATTACATATATATGCATAAAATCTTTTTTCACAAGATCTGTGATTATATCAGTGTAGGAAGGTAACAATGTAGATTTGTACTTCCTCTGCCATCTGTAGCCTTATAGTTGCCTCAGGCAATGAGAAGTTAAGTGACTTTTCCAGGTTCACACAGTCAGTATCTATCAGAGTTGTTATCTCTCAGGACTAATCATAATAATACATAAAGCACTACATAAAAATGCTTTGTGTCCATTATATCATTTGGCTCTCTGAACAACACTATAATGTAGGTAGGTCAGGTACTATTATGCACATTTTATACATGTGAACACTGAGAGGCAAAGAGACAAATGACTTGCCTAAGGTCACAAAGCAGTCAGGGCTTACCTCATATTGCCTCAGGTAACTCAGGATCAACCTGAAGACATCAACTGCTATAAAGTTAGGTTTAAGTCAAAATCAGGATATTTGAGGAGTCATTTGGCCCTTTAACACTTATGGAATTGTACTTACCATTTGTAGTAAGTTGATAGTTTAAAAATAAAGCAGTCTTCTGCCTGGTTTGATTCTAAGTGTTGAATTTACTTAGTCTCAGGGTTTAATTTTTGCCTGAAGTTTTGCTTCATTTTGTTTTGTTTGAAAAAAAAAAACAGTTTTATGACTCACTTTTTGATTAGGGATAATCAAATCCTAATCTGTTCACTAATGCTGTGTACTCCTGAAAAAAAGTAGGAAATGAAGAATACTTTGGTTTTTTTTTTTCCTATTTACAAGTTTAAAAGCCATTTTCTAGTAACCCTTCCCACTTACAGGCAATTTCTTGAAATGAAAGAATTTTGTGGAGATATTTGCCCAAATTGACTTGCTAAGGCTGATTTAAAGAGGACTAACGTTGTTTACCTTGGCTTCTTAGGGCAGAGATAAGTCCCTGGAAGGAAGTTAGAGGGAGGCAGACTTTGGCTCAATATAAGAATAATCTCCTTACCATTGAAAGCTGTCCAAAAGTAAAATCAGCTAATTCACAGAGGTAAGTTCCTGGTCAATGGAATTCTTCAGGCAGAAGCTGTATGATCACTTGTCAGGGCTGATTTAGAGATGATTTCTTACTCAGACATAGGCTACACTAAATAACCTGAAAGTTGCCTTCTAATTCTAAGAGTCTCTGATTATGAGTGATCTTCTCTGAAAACCTGGCAACCATTGCACATGAAGGAATTTAAAATATTAATTGGTGAATAAATACCAAAATTTCAAGAAGAGGCATAATTAAGAAAATAAGCATCCAATGGTGAGTCTTTCATCACTATCACTTTTAAAGGCCTTCAAGCAACTTGCCTTTATAGAAGAAGTGGACTTGGTCACTGGTCACTTTTAATTGGAATGAAAGGCTTTTTCCTGCTTTCTTTTTAATTTTGAGGTATTGTGCAATTCAATGCATGCACCCACAAAGAGAATTCCAATATCTTGGGAATACGAAGTAGTAGCTAGCTGCTTGGTCAGGAGAAAGAAGCTCATTACCTCCAGTGAGAAATGTCTCACTTATTCTGCCCCCACCCCAAAAAAAAAAAAACCAGATTCCCGGTATCTCTGAATACCATCACCATTTCAAACTATGTCCCTGGCACATCTGAGTCATCTATAGCTTCTCATTCCCCTTCCCCTCTTGGATCTAAGTCTTTTCAAAGAGTTGTAATTCTTTGTTTCAAAAATTATCCTTCCTATACTGATTTATTCCCATATGTGCTGATGTTGAACCAATAGTCTCTCTTCCATCATGAACATATATCAGCAAGAACTGTGTGTGAGATTGCAACTGGTTGCTATATCAGTAGTGTCAAATTGGTGGCTTGTGGCCCTTCAACTCACTCAGCCTGAAGCCACTATTTCAAAGGGGACACTCAGTGTCCTAAAAGTATAGTGGTAGCTGGAGCTGCAACTGAATGAGAAAAAAGAGGGTTGTTGAGGGTATCATCACCTAAGAGAAAGGAATGATTCTTCCCCATGGCCTGTTTGGGGTACAGAAGTTTAACTCAACTCTTTCTGGGCCCATTTCCATTTTATAATGTGTCATACTTCTTAAAGCAACAAGTACCATAAACTTATAGAAGTAGAATGTAAGCTCCTTGAGGGCAAGGATCGTTTTTCGTTTTTGTCTTCAGGTCTCTTATGCCTACCACAGTGCGTTGCACACAATGCATACTAAAGAATTTAATTGCTTTGAGCTCCTTGAAGTCAGGGATTATTTGGTTTTTATCTTTGTATCCCTCAAGGCCTAATATAGTGACTGTCACATGGTGGGCTGATCATGGCTCTGTGTGTGTAAAGAAACAGTTCTGATAAGTCCGAAAAGTACCAACTCTTATCTTCAGAGGGACATTCTAGCATTCCAGGATTTCACCAACAAGTTTGTAGCCACTTTAGTCATTTGATAATTTTATTATTTTGTTACTCCCTTTGTCTTTTTTGGTTTGAATGGGACAGCACTCATCAAATCATCGGATCATAAAATGTTAGAGCTGGGAAGAAACAGTGAGCATCTAATCCAGACCCCTAATTTTACAGCTAAGGAAACTGAAACACTAGCCTCAAGGTCATAGTGCTAGTTAGGGGAAGAACTAAGACTAGAAACTAGCTAAATTGATCCAGTGTTTTTCGCACTACACATGGTTCTTTCTCCCATCTTCTTTCTATAGGATCTCTCCTCGCCATACCCATTTTAGTTACCTAGACCCTGGTCCCCATATACCAGTAGGAAAGAGTGAGGTTACAGGGTACTAGGATCCCTGCCTCTGTTTGCAGGGTTCTCATTGAAAAACTGATAAAGGTAGAACAGTTGTTTATTTTTTTTTACAGGGGAAGGGGATGCACCATGCACAATGTCTGTCCAAAAATACTATTGATTTTCTAGGTAGTTATCAGCTCTCTACTTCACTCTGTGCTATGTAGACAAATAAGGTTGTCATGTTTACCTTTGATTGAGGGAAATGTAAACCAAGAGAGAAAGATCACCTTGCTGCTTCATTCAGTCACTCATTCACTAAACATTTATTAAGTGCCTAATATGTTCTAGGCACTGTCCTAAGTGCTAAAGATACAAAAAGAGGCAAAAGATCACCCCTGCCTTCAAGAAGCTCATAGTCTAATGAATTGTGACACACACAGGCACTTGCCCCCACCTCCTGAACCCCTGACAAGAAAAAGGAGCAAAGCCAGGCAAAAGAACTGCAGAAGAAAGTCTTTGACATTCAGGCAAAATTGCAGTTTTGGAGCTACAGCCAGCAATAATTTCTGTCTGCCTCAGAGCAGATATGAGCTTAATTCTAGGATTAACACAGTCCTGAAGCAAGAAAAGAAAGATGGTGGCACTCTGAAAAAACCACCTTATTATATTGGAGGAGAAACCCTTGTGGGTTGCTGCCTGACATCCCACCCTTCCCCAGACCAAAATCAGCATGAGAGAAAGCAGTTCTGCTCTCCTGCTGCTCCCTGGAGTCTTTGAATGTCAAGTTTCGCTATTGGTTACTTTGTGCTGAGCTGCAAACTCTGTGGTTCTTGAGAGGCAGCCTTGAAAGCCAAGGGAGTGTCTCTGTTTTCAAGAATATTTAGCCTCACACTATTCTAGGCATCAGTCAGTGATTGCACTACAAGCTTCCTGGCAGCTGCAGAGGCTCCACATCTGACCTGCAACCATCAGGGATGAATGCTTCCAAACTGCCCAGAGTGAACAGATTAAAGCAGTTCTGGAGGGTAAGTAAAAAGGAGGTGAACTGGCTGGTTGGAGAAAAGTTTTTTTAAAGAATTTTAAAACTATTAGTCTATAGATACCATCCTTCAGGAGCTATGCCATCAGTGAGGGGCATTATCTTTAAAAACTCTTGTTGAAGGATTCAATTATGAGTATTTGATGTGTTGCCAAAGGTTCTGAATTTAACTTTCGCCAATCTATAGTAGATGCAATCAGCATCTGCTCTACTTCGGTTATTATTGGGAGCAAAGTTTTCTGGAAAAGGGAAGTTCAGATATGAGCTGCAATCTTATGGTTAAATAGATTTGCTGCAACCAACAGATCAGGGAATATATTCTGATTTTCTACCACAGGGACAGGATTTAGAGTTGAGCAAGGTGTCTTGCTTATAAGAAGTAGCATCCTAAAAAAGAAGTTAAATTTACATTCTGGCAGAATGGATCTGACAGAGAGAATCAGGGACAAAGTTAAGAAATACTCAAGCTTTGTATTACAGTATTAAAGCATTAGATGGTACCAATACAAATGTAATCACAGCTGGTTGGAATTTATGATGCACACTGCAAGCTATTATTATAATCCCTTGTAATAGCCAGATAAACTCAGAGCTAGCCTAATAGCAGCCTAATCCTAAAATTGCATCTACTGCATCCCCCAAGAGAGAATGATAAAGTACCTAGGGAAATCATCATTTATTCTTGGTTGTGGGAATCGAATTGCAGAGCAACAAGTGAGACAGCTCTGTTCTTTCCTGAATAGTTAATATTAGGTGTGGGGAAATGCACCATTTGAAAGCAAACATGAACATTACGTGCCATTAAAATATTAGAGAAACATCACATTAACAATTCAGAAATTAGGAAGCAATTGAATGCAACAGTGATTCTGAAACAGATTATTAATGGCACCTGCTTGTAAATTGAAGTGATTGAGTGAGTTGACCTCTAAGGTCCCTCCAAGCTTTGACTTTCTATAGTTCTGTAATATCAGTGTCATTGTATATCCTTAGTAGAAGTAATTTTGCCACCTATGTAATTTGTATTTGTATGTCTGATAATTGAAGATCATAATTATGGGTAAATTATTTCACCAGTTTAAAAGTGATACATAGTGTTTAAGAGGAGATCAGCACCAAACTTATCTTTGTAGTAAGGCTTGCATATTTAAATGGCTGGTGATGGGAAAATACAACATGCCAGTCATTTTGGAAATTGTATTTCAAAAGGACTCCCATCTAAGAGATGGGGCAACACAATGATTTTTCCTTGTTAAGGTGTGTCTGTGGTGCATTATTTGATATTCTATCTGAATAAGTAACAAGGTATTGTTCCTCTTGTTGAAATCAGAGTAGGTAAATGGGATCTGAGAGCACTTCAGCTTTCAGAAAGCAAAGTATGCTGCTTAAATAGAAACCCATCTGAAAGACACTTTAAGTTTGAGGTATGTCTTGCAATAGAGTGCAAGGCAATTGAGCCTGGGGCAGGGGGAGATAACTATTACATTTTTTAGCATTACATCCACTAGTTATTAGAGGGCTCTCAAGTCACCTTTTTCAAATTATATTTAGTCTTACTCTAGACACAATACATTTTCTTACTATAGTTAGAATGCTTTAAATTCTCTTATGAATGAATGAGCATCACTTTACATTTTTTCCCCTTAACATAGGGTTGGGAGCAAATTCTGTTTTAAGTTCTAAGAGATTACCAAAAGAAATCTCTAAAATATTCACATTCTATAGTCCCTGTGGCTTAGTTGGTGACTTCCAAGAAAGGATAGGAGACAGCATGATGCAGTGTTTCAAAAGCCTGGCCTTAGAATCAGCAAGACCTATATTCAAGACAACTTCAGATGTATACTAGCTTTGGGACACTGGGTAAGTTAGCCTTTTAGTGATACAGGCATTTCTCTAAGACAATAAATTGCATGGGTATTATCCAGTGGATGAAGGAAGTTTTGTACACCAAGTGCTCTCTACGCTGATGAAATCATAGATATGGGTGGAAGGCAACATAATTTATGATGCAGAATCATATATACATCTATCTATCCCACTCAGTCATTCAGAGTTACTTTTTCACTTAAATTTTAAATTTTATATCTCTGACTTTGACTCTTTCAATTTTTTTTTTCTATTAGTTTGTATCCATCTCCCAGGAACCAACATCCAAACATAGTTTTCAGCTCAATCCACACAGCTGTGAAACTAAAGCAAGTTTGAAATAATCAGACCAGGCTCCTTAATTATTTAGTGATGAGTAATCTGGAATGGTGATGTAATTACTTTGTTTGTATAGTCTCAGCTCTGAATTATTTATTCCCTTTGTCATGCTGGTACTATGCTAATAACTCCTGGCCATCACTAATAAAAAAAATTTTCAGAGGTAAATTGGAAACCAGTTTCAAAGAAAACATTTAGAAGTCTCACAATGGAATGCATCATTTTGCCGTGTAATGTTCAAATAGCCCAGGCCAAGGACCTAAGTATTTGATTTGTTTCTTTGAATTTCTGGGCCCTAGTTCATAAGGGGACCTTGGACAGTTCCTGTTCAAATCATTACTCAGAGATGACTGTGACATCTGGACTTCTGAACTGTTATAAACTCAAAGCAGACAAATCAAGCCTTACAGTGTGTAATGGTACTCTCCCTCCCAGTGAAATCATAACCATCCTGATATATGAAAGGTATCTTCCAAATTCATGAAATTGTTTTGAATAAAGTGTAAGAAATTATATCACATTTATGTTAATTGTATTTAAGAGAAGAAGGGAAAGAAAATAAGCATTTATATAGTACCTACTATGTGGCAGACATCTGTTACATGCTTTTCAAATTTTATCTCTTTTGATCCTCACAACTTCACTGCGAGGTAGGTGCTATTATTACCCCCATTTTAAAAGTGAGGGAACTGAGGCAAACAGAGGTAAAGTGACTCGTACGGGGTCAGAGAGCTAGTAAGTGACTGAGGCTGGATTTGAACACAGGTCTTTCTCAGTTCCAAGCTCAGCACTGCTATGTTACCTAGTTGTCTCTATGTAAATCTATGTTAGCATCAGTTATGATGATGATGATAAAGCTTTGCATACAATTCATGGTTTTATGGTGGTTTGTAGGCTGGAATCTCATAGGAGTAATGTTTCAGTTGTTACCTGGCATAAACTATATACTCAGTATATCTATCCCAGGATTGTTTCTCATTTAAAGCAGTGCTGGTTTTTCTTTTAATTTTTATTATGTATTTTTCAAAAAAAAATTTCTTAGCAGGGCTAGCAACAAGAAGAGTGAATCTAGGTGGATGTCAGGGTTCTGTGTTCCCATCAAAATCATCATAAATGTAGTACAGTGGAAAAGATACTGGATTTTGAGAGAAGGAATATGATTTTGAACCCAACTCTGTTACTTAGCAGTTGTGTTTGACAAGCAGCCCTTTCTTGGGCTTCCAAGTCCTCTATCTGCAAAACATGAGGGCTGAACCAAATGATTTTAAAGTCCTTCCAGCTCAGAATCAAATGCTTAACAATTCTATGACTTAGATGTTTTGGAAACTGTTGTTCTAGATGATTTTATTAATTTGTCTAATTCTATACAATATTCCAACGGGCCATTTTGGTCAGAAAATCAGCCAATCCACTCATTATGTGCCAGTGATAGTTACAAAATAGCTAAAATATCTATATTGCTTAAAGTTGAAAAAATGCTTCTCTCCCAGCAATACTATGAGATGGATAGTACAAGCATTATTATTTCCATTTTGGAAACAGATTTGAAAAATGAGGCTTAGGTTGAAGTATTTGCCTAGGTCACACAGTAACAGCAGGATTCATACTCAGTATTCTCCTGATGAAAGGTATTATGCTCTTTCCCTTAAACTAGACTATTCAGGTGTTTAGAAGAAAACCAATTGGTCTTCTGCATGACTCAAAAAGCATCTTGCTGCAGCAGCATTTGGTTTGATCTCTCTTTGTATTTCTCACTGTCATTTTAATCTACATGGAACAGCACAAATATAAACATTTAAGAAGTTCAAGCACTGTTAATAGTCATTTATCCAGGCAAAAGCTCTTCAGTACTGCTGCCTTCTTACAGAGGAGGCAGGAAATGAGAGGAGGTGGAATAGATAATCCAGGGGATGTTTTGTCCTACCACTGTGCTCTGGAAACCAAGCCTTGATGATCCATAGTAAGGACACTCTGGTGATTATATTTTTCACTTTCCGAGTACATTATTTTTACTGTCTTTCAGACATGGACAGAGGCTCTAGTTGAAAGGGTAACAAATTATCATAAAAGCCTTTGGGCTGTGCATAAGGATTCCCGATCAGGGTCACTGGGGTCTTTACTAGGAATTATAATTGGTGAGATATTTGACTATGGGGTGTTGGTACCACAGAAAGCCAGCCAGCTCTAACAATGAACTTGTGCATTTCAGACCTTTTTCAAAAAATGGACAGGGAGAATTTGCTCATAGGTCAAAGTAAGAATGAGTTTATATGTTCATCCTTCACCTCAGAGGTGTGGAGGCCTAACCCTTTGTTTTTTTATGGTTGCTGGATACTGAAGAATGTTACAGTGAAAGGCATTTTTACTAATGAATAACACATAAATGGGTTTACATGTATCAATGTATAAACAGTGTGGATTGGGGAAATTTTCTAAACAGCAGCCTACAGATAATTTAGTTTAAATACTCTTAAAATGATAAGAGATTGGTGGGAGTTCTTGGTCTTTTAGGGTCTCTTCATGACTTTCAGCAACTCAAACTTGTCAGTACCAGATTCTAGCAGCTCAATGATCCAAGGTGATCTAGTTCAGAGTCTCAACAAAGCCTTAACTAATGTATAGTGATCTGGACTTTGCCTCAGGGCACTGAAATTTGGAGGCCATGGACAATACTTGAACTCCTTTAGCAGCATAGAAATAAGTGATATTATCATCCGCCATAATAAATAATAATAATTATTGGCTAAAATAGGAAACTACCACTTCATTTTCTTCTCCCTCCACGTTCAAATCTCAAGTTACTTCTTTCTTGTCTCGGTCTTTGCTTAGCAAAGATCTCTTCTCTACTCTCCCAACCAAATGTGTCTTTTGTACTACTGGTCCCAAATCATTTATGCTGTTGGCCTCAAGTTCCAGACTTGCTAATTATAGCTCTGAGACTCAATATGGAAGAGATGTCTCAAGATGCCTGGGTTATCAAGACTTTAGTCAAGTTTCTAGGCCATGTTGGGGCAGCTAGGTGGCTCGGTAAAGAGAGTGGTGGCCTGGAGTCAGGAAGACTGATCATCTTCCTGAGTTCAAATCCAGCCTTACTAGCTGTGTGACCCTGGGCAAGTCACTTAACTCTGTTTGCCTCAGTTTCCTCATTTGTAAAAAGAGCTGGAGAGAGAAATGGCAACCCATTCTAGTATCTTTGTTGGAAAACCCCACACACCATAATGAAGTGTCAGACACAACTGAAATGACTGAATAAGAAGAGGCCTCATTCCTCTCAAGGCTACACAGAGCACTGGAGGCAGAAAAGTTATGTTCTGGTATTCACTCAGCTATTACCCAATGAATAAATCATAGTAGAGTAGAATGAACCCAAGTTCACCTTCCTATATCTCCATTTCCTCAACTGTAAGATGAAGGGGTCAGTTTAAATTAAATGATCCATCTCTTTTATTTCTAAGATCTCTTTCATTAGTTTGATTCTAGGGGGAACAGCTATTACCATGTAAAGGATTCTTTCAAGAAAAAATAAAGAACTAATCAATCAACTTATTAGAAGACTACAGAATAGTTAATAATCTAAATCCTTTTTCCATGGCCTCTTTTCCACTTATGACAAGGTCACTTAGAATTGATGTAGATACTAGTATACCTTTGAAGTGGGCATCTGTTCATGGAGTGTTACAAACTCACAGTTTTGACCTTCCATATAAACATGAACTGGAATGCTGGTCAGCTCCCCATTCTTCAGCTGCCCAAGGGTTTGAGGACAATTAGTCTCCTTTCATTGGAAATTGCTTTGCATTTCTTGCCTCTTACTTTAAGCCATATCTATAAATGCAACTGAATTTAGTTGTTGCAAATTAGGCAAACAGAATTCAGTAAAAGAAAACAATGGTTGAATTTAATCAGCTTTTTTCCTTTAATTTCTGAAACACCAAATAACCAACTGAGCATTTCATTTTTAAGCCAATCATTTCAATATCATATAAAATCAGTCATACTCTTAGGCTTGGCACAGAATGCAGGACTGGCCCTGGAGAAAGTTTTTCATTTCTTTTTTAACCAACACTCAAAAATTATTAATTTGGCTCTTTATACATGAACATTAAAAGCTGGAAGTTAATAAATATTTTATGACTCTGAGGCTCAAACACAAATCTGATTGATACTGAAGGATGAGCAGTTGAGGGAGGTTAGAGTAAAGGCTGACTCATTTCAAAATTTGCAGGACAACAACCAAAAAAAAGAGTAAAGATCCTTCTTACCAAGACCTCACACATGTGATGGGGACAGGACTTGGAATTTCACTAGTGTAGGGAATTCCCAGGTGAGGAAACCCCCTCTTTCAATGTAGATAGACACTTCTTGGTAATTTATAGTCTTAGAGAGTTGCCTAGAGCATTGAAAGATCAAGCAACATGGCCAAGGTCACACAGTCAATTAATTCAGTCTTTCTGGCTTCAGTACTGTCTCTCTATTTACTATCCACACCACATCTCTTCATATATGTAGCTAAAAGAAATCCAGTTTGGCTCAATGCAGCATCAGCGTTGGTTCATGTGAAGCAATTGGGTTTCTACAATGGTCCTCAAGTTGCAATAGGGATCTGCCCATAGACTTAAAATCTTTTTTGTGCATGCACAGTCCCTGTCCTACCCTTAGGATTTTATTTGCTTGCCAACAGGAAGCCACTGTATCTCTCCTCTTTCCTGGTTTGATCAGGAACTTTATAGTCAGTACCCCTTGTCCTATCCTTTTCCCTCTTGAGACATCCCTTAATGAGTCCCTTAATGAGATTTTACAGTCAGGCTGCACTGCCAACCAATCCTCAGCTCAGGGATTTATGGTACATACTACCCTTAGTTCTAGGGCATTTAGGTGGTACAGTGGATAGAGTGGTGGGCCCGGAGTTAGGAAAAGCTGAGTTCAAATCTGGCCTCAGACACTAGCTGTGTGACCCTGGATGAGTCACATAACATTGTTTGCCTCATTTTTCTCATCTGTACAATGAGCTAGAGAAGGAAATGGCAAATCACCCTGATATCTTTGCCAAGAGACCAAATGAGGTCATGAAGAGTTAGAGATGACTGAAAAATGACTTAATTGAACTCCTAGTGCTAACTCACCCCATCATCTCAAGGCCTCTAGAGAAAATAAAAGTAATTACTTCTCACTGAAAGGTTGAAGTTGCTTAAGCTAAAGATTTTTTTTGAGAACTGAATGTGTTTGGCAATTAAACAGCCATTTTCAATCATCAACTACTGCTATTTTGTGATGTAGAAAACTGCCTAAATCCATGTCTAGTTCATACTCTATAATTAATTCCCACAAATGTATTCAAGAACTTGATATTAGCGTTATTGTTGTTGGTTTAAAATTTTTTTAAGGATCCTTTTATCCTTCCCGGCCCCAATGCCCCCCACCCCCCCCCCAGGTCCCCATGCTTCCAGTGGAAAAACAATTTCCTTGGGGGTTGATAACGATTGAAAAGATGGGGACAACATTATCATGGGCTAGAAAAATGGAACAATAATGAATATCTATCTTTCAAAGGTCTAAAAGGCACAAGAATTCACTTTGTATGCTCCTTCTGCTCTGAAGAAATTACTCCCAAGATAGAAGGAGAGATAGAGCTGATACTTCTGAGGGGAAGAAAAAAAAGAGCTCAAATGGGTCTTTCACAAGAAAGTTCTATGCTTCCTTAAGAACTCTTCTTATCTAATAAGCCATATTGTGCCTCTATGCTTATGTCTTGAAACCAATGGATCTAAAGGGTTTTAATTACCAAGCATTTTTAAAGCCAGTGTACACAATATTTTACAGTGAGTATGCATAAACAAAATGGGAAAACTAAAATGGCTTATAAATGAGACACCTAAAAATCAAGCAATGAATATCTACAATGAATATCCACAACAGGTAATCACATTGGTGCTTACCAATAAGCACATTTGTGAATCAGAGATATTTCTATAATGAAAGAGAATAATTTATTAATGTAATGAATAAAGGAAAAAAGACATTGTTTAAGTGCTTACTGCATGTAAGGTACTGTGCTATGTAATAGGGATATAAATAGAAAAATAGAATCATCCTTCCTCTCAAGGAGCTCACATTCTAGTGACATGTAGGAAGTTTCAGCTGCCAATCATTTTTAAAAGTCCCGTAGACCTTAAAGTAGAGCAGCAAAGAAGGTAATAATGCATCCACTTGAGTGCTATTTTCACTGACAAAACCATCTGTTTCTGATGTTGAACCACTGACAAAGCCAAGGACTTTGCTGTTAAGTATTTTCTTTTCTGGCTCTTCAGGAGCTGTGGTTGCTGAGGAGGCAAGAACTCATGCGTTGATTGCAGATTTCAGGTCAAATTTCTGCAACCATAAAATGAGAGCGATGGAGTAGATTACCGCAAAGGTCTTTTCTTTCTCAATATCCATGATCCTTTGCAAGTATTGCCTGAGTCTAGATCCATAGTGTGAAAGACATGCGTATAAAATTCAGACATACTTGTGAAATTAAGCAGTTAGGTGCTGGACTTGGAGACGGGGAGACCTGAGTTTGAATTGTACACTTACTGGCTGTGTGGCCTTGAACAAGTCACAAAATGATTTGTTAATGTAGTAGCTGATAATCAAGAACCAGAACAGGTAAGCACATTTGTGAATCAATGGAATTTTCATAATGAAGGAGAATAATTTATTAGCTTAATGAATGAGTTAAAAAAGCATTTAATAAGCAGTTACTATGTACAAAGCATTGTTTCAACCTTAGTTTTCTCTAATGGGAATAATAATTAGCACATATCTCACAGGGTTTGGGGGGATATCAAATGATATAACATATGAAGCTTTGCAAAGCATTTTATAAATACTTGCTATCATTATCAAATTGACATTACCTCAGTCCCATCTGGGATTTCAAGGCACAGAGACAGAGCCTCATACTCAATTAATTTAATTTCAGTGTTTATTGATAGTATACAAATTGATCTGCTGGGCAAAGGATATTGAAGGTGTTTGTGTCCTGGCCATCCCATCACCCCATGGGACTTAATATCAGTTCTGATTCTGCAAGATAGAGCAGCATGCATGGCAGACTTCTTGCAATCATTCATGCTCAGTTTTTCAAGTTGAGTCTGTGTAGGGTTAGTTGGTTAGGATCTCTCCTCTCCTATTTAATACCCACAGAGTCTTTTATAAAATATGCCAATCTAAAGTAAACAGACCCCACTCATATTACAATACATCAAAGAGTAGTAGATCATATAACAATAGACACAAGAGTTAGTGCCGTTCCTTTGGTATCAAGAGCTGAGCTTACGGACCTTGTAACTTGTTTTGTTTCTCTCCTCTGAAGGAAAGGGATCCTTTCAAACCAAAATACATAAAAGTGATATAATTCATCCATAGAAACTAGTGAGTTAAGGAAGGCAAAACATTTTGTTTAAAAATGATTAGTAGCCATGATAATAAATATATAAACAAGATTCAAATTTGATTTGTTAATTTGCTAAATGTTGTCTTCTGCTGTGCACATTAATTCATCTTCAGCCTCGTATATAACCTCTAGAAGAAATATAGGTCTGTCCATGTATGTGTTTACACACACACACACACACACAGACATGCACATACATATACAGGACATATGTACATATATAGACAGATATATATAATGGATATATATATATATATGTAACATATATAGATGGATATCTGAACCATGAATAATGTTGACATCACCTAATCTTTATACTAAACACATCCATTGGACAATGTCTTACATATTTAAGAAGTCAGAACATCTAAATTTTTCTACTAAATCTTCGCTGTAATCTCTTAGGTAATGTTTTCACTATCTAACAGGTATAGAGAACAGAGCCTTTAAAATTTTTACCTATTAATAATAATAACAATAATTAACATTTATATAGCACTTATTTTATGGCAGGTACTACACTAAGTGAAATACATTATCTCATTTGATCCTCACAACAACCCTAAGGTTGCTATTATTCCCATTTTTATTTATTATTCCCATACCCAAGATGCTATTATTATTCTCATTTTATAGACGAGGAAGCTGAGGCAAACAGAGATTAAGTGACTTGCCCAGAGTCACACAGCCAGTAGTGTATGAGGCCAAATTCGAACTAAGGTATAACTGACTCCCGGCCCAGAACTGTATCCATTGTACCACTTAACTGCCCAATTAATTTAGGGCAATGTCAATACTAGGTGCTTTGAAATGTTAGGTATTAATTCATAACTATTTGTATTTTTTTTATTTTTTAACCTTTGTTTTAATGATTATCATTTTCATCATAGGTTTTTAGGTCACAATCTTTTTTTTAGCATTTAACATATTATAGAAATTTAAGACACACAAAGAAGATAAATTTTATACCTAAAGGTTGATATAGTGTTAGTAGTTTGCAGTATTTCTACCCCTTCTGATGGACTTTGTTCCTTCTCTCATAGTCTACTAGAGTGGAAACTCCTTGAAGGCAGGAATTGTGTCTTATCTAAATCTTGCATATCCCTCTGTGCCTAGCACAGTACTCTATACACAAGAGGTGCTAAATGAAGATCTAGTGACTGAATGATTCTCTCATAGTCTGAGATATGCTTAAGAGAGTGATTATGTTTAAAAGAATAGTTTAGAATTGAAAGCCTTGGTTTTATTTCCCCTTTAAAATCTTTCCAGTTTCTGTCACTCTAGTGATGGCTCCACTTGAGAAGGATCTTAGATCGTGATTTGTTTTTCACAATTCATAGAACTTTCAGGTTGCCTCTGCACTTGGATGTATATACGTCCCTTAACCAAGGAATTTGTCTGTATATAGCCTGTCCCTGATACAAAAATATGAGTCTTAGAAACAAAATGGCCAATTCTTCCATCACAAGTGGGAGGATTCCAGTGATACTAGTGAGAGAATATGGTTGATTCAGTTGTTGTTTGTTCTTCAATCTCAAAGAAGATCATGACATCAAGAAGATGAAAAATTCTGAAAATATGTGCAGTATACCACTTTTGTATATCTCTCATCTCTAGAAAGGGGTGAGAAGTATTCTCACATTTCTTTTTTGGAGCTAGGAGTATTCTTTGTAATTTTACAACAAATCCTTACTACTGAAGATAAAGTTAAGTGTACTTATGACAACTTGGCAATTCATCTTTGGATGTACAACACAACATATTTTAATGATATTTTAACACAAGCTAAGGATATAGAAAAATACAAATAGAGAACAAGGATGTGGCATTTCCTATAAAATGTAAACTCCTTGAGGGCAGTGACTATTTAGTTTTTCCTTTGTATCCTAGGGTCTTACACAATACCTTGCATATAGTGAGTGCTTAATAAACCTTTGCTGAACAGAATTCAATATGTGCTGTCTTAAGAAATATGCCCTCTATGTATTATTGCCCAGTGCAGGCCTTGGGTTTTCATTGTAACACAAATACAACATATCACAAAAATATTATCTGCCACAGAAAATAGAAAGTTTTTGGCATTAGGAACTAAAATATGTTTAAAAGCACCTCACATTGTACTGCAACCCTCACTGCCCCACTCCCCAACCCCCACACACGCACACAATCTCCCACCATTTTTCATTCTCAGGAGCTGTCTACTTTATCAACCCCCAGTTCTGTCCCTGAACCATTTTTTACTTTTTTTTGGTGAGGCAATTGGGATTAAGTAACTTGCCCAGAGTCATACAGCTAGTAAGTGTTATGTGTCTGAGGTCACATTTGAACTCAGGTCCTCCCTGACTCCAGGGCCAATGCTCTATCCACTTATTTTGTTTCTTTAAATAATTTTCATTTATATTTTTATTTCTACAATGCCAAAATTTCCCCCAGCATTTGTCCTACTTCCCCCTTCCAAACAGTCTTCTCATATATTTGAGTGGCTTTATGAGAGTCAAATAATATTTTTAAAGATAAAAAAAAGAAAAGATCAGTAGAGGAAAAAAATAAGCAAAATTGATACGTGGAAAAATTTGGAAAATATGTGCAATATACCACTTTTGTGTATCTCTCATCTCTACAAAGGGGTGAGGTGTGTTCTCATATTTCTTCTTTGGAGCCATGATTATTCTTTGTAATTTTACAGCGTTTTTTTTTTATTAGGGAGGGGGTGTTCTTTCATTTTTTTTGTAGACATTATGTATGTTGTTTTCTTGGCCCTTCTTATTTCATTCTGCATAAGTTCATATAGCTTTATCCATGCCTGTCAGTACTTATTGTATCCATTTCTTACAGTGTAGTTACATTCAAATGTCACAGTATTTTTAGCCAGTTCCCAATCATTGGTTATTTATTTTCTTTCCAATTCTTTGGAAACAGCTATCACAATGACTGCTGCTATAAATATATTGGTATACATGGAGACTTTCTTCTTATCAATATCCTCCCTAATGGTGGAACATCTGGGTCCAAAAATATGGACATTTTATTCACTTCATTTGTATAATTATACAATGCTTTCCAAATGATTCACTAGCAGTGGACTAGTGTGCCAATCATCTCATAACCCCTCCAGTATTCACTCTTCCCACTTTCAAAATGTTTTTTGTATGCTGCTAACCACTGCTTTCAGAACTGAAAAGTGAGAACAAATTGAGCTAGGCTTGATGAAAGTGATCAGTCTAAATAAATGCTGTCATTATCTGAAAAAGTGTGCATTTCTGTTTGCTCATCTGCTTGGTTTTGGTTACTTGAATCAGCTAATAACATGACTAAATGAAAAATCATTCTGTAAATGAGAATATGACTCTTCCAAATGTTTGATTCAGGCAAAAGGCGCTACTGTGAGTTTTGTTCTGAAAATATATAGAATAAAATCACAGAGTCAGAAAAATCAGAACATTTAGAGCTGAAGGAAGCTTTTGAGATCAAGTGTACCATTCTCATTTTACAGTAAGGAAAACTGAAGCCCACAGAAGAAAAGTGGCTCTACTTGAATTTCATAAATATTACAAGAAATTTGGCTTTTATTTATTTATTTATTTGCTAGTTGCATTCTTTAGTTTTCAGGTGAGCTAAAAAGAGATGAGCTACATTATGGACAACACATGGGATGTAACTTGAATTTCATTTTTCATTTTTTTATTGTTCTATTGGCCCTGTCCAGTCAAACACATGGAAGTAAAGATTATGGACATACAACACTTACCACTTAGCCAATTCATTCAGTTCAGGAGACCATAAGATTCTAGTATTTAGAACTGAAAGGTATCTTCTACATCATTGATTTTGCAGATGATGACATTGAGTCAGAAAGATCAAATGACTTGCCCAGGGGAGGGGAACCTGCAGCCTCGAGGCCACATATGGCCCTCTAGGTCCTCAAGTGTGGCCATTTGACTGAATCCAAACTTCACATATTCTGTGCCAGATTCTGGCTGGCTGACTGGCTGAGTTATTCATTTTTAGATACAACTAGAGTAGCAATAAATAATATCATAAGAGAAGCCAAATATTTTCAAGCATACTAGTATGGAAGTGATTTCTAACCTTTTAAATAAATGGCATTAGTAGAAAATGATAGAGCAGAGATCATGCCTTGCCTCAGTTGGCCATAGTGCTACATATATGTGTGTATATCCATAGCATAGCTTATATGCTAACAAAGATTTAGTGAACTTGGACCTTTCCTCCATTAATATCCTGGGTTGACATGCCCAGAGATACTATTCATAGTATTGTTCTACTTTTCTAAAATGCATCCTACTGATGCAATATTAATATGAATTTATAACCTCTCCTGCTATAGTGAGAGCACATTAGATAAAAATAACTTCCATACTGGTACTTACTCATATAATTTATATATTGTATATGGGTAGAGTTAAGGTTGGCCCCATATAATACCATAACTGGTTCAAAAATGAACAGTTCCATCTGGCACCGGGCCATTGAGTCTGAACCAGTGTTTGTTGGCACAAAATATATTTCAGACTACTGACTGTTAATGATTCTTCTATGTACAGCCATGGGGTAGACTTATAGAATCCCTGGGGTCATATACCAGGCCCTAGAGGAAGGAAGCAAGTCCTGACAGGAGCCAGACACAGGGAGAGCATAAGGTTGTTTTTTGTTTGTTTGTTATTTTGTTAGGTTTTTTTTTTTAATTTAGAACTAGAAAGGACCTTTGAAATCATCTAATTCAATCTTTTTATTTTGTAAATGAGGCAACATGTGGTAAACTGGGGAAAATTGGCTAGTCTTTGAACCTTTTGTTTTTTTAATTGTTTCAATCATGTCCAACTCTTCATGATTCCGTCTCAGGTTTTCTTGGCAAAGATACGGGAGCAGTTTGCCATGTCCTTTTCCAGCTCATTTTATAGATCAGGAAATTGAGGCAAACAGGGTTAAGTGACTTGTCCAGGGTTACCTAGCTAGTAAGTGTTTGAATCTAGATTTGAACTCAGATCCTTCTGACTCCAGGGCTGGTGCTCTATCTACTGTGCCAACCTAACTGTTCTAAGTCATTGAACCAGCAGTTAGAAATTAGTGCTCTAAATACTGCCAGACCAATGTGAGGGAACTTTTTCATTGACCTAAATGATTTTTTTTAGAATTAGTTGGGTCTGGGGCAGCTAGGTGGCACAGTGGATAGAGCCCTGGGCCTGAAGCCAAGAAGACCTGAGTTCAAATCCAGCATCAGACCAAACACTTGACACATACTAGCTGTGTGATCCTGGAAAAGTCACTAAACCCCAATTACCAAAAAAAAAAAAGTATTAGTTGGATCATTTTGGTACCAGAAAGGTATAGTCTGAAAGTCTTGAATTCTTGTAAAAAAAAAAAAATTCACACGTTGAAATTTTCCTGAGTTGGCTTATGCGATTGGGTTATATGCAACTTGTTCCAAGATTTTAAGGAGATGATAATTAACTGATTTTCTTCTTCTGTATCTAGGTTTTGACGTAATGGTGGGGAAGGGAAAATATAGATATTTATGTTGTATATGTGTGTGTTCATGTGGATACATTGTATGGATACATGTGTATGACATATACACAATATATAGATATGTCTGTATGCATGTGTACATGCATACATACATACACAGTCCTACATTTAGAAGAAGATAGACCATGGCACTCCTGTACCCTTTAGATACTCCACCCCTAGCATTTCCACCTGACCTGCCAATGTACCCTACACAACTGTGAGTCTTGCCCTTCCATCCACATTGCAGCTGAACTCTCCTGTACATATTAGAATGTGAGCTCATTGAGAGCAGGGGTTATTTTCTCTTTCTGTCCCTGGAACTCAGCATGGTGCTTGGCACATAGTAAGCACTTACACTTTTTCTTTTTCTTTTTTTTTTTTCAGCCAAAGACAAGGTTTATTAAAGATCCACCATATTAGCCAGACTGTTAAGGAATCTGACCACCTGTGAGTTATTGGCTAGATTGTAAAAATCTGAGCAGTGGCTAGATTATAAGAATCCAAACCCACTTAAACTTTTTCATTCACTCATTCATTCATTCATGGTCCAGTTTCAGTTCTTCCTTCTCCTCCATGAAGTCTCCTTTACCTTGCCCTCCAGATTCATCTCTCCTTTCTCTGATCTCAGTAGCACTTACAGCACCATCTGTCCCATTCCTCTGGCCCTAATCATATGCTGCCTTAGAATATTCTTCACCTCAAAGGCAGAGACAGCAATGGTGCGGTGGGAGTTAACAAATGCGGAATTAATTCCCAGTCCTGTTGAATTGTCTCAGCAAAATGCTGTAAACGATACAATGCCTTGTCAAATTCAGGCTTTATGAAAGTTTGCTAATGAGGGGACAGTGTTGTGCACTGCACTTGAACTCAGAGTCTGGTTCGGCCACATGGGTTACTACTGACCTTAAGCAAGTCATTTCATTTTTCTTGGCCTCAGTTTACTCATATTTAAAATGGTAGAGTTGGACTAACTGGTCACGAAGGTCCCTTTGAGCTTTGGATCCTATTTAAGCCCATTCTAGTTCCAAGAGAAGAAAGGTATTATAGGTCTGTAAAGAGCTGGTCACTGAATTTGCTCATTATGAAGGGTGGTATCATGGAAAAAATACTGAATTTGGAGGTAGATAACCTAGGTTCAAATCCAGAATTGCATATTTATTAAAAGCTAGCATTTATATAGTGCCATGGGTGCAAATCCAGGCTTTCATACTTAGTAAAAGCTAGCATGCATATAGCAACATGAGTTCAAATCAAGATTCTCGTATGCATTGGCTAGATTTTATATAGCGCCATAGGTTCAAATTTGTATTCTCATACTTATTAAAAGCTAGTATTTATTATAGCACCATATAGACCTTGTTTTATTTGATCCTTGCAACAAACTGGAAAGGTAAGTACTACTATTCTATGAATTTTACAGATAAGGAAACTGAGGCTGAGAGAGATAAGAGTCAGCAAGCTAGTAAGTATCTTAGGATTTGAACTCATTTCTTCCTGACTCCAGGTCCTTCACTTTAACTCTGTGTCATTTCTGTGACTTTAATCAAGTCACTTCATCTCCTTAGCTTCTATGAAGGTTTTGAACTAAGTGCTCTTCAAGGTTCTTTCCAACCTTGCATCATATGATGATAAATTTTATTTCTTTGTTCCCTCCCAACAAGTTGCTTCCCTGTCTCCCCCACTTTTATTTCCCAGTGTGTTCCTTCCCTCTACCACAGCAAAGCCCTGTTGGAGGGGAAACCAGCTGACTTAATTCAGTCAGCCTCATCTATTGGCAATAGGTCATTTAATGAAAGCCCTCTTGACATATCAATAACTCCACGTCAAAGTGCCCATTTGTTCTGAATAAGAATTGATTACATTCAATTAATGTAGATCATGTCACCAGGCAGTTAATTTAGATTGTCATAGGCATTCAGTTCATGACCTAGAATAACAGAAACTAACAAACATCCTATTAGTGAGAAGTGTCCTTGGGACAGGAAAGGACAGAAAACTCAGAATCTTTTCTTGTTCCATATTTTAATGCTAATTCCAGTAAAGGCATTTTCTCCTGAATGAGTAGTTTCTCCAATACGTAGTGTGAATGTGGGCAAACTGGGTATTAAATTGGAAGTAGCCTTCCCTCTCACTCTGGGGGTTGTAGCACATGGAATAGGAAGTAATGTTCTCAGTTGCTGAAATAGATGGCATCATACCACAGTGGTAGAGAAGGTAGTGATGATGATGATGGTGCACATTTAGATTGCACGCTATGGATTTCAAACCACTTGAGGAAATTGGTGTGTTAATATTTGACTACTTCAAAATAATAATAGATGGTAAATATATATAATATAGTAAATATACATAAAAATACATACAAAAAGCAATATTTTACTAGTTCAAAATTTTAATTCTTCAAGGATTCATAATTTAATCAACAACCCAGATATCCCCTTTACAAATTAATAGATGGCCTTTGAGAGTTGCTAGGGCTCAAAAAATTAATCCCATGGATAATCAGTCTCTTTGAATTTAACTAAACTAGTTCTTATAAAGCAAACATGCAGCCCATTCCAGGATTGATAACTGAAAGCTTACCAGCTTGATAGAACTTGCCAAAAGTTTCATGCCAGCCAGGTATACCTTCATTCCCCTCTGATAAGGTATAAGAGTATGATTTTGGCTAAGGATATTATTTCTTTTTTCTTTTAAATCAGGAAATGACTAAGGAAAGATTAAATGAGAAGCCCATGACCACACAGTGGAATTAGGACTAGAACTCTGGTTTCTTGACTTCAAATCCAGTACTCTTGAAATCTGTAACTCTCTTTGAGGTACCACTTTACTCAAGAACCACTTTCAGCATGAAGTTTTTTGTTATTCTCCCAGCAATTAATGCCTTCCTCCAAATATTTTGTATTCCCATATATTGATATATTGTCACCCTCCACCAAGTTGTAAACTACCCTAAGGCAGGGCATCTTTGTACCCCATCCACTTGTGTGGGACAGAGACCACTACTCAAATTCAAAACAAAGACTTAAGTACCTTGAAAGCAGAAAGGAGTTTATTGCTTTCTCATGAGAAAGGGTACCGCCCCTGGTCACCCTGTTGGTGTGGGCCAGGAAGGATGAGTACATACAGAAAGCAAGGCTTGTTTATACCCTAACTTGAGTTCCTTCTCCCTAACCCTCTTCCCCTTATCCCATTGGCTGGGCTTCAGGGGGCACAATCTATTCATGGAAATCTCCCCCAGCAACAGAGACAGAAGTTTGCCCAGAGACAAGAAAAGGCGGGAAGTCTTGCAATTTAGGTTGGGGTGTGGGGTTAGGGCTATTCTATTCTTTCTGCTATGTGCTTAAAAACAGGATCTGAGGGGGTTTTGACACGGTCAGAAGGGAGTGTGTTTCAATAATACAATCAAATTCCTTTAGAAGTCAATCTACAACAGATGCCTCCAATTTCTCTCCTCCCACTCTTCTTACTATCTGGCTTCTGACCTTATCTCTCTCCAAATGACCAGTGATCTCCTAATTGCTGCCCTTTGTGAGAACTATCAACAAAAACTATTAACCCTTTGAGGAGGCTTTACTTCTGAGAGATCATCTCTCACACACTACATCATAACTGTCACATAGTAGGTGCTTAATAAATGCATGTTGATTGAAACCGTTGCATTTTCAAAACATTTATATATGAAATATTGTAAACATTTTTATATGTGGAATCTTATATTAAGATTATATTATTATATATAATTATATTACATTAAATTATATTTGAGCTGGAAGCTTAAAATTATTCACCTTTTGTTCTCAAAGAGGACCAGTGACATCAAGAGGGTGATGTCTTGATTTACAAGTGAGTTGGATTTAAATGAGGCAGAGCTGTGCGAAATCATCAACCTCACTCTCTTCTCCAGGGTCATCTGAGTCCAGTGGCAAGACAAAGGTCAGGACAACTGGCGATGATTCCTAATGCATTGGGAGACCTTGGCCTTTCTAAGGTCTTTCCCAGATCTCGATTTCTCTGAGGCAACACCCATTCTGTGATTTAAGACTATAGTAAGAAATGAGGCAAAAGATGGCCTACTCTGCCTACTCAAAAAAAAAATCAAACTGGGAGAAGACCATCAGAGTTTCTGTCCAGAACAGAAACAATTGCTATTTACTTTCATTCTGACTCATCAAAACCCAAACAATGACCAAGTGAGACTTGGGCTGGGATCTATTTGTTGGCCAATCAGTGAGAGCCAGACTGATTTGGGTTTAAGGCAGGGTCAAGTAGCTCCATTTGAACCCCCATGGGCTTTTATCAAAGCCTGGTTTTCCAGAGCTCTATTTCAAGAAATCATAAACGAAACTACATGGGACAAAAGAGTTAATTGCCCCGGTTTAAAACAAATGATAGAATAAATAAGTAGGGAAGAGAAAATGATTCTTAAAATAATCCTGTGGGGTAAGTAGTATCACCATCACTATTGTAAGTGTGAAAAAAATTGAGACTCAGAGAAAGGTGACGCACCTTACAGCGACCCAGCTAGCTGATGACAAAGTTGGGCCAAGGGCCTACATCTTCTTTGTCCATTGATGTTTCTTCAATGTTGTTAACCTCTCTGAGTCTCATTTTCTTTCCTTCGTAAAATGAAGAGGTTTCCAGATGATCTCTAAGTTACCTTTGAGTTCCAAGTCCTATAATCGTATTATTCTTATTTCATCTGTGTTACTTTGCTGGGGAAATTAAGTTTAAAAGTTCTAGGACTATGCCCCTTAGGAATTTTCAATCAACAACAACCAGTGGCAAGTAAACCAGGCAGTGAGGGGAAGCAATGGAGTTGTAAAAACACCACAGAAGTTAGAGATAAATGTCAGTGCCTTCCCCAGGGAAGGTAATGATTGGTCAGTCAGCTTAATCAGGTTGCTGAGAGTCTTCCCTGTTAATGGTGTCTAAGGTTGTCTCTGCTCCAGAGAAAATCCCCAAGAGGCTTCTTGTCAATACCTGAATTAGAGAGTAAATTAGCATTATACAGTTCTCCAAGTTGGCAATTGTTGCCAGAACATATTAAACAACACCCTCCCCCCCCCCCAAAAAAAGAGAATTTGCTAAAGTTCTTCATTGACTTGAGGCAGTAGAAGTATTGTACAAGTCAGAAGACCTGGGTTCAAGTGATCCCCCCATATACTTCCCATTGTTGTGACTGTGAGCAAGTTACTTTCATTTCTCTGACCCTCAGCTTTCTTATCTGTTAAATGAGGAACAGAGACAGCTGCTGCTGCTGTTTAGTCATTTCAATCACGTCTGACTCTTAGTGACCCCATCTGGGGATTTTGTGGCAAAGATATTGGGGTGATCTGTCACTTCCTTCTCAAACTCATTTACAGATGAGGAAACTGAGGCAAACAGGGTTAAGTGACTTGACCAGGATCACACAGTCAGTAAGTGTCTGAAGCTAGATTTGAAATTATGAAGATAAGTCTCGCTGTCTCCAGGTCCTGTACTCTATACATTGTGCCACCTAGCTGCCCTATAGAAGCAACTACAGTGTGTTAGATAAACTGGTACTGGAATCAGGAAGACCTGGGTTTAATTCCTATCCCTGACCCATAAGGGTAGGGAAAAGTGACCCTGGGGCAAATTGCTTAATTTCCACTTGACTGAGGCTACTCTGGCCTTTAAATACCATGGTGGCATATGCATCGAAGGAGGGAATTCTCCACACTGGGATTCCGCCCAAAATCACAAATCCTCGGAGTGTTTGCAGGGTCCCCTTCCAGGAGGATAGTCATCATTCACATCCTATCTCACAAAGCTGTCTTGTAAACCTCAAAACACATCATGAACAGGAGTTGCAATTACGTTCAGGTATTGACT
The DNA here is from genome assembly GCF_900497805.2 of Vombatus ursinus. Taxonomy (NCBI): domain Eukaryota; kingdom Metazoa; phylum Chordata; class Mammalia; order Diprotodontia; family Vombatidae; genus Vombatus; species Vombatus ursinus. The sequence goes on from NW_020954630.1 coordinate 5,143,808, forward strand.
TCAACCAGTAGTTCTTTCTGTAAACTCTGTATGAATGCTTGGCAGCCTGTGAAATGTTCAAATGTATGGGTGATTTAGGTGCCTAATGGGCACGGAATATTCCTAGCATTTTCTGAGCTTTATAAAATTAATAATAATAATATCCTAGGGCTTTAATACTAAAAAAAAATTTAAGCAGCATCCTGCATTTGATGATTTAAAAAGTCTTAGTTCACTGCCTTCCCAGCTATAAAGACCTTCAGTAAAATTATCCCTGAAGGAACCTCAGAGTTGAAAAGAAAGAATGCATCTCTGGGATGCTGGAGCTCTCTCTGGTTGGAGGCCCAACTTTGCCACTGGTGAGCCTAATAGGGAACCAGTCATTTCAACTCACTGCTTTGCTTCCCCGATTTATGATCATTTCCCAATATGGTAATAATAATAGCTAATGTGTTTTCAAGTGCCTTAGGGGACACAAAGTATTTTCCCCACAATAATCCTAGTTAGTTATTATCATCTCCATTTTATAATTGAATAATTTGAGACTCAAAAGGCAAAGTGACTTGTCCATAGCTAGGATAGATGGATGGATGGATGGATGGATGGATGGATGAAGAAATGAATACATAAGCTTTTATCAAGTGCTTATTGTATGTACTGTGGGAAGCCCTGGCGATATAAAAAGAGAAGCAAGAAGCTCTCAAGGAGCGCACATTCTAGTAAGAGGAAAAGGCAAGGTTTAAAATCACATATTCTGACTCTTAAGACTAGTCCTTTTGCCATTACATCATGCTATAAGATTTCCATTGCCCTACAGAAAGGTAATTTGGAATAGTCAAAAGATTATTGCATGTAGAATCGAAAGAAATGGGTTCAAATATCTCCTATGTGACCTTGGGCAAGTTACTTAACCTTTCTAAGGCCTCAGTTTCCTCATCTGGCGAATGAGGGGGTAGGACTAAATGGTCTCTCATTTCCTTTCCAACTTTAAATGAATAATCCTTGGTCTACATTAGAATAAGTAGTATTGACTCATGTAACTGTTATTTCATGGCTTATTTACCAGAACATCAAATCATGCCTCCTGGGTAAGTCACTTAACATCTCAGCCTTAGTTTCTTCATCTACAAAATTGGGATAATAATAGCTCCTACCTCCCAGAGTTGTGAGGATCAAATAAGATTACATATGTTCAGTGTTTTGCCAACCTCAAATGCTAGCTGTTATTTTTATTGTTGTATTAATAGTTAACCTATAAAGTGGGGACATTAGTCCTATCCTTTAGGACCAGTCTCATTAAAGGGTTCCCTCGTGTCTTGAAACTTGATAAATTAATGTTGAGACTTTTGGATGAATGGTAGTTGATAAATACAAGGTAGCAGTACTATTTTGTAAGTAGAAAAAATGGAGACATGCCATCCCCCTCCCCCAAATCATCTCGCTTACTTAGAATATAAATTCAGAGTAGAAAGGGACTGATGCTTCCATGTTCTCCATAGGTCATGATCTAGTACCAAGCCATTGTGGACACTTACTAGATATGAATAGGTGGTATAATGATGTGTGGTATAAGAATGTGTGGTGGAATTGGCTTTCTTAGGAAACTAGAATTTTCCATTATTCTTCTTTAGCATTGCTGTCCAGTATCTTATTAAGTACTTGCAGCTCTGCCCAAAGTCCTAATAGACATTATACTTGTCACTTATGACCTTACAATTTAATTCACTAGATCTGCTCAGATCTCCACTTGATTATACCTAGGCAGACAGTCCCCATGTCCACAGATTATTTCCAAGACTAATAAGAAATGAAGGCATTAAATATCATACTGAGGTATCTAATTCAAAGGTGAGATCAGCCTTTAAGTCAGAATTCATACTGTATGAAACTAGGTAAAAGGTCCTGATTGCATTAGAATGGCCTCCTATAGCAATAATTTCCAGTCTTTTTTTGTAGTTGAGATACTCTTCTCAGAGACACTATGGGATTCACAATACAAAGTTACAGTACAAAATGACTGTCCTATATTTAGGGCAAGGCAGAATGGGAGAGAAAAAAATCAAAGCTGTAGTTGAGAACTTGAACTCAAAAAACCTCAGAGGCTTGTAGAGAAAGAAGGCAGGAAATAAGCATTTATTAAACACCAACTATGTGCCAGGTATTGTGCTATATGCTTTGCAAGTATCTCACTGGATTCTCACAACCATCCTGGAAGATAGATGCTACTATTATCACCATGTTATAGATGAAGAAAATGAGGCAACCAGAGCTTAAGCGAAAAAAGAAAACAATTAGGGTCACACAGCTAGTAAGTATATGAGATTGGATTTGAATTTATGTCTTCCTGACTATAGGCTTAGGACTCTATCCACTATACCACCCAGGTGCCTTACTACCTATGTGACTTGTTAAGTCTTTAATGTCCTAGGACCCCTTAAAATCAAGACAAGCTCAGAGAGGCTTATCACCAAGGAGTTAACCATTAAGGAATGATGAAGATTTTGTGGCCAAAGTATTTCGTGAAAATATCTCCTCAGTTGCAGTGATGTTACAATCTGTTCTGAAGGAGGGTATGCCTAAATCAATGAAATCACAGATCTTTTGAATTAATTTGGATGGAGGAAGAACAGCTTTTTGAGAACAAATGATGAGCCTTGATACCCACACACAAAGTTTAAATGTGCTTCTAATGTTAAATGCTTCCACTGTTCCTACTCAGATCCATATCCAAGATGAAGTCATTGGGGCTTTGTCCAGGGAGCCAATCACTGGAGGCGGGGAGACTTGCATTTCCTCCCCACATAGACATTCTTCCTCTTCTGGTAGAAAGCCTACACACACTTCTCATAACCCTGTACAGGTCTGCGCCACATACTGTAAATGCATTTGTCCCCACCTCAGTTATTCTTACATCATGTGATCTGGAGCTCTCATCGGCTCCACCCCACCAATACACCACTTGCTAGAGGGTTTTCATTTCCCCTTCTAATGCCCAAGAAGGGTTGCAAACTGATTTCTCCAGCTGATGAGCTCTCATTTCAATTGTCCTGTCTTTGCATCACTGTTTCCCAGCTTCACCCTCAGGTGAAATAATTTCTAGTTACTGTTGTACATCTGCTATAGACACTGGCCAGTCTCTAGCACAGGGTCAAAGTGGACTGATCACTATCTTGATAATTTAAGCCCCCAAGGGAAAAAAAAAAGTTGAATGAAAGAGTTTAATTTTCCTGAAATCTCCAGGAAATTGCTTCCATTCTGTAAAAGTCCTTTGTGTATTTCCCCACCACACTCAAGATCTTGGGTACTTAGGGTCACTGTCATGGAGGCTTTCGCCCTCAATAAGTATCAGCCATCATATCACCATCCTTCAGGAGCATTTATTGAGCCCCTGTTTTGCACTTGGTACTTAATGGGCAGTATAAAAGTGTCCTAGTTAAGGATACCCCCCTGCAATTGAAGACAGTTGGGACAGTTGCAGTCTTGACAGTCAGTGTGGACACTAATGCCAGTAAAAGAGACATAAGCAATTGAATGAAAACTGAACTAATAACACAGGATGAAATATTTTCATTGGGTACAAGAAAATATAACAGAGCAGTGGGGAACAGCTGTGTTTTTATATAAAGAAAAATTGAGGCTAAGGGAAGTCAGTAGCTGCCTTTGGAATAATCCAGCTGAGCACAATAGGAGAAGTAGCTTTTGGGAGCTGTGTTAGATTATTCAAAGAGCATATTCTCTGCCCTATAGGAATTGACATTCCAAAGAAATGTCTCTGGAACAGAAAGATACTACACTCGTGTTCCAATTCTATTTCTTCTTGTGACCAAAATATTCTGTCTATGGTGGTGGTAAAAATAATTTTATTATAATTTATTTTCATATAAGGAATCAGAGTGTATAGGTTAGAAGGCTGGCCAATCTTGGAGTTAGAGATCTCGGTTCAAGTTTTTCCTCACGCTAGCTTTGTGACCAGACCAATGGCTGGTTACAGCAACTCTCAGTGCCATCCAGAGTACCACACTGAAAACCTTTGGTTACCAGAGAAGTGGTTGATAAGTTTCTACTGGGCCCCCATCCACATAAAACCCAGGTCAACCATAACCAGCACCAAAAAAGGGGGGAGGGGATTATAAAATATCTTTTGATAGTAACTAATCATGAGTCCAACTTGTTCTTATTTTCCTTCAGGATTGACTCCAGTATGGGTTTGGGATCTCATCAACTAACTGATAAGTTAGTTGGCAACTTGGGATGGGGTCTAGGGAGTGGGGTAGAGGAAGTTACTAGAAAAAGTTACAGAGAAAAGACAGTAAGTCTGCTTGGCCAAAGATGAGCTCAGGTCAGTTCCAGATTGATAGCTGACTTTTGTACAGTGTTTTCAAGGTTTACATAACTTTACACATGTTTCTCATTTGAATCCCACCACAACCTAGTGAGGCCACAACCTAGTAAGGCAGGCGCTGCAATCATAATTAGACTCATAGTATAAGGACAAGAACATTGACTCAAGCTCCAGAAGCTTTGGGTTCAAATTCTCCCTCTGATACTTAATACCTAAGGGCAGTTTGATGGTGCAATGGATAGGGATTTGAAGTCAGGAAGACCTGAGTTCAAATTCGACCTCATATAGTTACAGGCTATGTGACTGTTAAGGCAAGTCTCTTAACCTCTTTTTGCTTCACTTTCCTCATCTATAAAATGGGCACGATAATAGAACCTCCCTCCCAGGATTGTTGCGAGGATCTAATGAGATAATTATTGCAAAGTGTTTAACAGTGCTGGGTACATGGTGTGCACTATACAAATGTCATTGTTATTGTTGTTATTGTAATGGTTATTATTACCTTGGGAGCTTGAGCAAGTCATTTAACCTTCTTGGGAGTCCTGTGAAATCAGATGGTTGGATTAGTTGGCCTCTGAGGTCTCTCCCACCTCTCAATCTATTATTCTGTGAAAATGGGGCTCAGACATTAAGCCACTTGTGCAGAGACACACCACTAATGTCAGAACTATAATTAGAACCCAGGTCTCCATGCTCCACATCTAGGGTTCTTGCCACCATAGCACAATCACTATTTTATATATCAAATCATTTGGGGGGGAGGGGACAGTTGTTGAGGGTTGGAATAATCTGGTTGCATAATTCCATTTGCGGAGGGAACCCCCAGTGTGGAGACTCTCTCCACCACCACAACTTTGCTATAACTTCTAGTCTTAAAGGATTGTCTAGAGCAGAGGTGGGGAACCTTCAGCCTCAAGGTCACATGTGACCCTCTAGGTCACAAACTTCCTTAAGTTTGGATTCAGTCAAAGGGCTGCACTTGAGGACCTAGAGGGCCACATGGGGCCTCAAGGCCGCGTGAGACACTGAAGGGTTAAGAGACTCGTATGCCACAAGGTAGTATGGAATTGGTGGGGAGTGGAGTTGGGCCTCAGTCTATATATACACTGTGCCATCTTATCTCTCCATGACACTTCTTTTCTTCCTTGTGGTAGGCTTCCTTCCCTTCCTTTGTTTTTATCTCATAGGCACCAATCAGTTTAAATGGATGACCTTGGTCAAGAGCCATGGGGCACCTGTGTACAGCAGCCAGAGCATCAGTTCCAATTAAAATCACAGAACATTCAATGGTTGGAATAGCTGTGCCATTCTGCAGGCTGCTTGGTTAAAACAAAGTCCCGGGGGAAGGTAAATGGGCAGGGCTTTTAGGGAGCCAGTTAAATATATGCCATCCAAGAGCAAAGCTACTACTGCAGCTCATTCAGGGACTAAAGGGGGGGGGGCATAAGGATGGCTTGTGGAGTTTTAATCCACCTTCCAGTCTCTATGTGGCATTGGGCAAGTCATTTAATTTGCTTCAGTATTTTCTCCACCTGATAAGGGTGGGTTGACTGCACTTCCTCTACCAGCCAGGCCTGGAGTGGCTGTGAGAGGATTAATTATTTAATGACTGCAAAGTGCTTTTAAGATAAGAGGAGTTAATTAGCATAATTAGTCCCCACCTTCCCTGATGTGAGAGAATGACAGAGCCTGGAGGAGTGTCTTATTTGAAGGGATGCTGCACAGATGTGATAATTCTGTTTTGTTTTGTTTTTTAATGGTAAATAATAAACACTGCCACAGGCACTCTGGGAGCAAATCCCAATGAAGGCTAAGTATAGAAAAGACATAGCTGTCAGGACAGGGTTTATTTATTCAGTAGTCACAGGGTTGTGTCCTATGCCAATGGACCCCTGTAGACCTGCAGGGCAAGGGACCCTGGAGTGGGAAATTGGGAGACTTGATTCTGTTGCAGTTCTATCACTCACTAGCCAAGTGACCTTGCAGACAAATGGCTAAACCTTTCTGTGTGTCTTTCTTTATCTATAAAATATGCGGGTGGAGCTAAAGAATCTCTAAGGTTCCTTCCAATTTTAGAAGTCTGTGATTACTTTTAAATATAACTTAATGTTATTTGGACTTGCAAATAACATAGAGTATATTGTAGAAGCCTAGATGAGAGATTTGTGGGTTGGAAGGTACCTTAAATATCAACCAGTACGAGCCTCTCATTTTGCAAAAGAGGAAACTGAAGTGGAGAGAGGGCAAGGGATTTGCCCAAGGTTGCACAAGTAGTAAGCAGTAGGGCCCTTCTCGCTATTCCTCGAAAATTAACAATTTCCAGCCTTCAGAACTCCTCAGTAAATGCCATGGGTTATAGGGACAGGATATACCTTGCTGGGAAGAGGAATCAGGTCCTGAGGACCAGAGGCATTTTCCTTGCTGCCAGTGATCTGTCTCTATAGCCACATGCTCTTCTAGCTTCTGAACCCCATTACTGTTGCTCCTAACTAAGATTTTGGTTTAGTATCCTGACTCAGTGGGCACATTTCTTCCTCTACCTGGGCCTCAGTTTCCTCCTCTGTAAAATGAAGAGAGGAGGAGGTTGGACTAGATCAAAGATTCTTAGCTTTTTGTGTGTTACGCACCCCTTTGACAGTCTGGTGAAAACTGTGGACTCCTTAGAATCATATTTATAAATTCATACAATAAAATATTTTGTTGTTGTTGTTTAGTTGTTTCAGTCATGTGCAACTCTTCATGATGCCTTTTGGAGTTTTCTTGGCAAAGACACTGGAATGGTTTGTCAATTCCTTCCCCAGCTCATTTTACAGATGGGGAAATTGAGGTAAACAGAGCTAAGTGACTTGCCCAGGGTCACACAGCTAGTAAGTGTCCAGACTGCCAGATTTGAACTCAAGAAGATGATTCCAAGCTTAGTGCTCTATCCACTGCACCACCTAGCTGCTCCTACAGTAAAATATGGAATATTACAAGAGGAAACCAATTATATCCAAATAAAGTTATCACAATTGAAAATAAACAAACAGGGGGCAGCTAGGTGGCGCAGTGGATAGAGCACCAACCCTGAAGTCAGGAGGACCTGAGTTCAAATTTGGCCTCAGACCAAATATTTGACACTTACTAGCTGTGTGACCCTGGGCAAGTCACTTAACCCCAATTGCCTAAAGCTTAAAAAAAAAAAGAAAAAAAACTAAAAAAAAGAAAAAGAAAGAAAGAAAATAAGCAAACAGAAGCTTCTTGATTGGGGATAAGAACCCCTGGACTAGATAGTCCATGAGGTCCCAGCCACCTCTAAATCTTATGCTATTTTTTCCTATCCTGAGCTTAAATTATGTTTTTCACTTCTACTTTAGCCCCAGATCCTTCTCTAGGTGGTTCTGACCAGTGTGAAGGTCCGACCCGGGCTCCAATTGCCCTACCTCTCTAAGCAGGTTAATAGGAAGGTCTTGGAACTCCATCTCTTTTACTCAAATTAAGACTGATATATCATAATTTGCCTGTAATGCGCTATGTCAGTCTTATTCTCATTATCAGTGTTATAAAGGGTTTCTTTCCTCTGTATAGTTTAGTCTTGGTCATGAGAAACAGCATTGAGATACCTAAAATGTTTCTCAAAATAGAAAACCCAGAGAAAGCACACATACTTTAGCATTTGTGTCCTCAGGGTTTGGCACAGGGCCTGGCACGTGGCATCTGTTCCTCCCTCTCTCCCACCTTCTATCTATCTATCTATCTATCTATCTATCTATCTATCTATCTATCTATCTATCTAATAATATAACTAACTACCTAATTTGAATCTGAAACTATCTAAGTCTCAGAGATTTCTTTATTACAAGCTCCCATTTCTGACTGAGATCAACAATAGATTGTGGCAAATATTCTGTATCTGCCTCAGGCTTTATATTTCAATTTTTTTTTCTGTCAGAAGAGTAGAGGGTATGGAGTAGTGTTATGGGACAGAAGAGCATATCAGTGGTGTCTTTTGTAATGTACAAGGAGATTTTCCTGCAACCTCTACAAAGTTCCAGGGCTGTTGGGGAGCACAAAATCCATCAGTAAATATTTATTAATTATGTACTATGCTCCAGGCTCTGAGCGCTAAGCACCAAAGCCCTGAATGGAGCAGGGGCTGCAGGTGTGCCTGCTTCTGGCTTGGTATTTAAGTACTGACATTCTTTGATGCTATCATTGCAAAGACTTGGTGACTTGTGCGTCCTGAAAATACGAGAAAACCTGTAGTATGGCAAAAGGAGCCCAGGATTTGAGTCAGCGGACCTGGGTTCAAATCCTACTGCCTTTGTCACTAAGTCACGTAATTTGTCACTCATTTTCCTCATCTGTTAAGTGAAAGGATTGTACCTCAAACATCTTCTTTCAGAATTAAATCTCTGATCCTATGGTCCTATACAACAAGCCCAGATTTCAGGAATGGTGTTTCTGTATCTTTGGATCAGGCCTTAGCCTAGCCTATAGAGAGGGGGTGAGCAAAGTGTGGCAGGAGCTTCAGTGGCACAAGTTTACTCTCCAGAGGGGAAGGTTGGGACTAGGAGGAGTGGAAGTGCCCCAGTCACTGTGGCGTGGGCACCTGGGTCTCTGTGGCTCCACAGGAGTCTGCTCAGATGGGGTTGAGAGTCTTCCATAGCCCAGAGCTGAAGGAGTAATGATGAAGACATGAAAGCTATCTATATGAATTTTGGCCAACATTCTGTTCCCAAAATATGAAATTACATCTTTGGGCTCTGTGCCTTTGCTTAAACAAGCAGTTCACAAAGTATGGTTCAGGGACTGCTGGCAGTCTCCAAGACCCTTTCAAGGTACCCTCAACATCAAAACTATTTTCATACGAATACTAAGGCATTTTCATTTCTAATGTGATAAAACTCAATAAGTATAACCCACATAAACAACAGAAATCCCAAGATGATAAAATTTGAGAACGGCTGGCTTAGATTACCACTATACTTGCAATGTTCTCCCACCTCACCTCTGCCTCTTATGATCCCTAAATCTTTTGAAGGCTAGCTCAGGTGTCATCTCTTAGAGAGGGCATCCCTGCCCCCCCCCATTGTTAGTGCACACCCATCTCCTTGAAATGATTTTGTATTTACTTCACTTATATTTTGCATTTGCTTATATGTCTAGATGTTATATTGCCCCAATATAACTTAAGTTCCTTAAAATCATAGTTACCTTAAACTAAATCATAAAATCATACATAAATTAAATCACAGTTATCTTAAAATCATAAATATCTAGTAGGGTTGTCCTAACTCAAAGTTCCATATTTTCTTCTTTAGGCTATTGCTTCTTCCATGTCTATTTTTATTTTTATTTTATTTCCAGAGCTTCCGCCTCCCAACCCTACCACTCATCCCATGAGAATTCACAGCTATTTATCATTCATTCTCTTCAGAGCCATAATTGGCTGTGTCAATGGAGTTTTTATTATATGATGTTAATTTGGCAAACCTACCATTAGTCTCTGTTAATAACCTCTATCAATTCTTTCTCATGAAGTTATAATATATTACTTGACCCAAATGTTCCCCTTTCCAACAAAGGAAGAAATAGATTTATGTTAAAGTTGCACTGGAAATCCCATAATTATGGAATTGTACTCATCAATAGAGCAGTAGTATCTGAGCTGCCCCAGAAGAGTTTGGTTACCCTAGCTCTGAAATGGGGTCCTCAAAGTATTCTTTGGCCCCTTAGAGGTCTAGGCTATGAAGGGAACATTTTCTAATGTATCCAGGTCAAAGTCTAAGTCAACAAGGGGTTACAGAAGAGGGCTCAGAAATATCCTTTTCAACCTCTCCAATATCTAGGAAGGCACATACGTGGCAAATTTCTGAGGGCTGAGAAGGAGGAAATGATATGAATATAAGAACCTGGAAATGTTTATTGTAGAAAAATATATGTATATATATTTATATATGTAATCTTTATTGGCAAGGCACCCCACAGAAAACAAAAATTTCATAGTGATTTTCTAACACTTGAAAAACATTTTATTATGGAAGCAATAATCAATTTAACTATAAGAACCAGAGTATTTACATGTCCTGACATTTGAATATGGAAGTGTTGAATCATTTGTTTCCATTTAATGAATATGGAATTTCTACAGAAGAGGGAAGTTTTATTTTTAAGTTTTTGTGTTTCATAATTTGATTAGTTCTGGGTAAACAAACACAGACACATACTCACATGCACATGCCCCCAAAATAAACCTTATTAACACTAAAAGAATTGTGTAGTGGGAAAGGTACTGGATTTGGAATCTGGAAAGCTGGTTTTAAATTCTGACCATAGTATTGACTCACTCTGTGATCTTACACAAGTCTCTGACTGTCTGACTATTTCTTCCTAAATTTCTAAATCTACTTACTTAATTTTGCTCCATTACTCCTGTACAGTTATGACTTTGCCAATGATTTGAAGTGCAATAATTTACATGAATTTTAGATGGAAAATTGACACTTGCACTATGTGCAAAGAAAAGGTTATTTGGTTATCCTGTTTATAGCAAGTAAAAAGAGCAGTTGGGCACATATTGGGATTCAGATCACAACTTGTTCTTATATAGAGTATCATTAAACAGGTCCCCTAAGACTGTCTTCAATGTAATAGTATTTTTAAAGTTAGTGCCTATAAAAGTACAAAAAGTTTTATAAAAATCCAGATTTTTCTAGTAATTCAAACTTGCCTTACTTGCAATTGTTCTGAAATTATGAGATTTTGTCATCTTTTCTATCTTGTTCTCTTGATTTTATCCAAGATGTAGAATGTTATGTCCCTTAGAATAAGATAATGCGGGGTAGTGGGTAGAGCATTTGGCTGGGACTTTGAAAAGAACCAACTAAGTGATTTCTAAGGGCCCTTGCAGTACTATGATTCTACTCTAATAAATATTCAACAAATATTTTTTATTCATTATTTTGGGTCCATCTTTGTGATTTCATTGGCACTGGGAATGCCCATCTAGGAAATTCCCTCCATTAATAGATCAGCACCTGTTCTAAAATTTATAATTTTAGCTCTCTGGGGCCCTGAGAAATTAAGTGACTTGCTCAGAATCACAAAGCCAATGTATGTCAGAGATATATGACCCCAGGTGATCTTGTATCTAAAAGGTCTTCTACCTTCTATGAGATAGTATCTCTCATTAATTGAAGAAGAAGAAGAAGGAGGAGGAGGAGGAGGAGGAAGAGGAGAATGAGGAGGAGGAGAAATAATAAAGGTTATAATATTCTTCACCAGCCCCAAGGTCAGCCTCAGGTACATTTTTAATTCTTTCCCCAGTGCACAATTGGGTTCTTCCTCCAAAATCAGACATCTCCCTGAAACTTGAACCTCATCTTCTATGAGTATCACTGTTTAAGGTCCTGTTCTTCACTTCACAACACCTCTGCCAAGGAAGCAAGAGGAAATTGACTTAAATTGAGTGTGAGGGATTTGGGTTGAACACAAAGTAGAATTTCTTGATAGGAAGCTTGTTAATCATCAGAATGGTAGGTTGTATGATGAACTTTTCTCTCCTTGTGATTGATAGTAAGATGAGGTAAGGTATGGTAAGGAAAGGTAAGGGACTATTAAATTTAATATTAGAATGAAGTCTCATCATATATGCTTGCTGCTTTAGGGATACTTTTTTAGTACAGGCAGGAAGATGAATTAAATGACCTCCCAAGATTATCTTTTTAGAAAGATAGAAGTCAAGCCAACCAGGAACGCGATATGCTTTCATTCAAGGTTCTGCAGAAAGATTTCCTAGTCTTCATTACTGATTATAAGAATGGTGTCCTGGGAAGAAGACTGGATTTAGAACGAGAAAGCCTGTACATGATTGCTAACTCTGCTCCCTGTTAGCCATGGGATTCTTGTGAAATCCAACCCCCTTTAGGGGAACCAGTTGCCTCATATTTAATGAGGGGATTGGACATGACTGAGCTCTAGAATTTTCTCCAGCTGCAACGTGTTGTGATTCTGTTCATAGCATATAGAGATTTTTAAAAAAAGTATAAATAGATAAAATGAGTTTACCCAATTGGAAGTGCCTCTTGATGCCATTTTGTTGTTTCTGTGTCTCACAGCTCAGAATCCAGTGGCTTTGAATAAATGGAACTGCATGGGAGGAAATGCCAGGGTATTTCGAAAGATCTTGACAGGTTAGAACATCAGGCTGAATCTAATAACATGAAATTCAATAGAGAAAAAGCTAAAATATTACACTTGGTGTGGGGGAGGAATGGCTAGACCAAAGTTTGTCTGAAAAGGATCTAGGGGGTTTAGGGGACTACATGCTCAGTATGAGCCAGAAATGTGGAAACAGTGACTAAAAAAATCTGTTATCTTGTGCTACATTGAGAAGCACATGTATGGAGGCTATAGTCATAATGTGCTCAACTCTAATCAGACCATGAGCACTCTGTGGTCTTGAGTACTGGGCATTCTGAGCACCAGAGTTTAGGAAGGCCATTCCTAATGTGAAGAGGATACAGAAAAGAGCAACCAAAATGGTGAAGGATCTTGAGTCCAGGGTATATAAAGTTCACTTGAAGGAAAGGAGAAAAAAACTCAGGGTGGACTCGATATCTTCAAGTATTTGGAGCGTTATCTGTGGGAGAGGGAATGGACGTGTACTGTTTGACCCTCTAAGGGACAGAACCAGGAACAATGAGGAGAAGTTGAAAGGAGGAAAATTTAGGCTTGATTTCAGGGGGGAAAAAAACAAAACAAACCTTGCTAACAATTAGAGCCATCCAAAGGTATGAGGAACTGCCTTGAGGAGCCATAGCTTCTCTTTCATTACAGGTTAATCATAGGACCGATGGCCTCTTGCTCCATGTGTTATATTGGGTATTTCTAGTGGGTTACACTAGATGGTTCCCAAGATGTGTTCTAACTCTAAAATAATGGGATTTGATGAGTGTGTGCAGATAGGGGTGATTTTCTTTGCCTTTTGTTTTGTTGTGCTCATTAATAAAAATATATTTAGTTATTTAAAAATAAAAGGAAGAAAGAAAATGCCAGGGTATCCTACAAATCTTTGAGAAAAGAAAGGCCGTAGCACAAACTGAGCCTTTACATGTTACATTAAAGGGCTTCTTTACTCATTTGAAAATCTATCCAGTAGTTTTTATTGACTCTCTATTATGTCCTAAAGAATGAATTGCAATAATACATAGAGTTCTTCAAGGTAGGTTCCTTTATTCAGTCTGCTTTCAGACCAGAAGAAGGAGAAAAGATAAAGCAACTGTTATTTCCTCTCCCCTCCATCTCCTCCAATTTCCACTGGTCAAAAATGACTTCTAATATGAAGAGTGGAGAGGGAGAGAAAGAGAGACAGAGAGAGAGAAAGAGAGAGAGAGAGAGAGAGAGAGAGATCAAATATACCATATATGAGTGAATGAATAAATAAATGAATGAATGAAAAGTCTTATTAAATACATCCTATAGGTCAAGTACTGTGCTAAGCAGTGGTGATACAACTCAAAAAGCAAGATAGTCCTTGCCCTAAATGAGTTTATATTCTGTTGGAGAATACAATGCATTAGACAAAACAAAATAAAACAAAACATGACTATACAGCCATCCTTGACTGACTGAATCTCTCTCTCTCTCTCTCCCTCTCCCCCCCCTTCCCTCCCTCCCCTCTCTCTTTTCAACTTTTCAACTCCCCATCATCCCCACTTTCTAAAGTTTCTCTACTTTCTTGGTGCTCTGACACATATCACTCCCAATGTCATCATCACACCTGGCTTCTATAGTTATTTCTTACCCTTTTCGCTTCCATTGTAACTAGAATGGAATTTTCCAAAGGGAACTTCTACCAGGAACCAATAGGAAAAGAAAACACATACACAGGGATAGAAATGGAGGTATTGATAGAAGATACATTTCTTATCCTCTGGCCTAATTGGCTCTCTGTCTGGCACCACTGCCACCAGTGTCTCCATATTGCTATTTATCTTTCATATGCTTGTGTGATTGATCTTTCTAGAGTTATACCCCCTCCAACTCACTCAAAAAGTCAATGATTTCCTATTGCTTCCTGAATTTGTAGCCCATCATTCAAAGCCCTCCACAAATGGGCAACATCTCACTATTCTATCCCTAACTCAGACAGTACCCCATGTCTTCCTCATTTCTCCAGACAAATACTCACTGTTCCCTACACTACAGTAATACTTTCCCATCTCCTTTTATCCCTTATACCTGGAATAACACATTTATGACACTTCCTCTTGCTAAGAACCTAACATTCTATTAGTGTCTAGCTCAAATGTTACCTCTTCCAGACTTGAATGAATAGAACATTTCTTAAAGGCAGAGGTGAGGAGGGAGCATATTCTAGGAATGATCATAAATGGCTTGTGCTAATGCATGCAGGGGTGGGCAGTGGTATGTCAAGTTCAATGAATAGCCAGTAGTGCAATTCGGCTGGAATGCAGAATTCATAAACAGCAAGAATGACAGATTGAAGCTAGATTATAGAGAAATTGAAATTTCATATTAAGGTGTATGTAGTTAATCCTAGAAGAAAAAAAGTTCCCTTGCTCTCTAGTTTAGCCCTAAAGTGTTCCCTTTACCCAATCCCTCCTTTAGGATCCCAAGAGGAGACCCACTAGAAAGGGGATTTGTAACTTAGGGTCAGTGAGTTTGCTTAGCTTTTTTTTTATATAACTATAATCCAATATAATTGATTTCCTTTGTAATCCTATACATTTAAAAGTATTATTCTGAGAACAAATCTGTAATTTATACTGAAATGCCAGATGGGCTCATGACTTTAAAAAGGTTAAGAGTCCATATGCTTATATCATGAGATCCTACCCCAACTCCCTACAACCTCCAAACATATGCATCCTTAGTGAAATGGGACAACAAATGTTCATTTATTAAGCTGTCACTCCCAATTGGAGAAGAATATCACCCTAGATACCAAGATGCCTACACATCAGGGCCTCCTTCCCATTTCTAAAAGGTTAACATTTCTCTGCAGTGACCTTTAACAATGAAGACCAACTTCTGCTTAACTTGTATTTGGAGGTACCAATGATTCAGAAATCATAACATCAGAAACTCCTGTTGATTTAGAGAAGGTGGTAGGAGAGAGGATGCTCATCGAGAAACTACAGAGCTTAAATATGTTCATTACTAATGCCTATATTACATTTTCTCTTGGCTTTTAAAAGGCCCTAGACAACCAGTGACAATCCAATGCCCTGCAATTTCCAGATAGTCTGGCTGCTTTATCCCATCTTGAATTTGTGATGCACTATATATCACTACTCTAGTCATGTTCCACTTCTGCCCAACATAATAAATATTAAGCAAGTGCTATGTACTTACATAATTCGCAGAATTGATCGGCCAACTTAAAAGCTTGATTCCCCAACAAAAGAAAATGGAGTGCTTTGTGCAAAGGTTAAATGCACAGTTTAATTGGCAATTGTGCATTAGAAACCTATTGTAAAACGATCACAATTTGAGGAGAAACTACAGATAGCAGAGTCGGGGAAATACATTTTCATTGTTGGCCATTAAAGAAAATCAGGTCCTGGAATTTAAATGAAAAATGAGGCAGCATCAGAGTCTGGTAAATGTCTCATCTGACTCTATCAGTTCCCTTCCTCCTCTACCCTCTTTAGAATATTGAAAATGAAAAGCATGGCAAATCCTCTGGGCAACTGAAGACTATTTCAGGCTATGTGTACTTATGGGATTTTAGGACAGCTTGTCAGGAAAAATAACAAATAGCCAACCATAGGAGGGAAAAAAAAAAGACCTAAGCTGCAGAATCTTGGAGATAATAGGCACGTACTACTTAAACTGAAAAAAAGAGACAAGAAAGAGCTAGGTCCTGGGAAGCTGACTTGGGCTGAGTTGGAGCATATTACTTACAGTAACTGCTTCCCAGAGTTGGTCAATAGAGAGCTGTGCTGAAAGCTCTGGGACCCTAGGGTTCTACCCAAAGGGCACTGAGTGAAAATGGTGACTTATTTGGACAGAGCCTCTGTGAGAAGGCAGCCATCTTGCCTGAGAGGATCATAGTGTTAGAAGGGACTTTGGAGGACATATGGTCCAATCCCCCCATTTTACAGATAAGGAAACTGAGATAGAGAGAGGATCTATGACCTACCCTAGGTCACACATAAGAGGCAGGATTAATTACCTTCTTCCTTAAATCTGCTAATTTGCCAACTGATAATATTTTGTCATAACTCACCTTCTGAAAACCTTTAGTCAACAAGCTGGACAGGGAGAAATGACCAGTATAGGTTTATTATGATTTGAGAATGTATACTTTGGAAATGATGTACATATATCCATATGGGATCAGCTCTGGTAAGTTTCTGGAAGGAGGTGAATTTTCATCTGAACTTCAAAAACAGGGTCAAGGGGAACACTGATTTGTAGACTGTAGAAGTGGGTGGTATTCTAGGTTAGTAGTATAACACTGTATAAAGGCATGGAAATAGATGGGAATACAGTATGAGTGGAGAAAAATAAACAGGTTTGATTCAATATATTAGAGTATACTTTGGAAAGGGTTACAAATGAAGCTGGTGACAGGCTTACCTCTATATAGTAGAAAGAGCAGGAGTAGGATTCAGAATATGAGTTTGAGTCTTGGTGCTGCAACTGATTCCCTGTAACGGCAAATCATTTCACCTTTTGGTGTCTCAGTTCCCTCAACTGTAAAGTAGGAATAAAGATACTTATACAAGCTACCTCACAGTGTGGATATGCAGCTCAAATGGCATGATGTATATAAAGTGATTTGTAAACTGTTAAGTGCCACACAGATATAAGGGGAGTCAAGGTAACATAGTGAACTGAGTGTTCGACTGAGAAGATGGATAAATCATTCAACCTGAGAAAACTCTTTAATATTTTAAGTTAACTGTGCTGCAATCTGCATCAGGGAAGAGAGAGCCCATGCTGAGAAAATCACAGGTTCCCATCAATGATATTGATCTATTGCTACCATTAACCTCTTTAGAAGATTTGTATTCAAATTTCAGTCCTGACAGTTACTACCTGTGTGATTGCAGAAAGTCATTTAAATATCCTGAGCCTCAATTTACTCAATTGTAAAATGAGGGCAAAGCTATTTGTACTGCATAACTCGTAGCAATGTTGTGAAGAATATAACTTGAGAACTTTAAGGCACCATATAATTATAAGCTATTGTCACTAGACCACCTCCTCTGTTTGACATGAAAGCTATAATTTGATCAGGTGCAGGGAGCTGGGGAAGAGGAGCAGGAGTGAGTTTTCATTCTGAGCCTTTGGCAAATCAGCTACTAACTATGCCTCCTGGAATATGTACCCTCCTATACTGGTAACTTAGATGCTTACACTTACTGGAACAGAAACAAGGAAAGGCTGCCCCAGGGGACCATTCTGGAAGTGTCTCTGATTTGTAAGTTTCAAAGTCTACTAGCATTTCTTTCTGTGGCTTTCCTTGCCATCCTTTATCACCTTCAGGGAGTATATGAAATGAGCAGAAGGGTCTGCACTGAAAAATTAAAACCCTCTGGTCATTTCCAGCCACTTTGTATAAGTGATAGATGAAAAAGAAAGCCCTTCTTCAGATCTGATTGAAAAGTTGCCACTTTTCAATAAGCAGTAACTTAACTTAGTCTTCCACCCTCATAAACTAATATCATAAATACAGAGAAACCCAGCTAGAAACCATCCCAAATAATGGTAATCAACTCACTCATTTGGTAGATTCTGCAATAGTTTTGATGTAGTTGTTGTTGTTTGAAGTGATCATAAGAAAGAAAAACCCAGGACAGGAATCCATTATTTTCATTATAAATGGCACTGGTGAGGCCCTTGTTTTCTTAATTTAATCAGCTCAGGAATGGAAAGATAGAGAATGCATTCCCACTGTGTTCAGAAGGAAGTGATTCTGAGGAGAGACGGCACTGTCAACTTTATGACCAGTGTTTGTCAAAACTGAAGGATTAGTGTTTGTAGGCCTGTCGGACAAGTAAACACATCGACTACACCTTTTCTTAGGAAAGAGACACAGGAGGGCTTCTAGCACCTCTCTCACTAGCAGGTTCGCCTTTGATCTGCTCAGACAGGAAGACAGGAATGTAGTCATAATAAGGGGTCAAATAAGCTTACTTTATTCTAGTCTAGTATTCTCAAAGGGAGTTTGCTGATAATGGGAGCACCACCTCCTACAACATTCCCTAACAACCCTTCTTGCAGGGGCCAGTGTGAAGGGGGGCAACTACCCCTCAGTCTCAATGGAGTCAATCAAAACCAACACAACTTGTGCTCTTCCCTAAATCCCCTCAAGCCTCAATGGGGGTCGGTTGGCCGGTTGAGGCAAACCCACAGATTCCCCCTCCCTAGCCTTGATAGGAGCCAATGAAGGCACTGCACGTTCACCCCTATGGGGGTCCCCAGTCACTGACCAGTGCCCATTTACTTTACAGGGCAACAGACAAAGAAGGCATATCGCCAACAATAGCCTCACAATTTTACATCACTTCATCCTTATATCTACTGAGAAACTTTGGTAGAAACTACTTTGAACCTTGATCATGAGAACTCATATCTAACACCTGGGAAGTAGAAATTGTCATGGCTATGGATCCTGGGAAGAAAACTCTAAGAAAGAATAACAAAAAAGCCACTTTACCAAACACTAAAATTCACCTTGCTTAAAAGGCCCCTTCTGTATTTAGATCCATTTGGTCCATGGACTGCAAACACAGTACCACTCACTGGAGAGCATAGTAGCTTGGCACATGAACGCTGAGGCCATAGGATGCTGGCTGACAGACATGATGTATGTTGCTTCCCCAGGTTCAAAACCTTTCTGTCTTTTGTTGATTGTGCCTTTAAATACGAGGTCTTATGCTCAAGCCAAGAGAGCTAAGAGTAGAGAAGAATTCAAGAGTTCAATTGTGTTTTCTGTATTTGATTAACTCTCCTCCTTTTTTTGATTGTCTGGAGAAGAATATATTCAGGACTGGGTAGCAGAGAGAGTTCCCACTCCCAATGAGCCATTGATCCTTGATATTTTGATCATATTGCCTCCCCCTAGATAAATTTGGCTCCTCCTACTGTCTCCTTCTCTCTTTGAACCCGACTATATTGAGAGAAACCCTGCTTGCTCCCCATTTATTCTTTGCACAGTAGCCTGTCTAACACTCATGAACATCTACCTCGGAGACAGAGACAATTTGTATCCCACAGCGACCTAGCTGCTGATTTGTTGGAAATGTGACCAAGGAAGAAATGTACTTCAGGAAGTATCTTGCCCTCGATTCCATGGGGGAGGAGCTGAAGAAGCATCACGGAGAGCTCATATCCAGGCTTACTGAGCTGCTGGGATTTCTAATTAAACGGTCCCCTACCCACTATCTGTAGTTCTTTCCCACTTACAGTTGGGTCACACAGAGCTTTTGTGGTGTGTGAGAATGCCCCACCACTGTTTCAAGTGAGAGGGGAGTTACACTGAGTCATAAATCTGATGGTGCCTTCTGTCCGGATGGTGGAGACAGCCAGGAGAGATGAACAGTTTATACTATGCCCAGCTCTATGAAAGAAAACAAAAGCCTTGCTCTTAAAAAAAGTAATTGCTTAGGAATGAAGGTTTTTTTTTTTTTATTGGTGACTTCTTCATGCTTATCCATCTGGGAAGGAAAATATTTTTGCCACTTTCCTGGTTTCCAGGCCAGTAGCTCCTATGTCTTCTTATAGCACAAAGGGAAAGCTGATACCAGAGTAACCTTTGTACCTAAAGACAAATGATTGTCCTATAATGACCATAGTGAGAGACTCCTTTTCCTATCAGTCACCCGTTTCTTTCCTGGCCTCAGGTGCGTTGACATGACCATTAGCAGAATAGTCTGAATACCTGAGCCTTGTGGGACCACTGGCCTTGCTGGGTGAGGCTGCTTTGGGCAAAGCTTTCTCGGTAAGAGCTAAATCCTTTTGTCTGGGTCCTAGGCAGAGACACCTTAAAATGAATTCTTAGAAGAAGGCTATTAAAATGAGATTCTTATAAGAAAAGTCCAGAAAGAAACTGGTAATTCCCTTATTTTCTGCAATATCTATCCAATCATGGGTAACTGTAGAGGTTTGGTGATTTGAGGAGAGTAGAATTAATCAGTAAGCTTTTACTAAATATTTCCCGAATTGCCAGGATCCGTGCTACAAAGATACAAAGACAAGGAGACAACATATACATAGATAGGTACATAGGGAATAAACACTTGGTAGTTTGGATGGTTGCTGCTGCTGTTGTTGTTGTTGTTGTGGAAAGTACTTGCAGCTTGAAGGGGGGGGGGGGGGCGGTGTCCAGAAAGGTAAACAATAGCACTTGAGTTGGGCTTTAAAGGAAACTAGCAATTCCAGTGGTGAAGATGAGGAGACAGGGGGCTAGTCAGTACAAACCATAGTCAGGAGATAGGAAGATTTCATAGCTTAAGACTGCACTAAGATTTCTGGAACAACCTGGAACTATATATGTATGTGTGTGTGTGTGTATACACATATATATACATATATATATGTATACATATACACACAGAGTATATATATCTTTCTGCTTTTATATACGTATATATGTGCATATACATATACTCATATATACATACACACACACTATATATGTATACACACACACACACATATATATATACATCACTAGAGCCAGATGTTCAAAGAAAAAATAAAAACCACCATTAATCATTGATCTTGAGCTTACATTCTAATAGGTATGTATGAGACATATAGAGTAGATGGAAGATCTTCAATGCATTTGTTCAAATGTCCTCAAACCTCCAAATACAGACCCCTTGTGGGGAGAATTATTACTATTGCAAATGATACTTTTATGGAGGGTGGATGTTTCTAGATATATACTGTACTGAAACATAAGATTGAGGGGTAGAAGAGGGCTTAGAGACCACTGAGTAATCCCAACCACTAATTGTATAGGTGAACAAGTTGAGGATTGGAGAGAAGAAATAACTTACCCAAAGTCACCCAGCTAATGAGGAACAGAACAGGGATTTGAACCAGCAGAATCTGACTCTAAATCCAAGATGCTTTTCCCACTGAACCTTTACACTTGATAGTGAGCAAATTGGATGACAGATTCTCTGCCTCCAGCCCACTCTTTTCTTTTCCTGGAACCAAATTGAGCCCTGAGGTGGCAGTTAAGGTAAATGTGGCCCCTAAAGAACACCTGTTTGGTTGGAAACTCTCAAAGGTTTGCAGGCACACAGGTTTAACGAGCAGCAAAGTCAGTGTTTATTTGAAAGGGTGACACAGCTCTTAGAAGCCACCAGCACACTCGAACACATTTCAGATCTGTGTTGAGGTTTGAGATGACAGGAGTTTTTAAAACCAAAGTCCTTCTGAACATTCCAGACGCCCAGTTCACCCACCAAAGTATTGGACTTTGCAGCTATTTCATCTCGGGCTATTTGAAATGGAGATTTTAGAAATGAGATTTTGCTACAAGGGTCTGCTCAAAAGGAATATTACTTTGCTCTTCAATTCTCCTGCTCTCATGGAATTTTACAAGGCATTAACCCTGCTCTTCTGAAAAGAGAAACCAAGACTTAATTAATGTTGGTTAGAAGTTAGAACAGATTGGGTGCAAGTACACCAGGCAGTTTGGTTAATTGATAGGTCAATGAATGCAGAGTCAGAAAGTCCTGATTCATATCCCACCTCAAACATTTAGCTATGTCAGCCCAGGCAAATCCCTTAAGATCTCTCTGCCTCAATTTCCCCATCGGTAAAATGAGAGAGTTGACCTCCATGGCGTCTAAGTTTCCTTCCAGTCCTATGTCTATAATCTTACAGTAAGTTATATAGCAAAGGTAGTGGAAAAAATCCTGGGTCTCTTATAAAAGGACATGGATTCAATTCCCCATGTGTCATTTCACTTGTGTGGTTTCACTTTCCTTATCTATAAAATAAGAGAGTCAGATGAAAGAGCTTTCCGGTATGGACTTTCCCCTCTCTTCCCTGCCCACTCCAGAATGGAGGGGCTAGAATTCCAGAAAGTGTCCACAGTGGAGGTAGCAAAAGAACACCAATAGCTAATACCTAAACTCAATGACTGGGTGCCAGATAATAAATAATTTCAGTTCACATTCATATAGGGCTCTACAATTTGCAAAGCACTTTTCTCCTAACACTAAGAGGTAAGAAGTACAAAGAAACTAAAGTTAAGAGAGTTCATATGACCCACCTGTAGTCACAGGGGTGGCGAGGCATACATCTTTCCAGACTTCTTACTCCAGTTCTAGTGATGGATTCCCTATGCAATCTAAGGTTTATGTAACTTATAGAATATGTGTGTTTAGCCTCGTCTATTATATGACTTCAGAGGCAAGTGTTAACGGCAGTAATAGGATTGAAGTAAAATTTGCTGAAGTTGTTTAGGAATGAATTGACCATGATTCATGATACCCACTCACCAGGCAGGAGCTTGCTGGATAATACAGTTTATTTCTTTCTGCTCTGAATGTAATTAATAAAAAGAGGCAAAATAAATCATAGGAGATAAAACATTATGCATTAAAAATCCATTTATCATTTCCCCCCCAGTTTGTCAATAGAAAACAAATTAGATGTTTGGCTGAAGCTTGCATCCTTGGATTGTTGTCTGTGCTTCTACCATCAAAGGAAAGTTGGCCCTCTTGAAATCAGCTAGGGGAAGCCAAGAAAAAAATGGAAGAGATACAGTGAGCAAAATTAAAATGTTTGTTCTAGGGACATTGAATTTGACTCTCAATCCTAAATAGGACAAGACAGTTGAGGCTTTGTCCAGGCTGGGAAATTTAGCAGGTGTCAACATCATGTTCCATGGGGCATTTTGTCCCAGACCCATCCTTCCCCTTACGGAAATGGCAGCAGCTACCATTAGCTTTGTCTACCAGCACCCTTTCTCCCCTTCTTGCTCCAACTTGGGCCCTATTCCCTTCTCTACCTACCTGTTGCTATCCCTGAGTAGAAGTAGTACAAGCAAGTGTTCTCCCCTCCTCTAACCCCATTACAGCCTCCTTTTCAGCAGAATAGAAAAATCAGGGTATCAAAAAATACTTCTCCTTTCCCTCATGAGCTATATATCCAATATATTTGTGAAGCTGAATTTTTCCTCCTCCATCCCCCAAGACTATATCCCAGGTGAGCCTTACCACCACCACCACCACCACCACCACCATCACCACCATCACCACCATCACCACCAATCTATTTCAACTAAAAATAATTGTAACTCTATTGATAAGGAG
This sequence comes from Vombatus ursinus, assembly GCF_900497805.2. Taxonomy (NCBI): domain Eukaryota; kingdom Metazoa; phylum Chordata; class Mammalia; order Diprotodontia; family Vombatidae; genus Vombatus; species Vombatus ursinus. The sequence continues at coordinate 5,167,427 of NW_020954630.1, forward strand.
AAGGGAAGTGAATAAGCATCTGTTTATTACCTACCATATGCCAGGCACTGTACTAAGTGCTTTACAATTTTGTTTAATTTGATCTGCACAACAACACTTTGAGATAGGTGCTATTGTTATTTCCATTTTACAGTTGAGGAAACTGAGGCAGAGTTTAACTGACTTGCTTACTGTCACACAGCTAGTAATTGTCTGAGGCTGGATTTGAACTCAGCTCTTCCTCACCCCAGTCCCAGAGCCCTATCAATTGTGCCACCTAGCTACCTCTAACTGCTCCACAAGACCCAAATCCTCATTCACACAACCGTGGGATCAGAAGATTTAGAACAAGACTTTTTAACCTGGGCTCTGTAAAATTTTAAAGGAAAAATTGATGACTGAATTTCTGTATAATTGGTTTCCTTTGCACTACTGTGTATTTATTTTATGCATTTAAAAACTCTTCTGATAAGAGGTCCATAGGCTTCATGAGACTGCCAAAGGGGCCCGTGAAACAAAAATCAGAAGTTAAGAATCCCTGATTTAGAACAAAAAGGACATGAAAGAGAATCTAGTATAATTTCATCACTTTGTAGTTGAAGAAATGAGTCCAAAGTGGTGGAAGCTTTGCTCAGGGTCACAAAGCTAGCAAATGACCAATACTGGGTTCTAATCCAACTCCACCAGTTCCAAACCCGGTGCCCTTGCCTCTATGTCAATCTGGCATTCTTTGGCGTTCGAAGATTAATATACTTATGTGCCCCTTTTGCCCCATCTCTGCAATTTCTCCCTCAAGGCAGTCATACAGAAATTTCTGTCAGCATAAATTGAGCAAGCTTGCAGATTGTATTCAAAGTCATTGATGAAGGCAACTTTAAGAGTAACTTAAAAATCATATTGATAGTCTATGAAATCATTTGACTAATTTATCTGTTTTCTTTTAGTTAAGTGCCTTCCATGTGTTTTTAGCATTCCTAATGCATGGCAATTTGAATTATTCATGGCACTTTTTGGGGGCTGCAGAAACCTTAATATAGCTTTTGTTTCCTAATGTATTTGATGGACTCTTTTGTGTACAGACACATTATATGGGTAATGCTGGCAGGAAAGTAAATTTTAAATTATACGGTTTGCAATCTTGTACAGAGGGATGGGAAAAGATGATTCATCATTTTTCTTGCCTTCCTGTTTGCAAGTCTGCCATGCATCCGGATAATTCATGCCCTGTAACCATCTTTTAGCTCATCTCCAAATGCACCTTTGCACCATCATACAATGTGTAGACAGAGCGTTGCCAATCCAGTACCATAAATCATGTTTCTATTAAAAAGCAGGGCCACCCAGGGCCTAAAGAGCTAAAAATACATCGTTTATGTGGATATGGTCACCTCTGAGTACCCAAGGTAACAAGAAACTTCAGCATTGCCTACTAAAGAGACTCTGGGATTTAAACTGATGTATTTGTGCTCACAGAAATACTTGTGCTCTGAGATACCAGTGCTCTGAGATCATCAGAAATCTTCACAGATCTAGGATTGTAGGAAAGGGACCTCAGAGATTATCTACTCCAATCCCCTCACTTTATAGATGAGGAAACTAGAAAGGTGAAGCAAGTTGTGAAAGGTTTATATGGATACTGATAGAGTAAGGTTTACCCAGAATGACTTGTGGATTTGTAAATCTATGTGTCTGGGTATAATTATAACTATGGAAGGACTATAGTTAATCAAAAGCTTGAATTCATTAGATTCCACACATGCACACTTGCACACACACACATGCATATACATGCTTTTAAAAAAAATCAGAATTATTGAAGTCTTTTGTTTTTATATATCTTTATTTCTGAATATATCTCTCCTCCCCCTTCTTACCCATTGAACCATTTTTCATAACAGTAATTAAAAGAAACAATGGAAGGGGAGGTGTTCAGCAAAACCAAATAACACATCAATTATATCCAACAGGATGTGCAATATTTTACTCCCAGAGTCCCATACCCCTGCAAAGAGAAGTTGGGGTGTGTGTGACTTTCTGTAAGCAAGAGGCATATATCATTAAATAGTCTGGAAAAGGGATTTTTAAAATTTTAATTGTGAAGGAGGAAGAGAGAGTAAGTATACTAGGTTCATTCTACATTAAACCCAATTTCCCACAATTACATCTCTAGTCTTCAACAATGATATCAAAGTACTGTAGGAACTTCCTCTATGTCCATTAGTCTCTGCTTATTAATATAAGAAAGTGAGTGGAGACATTTATTAGAATGATTTCAAATAATAATTTTCTGTTTTGAGCTAATCAGAAAATACAATGAATAAGGACATTTCCAATTAAACATGGTTGCATTGTAGTTGTCTGTAATTATATACACATATATTTGTGTGCATATATTTACACATATATTACTTATGTGTGTGTGTATTTATATTTGTCGCTGTTCTTGCTCAGTTGTTTCAGTCATGTCTGACTCTATGTGACCCTATTTGATTTTTCTTGGCAAAGATACTAGAGTGGTTCGTTGTTTCCTTCTCCAGTGGATTAAGGCAGCAGAGGTTAAATGACTTGCCCAGGGCCACACAGCTGCTAGAAAGTGTCTGAGCCTAGATTTTGAATTTAGGGAGATAAGTCTTCCTGACTTCAGGCCTGGCACTCTATCAACTGTGATACCTAGATGCCTATATATGTGTGTACACATATGTATACATGGGAAAAGATACATATAGATGTGAAGTAGGATACGATGAAAAGAGCCTTGGATTCAGAATTGGGAGGTAGTATTCAAGTGCCAACTCCCACACCTTCTCATTGTGTGACTGTGGTAAAGTCATTTCAACTTCCCGAGCCTGTTTTGTCATCTGGAAAATAAGACATTGGTAGATGAAGGGGTTGTATTAGATGGTCTCCGAAGAACCTAGGTAGCACAGTGAATAGATGGCTGGCCTTGGAGTTGGGATGACCTGAGTTCAAATTCAGTTTAGACACTTATTAGCTGTATGACCCCCGTCAAGTCACCTGACCTCTGTCTGCCTCAGTTTCTTCTTATGTAAAATGGGGATAAGGATTGCACCTACCTTCAAGGATTATTGTAAGAATCAAGTGAAATAATATTTGTAAAGTATTTATCACAGTACCTGGCATATAGTAGGAACTTAATAAATGCTTCCTTCCTTCCTTCCTTTCTTCCTTCCTCCCTCATATTTGATAAAAGCAGATATTTAAACACATGCCTCCTGACTCCAGATCCAGTATTCCAACCAACATGACATATTACCCTCTTTCTTATAAGTGAGTTTTCCAAATAACTGATGTTTACCCCTACAAGCACACAATCAAGATTTTTTTTTCTGAGCAGGTATTACATATTTCCCTGCCCTCTTAAGATTAGCATTCTTAACATAATTTAGATTTTTCTTGGTGACTCAAGTTTATTATTTTAACCATTAATCATTGTACTAAGTCCTTAAAACATAACAATTTGGGGGGTCTCATTTTGGTTTTGTGTCCATCCTTACTATTGCACTAACAGGTATTATGAAGTGGAAAGAATACTGGCAGGTTCATGAGGAATCTTGAGCTCTGGTCCTGGCCACCCTCCTACCTAGAAGTATGGCTTTAGGCAACTCACTTCATCTCTTTGGCCTCAGTTTTCACATCTGTCAAATGGGGGTAAAACTTATCCTAGGTATCTCATAAGGATGCTGTAATGATCAAATAAGACAGTGTATACAAAGTTATATGTAACCATGAAGTCTCCATGAATGTTATATGTCATTATCACTGTAGTCCTTTCCAGTTAGAACATTTTTGGGCTCAATGAATTTTCCTATCATGGATCCAACCTCTTGCACCTCCTTTTCTAATTTGCTGCTTCTCATCTGCTCTAGGTTTGGAGGTCTGGTAGCCAAATCTGTTAAAACCGAATATCATTTTAGTCAAGAAGCTTTGAATGAATACCAATGGCCTTTCCTGTGGAATAAGTTAGCAGATTTTTAGTGAAACTCCTCTGGGCTGCTGGCTCTTTAAGCAAGTTGGGGACTTATTTTGTTTTTGCTTATTTCCTATTCTTTATCATCTTCCTGATATAGTTAAAATCCAGAAAAGCAAGGTGTTCCTGTAGATAACACTTCTAACTTATGCTTCATTAAAGACTAACATTTGTAGACTGTTTTCTCGGTGTCTGGCCCTGGCCCAGCCGCTTAATATTTGATACCTCTAATTCCCTTACCCTTACCACTGCAGAATTTCTTTTTTCCCCTTATTACTTCTGCTAAACCTAGCATATTTGATGACCTTTCCAGGCCTATGATTCAGAAGCTCAGTTTCCTAGAGATAAATCACTAAAAGATAGCTTAACTGTTGAAAATTTTATTAAAATGGTTATTATAATGGCTTTATTACTTGCTGAGAATTCTAGAACTCCTCTCCATTCCATGTAAGTGAGCCATCCAAAGGCAGCAGAAGATTGCTATTAACTTCAGCTGAATTAAAAGTGTGGCTAGATGACGAGTGCTGGAGTCGATCCCAATCTATGTCAGATGTAATGGGCGTATTAGAACATGCCCAAGTTGAATTAATCCAAAGTTTAAATATGGCTCTTTTATATGATTAAAAAGAGGAAAGTTCCTTCTTGATAGTTTGTAAACACAGTGAATCACGGAATCTCAGAATCAGAAAGGACCTCAGAATCCTTCTAGTCCAATTCCCACAATATGCTGGACAGATAAATGATCAACTAGCCTTTGTTTAGAAACCTCTATTGATAAGAAATATGCCATCTTTCTAAGAGGGCAGCCCCTTTCTATGTTGGAATGGCTCTAATTATTATATTCCTAATATCAAGCTTAAACTTGCCTCTTTGTTCCTTCTATCTACTGCCCCGGGTTTTGCTTTCTGAACCCCAAAATAGCAAGTCTTATCTCTCTTCTACATGACAGCTCTTCATGTACTGGAAGAAAGTTATCTGGTCTTCTTTAAATCTTTACTTCTGAAGCCCAAACACCACCACTTCCTTCATTTGATTCTCACTGGCACCTGGATGCTGCTGGACCTACTCAGTAAGACTTGAGTTCAAGTCAAGCCTCAGTTGCTTACTACCTACCTGTGAGACCACAGGCAAGTCACTTAACCTCAGCCTCAATTTCCCCATCTGTAAAATGGGGGAAATAATAATACCTACTTTCCAGCATTGCAAACCTTAAAGTACTGTATAAATGCTAGCTATTGTTATATGACATGGCCTTGATGTCATCTATCATGCAGGTTGTTTTCTAGATACTCTCCAGTTTACCAGTGCCCTTAATAACATGTGATGCCTAAGATTGAATGTAATGTTCCAGATGTGTTCTAACCAGGATAGAGTATAGAAGCACTACCAAAATTTGCATTTGTGTCTCTAAATTTAGAAAGCACAAAAAGAAGCATCTGCTACTAAGCCTTTTCTCTGACCTTTGGGATTAGCATATCTTTGACTAAAACCCCATGTCAGACCACTTTCCTCTCACTGTCCCCTAGAGCCACCCTGGATATTTTTACCTCCATACCTTTACTCACACAGTCCCTTCCAAACACATGCATATTCTCAAACTGGAGAATATCCCGTCCAGTCTCCTTCAGCCCACTCAAATCCTAGTCACCCTTTAAAGACAAAATGAAGTTTGACTTCTTTCATGAAGCCTTTGGCAAGCATTCCAGTCCATCACGTGCCAAACACTTCATGCCTTGAGAACATTCAATTTCCTCTCACTGGAGGTTCTTCAAATTAGAACTAAATGACCAATAATCAGTAGTCATCCCCCTTTATAGAGGGGATTCATGCTTCAGGTAGAGGTTGGACAAGAACTATATGTTTTCTTTGATCTTTCAGATCAGATCCATCTGTGATCTCATTAATTTAGAAATTCCTACCCATGATGCAGATGCTTGCCTATCCCATGCTACTTTTGTCTGTGTCCTCCCATAAGCTCACAATAGGGGTTTCATCCAATGTGCTGCAGGCCTTCCTTACTTGATGTATTCTTTGAGTTCATACTGCTTTATATTGTTCCCTGATTGTGTATTAATCAAGGATTTATTGAACACCAACTATATGCAACTTGCACCTTCCCTTCTTTAGTAATTTAAGCTCCTCAGGATCAGGACAGGACCATATGTGTCTAAATCCCTTCATATAGCTTCCCATGCCATTGGCTATATTTTATATCAACACTTAGTAAATTTTGAAGCAGCAAATTCTCCATTTAAAACCTCTAATTAACTGCATTGGTGAGAATACTGTATTGTGTTTGACTCAGTCTCTTCCATTCTTGCCAGAAGTACTATCTGGCATATATTTAGGTATAAACTCAAAGTGAATTAAAATTGCATTCCTTTTGGGAATTTGGAAAAAATATTATGAATTTTATTGCGATAGCTATAGATACCCTCGGGGTTTTAATGTCAGAGGGAGAAACAAATGGGCTAGAGCATAGCTCTAAAGAGATCAAAGTTATGGATTCAATCCCTGTACAATGCAGGGAAAAGTCTGCTCCACAGTCCCAGTTTATACCTATCCCACTTTCCCTGAAGTAAGACATGTCCAGCCAAGAGTCTATGGTTGGGAGTCATCCATAATGGAATAGTAATGATGATGGATTCATTGGCAGGGGTACACAAACAAATGGCGAGGTCATGGGAAATAAAAAGGTTGATTATCAACAGCGAGGGAACAGAGAGAAGTGATAGTCATGTCCAAAATCTGGAAATATAGAGTGGTAACAACCAAGAAAGCCAAACAGACAGAAGCAATCTAAAGTAAGGCATCCAGGGAACTAATCTTCCAAACATGATTGAATTCATCTTCAAGGATACATTTTCCAATTTTATTTATTTGTTTTCCTAAATATACTATCATTCTTTTAAGCCATCCTTTAGTCTTGATCATCTGTCAGTGTTTCAGCTGTTGATTCTCCACTAATGCAATAATCTGGTTCTTTTAAAACAGTTCCTTCTACATAAAGGTGGATGGTATTCCCAGGTCTTACAAAGACAGCAAAGAAGAGAATCAGAGTGATTCCTTGTGAAACCTTCCCCATTACTGGAAATACAACCTGAAGTACAAGTCTCACTGACAATGGTTTATAATTGAAAAGTAACATGTGCTTTCTTTTACTTTGGATTGGTTTGGTTTGGGCTTTTTGCAGCCTTTGGACATGGTAACAATCACTTAACTCACCACAGTTTACATATGTTTAAATTCTTAGGTATTAGTCCCTTGGGTCATTCCAAATAATTGCAGAGCTCCCTTTTCCATAAAATATGGAATTCATGTAAGTGTTAACAGTTTTTAATTTGTTGAATACAATGAACGTCATAATGGGTAATGGGTTTAAAATGAACAGTTTCAGATTCAGAGTCACAGTGACAGCTTCAATAGTCTATTTCCTTCAAAGTGGAAAGCACAATATGTCCCTAATGTATAAATCAAGATTATAAATTTACTGGAGACAGGGAAACTACAGGTAAGATTGTTTGTAATATCAAAAGGAAATTCATGTCTGTGAGACATTTCTTGGCATAAGGGGCTCCATGTGAAGTACAGGGGCTTCTTTAGATATGAAATCTGAGCAACATTTTGTGACTTCAGTAAAAATGAGTAAGAAGCATACTCCATGTCCTCCTGAGAAGCACCAAATTAAACAAATAATATTTATAAATATTATTAATCCACTCTTCCTCTCCCCCTTTGTGGTATAATAGGATATTGGACTTGGAATCATAGGTTTGATTTGATTTGGACCATATAGTCCAACAACCTTATCTTACTGATGAGGAACCTGAGACTCAAAGAGGTTAAATGCCTTCACTAAAATACTACAGTGGCAGGGGGCAGTTTGGGGATTTGAACCAGGGTCCTCTGACTCCAGATCAGCTGCTCTTTCCATGAACTATGAACTGTATTTCGCCACTCAGGATCATAGGCTCTTAAGCTAGAAGGGACCTCAGAAGTGGGCTAATCCAATTCCTTCTTTTTACTGATAAGGAAACTGATGTCTTAGAAAGCTTGGTGACCTACTCAATATCACACCAATAGTAAGTGGCCAAGCCAAGACAAACTTAACCAAAATCAATTCATCAAATATTAAGTATCAATTGTATGTCAGGTGTTGTGTTTGAAAATGGGAATATAAACATAAAATAAGATCATCTCTGCCAGCAAGGAGTTGACATTCTACTGGAAGATACATGATCACAGATAAGTACACCCAGGATATATACAAAAAGCTTGGAGAACTAACTGAATTTGGGCCAAAAGTAAATGAGGGTCCTTAAATTCCAGACTGAGCCATCTTTCCACTGTACTGTGCTTTCTTATTGGCTTTGGGACCAGGGGCAAGTCAAACTTTCAGAACTTTTTTCCTCATCTGTTAATCTCATAAAATTGTTGAGAAAAACACTTTATAATCTATACAAAGTATAATATGAAATTGAGTTATTCTAAATATTAAAAATCATATTGAGTATAATTTGCCCCCTTGGAAATCAGGAGTATTGGTACCATGGACAGGACCACCAGCACTTAACCTAACCTTACAAGGAGGACTACAGTGCAATGGAAAGAATATTCTTCATTTTCATACCCCTCACCTCTTCAGAATCAGAAGAGGCATGATCTTGAATTGTATCCTTAGTAATTACTCATTGTATAACCTTTGCAAATCATTTAACTTATCTGAGCCCAAGTTTTCTCATCTGTAAACTAGAGATCACAATACCTATAGTACCCATACTCGAAGTTGTTTAAGTCAAGTAAGATCTTGTATGTAAAGCAGCACAGGAATCTCAGGTATCATGTTGCACTTCATACTTTTCAAAGCACTTTCCCACACACTATCCCATTTTGATCCTCAAAACCACAATAAATGGAAGAAAAAATATTATTCCTATTCCCTCAGAGGTAAGGATAATGATGGAATAAGTGACCTGCCTGAGGTCTTGTACCTAATTAATGGCAGAGGTGGGTCTAGAATTCAGATCTGAATCCTGGTCTATCCATAGGTCTTTCTACTATCAAGTAAGCCTTTAAGTAGTGAAGATGACTAAAAAAGAAGAAAAAGTGATGAGTGTCTTAATTCAGACTTAAGAAATTTGAGAATACCAAGGTCCAGTACAAGGGCCCCTAATACTGATTGGAGAGTGGAGAACTCCTCGCTTTTGAAGAAGTCCAGCCCTTTCTTCATTTCTGACTTGGTTGAACTCTTGGACTTTTCCATCATTCACCCATATAGAGTACTTTTCCTCTTCCAACCTCCCACCCTGTTTTTTGACTTTTATTTGTGTGTTAACTTCCCCATTTAGATGTAAGCTCCCTAAAGTTAGGGACAATCTTTTGCCTTCCTTTTATCCACAGCACTTAACTAAGTGTCTGGCAAATTAACATATGTTTACTGACTGAGTGACTGATATGTCAGTCCATGCCTGGACAAGGATGTAACTCTCACTGTAGGTGAAGACTCTAGTCTCCCTTACTATAAGGAGTGATTTCTGATGTTAGGGGACACTCTTCTTCCCAAGAGGGAGTGGAAACAGTGCAAAATATAGATTGGCAGTGGCAGGGCTAAGTTGTGTGTGTCCAAGGGAAGAAACCTTTCCTCTAAGCTGTCCATCACTACTTAAGGACAGCTGTTTCTTGTAAGTGGAATATTCCCAATGAGTTGGAAAAGGGTCTGGTGAAAACTCATTGAGGGGAAGCTGGAAGACTAGCCAGACCTCACAAGTTCATGCATAAAAACATACCCATTTCTTTATGAAAATGAGTGCTCTATATTGTCTAGGGCATCTGTAGAACTAAAATGGTATTTGTTTTTCCTGGAATCTCATATTGCTTTCTAGCTCTAGGTTATATCTCCTTACCTGCCTATTAAAACTTTGTAATTTTCTAGCACTAATACATAGTCCTGTTACTAATCCCCCCCCCTCCTATTACCTCCTGTGCTTAACACTAGTATCCCTAGTAACCTATCTTCCCTTGCTTCTGGGATCTCTCTGGTGGAGGCACACTTTTTAGTTTCTTTCCCCTGTTCTGAGGCTTAAGACCTCTCAAGCCAGGGGTAGGAAACATGTGGCCTCGAGGCCTCTAGGTCCTCAAGTGTGGCCCTTTGACTGAATCCAAACTTCACAGAACAAATACCCTTAATAAAAGAATTTGTTCTATAAAACTTGAACTCAGTCAAAAGGCCTCACCCAAGGACCTAGAAGGCCCACAGGTTCCCCACCCCTGTCTCAGGCAATGCCACAAAGAGGGAAGAAGTAGGTAAGGGAGAGGGCAATGAAATTTATTGTAAGCTTATTTTAAGTCCAATTTCAGGATTCACCAAGGGGTCAATATAAGAAGTTGCCTAAGCATGACCATATCCCGACCATCCCAGAAAAGTGAAAGGCACAAGAAATGGTGACTCTAACCAGTGAAATTCAGTGAAAATCAGTTCTGTATTCATTGACCAAGTACAAAATGGATGGGGAGCAGGTGGATACAAAGAGTAAAACCCCAGCCCTATTCCTAAAAAAAAAAAGCCTATTTGAAAGATAAACCCACAAAAATCCAAAAGACATTCATTCATTTATTCATTCAGATATAACACAATGACAAGGAAGATCTACAGGATACCAAAAGTGACAATCTTGTGCTTGCAGAATGTTTTGTTACTATATTATTATTCTTTTTCTTCAGTTGTTTCCCAAAATATTCATTTTCCATAATCCAGGCATTGTGAAAAGAACCCAAGACTGAAATTCAGATTCCTAGGTTTAAATTCCAACTTTGATATTTACTAGTGATATAATTGTGTACAAGACCCTTAATATCTCTGAGCATCAGTTTCCTCATCTGTAAAATTGTGGTAATGCTATTCTACTATTTGGCTCACAGAGTCATTAGCAGAAACATTTTTATGAAGATGAAGCATTAGATAAATATGAGTAACTATTGTAATTAACACAACCATTGGCTATGCTACCCTTCCATTATATTTCCCAGAAGGGATTTGTAGCAGAGAATACAATAATAAAAGAGTTTAATAACAGTTCACAGCAATAAATAATTGGTAGGGACAATAGAAGAGAACATGTCACAAAACAATGCATGATAAGCATCAAATGATAAGTATAATGTTCTTTTCAGTGGTTTGGATGAAGGCAGTGTTAGCATGCTTTTCTTACCAAATTTTCTTATGACATGAAACTGGGAATGATAGCTAACATCTTGGAAGAGAGAATCAAGAATTTAGCAGTTCAAACAAAAAAATCTGGGGGTTTCAGTGAATCCAGAAAGTGTCAACTGTGTGATGGTAACCAAAAATATGAATGAGGCCTTTAGGCTGAATTAAAGAGGTACATCATCCAAAATAAAGGAAGTGATGGCCCTGCTGTCTTCTGATATGGTGAGATCACATCTAGACATTTGGAGTACTTTGTCCAGGTCTTTTTAGAAAGAATATTGACAAAACTGGAGTGGATTAAGAGAAGGGTGCCTAAGATGATGAGAGCAATGGAAAAAAAAACATGCTGTATTATATCAGTTGAAAAAATAGGACATATTCAACTTGCAGAAGAGAAAACTTAGAGAGGGCCTGATGACTCTCTTCAAGTATTTGAAAGATTATCATGGGAAGGACGCATTAGAGTTGTTCTCAATACCTCTGGGCAGAACTAGGAGAAGTGAGCAAAAGTTGAAGGGAGGCAGATTCAAGCTTCTTAAAAGGAGGAATCCCTAACAATTAGACCTACCCAGAAGAGGAATGGGCTGACCTTGGAGGTGGGGGTTGCCTTATTTTGGATTCCTTAAGCAGATACCAAAGGGTCACTTATAAAGAATGCTCCAGATGAAATTATTGTTTAGGTATGGGTTAAAATCTGTTTTTTTGGAGTTTTTTTCCAACCTGAGATTCTGTGATTCTCCAGTTTGGAATGGCATAAAAAATGCATGATATTTGAATTCAAAAAGAGAGTTCCCTTCTGGTGAAGGTATTCAGGGAAAGTTGTATGGAGCATGTGAGATTTCAACTGGGCATTTAAGCACATACAGGTAGAATTGAAGACCATACAGTGAAAAATGGAGGGCATGAAAATATGGTGGATTCCAGGAAACATTTTTTTCACATGGAAAAACAACAGCTTCTCTTGGCAATACTCCACAGCATCCCAAAGCACTATCAGAAAGTTCTTCCTAATATCAAACAACCAGAAAACTTTTTGCTCCAAACTTAAGCTTATTGGTAATGTATCACCACAAAGAGTGTAGTAACTGTTTGGTCAAATGCTGAAATATGTATCAGATGGTTAATTGCTCATATGGTATTTAGTGAAACCTACAAGCCTATATAATCTAATGTAAAACAAATCGTAATTATTATTTACAAAGAACTTTGCAGGCATTGCAAACTGATGTTCAGGGAAATTAAGTCATTTTATTTAAGGTCCAATCTAGTGTCTGGAACTATGAAACCAAATCTTCTGACTGCAGGTCTAGTGCTCTTTCTGCCATAATTGGTGAAAGCTGTGTTAATGCATGCCATAGGTATAGTTGTCCCTTACATAATAGAGACTTAGGCACACTCAGTATGATTGGTTTGATGGATAACCCGTGCCAGAGCAATGGGGAAAGGATATTACTTCTCTCTTTCCTTACAATCTCCTTTAATATTTCTCTTTGGTGTTTATCAAGCCATTGGGCAGTGGACTAGGAGTCAGAAGGCCTAATTTTATGTCCTACCTCTTTCACCAACTAGCTATGACACATCAGATAATTCTCTTAAGAATTCTGAACCTCGGTCTCCCATCTCCCAAATGGAAATGAAGTAAGTAATCTTTCCCATCGACCTTTCAGGGATGCTTTGAGAATTCAATGAAATAATGGATGTTAAAGCATTTCAAAATTAATAAATGTGATAGATAGATAGAAATATGGATAGATGGATGGATAGGTGGTAGTGTATCCATACTTCTGCAGACCTAGCATCTTAGGATCATAGGACCATAGATTCAGAGCTAGAAGGGACCTTAGAAGCCATTCAGTCTGACCCCCTTATTTTACAGATAAGGAAATTGAGCCTCACAGAGGTTAAGCAACTTTACGTTAAGCAACTTTCCCAGGCTGAGTCAACAAGTGGGGTCACACAGCTAGTAAGTATCAGAGGCAGAATTTGAACAGAGATCTTCCTGACTTCAAGTCTAATACTCTATCCACAGTGCCATACTGACTCTTAAAACACTTCTTTTGAGCACCTGTTTGAGGCAGAAATGAACTATGGACCTAAAGAGTGATCTGGATTGCCACTTGGGCCGAGGAAGAGAGTTGTTGGAGGTTTCTGCACTCAAGTTCTTGACATCCTAAGGGACGAAAATACTGTATAAGACATGTCTGTTTCTGACTGGATAATTGAAGCCCCCTAGCTCAATTGAATGGCCAGTTACCTCTTCCTCTAAAGATCTGAGTGTTTTCCTAACTCAGCCTGGATCTGAGCCACATCTTCCCATCTCATTTGCAAGAGTAATAATATATTTAACCTGCTTAGAAATTTCAGGGAGAAAATAACTGAAAGAAAAGTCAATAATAATGAACAACATCCCATTCAGAAGGCATCATTAGGGATTATTTTTCCTTATCCCACTGGTAACAGCATCTGTAAGAATGACATCATTAGAAAACTCAATAGCCTAAGCTTCATAGAATTAGTAATCAAGAAAGATCTTCAGATCAATAATCCCCCACACTGGTTTGTAGAATACAGTTATTTCCAGTGAATGCTTCAAGACAGAATCTGACACTCCATTTTAAAAACAATTTAGAGTGAAGCTAGTGCTTTAGCAAGGGGCCAGATTGATAGCTCCATATTACAAATTCAGCACCATCCTATGCCCCCTGCAGAGAGAGCACATAATTAGCAACATAACCAGCTCTCCCTGTCTGCTTTTTACAAGGTGTCCATGATTCACAAATGCTGCCTCCTCAACTCCATTTCTCTATTTCCTTGTGAAATAAGAAATATTAAGAAAATACCACACTTCTGGCTGGCTCCATTTTCTTTTAGGAATAGAGGCAATTGTTACAGTTCTTGCTTTAAATGAGTCATTACATCTTATTTATAGCTAAACATTAGCCACTGATAGGGCCATAGTGTGAAAAATGTCATACCTTTCTAAGTAGGAAGAAACAGGTAACCCATTTTCCTCAGCATTGGTCAGACCTTTTTGGTACTAACTCAGGTTCAGTTCTGGGCTTCCAAACCAAGTGGGGGAGTTAGAGACCTTAGAGAAGAATTACTTTGACTACTATTACTACTAATAAAACTTCCTCATATTAATAGAGTACTTTATAATTTTTTAAGAATGTTTATACAAACTATCTTATGAGAAGGAAAGAAGGAAGGAAGGAAGGAAAGGGGGAAAGAGGGAGAGAAGAGAGGAGTGACAGAGAGAAAAGAGAGCAAGGAAGAGAGACAGAGAAAGAGACAGAAATATATGATTCAGTGGTTGGAAAATTTGGCCTATGAAGAAAATTAAAGGAAATTAGGATAGCTTAACCTAAAGAAGAGAGGACTGTGGGCAGATTCACATACTCAGCACATATTTGTTAAGCATCTGCTATGTGCAAAGTATTATGAAGCACTGGGGATACAATAATATTTTTAAAAACTTGTCCAACACAGAATTCGTTATCTTCTCTCCCAAATATTCTCCTCTCCTGAACTTCAAATCAATTTATTGAGACTCAACAAGCATCCATTTGTGTGGCACAGAGCTATGAACTAAGGATAGGGGTAGGGATTGGATCTCTGATTTTGTTGGTGTAGCAATCTCCCAGGCAAAGAAATGTCTTCTACCAGTGCAGCTTAACACTTTCTCTGTAACTTTTAGTCTTAGAGATTTGCCTAGAGTATTGAGAAGCTGTGATTTCCCTAGGGTTGCTTAGTTAATGAGAATCAGAGATGGGACTTTTACTCTGGTCTTCTTGGCTTTGAAGCCAGCTTTCTACCCACTATACCATACAGTCTCTCACTCATCACTAGAGATGCAAAGGCAAAAAATGAAATAGACTACTCTATTTCTTTGAATGGCACTACCATCCCTCTTACTCTTTCAGGTTCAAAACCTCTTGTCTTGTTCCTTTCCAGTGGCGCTGTTATCCAAAGTCTGGTTAATTCTGTTTCCAGGATGTCTCTAACATCTGCCTCCTCTTCATTCCCTCCAGCTAATTTAGATCCTCATTAGCTCTTGCCTGGACTACTCCAAGAGCTTCCTAACTGGTCTCCAGTCTGTTTTCAACCTGCCTTTCCATCCTTATTACCTATTACTCCCCTTTTTGCCTTTAAAAATTTATTATTTATCTATTTTTAACATTATTTTAAAATTTTTTAGTTCCAGATCCTCTCCTTCCCTCCTACCCCTCCCCACCCACTAAGAAGGCAAATAATATATCAATTACACACGCGAAATTATGCAAAACATATGGCCATAGTAGCCATACCACAGAACAAATACAAGAAAATTTTACTTCAATTTGCACTCAGAGTTCATGAGTTCTCTCTCTGGAGGTATAGCATTTCTTCATCATGAGTCCACTGGAACTGTCTTGGATCATTCTGTTGACCAGAGTAGCCACGTCTTTAACAAGCCACGTTGATCAACATTACAACACTGCAGTTAGTGTGCACGATGATCTTCCAGTTCTCACTTCACTTAGCCTCAGTTCATGTAGGTCTTGCCATGTTGTTTTTTTTTTTCTGGAACCACCCCTCATCATCATTTCTTATAGCACAATTTCTTATAGTACTCCATCACAATCATATACCATATTTTGTTGAGCCATTCTCCAATTGATGAGCATCCCCTCTATTTCCAGTTCTTTGCCACCACAGAAAGAGCTGTTATAAATGTTTTTGTACATCTATGTCCTTTTCTTTTTACTTTGATCTCTCTGGGGTATAGATCTGGTAGTGGTATTGCTGGATCAAAGAGTATGCACAGTTCTATACCCCTTTGGACACAGTTTCAGATTGTTTTCCAGAATAGCTGGACCTTCCTTCTCTTTATAGTCCAGCCAAACTGGCCTTGTCATTATTCCTCACTTAGAAGCACTCTCATATCCGCACTGTTTGGCTCGGTCCCCCACACCTAGAATATATTCCCCTTTCATCTCCAGCTCATAGAATTCCTTGATTACCTCAAAACTGTACTCAAGTCCCACTTTCTACATGCAGTCTTTCGTGATGTTCTCAGTAGAGTCTTCTCCACTCCTCCAAAAAATTAAGCTTGTACTTATTTTATAAATATTTATATTCATGTCTACCACTAATAGAATGTAAGCTCCTCGAAGACAAGAATACCTTCATTTTTCTCTTTTAGTCCTCAGCACCTAGTCTTGTGCCTGGGACAAAATAGAGGCTTAATAAATGCTTGTTAATTGACTTTTCTCCAATCTGTCCTACATACAGAGTAATATTCCTAAATCTATTTTGATAATTATACCCCTATGTTCAAAAACCTTTAATGGTTCCCCATTCCCTTCAGAATAAATCCCAAGCTTCTTATCTTGATATTCAAAGTCCATCATCTGCCCTAATAATAATCATAGCTAACTCCTATTTGTGTGGCACTTGAAGATTAATGGAATGTTTTTCTCACAATAATTCGATGAGGTAACTTATGAAATTCTTGTTCTGACTTTATAAATGAGGAAACTGAGGTTCAGAAAGGTTCAATGATTTGTCCAAGTTCTCCAAGAATGTATCAGAGCCTAGTCTACTAATTTCAGATCTAGTGTTCTTTCTTTTTCTCACCTTCTTATCTCCTTTCTCCCCTTCATATGCCCACAAAGGGGACTATCAGCTATTCCTCACCATGCATTTTTTCCATATCTCTTGTCTTTATTAGTGTAATTATGTCAACCTGAAAAGGCCTCACATCTCTTCCTATCTAAATCCTATCTTGGAAGGAAGGCTCAGCTTAAATGTTGCCTTGTCCTTAAAAGTTCTTTGAATTGTGTGCTTAGAAGTAATTTCCCCCTGCTCTGTATTCCCAGAGCCCTTCAAAACTCTCTTATGATACTTATCTCATCTTAGCTTATATTACAGTTATTTGTATGCATACCTTATCTTCCTACTAGAACATAAGTTTGTTGAAGGCAGGGAAGATAGCTTATCTTGCTGTGTATTATTAAAAGAGCCATGATAGATATGATATTGTGAGATTGAAATAAAACAAGAAACAAAATTTATTCCACAAAGAATCTCAATTCTTCATTTCTACCAAAAACAAAAGTAAATTGATCCTAATTATAGAAAGTGAGAGTATGATTTTAGATTCTTCTTTTCTGTAGCCTTCTTCCTCCCCACTTCCCTCATTGCCTAAGAATCAATGAAGAAGTCTCAGACATCCTTTCAGTTTTCCATATAGGTACCAATGTGCAGAGTCAGGTTCACAGGTAGTGAAGACTAGAGGTAGCTCAGTGGCACAGGGGACAGAGTGCTCAGGACTTACAATGAAGACCTGGATTCAAACTCTGCCTTGGACACTGACTTAGCTAGGTGTACCTACACAAGTGATTTGACCTCTGCCTGCCTCAGTTTCCTCATGTGAAAAATGAAAATAAGAATAGCACCTACATCTCAGTGTTTTTGTTTCAATAAAATATGTATAAAAAGCTTTGCAAATTCTAAAGTGCTAAATAAATTCTAGCTAGAAAGAACTTTGACTTTGAATCACAGAAAGTTAATGCTGCAATGGGAACTTTGGCATTTTAAAATCAGAGACACAGAGGGATCTTAGAGGTCACCTCCCTAGTCCAATGACCTCATTGTACAGATTTGGAAACTGAGGCCCAGATAAATTCAGTGACTTGCTGAAGGTGACATAGGTAGCAAGTAGCAGAAGTAGAGTTCAAACTGAGGCCTTCTGAATTCAAATCTAACACTTTTTTTTTCTCTGATGCCATGTTTCATCCAGTACAAGCCCCTGGTTTTATAATGTAGTGGCATTGTAAATAGAAATAGTAGTGAACTTGGAATCAAAACAGACCTGGGTTTGAATCCAGTCCTTGAAACTGATGAGTTGTGTGGTCATGAGCAAGGCATTTAACTTGTCTGAGATCTAATCATCTCACCTGTAGAATGGGGATAGCCATACCTGTGGGTAACTGACCTTCAGATGTACCATGGGGATCATAGGAGATACCATATGTTCAAGCAAGCTACAAACCTTAAGGCTCTATATGTATGTCAGTTGCTATTACGGAGAAACTGAGACCTATCCAAGTTAAATGTCTTGCACAGACTCACGTAGAAGAGCCAGAGCAAGCATACGGTTTTACTGATGCCCAAGTCCAGTGCTTTCTCCATTATATGCTGCCACTCTTTGAGGGAAAAAAAAGTGTCGTGATTGTTTTAGTGATTCTCTGAACAGCCATAACATTTAGTCTTCAGTGACTCATTATTATTTGAAAAATCAATGCTCACAAAAACTGAGACCTGTTTACAATATCAAAGTCAGAAAAGGATTATATCATTTGCATATCCCTGAAATATAATGCCCATTTTCACATTATTATAGAGAAAAAAAGATTTCATCCACCTCCTGTATTTTTCTGAGCAAGATAATTGGCAATTACTTAATTCTGGCATATGTGGGATATCTGATAGGATATGATTCAAATATTACACCTAGTAACAAATTCTTCTTTCAGATCTAAGTATTCCATTAATTTTAAATGTGGATCTGACTAGGAGCCTGAGCATCAGAAATTCAGGATATTCTCCCCCTGACTACTGACCTCCCTGGCTTCCTTTGAGCCTCAACTAAAATCCCACCTTCTAGAGAAAGCCTTCCCTAACTCCACTTAATTGTACTGCCTTCCTTCTTTTAATTACTTCCCATTTATACTGTATATAACTCGCTTTGTATATATTTGTTTGCATGTTGTCCCCACGATTAGATTATAATCTCCTTGAGGTCAGGGATTGTCTTTTGCCTCATCTTATATCCTCAGCACTTAGCACAATATTTAGCACTTAATAAATGTTTAATGAATTGAATAGAATTCTTGGGTCCCAATCTCAGACTGGTAGATAATTGTGCCATAGAAAATGCTCAACCATTTGATCTTCATTGCCCTTTCTCCCAAAGGAAGGGTAACAAACAAATCCGTGGTGATGTTGTGAGGACTGAATATTTGATTTTCCCTATAGGACTGTGGATGGATCTCAGAGAAATCCAGGAAGCTAACAACTCAGAGATATATAGAATCTGGACTCCTAGGGTAGTTTGTAAAATAAGTAGTCAAGCCATCAGAAACCAAGAAATGTACAGGTCAAGGCAATGGGGCAGAAACCCAGAAAAGCAGTAAAAAAGCAGCAAATGCAAGGCACCAGGGACAATGACACTTTGAGAAAGAGGAAATGTGTGACTTAGTCATATTCTGCTCTCCTGAAGTAGGAGCCCACCCTAGGTGTGTTCAGCCCAGGACATACAAGTGGTATCCTAGGAGCCAGTTAAAGAAATGTTAACTACATGAACCTCACTGATCTGGAGAGTCAGAGGCAAATTTTGATACCAGTATTTTAGTAAATATTTTTAAAGGAGCTTTGTAACCTGAAATTAATTAATTATGCATCCTATACTTATGGTATTGGAACTGCTGTCACATCCTCTAATCAATTATATTTTTCCACTTTCTGCCCTGTCTTCCCCAAATTACTCACCTTCTGTATATTCATGTCTTTTTTCTGCTTTATTTCTCCAAATCATGTACTATTCATATCCATTTACTCTTATAATCATGTATTCATTCACTTATACATGTGAGAAAGCATAACAGTAATTTATTAAAGTATTAGAAATGCCAGATTAGGGTCTTGACTAGAGCTTGAAAAGATGTTAGAAGCCATCCAATCCAATACCCTTATTTTACAGTTGAGGAAACTGAGTTACATATCTGATCTGATAACATTTACCGAGTGAGTACCACTGTGTTCCTGTTAGAAACATGATTTGCTGTTAATGAGACATTTGAGATGTTGAAGGATTGATGGGGCAAGGGGAGGATCTCTAATGTCTGATTTCATTTGACATGGAGGGTAATATCTTCTCCCACAAGGTTAGACGTACCAAAGACCTGAGCATGGTATGCAACTGTTTAAGAGGAAAGATGGTACTAGAGGTCTACTAATGGGAAGAAAGGAAATTGACAAGTGATGGAAGCATATTCCTATATAGGCCACATCTAAGTGTTTACTAATATTTCTGTTTGTTTGTTCATTCATTCATTCAAGAAAAATGTATTAAGTGCCTTCTATATTTCAGGTGCTGGGTATACAATGTGAACATAAAATAGTTCCTGTTCTAATGGGGGAGGGGAGATTAGCAATTGAGGGAATCAGGATAGGCCTTAGCTAGAAAGTGTTACTGGAGCTAAGTCTTAAAGAGAATTGGAGCATTCAAAGAGGCAGAGATGAAGAGGTAGAATATTCCAAAAACAGGATTCAGTCTGTACAAAAGTATAAAGATGAGAGATGGAATATTGTGTAAAGGAAACTATAATTAGGCCAGTAGGGCTAGGATTTAAAGAGTGTGAAGGGAAAAAATGTGAAGTATGACTGAAAAAATTTGCTTTAGCTCTATTGGAGAAGCGTGTGTTATCCCAGAGGCAATTGTCTTGAGCAGTAGGATGATATAATCAGATCTGTGTTTGAAAAATATCAATTTTGCATCTGTGTGGATGATGGATCAGAAAATGGAGTAACTGGAGGCAGCAAGACTGGTGAAAAGGTTAGAGATGTTAGCCTGAACTAGGGTGGTAGAGAGACTCAGATGGGTGCGAGATATTTTTGAGGTAAAATCAACAAGAGTTGACATTTCATTGGCTAGAGGGGATGGGGGAGGGAGAAGGGAGAGGTAAGAGTCTGAGGTTGCAAACTTGGGTGACTAGAAGTATAATAACACCCTCACCAGATGTAAGGAAGTGAGTGAGAGGAGGGGGTGGGAGGAAGGGAGAGATAATGAGTTTGAGCAGTGTTTTGTGTGGCTGACATTTGAAAATATTTTCCCTTTTAGGAACAGAAGGGCTATAGCTAGCACATGGAAAGCCAAAGTAAAATGACACACCCCAGAGCATTCTCATTTGTCTGTCAGCCTGTTCTTCACTTATTTTGTGTGCCATTGCCTTCCTTAACCCACTCATTCCTCTGCATCAATCTGTCCCATTCTCCTAAGACTCTCATTCTTACTCCTTCCATTGACATAAATTCTTAGGTTCTTCATTCTCTAGCTTGATCCTTCCATGTCACTCAAGGGCAGAGCTCTCTCCTCTCTGGGCCTCCATAGTTTTACCTCCAGATACCTAAACATCTTCCTCCATGCAACCCCAAGTTGCCCTACAATTCCCAGTGCTTTGACAGTATTCGAGAATTCCAGAAGCCAGGACATTCAATATATTTGCTTTGACATCTTTTGCTCCTGACTTTAGCTGTCTTTAAACATGACCCCTATTCTGCTATCTATCTATCCCATCTATATGGTTTCAAGAAAACTAGGGAAAAACAGAAGATCAAAGAAAATAGCTGAGATTAATAATGGGAAATGCCTAATGCAGATTGAAATAGATAACATGAGGGCTCACAGAAGCAAAGAGCCAAAAGTACAGAAATCTTCACAAAGGCTTTCAGGCCCTCAGTGCTATTTATTTTGTAGATTACTAAATTTCCTGCCAGTGTCAAAAATAAGTAATTGCCAATTACATTGCTCAGAAGAAAATAATGGCAGAATAAAGTCATTTCACTTGGAAGCCCAAACTTAGAAATAGAGAATATGTAGGGAAAACCTTTTCCTTATCAATATGAAAAGGAAATTCCAAAGTTTAGGTGGTTTAAAGTCAAGAGAGAATGAGCAGAGACAAAAATCAAGGACCATTTTTAAAAGCATCCAGGGGGATGATACCTGTACCAATTATATAGGAAGTTGTTATTTTGTTTAAAAAAACAAAACAAAAACAAAAAACAAGGGTTTGCTGAGCTAGCCACATGAGCCCAGCATCAATCAGACTTGGAAATCTTTTCTTCTTTGTTAGGTCACTACTGCCCTCCATAGGGCCTGAACAAAGGATAGTGTTTTGCTTCTGCTTAAATCTTACAGCCACCAGTGCTTTGGTCTGGTGCTTTACTTCTCTTTCCAAATTCTCATTGGAGTCATTTTCAAGGCTGTTTGATGCATCAAACAGAAAGGCTGCTGTTGGCTTGGTGACAAAGGGTTTCCTGATTGCTCATTCAACAAGCATAGATTGAATAATGTCTGAGAATCAAGTTGGTGGTAGAGGAGAGACAGAAAGAAGACAGACATCATGTCTATCATGGTGGGGCTTCCCCCATGTCAGGATGACACTGTCCTCCTTCTAACCCTCTTCAAAGCTGAGTTCAGGTGCCACTTCCTATATGAGGTCTCTTCTGAGCCACCAAGTTATCAACATTTTCTCCCTCTTAATTATTTTGTATATGCTTTTTATATATTTACTTGTGTACATTTTTTTTTCATTCAGTAGAATTCCATTTCAATAGAATGCAAGCTTCTTGAGGGAAGGGATGGTTTTACTTTTGTCTTTGGCTCTCACAAGATTTATCAAAATTCCTTGAACATTTTTTTTTATTGGGGGAGAGGGAGAAGTATGAACCTATGATTTCATTAGCATAGGGAACTCCTGGTATATAAATTCCTTCTGTTGATATAGACTGTCTCCTGAAACTTACAATTTTTTGTTTGTTTGTTTGTTTTGTTTGTTTTTGGAGGCAATCGTGATTAAGTGACAGCTAGTAAGTGTCTGGGGCCAGTTTTGAACTCAGGTCCTCTTGAATTGAGAGTCTGAGCTTTATCCACCGAGCCACCAGATACCCTAAAACTTATTGTTTTAGAAAGTAGTCCTAGACACTGAGAGATTAGATATTTTTCCTATGATCACACAGCCAGAATGTGTCAGACATATGATATGACATAGATGAAAGACACCAGGAAGTCATATTCCAGGGGAGGATTATAGGGGAGGACAATTGGGGTGGATCAGATAGTAAGGCCAGCTTAGAATCAGAATCTTGGAGTTGGAAGAAATCTCAAAGGCCATATAATTCAACTCACCCCTGAAGAAAATTTTCTTTAAGATATAGCTAACAAGTGATTGTCTTACTTGTGTTCTTAAGTCCTCCAGTGAGGGGGAAACCACCAGTTCTCAGGGAAGCTCATTCCTCTTCTGGATGGTTGTTAAGAAGGGTTTTTGTATTTGTTTTTGTTTTGTTTTGTTTGTTTGTTCTTTAATACTGAGCCTAAATTTGCTTCTTGGCAACTTTATCTCATAGTTCTTAGTTCTGCCTTCTGGAGCCAAGAAGGAATGTAACCCCTCTGCCACATGACAGGCTTTCCTATCCTTGAAGAAAGCTATCATCTCACCCACAAGTCTCCTCTTCTCTAGGTTACACATCTCTGGTTCCTTCAACCATTCCCCAAGTGGCATGCTTTCAAGGGCCTTCACCAGAATGATTACTGTCCCCTAGATGTAGTCCAGCTTTTGAATGTCCTTCCTAATATTTGGCCCTTCCTGAGAAATGATCGCATATTCTAGATATGGTTTGACCACAATAAGAATACATTGGGACTGTACTCACCAGTCTCATCTCATGCTGGCTTTTCCTGGCCAGTGCTTCCTTTCATAAGTATCCGCTTATATTCAATTTAATAGGACATACAGGAATTTTACCAGGAATGTAAGTCAAGACTACTGACCTCTAGTTTTCAAAGTATAATCTCTTTAGTTATTTGAAAATTAGGACAGTATTTTCCCCTTTCAAGTTCTTCAATGAACATCTTCTCTAGTTTTAATTTCTCCATTTTTCCCTCCATTGAATTTCTCCATTTTTAATTGAATGAAAGCAAAGGGAGCTGAGTCCTAATGACTTGGCTAACCCTGCCCACTCAGAGAGGTGATATAACTTACTCAAGCTCACAGTGGGAGTCAGCAGCAAAGTCAGGAATAGAACTCAGTTCACTTGATGCTCAGTTTGTGGCTTTTTCTATGATTTGCTTCCACTCAATAAGCCTTTATTAAATACTACTCTATGCCAGGTGTCAGGTTGGGCTTCAAGGATACAAAGACAGAAATGAAACAATCCTTGCCCTCAAGGAGCTTATGTTCTGCTTGAGTAATACAATGTATACACAGCTATGTCTTCTCATAGAGCTGCCTCAGAGCATCCATACAATGTACTCAAGAGGTTCATCACAGCGTTTAGACCTTTTGTAGATGTCTGTGCAGCAGTCAGCCTGCCCAGCCCGACCATTCAGCACCTAGCACAGTGCATAGTGCACAGGAGTTGCTTAATAAATATTTATTGATTATTGATTATTAGCTATTGATCCTCAGCTAATTTACAGTTGTGCAGTACTGCTAAAGGGGCAGCTAGGTGGCACCATAGTGCATAGAGTACCAGGCCTGGGCTCGTGAAGACTCATCTTCGTGAGTTCAAATCTGTCTTCAGACACTAGCTGTGTGACCCTGGACAATTCACTTAACCCTGTTTGCCTCAATTTCCTCATCTATAAAATGAGCTGGAGAAGGAAATGACAAATTACTCTAGTATCTTTGCAAAAGAAAACCCTAAATAGGGTCAAGAAGAATCGCACATGACTGAAAAAAATGACTGACCAACAACAACAAAATGTCTTAGAGAGCTGCCTAAAGCAACTGGAAGGTAAATGACTTTTCCAGATTCACACAGTCAGTATGTGTCAGAGGCAAGAATTGAACCCAGACTTTCCTGGTTTCAAAGCCAGTTTCCTATTCACCATGCCATACTAACTCTCATAAATGAAACCATACTTGAACTTTTATTTTTGGTAAGTTTCTTTTCATTAGGAATTAATTGTGTTCTGCCCAGGGTCACCCATCTAATAAGTGTCTGAAGCCGTATTTGAACTCAGGAAGATGAGGCTTCAGACTTGGTGCTCTGTGTACTATGGCGCCACCTAGCTGCCCTCCACAAATAGAAAGGCAAGGCAATGACATTTATTAAGCACTTACTAAGGGACCATTAAGCCTAGTGCCTGGCATTGGTCTAAGTGTGGTTGTTGTTCACTTGTTTCAGTCATGACTTTGTGACCAATTTGGGGTTTTCTTGGCAGAGATACTGGAGTGTTTTGCCATTTGCTTCTCCTGTTCATTTTACACTTGAAGAAATGGAGGCAAACAGGGTTAAGTGACTTACCCAGGGTCACACAGGTAGTAAGTGTCTGAGGCCAGATTTGAATTGAGGAAGATGAGTCTTCCTGACTCCAGGCCTGGTACCTAGCAGCTTAAGACATTTAAGTAACACAAAGGTGCAACCTGCATTAGTAGAAGAATTTTTCTAACCTGGGAGTTCCCTATATCAATTACATACAGGTTCAGTTTCCATTTAACTTAGCAAATAAGTATGAGAGAGAGAGAGAGAGAGAGAGAGAGAGAGAGAGTGAGAGGATGTGGGATAGTGAATAGAAGACCAGCTTTAGAGAAAGGGGATCAAGTTTTGCTTCTAACACAAATTAGCTGTGGGACCCTGGACAAAGCACTAACCTCCCAAGGTGCACTTGAATTCTGTTAGTTACTAGTCAGTTGTTGTTTTGCTTCACTAACCAGAGTTCCTTCCCAGGGAGTTCCCTACAGTATCCTCCCCACTCCCACTCCCCATCCCCTGCAAAAAAAAAAAAAAAGTACTTAGGAATGCAGATTTATGTTCAAGTTAATTCCCTTTTCCCTAGGAAGTTGGCTATCCATGCATACACTTTTCATCAAATTCTGTTTGCCGCCCCCACCTCAAGTATTTGTCAGAAGATTCTAATTTTTTATATTCATTCATTCATTTATCCAACAAATGTTATTAAAATCTTCTGTGTACATGGCACAATGCTAGGCTCTGAGTGAAATTCATAAATAAATAAAATAAATCCCTGTCTTTACAGAAATTATAACATTTCGAAGAGAATCACATTAGCAATTTGCTATTGGATTTCCTTAAAATATGGACCCTAAAATGTAGATTTGTAGAAGATAATATAGACTGTCTGGGGATTTTTTTTTCATTTTTTCCCACCAAAGAAATATGCTGTTTGGTATTTTTAATAGCACCATCTGTCAGGGGAGGAAAAGAGCCGGGCTGCAATATTGATCTTGTCACTTGGGGGGAACAGTTTGATATTTAGGATTATAAATAACATTTTCATTTGCTCCGTTCATGTGTTTAGGTTGTGTGTGGAGGACAATCCCTCTTGCTTTCCTTACCCCCCGCCAAAGATATTGTTCTTCTCAAATATTAAGATGTGTATATTTTGCTGACATCACAGTTATGAAGCCAGAAATGCTTATCATCATATATTAAATCGCTGAATTAGATTTGAAATCTTAGGAAAATCCAAATTGGTTATATAAACCTTCAGAATGGTATTTTTTTTCCTTTTGAAAAATTGAGAGGGGAAGGAGGCATTGAGGGGCAGGGAATGAGATCATTTATAATTATTTTGTGATGTACATATGGGAGTGCCAGGTATTATTATCTTTATTTTATTTGTGTTTTTAAAGGTCTTCCAGCATGTTTTCATATTTGATATAGTATCTCTTGCAAGAATGGCAAGACAGATGTTATCCTCATGTTACAAGTGGAATAGCATGCTTAAAGAGGTTCAAAGACTTGCCCAGAGTAAGAGAGGAGCAAAATCAACCCTGTAGCCTAGTTTCCTGATTTAAGATACAATGTTTTTTCCACTATATGTCCTTCCTGCAAACCTTCCTCCCCTTTCCGTCCCTCCTTTCCTCCACCTTTCCTTCTTTCCTTCCTTTTTTTCTCCCTACCTTCCCTCCTTCCCTTCCTCTCTCCCTTTTTCTTTCCCTTCCTCCCTCCTTCCTCCCTCCTTTCCTTCCTTCCTTCCCTCCTTCCTTCCTTCCCTTCCTTCCTTCCTTCCTTCCTTCAATAAGTAAAGTTGGATAGGTAGATACATGGAACATTTTCCAGTCTGATCATATCACCTCACCCCACCCAATAAGCTCTAATAGCTCCCTTTCACCTTCAGGACAAATACAAAGTACAAAATCCTTTTTTTTTTTTTTTTGCATTCAGAGCCCTTCAGAAGTAGTCCCCTTCATTCCCCCCACTTTCCCCAGTCTTCTTATCCCTTACTCCCTCTGCCACATAATTTTCAGTTCAGTGACACTGGCTATTCCATGAATAAGACATACCATCTCTCAGCTCTGAGCATTTTTTCTGGCTGTTTCCCATCCTTGGAATTCTCTCCCTCCTCATCTCTACCCTCTGACTTCCCTGGCTTTCTTCAAGTATCAGCTAAGAGTTTACCTTTTCCCAAAAGCCTTTCCCAGCCCCACTTAATTCTAGTACTTCCCTCTGTTAATTATTTCCTATTTATCCTGTATATAGCTCATTTGTACATATTTGTTTACCTGTTGTCTCCTCCTTTACACTGAGTTCCTTGAGAGCAGGGACTATCTTTTGCCTGTTATTGTATCTCTGGAACTTAGCACAGTGCCTGGCATACAGAAGGCACTTACTAAATACTTTTTTACTGAATGACTGGCCAGAAAGGTATTGGTGCACTCTGCCTCCTCACCTCCACCTCCTAGTAACCCTGATTTCTTTTATGTCTCAGCTTAAACTTCACCTTCTCCAGAAAGTCTCTTTAGGTCCACCCAGCTTCTAGTACCTTCCCCTTTGAGATCATGCCCTCTGTGGCACTAGTTATTTACATGTGTGTCCACCATTACAATGTGAGCTCCTTGAAGGTAAGCACACTTTTTGCCTTTCTTTGTATCCCCAGTGCTTAGCACAATACCTGGCACATTCTTATTGAGTACTTAATTAATGCTTCTCTTTTCTCTCAAGCCCAGCTCTCTTTCATTGTACCACACTGCCTCTAATTGCTGGTTTTAGAGCCAGAATGACCTGTATTAACATTTCACCTCATATACTTGCTTCCTGGGCAAGTCACATAACTCTCAGCTTCACATTGATCTGTGGAATGGGGATAATAATAATAATAATAACAACACCAACATCTATTTGACAAGGTTATTGTGAAGATCAAATGAGATAATGCATGTAAAAAGCTTTATCAACAAAACTCTATAAATGATAAATGTCAGCTATTGGTGGTGGTGGTTGTTACTGTTCTTTGAGCTTACATTTATATAGCTCTCTACAGATTGGATTCTCTGGGGGGAGAGGTTATCTCCCCCAAATATGATGTTAGTGAGAGTTAGCTATTTAACCAAAATGGAATGCTATGGAGATATTTGTGCTTCTCCATCTGGAATTGAAGTCCTGTATCTGTCAAGAGGATAAAAAAATTGACTGATCTGTCTCAACAATGTGCTTTTCCATTCTTAAAGCTCCCAATTTCTTTTAAAATGTTATGCTGTGTGTTATTGAGCAAAATATGTCAAGCTTCCACTTGCTATTCATCAATCTTGTAGCTCAAAAAGGAAAGCATTAACTCATCGATTTGTGGACTCTCTTCCCCTCTGCTTCCTCCCGGATTTTGTCAAGTCCTCTGTCCTATGGTGCACATCTTAAGACATTGCCTGCATGCTGTAGGATTACACTATGGATTTTTGGTTATAATCATTGAACATCACTCATTCAAAAGCATTTATTCAAGCCATCAAACAGTAGGAGTAAGTCAATGCAGCCTTCTCCTCATTCTCTATTCAGTCCAGAGTAGGCAAATTGATTACATCTGAGTTGAACCCTGATTTTTATTTTCCATAAGGTTTTCCTCTAATAGTAAGATCTAGGGGTAGGAACTGGCCACAACCATCTCCAGGCACCATATCATCCTGAAACAACTACCTATTTGCCAAAATGTTTAACATTTTTAAGGGATGCTAGAGATGTTCAGGTCCTATCTCCTAACATTTCAAGGTGTATGTCATGGAGATTAATATCCATAGTTTTCTCAAAGTCATCCTTTGGTGCTCCTAAAAGACTATTGGACTAGATGGATCACTAGAATAAACCAAAATGGTATTTCTTATGCCCCAGGAGCTTCTGTTTTGCCTATGGAGCATAAGATCATAGGATTTCATTTTGGAAGCATATGGAGCATAAGATCATAGGATTTCATTTCTCTAAGTAAAATTTCCCACTGACCTGCTAGCTAATTTCATTTCAGCTTATTCTAACTACTCCAGGCTGATTTCCATAGTTAGTGGCACAATATTTTCACTGGGAAAGGAGCACTTAGATCAGCTACATCGGTCTGTAGTTAGGTCAGTCTCATAGAGTCAGTATGGCTCATAGCTTGGGTAGTGAGATTTGACTATTCAACTCACTGACCCTTTTGGGATGGGCAACATTATTATCCTGGGTCATGGTATTGTCATTGGTGAAATGTATAATACTTGAAAGCAGGTCAGCCTCTGTGTAGCCAGCTGTTATTAGGAGAGGGACATGGATTCAACCCAAATACTGGCATGGTAGGCAGGAATATATATCAGTCTGGCCAAGACATCAAGAAATTCTCAAGTCATCTTCACTGCTTTTCTGTATATAACTGTCTACAGTTTCATATATAGACTTGGATTGCAAGTCCCCAACCCCGGACCATAAGGGTTTCAAATATTGGGACTAATGGAGGAACAAAGGTTCCACTATCCCAAACAGAAGATACCACTGGTAGTAGTGATGGTATAACTCACATTTATGTAGTGCTTTTCAGTTCAGTATCACAAAGTGATTTATAGAAATTATCTGCCTTTATCCTCACAGCCACTTTTGAATGTAGATATGATAGGTCTTATTATCCCCCATTTTGTAGATAAGGAAATATAGAGAGGTAGAGAGAATGACAGTAAGAGAGAGAGAGAGCAACACAGAGTGAAAGTGAGAGCAAAAGAGAGGGAGAGAGAGAGAGAGGATAAGTAGCTTTCTCATCATCACATAGGTAGAAAGAATGCAAAAGTCATTTATATTTTGCTTTAGTACATCATGGTAGTACTTTCTCTTTCCATCTTTCTTCTTTCTTTCTTCCTTCCCAGCTCTTCTTCCCTCCTTCCTTCTTTCCTTCCTTCCTTCTTCCTTTTCCTTTTTTCTTAAATATGATTTATTTCAGCAATTACTTTTTTCTTAGACAAATGCATTAAAATTATTTTTTATTCTTTTTACCTGTTCACCTTTTGGGACGCTTTCCCTTTTACCTCTGATCACCATTGATCTCTCCTTTCTTTGAATTTCCATCATATGTATACACACACACACACACATACACACACACACATACACACACACACACAATCTATACTTTTCTATATACTGACACAGTTTATTCTCTAATTGTTTATGGTTCTTTTCTTGTCTCCCCAATTACCCCTTTGTGAGATTCTTCTGTTAGTTTCCCCAGTGGCACTTAGCACAGGGATGAGGATAAAATGGGTGATAAGTAAATATGTGTTGCTCAATATATTGATACCACCTCCACAAGGAAGAGGCAGCCAAGAAACAAGTAGGTAGGCAGAAACCTGTCTGTGATTCATTTGCCAAAGATAATCTAAATGTAGATATTCTAGAGGTAGCTATGTTTTCCTTTTATCCCCAGGAATCTGCTATCATCTCACTTTTCCTTAAGTTTTCTGAATCAACAAAGGGTCTTGTCTTCTGTTTCCTCATTCCCCCCAGAGTGGCACCTTTGAAATCCTATCCAATCTTACCACTTAGTATATCTGACTTGCCTGACACTGACTTATAAGCTCCTTGGAGAAGGCACCTGGTTCTCCGAAGTGTCAGGTACATGTACAGAGCTCTATAAATAACTAATAACATGGAGTGGAAACCAAGTTGACTGACTGACACAGCAATATGGAACCTCTCATAGAAGGAGCATATTCAAGAATCCCATATACATGTACAGAAATAATGATGCAGTTCTGTGTGAAGGCAAATAAGTGTGTAAACACAAGTAAATGTTTGTTGTTTCCTATTCCTTAGCAGCTTTAGTATATCTGTTGATTATGCAATTCAGTTACCTGAGTTCACAAGCAAGGGTGTGCGTGCATGTATTATACAGCTTGTTATAGTCATTAGCACCCCTTAATGATCTCAGGGTACAGAAAACCCTGGCGAAGCTGTAGGCTTTCAGAATTCATCTTTAGACTCAGATCTGTTGTTCATTTTTGGTGTTTGTTCAAGCGAGAGAATGACAGTCAAGCTTATCAATCCAGAGAGAGCAGTGTAATGACATTATGGGGCAGAAAGTACCAGGCAGGGTCTCTTTTCTACTTTGACTGCCCAACTGTCTTCTTCCCTCTTAGATACTGCTGCTGAGAAATCCTCTCCTGTCCTGGAGGGTAATGGCAGGTTTCTGTACTTTATAAAAACAAACAGAACATCTGGGAAAATATGGTTCACATTCCAGATATGCCAATTATCCTATCAATTAACCTTGAGATACTATTAGCTGGATAATTACCCAAATGGATTTTAAAAAATATTATCTGGCATCAAAGAAAATAAGCAAATGAATGTTTTAGCACAGGATTTTTTTTCTGAAATTTTATGTGACTTTATGTCTCAGAAAGATCTGCTTTAATCGTTAGCATATTTTTTTTGCCTCAATTGTGTATTTTTGGTGTTTAGGATTTTTAAGGTAGAGTTCTTATCATCCATGTGGTTGATGTAGAATTGTATAGATTTATCCTCCATTCTTATAGTTGGGGGTATCATTGTCTGAACCTTCAGGTTCAGTTTTAATTTTTGTATTATACATTGGGGATTATGTGTATGTGCATGTGCGTGTGTGCATGTGTGCATGTGTGTGTGTGTGTGTGTGTGTGTGTGTGTGTGTGTGTAATCTTTGTAGTCAATTGAGAATGTTGACAATGCCACAGTGACCAATTGAGCTTACTGCAAATGCCCAGTGTTGCCTCACAAAGGGATTGTTGGTTTGATCCGTAACCTATGGATTTCAGGTGGGAGACAAATGTAATTCCTTCCTTTTTCTGATCCTATGTGGGAGCTATAGAAAAAAAAAAATATGTATCTACCTGGTTAAAAAAAATGCCTTCCCTAAAGATGAATTCAGACAGCTTTATTTAATGGAAATGTCTTATATACCTTTAAAAGAAACCTCCTCTAATGGCTTATGCCTGGAAAAGAAGAAATCAGTCTTCTGAATGAAGTGAAGTTCATCTCAAGACTAAAGAAAGGAATCAGTACTGAGACAGATGAGGAAGAAAAAGAAAAGGAAGGGGCCAGGAGAGGAGGGAAAAAGAAGAAAGTGGAATGGAGAAAACTAAAAGAATTAGTCTGACTTGAGATTGCTTACAGGCTAATGGGAATAAGTCAATATTACTTTGTTTAAAATATGGATAGTCTTTGGGTTCTAAGATAAAAGAGGGACAAGTGAGATTTCAAGTCATTCTTCAGCCTTAATTACTTAATGCTCTTTCATAGGAAATTTTTGGGTTGGAGTAAGTGCTTAATTTAATCGGTGCATCCACCAAGAAGAGGCAAGCCATAGTCTACTTTCTATGTTATAGTGCAGAAGGCATGATTAGAACACTAAAGGGTGGGGAGGATAAGGAAAATGGTAATCACAGTCTCACTGGGTAAAGAATTATAATGAAAACAAAAGCTTCAATGAGGGAAAGAAAATGAACTTTGGAATCACCAATTTTAATAAGTGTAAGGGCTACAGTAATGAGCTTCAGTGGCTGAGGTGAGGCACTCAGAAAAGAGTCACAAATGGGAAAATGAGGATGTTCAAAGAAAATTTCTGCTATAGTGAAGGCTAAGTGTAGGTGGAATGCATGATTAAGAACAAAGAAACAGATAATGGCAAGCAAGTCGATATGATCAAAAAGGGAGAGTGATCAAGAGAACCATAAAGAAAAAAATTGAGGGAAAGTGGTCCAGTGCTCTGTGACATTGTATAACAAAGGAATAAAGAGAAATGGGAATAACAAGCATAGAGCCTATCCTCCCTGAAGATGGGAGCCTTGGAGGGATTTGGTGGAGACTTCAAGAGAGGGGAAGAAAAAAGTGACAGATAAGGCTAGAGCTTTTAAAAGCCTGAGTGTGCACCTGGTCTTCATTTTAAGGAAGCAGAGCTGAAGGTCACATTCTGGACATGGAAATCCATTTTCCTAGGGGCTTTGTGAAATGTTAAAAGGTTTTATGATTATGCCAGAGCAGATAGTTAGACAATTAGAACTGCTCAAAAATGTACAAGACAGCAGGCCTCGATGAATTATAGCACAGCAGTGCAGGAAGAGTCAGCCAAATGGGAAGTAACTTGGTATGGGTTTAGAAACCCTATCCCCAGAGGTGCGAAGGAGAGAACTGAGATACCTCAACAGAATATTACAGGAAGGGCTCTCACCATACAGGATCCTCAGATGGGGGGACATCCCACAGTGGCTAGGGGAGCCGCCATTTATTGAGGCAGGCATTTAGGATATAGGAGCTAAGTTTGCTCTTCCTTCTTGACATCTTTCCATTTTGCTCCCTTTATGAGGATAGCTGACTACATACTGAGTCCCTTTTGTTAATCTGGATATCCCTTAAAATTCTCAAGGTAGATTTTTCATGCCATAACACTCAAATATGGTTTGTCTAGGTGATAGATACCGTCTCCTGTAGGAAGCGACATGGTATGTAAACCACCATAATGTAGGGTGAAGAATACCAGGCTGAGAGTAAGGAGACCTGATTTTACATTCCACTCCAACCCCTCCCTGGCTTTGTTGTTGTGCTTTAGTCATTTTCAGTCCTGTTTAACTCTTTCTGACCACTTTGAGTTTTCTTGGCAAAGATACTAGAGCGTTTTACCATTTTCTTCTCCAGCTCATTTTACTGATGAGAAAACTGAGGCAAACAGGGTTGAGTGACTTGCCCAGGGTCACATAGCTAGTAAGTATCTGAGGATGGATTTGAACTCAGGAAAATGTCTTCTTGACTCCAGGCATCACACTCTATCTGTTGTACCACCTCACTGGCTACATAATCTTAAATATATTTCTTGACCCCTTTCCCAGGGTCACACAGCTATAGAATACCAGGGGCAGGACTCAAACCCAGGTCTTCCTGACTCCAAGTATAGCAAGTACTACTTGCTCCACCCCCAACTTGCTCATTTCACAGGACTGTTATGTAGATCAAATGAGATCTTAGATGGAGATGTGCTTTGAAAAATATAAAGTACTTTACAAATGTAAAGTGCTATTTGAGCAAAAATCAAATGACTCACGGAACCTAAGATCTGAGAAGTGTTGATAAGGGAGATATATATTCAGCTGTAGACTGGGACGTAGTATAATTAAAGTTTGACTACAAGAAAAGAAATCGCTGTCTGATGAATTATGTGCCTCAATTTATGGAATAAATTATTGGACTGAGCAAAAAAAAGTCCAACAGCAGCCATAATTTATCTTGATTCTTAGAAAGGTTTCATAAACTGCAGTATGCAAAATATTGATCAGATTAATGAGTGTGCTGTGCAGGGGCTCACACTAAAAGTTAGCCATTCCTGGGCACTGGTGTGGATAGCTCATCCTCTATATTTCATCACAGTCACAGAACAATGTCAGAAAGGGGTTGTAATGGAGAACTACCCATATGGACTACTGTAATAGAAAAAGGAAATGTGGCATTTAAAAAACACATTTCCCACAAAGAACTTGAATGATTTTTGAACCAGAACTCACCTCTATTCTCCAAATGGAAAACTGAGGTGTTAAATGGAGAAAGAAAAGGAATGTCATGGGAGAATGAAGGCTAGAAACAGGATTAAAGAGTTCTGCCTTCTTAGTTTCCATTCAAACTACTAAAGGGAAGGATCCTAAAAAAGAGAAATGATATCAGGATAAGTGGAATCTCATCAGTTTCATTGTCAACAGAAAAAAAAATGATTTAGTTCAGCAGTGCCCAGACAATTGATCATGACCAAGTTGATCCCAGACCCTGAGATTTTCTCTGAGATTATGGGGCCATAACCTCTAGCCATATACCCCTTCCCTACAATCTTTCAGCTTGAAATACCAGTAAACTGTGGAGAAGGAATGTGATATCACATGTTTCCATCCTTCTTTCTTCCTTGTTTCATGGGGTCCGATATTTCCAATGGGGAAACTGAAAGTGGCCATGATTGGAATGGCAGGAATTGCCAGCATGCCTCCAACCATGGCAGACTGGCAGGATATCCTTGTCATTCTAGAAGAACTGAGTTCAGATCTGTCTCCGACACAAGCTGTAGACAAGCACTTAACCCTTCTGAGATTCACTTTCCTCCTCCATAAAATAGGAATAAAAATAATACCTACTTCATAGAGTTGTATTAAATTGAGATAACATATGTAAAGTGCTTTTTGAATCTGAAATTCCTATGTAAATGCTTATTATTATGAGAATTATAATTATTGTGATATCACTTTATCCCCAAGCAACCAATCAATTATCAAATATTTATTAAGTGGCTACAATGTTCAAAGTGCTGTTCTAGGTGCTCATAATATACAATGCTATCTCCATTTCCTTCTGAAATATTCTGGAGTAGTAGGAAAGGAAAAATTGGAAGAAAGAACTCACTAGTAAGTGAAATGTGACCACTGATCAATTCTACTAAAAGGAAAACAACAAAATCTACTGAAGAAGGAAATATTTTTTAAATATGGAATAACATAGTGTCATGCCTTCTGCTGGTGGTTAGATGCTGCTCATTTGAGAGTTCAACTCATTTATATGGGCCATTTTTCCATCCTGTAGATGTTTTGGGAAAAATTTGGCCCCTGGTTCTCAAGAGTAGACTTTTGCATCTTCTCTGGCTTTTCTCAGGGATCCTGAGAAAACAGCTTTCTGTATAGCACCTCATCAGTCATATTGGAGCATGGAGAACTACTCACAGAGTCCTAGTTAAAACCAGACTCTTTGGGGGTACCATCTTTTCTTATGAATGTTTAATCTCTCACAATATTGGGAAAAGGGAAACTTGTATTAAAGGGAAGCCACAGGAGCATTCTGTTGGGTTTGGTTCTTCCTTTTTGTTTGTTTGTTTGTTTTTTAGCTAGACTTTTGATTTAATTGTTATGGGAATGCAGATTGGCAACTTGTCTAGAATTTAGGTCCTTAGAGAGTTGTCTAGGACACTGAGAAGTTAAGTGATTTGTTCGTGTTACACAGCTGGTATATATTCTTGTAACTAGAATACTAGAATAGCCAACCACTATTCAAGATGCTTTTTAGTTTGTTCTTTCTTGCCACACATAATTCAATACTTTTTTCTACATTAACATACTCATATTAATGGTATAGCAGAGGCAAGTACAGTTGTCAGATTGCCAAGATACATAGCATTTCCTATAGCCTTTCTTGACTGATTACTTATAAAGATCCATTTATGTTGGGAAGATTGTGGTATTCTCTGAAGACAAAGGCATAAATTGTATGACCTCTTGGAATTCCAGTGAGGTCTGATGTTTTGCCAAGATTAAAGTCTAATCAGATTATGTTGTGCTAATATATTTTTCAAAGTGCCAGAGGGGTAGATTATTTGCATACATTTGCATACCGAGTTCAAGTGCCTCTAGGCCTGCCTCTCTTTCTCTCTCTGTCTCTCTCTCTCTCTGTCTCTCTCTCTGCATATATATATATATATAATATTAATTAATTAAAGCAACATACTGTAGTTATAAACAAACAAAGGCTTGACAAGTAAGGCACTCATAACAAATTTTCAAACAATATTATCACATCCTGAATAAGGGAAAGACATTTAGATTCAAAAAGTTACACCCACATAAACTTCTGCTGGAGTGATTCCTGCTCACTTTTTTGAAATATAGCAATGTAGCCTCAAGCTTCTAGTCAAAAGAGGCTTCTCATGACACTACCCTGAAGTAGCCTTTTCCACTTCAGCTATGGGTATGCACATCTTTGCTTTATGAAGAAGAAAAAGAAGAGAAAGAAGAGATGTTTAAAATTATTTTATACAAATGAATCATTTTATGTTCCCTTACATGGGGTAAGATCCAAATTCAGAGAAACACTAGCCCACAGAATTTTATTATAACTTTCAGTAGATTTGCCCAGTAGTAATATTCAATATTACTGTATCAGAGATAGTATTAGCAGAACTAAGTACAATAAGCCCTAAAGTGATAATATATTCTACTTACTGAACATGAGCTTAAAATTACTGTTTTGGCCAGGAGACCTTCTCACAGCTACTGGGGGCAGGGGCGGGGTAGGGTGTAGGGAAGTGGGGGTTAATATGTTTAATTCTATTATAGGATATTAAATTGGGCCTATTATATGTCTTTTTTTTTAAACTGACACAAGCACATGACAGTCTCTCTAAAAGTTTTGCTATTCTTTATCCCTATTTTTTTCTCCTTATCTTCCTCTTCTGATGTCCCTTTCCCATTTATTTTTCCACTTTATCTCCAGTCCCTTCTGTGTCATGGTTACAATTTAAAGACAGAAATAATGAATACTGATGGGGATTCATTTCCCAACCCAGAAGGAGCCAAGTCAACATATATGAGGCAGGTAGACATTGAGTACTGAGTAATGCTGACCTGTGAAGAAGAGTCATAGCATTTGTGGGTGTCTGAGCTTCCTGTAGCTAATCAGTGGTTGAGGGGAAAAGGCACTTGGCTTGGAATAAAAAGACCTGGGTTTAAATCTAAGGTTCTTTAATTTATACTCTGGTAACCTTAGGCAAATTACTTTATCTCTCTGAGTCTCAGTTTGCTTATCTGTAAAGTGAGAGGTTGGATTACATGATCTCATCCAGCCCCATATCCTAGAGTACTACAAGTGATCTTTGGCAGCCCTCTCTAAGTCTCTTCCCTTTATCCCTGCTCTGATCCTGATCTGGTTTATGTTTCTCCTGAATAAACTAGGCTTCAGGTTCTTTCACTCACCTCTTATTTCTTCCCTGGTTAAGACACTTCCCTGTTTGATAACTGCAGGATCATTTTTAAAATTTTTTTGTTTGTTTGTTTTTGGTGAGGCAGTTGGGGTTAAGTGACTTGTCCAGGGTCACATAGCTAGTGAGTGTTATGTGTCTGAGGTCAGATTTGAACTCAGGTCCTCCTGACTCCAGGGCCAGTACTCTATCCACTGCACCACCTAGCTGTTCCATGATCATTTTTTATTTCTAAAAGTGTCCCCTGATTCTCTCCCTCCTTGTTTTCTAGATGGCTTCCTCTATAATCACTACCTCAGCTCTTGATGTCAGTTTGTACTTTGATTGATTAAGTTGCTAAATTGTTCAGATTATACATACACATGTAATTTCTTAATGAGGCTATCCCATTGGGAGATTATGCTCTCCCTCTGGCCAGGTGGTACATAACTTGCTTCACTTCCCGTGGGATAATCAATATAAAGCTGGGAAATGTGTTACTCTCATTCAAAGTCTCTATTTCACAGAAGATATCAGTGCCCAGAGATATTAAGTGACTTGCCCAAGTATACACAGGTAGTAAATCAGAAGAATCAGGACTAAAACTCCAAATCCAGTGTTCTTTTCATTGTGTGATGCTGTGTCATATTTCAAAAATGATGTTGACCTATAATGGGGACACATGCAGCCATTGATAGAGGAAATTTTGGTTTCATTCAGAGTGTTCCACATTTGTTTATTCACTTTGTTCTGAGCAAGTAGATCTTTTAACAATCTGGGTATCTATGAGATAGAAGAAGATTCCTGAATGTCATCTAGCTCAGCCATATGAAATAATTCCTGATTCTAACTCTCATGGGAAGGAAGTCAGAGAAGGGAGAGTACAGTTCCCAAACAGTTTTGCTAAATGAATTTCTCTAAACTGGGTCACCTTGATAAAATGTCCATTGCCCTGCAGAGCATATTCTAATAAATATTTTTTTTTCTTATGTGTAACCAAATCATTTCATCAATTCATGGATTGGTTAAAGAGCTTCATGAAGCTGGAAGAAATACTTGACGTATCTCAAGAGACAACTTTGGAAGTAAGACAATAAAATTTTAGTGCTCCAGAGAACCTTGTTGTCAATCTAATTCAATTCCTCATTTTGTTGATGAAGAAACTGAAATCCCCCAAAAGGGAAGTGTTCAAGGTCACACAGTAATTTGTGGCAGAGCTAGGATTCAGCACAGTGGATAGAGCACTATGCTTGGAATCAGGAAGACTCTTCTTCCTGAGTTCAAATCTGGCCTCAGACACTTGACAGTCGTGTGACCCTGGGCAAGTCACTTAACTCTACTTGCCTTGGTTCCTTATTTGCAAAATGATATGGAGAAGGAAATGGGGAACCACTCTAGCGTTTTTCCCAAGAAACCCCAAAAGGGGTCACAAAAAGTCAGATACGGCTGAAAACAATGAAAAAAGCAATAAATCATCTGGCTCCCACTCCAGCATTCATCTTCCTGCAAGAAGCTCCCTGAGTTAAATGCTCACATTTCTATAACACTTTATGATTTACAAAATTCTTTCCCCACAACACCAAACTAGGTAGGACTGGCATTGCTCTCCCCATTTTGCAGATGAGGAAACTGAGGCTCAATGGGATTGAGTGATTTTCCCAAAGTGACATTCTTAGTAAATGGAAGCAATGTTGTATATTGTAGTGGAAAGAACACTGGATGTGGAACAAGCAGTCCTGGTTCTGCAACTTTGTGACCTTGGATAAATGATATGACTAAGTGTGTTTCTAAAATGAAAGAATTGGGCTAATATGACCCCTAAAGTTTCTTCTAGCTCCCTCTGATTCTATACTGTTGGACAGTTACTTGGATCCAGATGTCCTATTTCCAAGTTCAATATCATTTTCACCATGCCACAATTCTTATTATTTCCATAGCCCACAATTTCGATTGAACTGTCTGACTTTACACTTTTAAGATTCCTTGATGATCTCTTTCTGGTCAGAATTTGACATTCCAGGTTACATCTGTGGCTTTGGATCTTGTGACAAACATAGGGCTTAGCATTCAAGTATTGTTGTTCTGTTGTGTCTGACTCTGACATTTTGTTACCCTATTTGTAGTTTTCTTGGCAAAGCTACTGGAATGGTTTGTTATTTTCCTTCTCCAGCCCATTTTACAGGTGAGGAAGGGTTAAGTGACTTGCCCAGGGTCACTTAGCTAATAAGTGTCTGGGGCCAGATTTGAACTCATGAAGATGAGTCTTCCTGATTCCAACCCCAATGCTCTATCAGCTGTGCCACCTCGCTGCCCAGCACTCAAGTAGGATCTGACAAACTTGTTTACAGTGCCTTTTGAATAATAGTCATTCAGACTATATCCATTCCTTGATTGACTGATTATACTGGCTTTGCCACTAATTAGGTGTGTGACCTCAGATAAGTAACTCTAATTCTTACTTTCTTCAACTATAAAATGAAGAGCCCTAAGGAGGTTATCTTAAGATCCCTTCAGATGCTCACAGTCTATAATTTTAATTCTACTTCAGTACAATTCAGCTCAGCAATCACCTATTTCACTCCTGCTAAATGCTTAATAGACTCATATGTAATAATGCTGCATTTCAAAGGAAGCATGGTGGAGTGGATAGAGTGCTGATATAGTAGTCTAGAAGACGTGGGTTTAAATACTCCTTCTGAGGCCAGTTGTGTGACCTAAGGCAAGTAATTGCCATTTGTGGTACTTTAACATTATCTGCAGAGACATAGATCAGTTATGTCTGCCTTGGTGGAGGGAGTTCCCACACCAGGAGTTCCAAAGCATGATGAAATCACAATTCATTCGTTGTGGTAGAGTGCATTTGGAGTTAGGAAAACCCGATTTCAAAACCAATTCAGATCCTTAGCTTTCTGACCCTGAGCAAGTTGCAATTTCTGAGGCTCAAACTGAGTCTCTTCAACAAAATGGTGATATTAATAACACCTAGCTCACAGGCTTGTTGTGAAGATCTGAAGACTGAATGAGATAGTGGATAGAAAACATTATGCAAGGCTTAAAGCCCAATAGAAATGTGTGTTGTTATTATTAATGCATTATGTGCAAGGCAGAGCCAACATGGTATAGTGGAAACTGAGCTGGCCTTGAGGTCCAGGGCTTGGTGGGTTCAAATCCCACCTGTGCCACATAGTGACTTTGAGACTCTGGAAAAGTCGCTTAACCCTCAGTGCTCTAGGCAATTCTCCTGAGTTTTAGAAAAGATGCTGGTCTGGATGCATAGAAGGAATTTCCTCTGGGAATTTCTTGTACCATGGATATCACAGGTCCCTTCAGGTACAAGGTACAGGTACAAGGCATTGCCCTAAGCCCTAAATATTTCCTACCCACAAGGATTTCCCACATGTATTTCTCTATGAACACCTCTGATGAGACCTTCAAAGTGAATCTAGAATACTGAAGCACTGAGCGCTCCATTTTGGGATCACTTCTAGATGAGGCAATGTTCTCACCTCCCAAAATTAAAGGCATAGATTACATTCAGTTTGACAACAAAAAACAAGTATGACCAGAAGGAGAAAATCCTGTAGTAGGGAAGTCATGCTCACCCAAAAGATACCCTCCTACATGAAGGTGTTTGGTGACAAATGTCGAAAGATGGTACAACATGGATTTCCAAACTAAGTTGTTTCCCCATGAAAAATAATAGATTTGTCGTTTAGATGAATTCTTCCATTCCCTGAGGTAGAGGCTGGAAAATCTACCTTGCCATTAGGGAGACATGGCACACAAGAAAAACAGTAAAATGATAATACTACCCCAAGTCCTAGGCAGTTGAAAAATTATGTAAAATGGCTTTTTCCCCTCTTTTTCAGAAAATAAAATAATAGTAGTAATAAGGAGGAAATGGGCATCCACAGCAATAAATAGAAAATATTAATGGCCTGAACAGTTTGGAAAGAATGTCATAAGCTGTGGGATGATAAGAGTTAGCATTCATATAGTTTTAAGGTTTTCAGAGCACTTTAAAATATTATCTCAATTTATCTTAAAAAACAGTGACTCTGGGAGGTAACTATCATTAAACCCATTTTGTAGATAAGGAAACTGAAGCAAACAGAGGCCATGACTTGAGTAGGGTTACATAACTTGTGTCTTGAAAGTGATTTGAACTTGGGCCTTCCTGACTCCAAATCTAGCTGTCCATCCACTGTGCCACCTAGCTGTCACTTGTGGGACAAGCCCAACTGCCTTGCATTATGGGCCTCACTCTAGATAAGACCTGCCCTTCTCTGGGCTTGCCAACTTAAAGGGATGGTTTCTGTTCATTCAGTCTGCCAACAAAGTAACATGTTTTGAGTTTTGGCAGTGTTCATTTTCCATCTTTACCACAATGTAGAGACATTTTTAAATGTTTAATCATTGTATTAAGTTTAAAACTATTTAAGAATTATAATGCAAATTTACAGCATTCACCATCAAACTGATTATGCAGAGTTGAAATGTACAATCAACATCTTACATTGATTCAGAAAATCTGTTCATTTGTGTTTCAGAACTGAATAATGGCTCTAGTGTTCTCTGAGTCTGTGAGTTTATGAAATAGGAGAAAAAATCATTTGGAACACAGAAGGAAGGAGTGACTTTATCACAGGAAAACATAATAGCATGAATATATGGATTTGGGGTAAGATCAGCTCAGAATATAAAATGCCAGAACCAGAAGCAACCTAATGGAGCATCTTTTCTAAGTCTCTACTGGAACTATCACTTCCCCATTAACCTGGACCAGTAACCTGGATTCCTCCCCTGGGCTCCCTTGGTTCTGATTTTTGCTTTACCTTGCCAGGCTAACCTCAACACTACTCCCATACAGATATAACATTCCCTCTCCCTGTCTTTCAGCTACCTTAGATCCTCCTTCTTTCCAGCTCCCCTTTATGTATCTCCTGTCATTGGAATGTAAGCTCCCTGAGGGCAGATTGTCTGTTTATCTGTATTTCTATTGCCAGAACTTAGCCTAGTGCCTGCCACACAATAAGTGCTTAATAATCGGTCTATCTATGGATCCATCTATCATTTATCTCACATTTTACAGATGAAGAAGTTAAGGTCAAAAGATGACTTGGAAACTCAAGGTTAGAAAGCAAATCTTAGCAGTCAGTACTAGAACCTAGGGCATGGCCTCCCAATCCAGTGATTTTCTACTATATCATGCTGCATTATCCTCCATTAGGTGAATCACCCTAAAGTCACCATTTTCATTCATTCACTCCCCTGATCAAAAGTCATTAATAGGGGAATCAATGTGGCATGATGAATAAAGCTCTGGTAATAGAGTCAGGAAGTCGTGGGTTCAAATCTCACTTCTAAGACATATAAGAGGTATGACCCTAGTCTAGTCACTTAACCCCTTTGTGTTCCAGTGTCCTTTAAACTAGGCTACTGTCATTCAATTGTGTCCAACTCTTTGGGATCCCATGGACCATACTGTCTGTGGGATTTTCTAGGCAGATAATGGAGTGCTTTACCATTCCTTTCTCAAGCAGATTAGGGCAAACCTTGCCCAGGGTCACACAGCTAGTGAGTGTCTAAGGCTGGATTTGAACTCAGCCCTTCCTGACTCCAGACTCAGTGCTCTATCCACTGAGCCACCTACCTGCCCCAGCACTGGCCTAGGTGCTTTATTTTACACATAATGCTCCATCTCTCAACTCTCTGCCTTTTTGCCCCTTGACTAGAACGTTCTCTTTCCTCACCTCCAACTTCTGGCTTTCCTGGCTACTTTCAAGACTCGGATAAAACCTCTGCCACAGGCCGTTCCCTGCCCCCACAACTTCTAATGCCTTTCCTCTGAGATTACCATGCATTTTTATCTCTTGTATGAACAGTTATTGTTTTTCTTTTTAACATGTGGTCTCCCTCATTAGAAAAGGACCTTCTTGAGGACAGAAACTGTGTTTTTGGCCTCTTTGCAACCCCAGTGCTTAGCACAATCACTGACACACAGTGAATACGTTATAGATGCATGTTTACTGACTTTCATTTGGTTATAGAGCTAAGATTTGAAGGTCATCATTTTGTATTATTATTATTATTGTTATTATTATTATTATTATTATTGAGACTGGATCTCTTTATTATCTCAAGCAAACTGTAAATGTAACAGCCACTCATGGGCCAAGTCATCATGTCATCATTTTGGTGATGACAGTTCCAGTCATTAAACTGACTGAATCCCCTGAGACAAAAAGCATGAAGGGCAAGGTCCCAGAAGGAATGTATTCACTGTGATGATGCTCATCCGCACATGTGCCACTTTCACCCACCCCCTCAAAAAAAAAGTTTTTCATAGGAAAAGTGTAAGTAGG
Source organism: Vombatus ursinus (assembly GCF_900497805.2). Taxonomy (NCBI): domain Eukaryota; kingdom Metazoa; phylum Chordata; class Mammalia; order Diprotodontia; family Vombatidae; genus Vombatus; species Vombatus ursinus. The sequence continues at coordinate 5,211,715 of NW_020954630.1, forward strand.
AATATATTATATAGGACTTGTGCTATGGTTCTTTAGTGTAGGACAAATGGCCTTATAAATAATGAAGCCTCAAGTTTTGGAATAAACAAAACCCTTTGGATAGGTCAGAACAGACTCAGCTTATTCCAAATTCTTCGAAATACTGAAGACTAATAAGCTACAAAAGACTCCATCTTGCTTCCCTTTTTGGTTGCATTTTAGTGTGCTCCTGATATGTTCTGTAGTCTCCTTGCAACAACAGCACTATGTGTTTGATCCATTTTTGACTGAGATCTTGCCTAATATTTATTTTAAATGAAATGGAATATTCATCAAAGTGAAAAACCAGCTCCTGCAAGTTCATTGCCTTAGACTGAAGAGAGAACACAGCTCTTTTCCTTCTTATGGTCCTTCTGGGACAGTGTAGGATTTGGTGCCACAGACTTATTATCATAATTGAAACACACTCACCCAAAGGGCAGCATTTTGTACACTGTCTGTATCAAAATTACATGAAGATGTTTTTATCTGCAGTTCTCTTGTTACTTACATTTTGCCAAAAGATTCACTGCTAAGTATTCAACTAGGCTTTCTTTTTCTTTCCTCAGCCAGATTTCAGTTGTTGAAGATTTTTTAGAGTATTTTTTCTTTCTATTTTCTTGTTTTTCTTAAACAGAACCAATGATCGTAATATTCCAAAAATTTCCCTTGTTCCAATGTTGAGTGATGTTACTAAGTTGCAAAATGAAGCTAGATGATTGGCAATATGGTGAGGAAATTACCTAGGTTCTACTTCTAGGTCCACTACTAATTAGCTAGGTGACTTTGATCATGTCCTTTCACCATTTTAGGGCCTCAGTTTCCCCATCTGTAAAATGAGACATCTCACCTAGAAGAGGGAATCACAATCTGAGGTACACTTATGTTCTCAAACTGGGGACCCTAAAGGGGTCTATGGATAGATTTCAGGGGGTCCATGACCTAGATGGGGAAAAATTTTCTCTGGAAATATTTTTTTTCTTGACTAGACCTATGAAATTACCCACATAGAGAATTCCCAGTGTAGAAACTCCCTCTACCAACAAGGATTAGCCACTCACCTGTAATTTATAGCCTTAGAAAGTCACCTGGAACTAAGACATTGAATTGCTCATCCAGTTTGTATGATTTAAAAGCGGGACTTAAATCTAGCTCTCAACAAGCTAAGAGATACCGCTTTTGGTGCAGTTATTATCATCTCCATTTTTAAAGTTATGAAACTGAGGCTCAGAAGCTTCCCCATGGTCATATTACCAGTGACAGAACCAGAACTTACCTACAAAGGTAGCACTGTTTCCATTGGTTCTACCAAAACTTCCTCTTTCTTTTGAATCCTGTATATTTTCATAATGAGTCTGGATAACTTTATGCATGACAGGGTGAGAGGTAGCTACTACTAAGAGAAGACAGACTATTGTTAGCCTTAAAGGTTGTAACTGAGAGGAAAAAAATAGGCCTTCCTCCAGCATGTCTCATTGGGAAAGCACTATTGGCAGAACACTGGGCATGATGGCACATATGGCAGTTTCTATGCTCCTGTACTCTACTCACTCACTGGATCCATCTATTTATTCTATGCCAAGAAATTTCTATTGTCCTACGCTCTATACTTAAAACATTACTGAGCATTCACTGAGTGTATTTATTTAGCTTTTGTGGGAAAAAAAAATTTGTGTCAGGGCACCTCATTCCATTTAGACAAAAAGAGCAGAGGGAAATAAATGACTTCACATTGTGTGGTTTGCTTAATTAAACCCAGTTTTAATAACAAACAGTGTATTCCTGACTGTCAGGTTATAGCAAAAAAAAAAAGTATCTATGCATTATTCTTTTTCTTCTATGCAAGAAAGATTAAAGACTCTCACTATTGGTTCCTTGGAATTATTTTCCTTGAGGTGCAGCCAAGACATTATAGTCAGATTGGCACAAGCAGCAAGAAACCAATATATCAGCTCCAAAAATTAAGAGAAAAACTGCTCTCTAAGTGAAACAAATCAAGTTGCCTCACCATAAATGGCATCAAGGTGTTGCCTGCAAAATGACAGGTCAGACAAATACAGCCAGGAGAAAACATTTTTTCAAAATGATAATCACTGCTTCTTCTTATGTTTGCCTTGGCTGTGAAGCTATTCCATAAAGCAAGGAAAACCAGATTATGGAAGTACAGTAAAATCCTGTTGTAACATCCCTTGCCCAAGAGCTGACAATGCATCATTGCTAGGAAGTCAGAAGACCTGGGCTCTATGCCTATCTCTGCCACTTCCTGGTTGTGTGACCTTGGGCAAGTCCTTTCACCAAAATGGATTTGAAATTGTATATTGTACTGTGAAGGCTAGGATTACATTTTATTGCTCAGAGATCAAAGGATTTGGAGCTGGAGGGGACCTTGGAGATTACCTAGTCCAACCTCTCACTTTACAAATGAGAAAACAAAGGTCCAGTAAAGTGAAATGCTATGTCAATAATGCTAGGCCCTCCTCAGAATAGTCCATAGAGGGCAAAATATTTGTTGAATAAATGAATGAACGAATAAATGCTCTCTGTATCCTCAGTTTCTCTCTCTACTTGGGAGCATCACTCTCACTGTAACTTGGAAATTCTCCACCACGTAACAGCATTATGATAGGATTCTCTTATATCTCCAAATCTTATACCCAAACCTAGGAGGTCTCTACCATTCTATCCCATCTGTGGCTGTAGCAACACTTTGCAGTACTAGACGGTAGAGGAATGGGCAGGACAACAATTCAACTGAAAAAGATCTGGGGATTTTGATGGACTGCAAACTCAACATGAGTGTATGACATAGCAGCCACAAAAATCGTGTAAAGAGAAGTATAGCACCCAGCACTGGGGAGGCTGGTAGTCCTACTGCATTCTCTTCTGGTCAAATCATATATGAAATAATAGATACAGGGGAAAGCACTGATTCTGGAACCAGAGGACCTTAGTTCAAATCACAGCTCTGATACTTACTACCCATATTACCTTGGACAAGTCAATTAACCTTCTTGAGCCTCAGTTTCCACATTTGTAAAAGGGGGGTTGGTCTATAAGACAGTTTGGTAGTACAGGAGATAGATTACTGGCCCTGGAGTAAGGAAGACCTGAGTCCAAATCCATCCTTAGATACTTCTTAGCTTTGTGACCCTGGACAAGGCACTTAACTTCTGTCTCATCTTCCTCAACTGTAAAATGGAAATAATAATTGCACCTACCTCTTACGGTTGTTGTGAGGATTAAATGAGGTAAAATTTGTGAAGTGCTTAGACAAAGTACCAGGCACATAATAGGCATTTGTTGTTAGAGTCATTTTAGTTGTGTCCAAATCTTGAGGACCCCATTTGGGTTTTTTTGCTTGTTTTTTGGCTAAAATACTTGAGTGATTTACCATTTCCTTGTTCAACTCATTTTACAGATGAGAAAATGGAGGCAAATAGAATTAAGTGACTTGCCCAGGATCACATAGCTAGTATATATCTGAGGTTGGATTTGAACTTAGGTCTTTCTGACTCTAGGCCTGGTGCTCTATCCACTGCACCACCTAGCTGCCTTAGTAGGTATTTAATAAATGCTTTTTTCATCCCTCCCTCCCTTTTTCCATTCCTTCCTTTTTTCCCTCCTTTCTTTCCTTCCTTCCTACATTGGTTTCTTTTAGCTCTGTATCTATGATATCATCCTATTGTGTTCATTTCTGGACAACATGCTTTAGAAAAGGCATTGAAAAAATGAAGAGAAAGGTCCTCAGAATGGTAAAAGATCTTAGGATAAGTTGAAATATCTAGCCTGGAGAAGACTGAGGCATAGAGGGACCATGCTATCTTGATTCAAGGACTGCCCTTTGGAAGAAGGAATAGAATTCTGTTTGTCTCGAGAAAGCAAAATGAGGAACAACATACAGAAGCTTTAACCTCTTCAACTTCGCTATTCTTATCTATCAAGTGAGGATAATAATAGCATCCACCTGTCAGGGTTGTTTTGAGGCTTCTGTGAGATGATATATGTAAAAAGCTTGGCTCATGTTAAAACACTTCAAAAATACCACTTATTCCTGTTATTATCATTATTATCCATTAACCTCCTTGTACGAGGTGTGGCGAGGCGTATGAGAAATGTAGAAGACACCCTGAAGGTCTTAAGGAACCTCAATGGAAAGAAGAGTTCTCTCTGTGAAATGGTGATTCATGGGCCTAGGACTCTACCACTTAAGTTACTTCATCCATCTTCATCTTAACCTTTCTGGGCCTCAGCTGCTTCTTCAATAAAATGAGGAGGTTGGAATCTATGACGTGTAAGGTCCTTTCCATCTCTAAATTTATTATCCTTTGATCCCATGAACACACATGACAAACCCTCTATGCCAAGCTTAGTCAATAGACATCTTGATTTGGTCAACCAAAATATTTATCATCCTACAATCATTTTCTAATGATGAGCCCGTCTAGGCTTAATTATATTTGTTCTTGGATAATTTAGTTGTTGTTGTTGTTGTTGAGTCATTTTAGTTGTGTCTGACTCTCCGTGACCCCATTTGGGGTTTTCTTGGCAAAGACAATGGAGTGGTTTGCCATTTCCTTCTCCAGGTCATTTTACAGATGAGGAAAATGAGGAAAGCAGGATTAAATGACTTGCCCAGAATCACACAGCTAGTAAGTATCTGAGGGCAGATCAGAATCAGAAAGATGAGTCTTCCTAACTCCAGACCTGGCAGATAGAGTATCTACTGCACCACCTAGAGAGGGTTTATTGTCAAGTTCGTATTCAAAGTGTTTGCAGTTTGGTAGGACCCATTGGTTGGGTTGAAGAATGCTGGGTCACTTTCATACCATGAAATACTTCATACATACTTCATACATATATAACTTCAGAGTAAGACTTCATGTGAAGATACTTGAAATAATAAGGAAAACAGATTGTGTGCACATAAAAAAGTAAAGACTATAGACATTTCAAAGGAAACGACTCTCAACTTATTCAGAGGATTTTCTGCAGATAGAAGTCTCTGGGCTGAAGAGCAGGATGAAAGTTCTAGCTAAGTGGCTAAGAAGATGGGAAGGAGGCCAAGGGCACTTCATAAGACACTAATTCTAGGGCTAGGAGAACCACTGCCAGTGGGAGAGAGGGGGAAAGGGAGGGGATGCTTTTAGGGTTTCCCCTCCCTCTCTTCCTTATCTTTTCCATTCACATTGCCAGGCCTGCCTCTGCCGAGCCAACCCTAAGTCAAAAGTGGAGGTGATTGTAAGAGTGGGAAAGATAACATCCCAAGCAACATCTGTGGGATTTAAGAAAGGTGATAGAGGGGGAGGGGGGAAAGAAATCCCAAGCAGTAGCAGCAGGGAGGAATGGGGTGTTCCTGGGTCTATCAGTGATTCTTGACAAGCATTCAAGTCAAGAACCTTGTAAATAACCAAGTGCTAGACTGTGTGGTACTGTCAGTGCTATGGAAATTAAGAAAAGAGGGGATTTTTTGGATTCACTGATGCAGGACCTAAAAAGAAACTTTGCCTCTCATTTTTCAGACTACATATCTGCCTCACTCAAATCCAATTCACAGGAAAATCAAGATATTACCCCATGATGTTATTGGTCCTCTTCAAAAACAGAAGACAAACAACAACAACATGATGGGTTAAATGGGCCATAATATGACTGACAGGGGTGACATAGTCCATGGAAAGAGGATTGGATTTGGAGTCAGAGGACCTGCATTCAAACCCCAGTTCTGCTACACACTATCTAAATTGCACCTCTGTTTCCTTGTGTACAAAATAAGAGAGTTGCACCAGATTGCCCTTAGTATGCCTTCCAACTTTAAATCTACGAGCCATTTATTTTGGCATTCTCCAAAACCAATTCCTACTTCTGCAGCTGAATCAGTCCTTCATTGATTGCTAAAAATACCCAAACTAAACACACCAGCCATACTGCTACCCATTTGTTTTACATGTAGGAACTCAGAGCAGAGCATTATCTCTGACCATGCAGGTGCCAGCTCTGCTCTGCAGTTATGCTTCCCAAATCTAGACCCAAATTTGCAGATAGCTTTGAAGGCTCTTAGAAAATATGGTGTCATTGGATAGGCAATCTTAGAGATTATCAGGTACAGTTTTATCATGTGGCAGAGAAGGCGGCAGTTAAGTTCCCTCTGGACATGTGGAAACTCCTCTCTGATTCTCCAGCATTTAAGGAGAGCACCCAGGGAATTCTCCAGAATATTTTCCACCTGGCTGCCTATACAGTTCATCACCTCCAGAAACCCATTATTCTACAAAGTGAAATCAGCTCAGAAACTCATACCTTCTCAAATAATTTCCCATTCTAACTGCAGGACTTCATGCCCTACACTGTGTAACCTCATCCTCCCTTTTCCTTTTCAGCTTTTAAATGTGTTATCTTCCCCCCCCCACCCCCGCCCAGTTACACTGGCAGCTCCTTGAAGGGAGGGACTGTCTTATACCTTTCTTTGTATCCCCACTGTTTACCCTAGTGGCCAAGGTGCTGAATAAATGTTTATTGAGTAAGAAGGGAAACTGATTTGCTTGATTTCCCAGGGGTAGTAAGGGAAATTATATTCCAAGCCAAGTCTTCTGACTCCTAATTCAGAGTTCTTTCCATTATGCCATGTTATTGTGTTGATCCTGGATTCACCTCTGGAGCAACTTTGATAATAACTAGGTATACTTGGCTTTAGAAGAACAGAATCTTACTGGTTGAAGATCTGTTCTCTTTTGAGAAGGATACAAATAGCATCTACAAAAAGTCATTGAATAAATTTAAGGTGACAATAAAAAAAAAATTAATCAACCCATTATGTGTCTGGCACTGTGCTAGGCACAGGGGATACAGAGGTAAAAATGAAATAATCCCTGACTCTACAGACCTGACATAGAAGGTAACAACATATACAACATATACACATGTAAGTGCATATAAAATAAATACAAGAATAATGATCCTGACAATTAACAAAATTATAATGTTGTGTTTTAGTATTACAAGCCCGATGGTGAAGGGAAACCTGAAGACAATAGGAAGGTTAACTATATTGATTCCTAACCATGAAAATACTAGTTAATTGATACTGTTTGAGGTCCAGAATTGAGGGAGAAGTAAGGAGACTAAAGAGTTTTAGTCCAAAGAATGGGTGGTTCTGGAGTAGTGAAAAACCTCCATTTGGATTTGGATAAGAAGGAAACTTGGCTATTTTAAATAAGTATTCACATAGCCTTCCAATCCTCGGGGTTCATGGGATCAAGGTTCTGAATTTTTTTTTTCATATTTGCACAGATAGCATACTCAATCACAGCAGAAATAGAGGATTAATTAGTTTGGGCATGTTTGGAAAGATAAGTTTGTCCTCTCAATTTAAATTAAAAAAAAAACACCAAAAAACTCAAGGTGGAAGACAGCCAAGAGGTTATCTACTCCCTTGTCAGACCAGTTCAGAATTTTGCTAGTAATCAGGTAGACATATTTTTCCTGTGCCAACTTAAAATGACCTTGATAAATACATAATTTGTTAGAGGGAATAAACTGTTGCTGCTAACATGAATTTTTTGACACTTTTTGATGGGCAGTATGGTTTATAATTATTTAGAGGTGCTGCTATTTCTCATGTCAGCCCTTAGAGGGAGGTCAGCAGAAAGCAGTCCCATTTTACAGATGATAAATATAAGTAACCAGGCACAGAAGATTTGTTTTGTTTTGTTTATTTATTTATTTACTTATTTATTTTTAGGCCAGGCTTTTTGTTTTAATTGAATTAAATTACTGTGGGGAAAATGTTTTGTTTCATTAAGTGGGAAACAACTATCGGTACAGTTCTCTCTGCATACAAGGGCAAAAGAAGTGAGTGATTTTGAGTCTCTAGAGAAGCTAAAACAGCTAGATGAATGATCTGAGCTCTAGACTCTGTAGTATATGAAGCACCATAACTGAAATACCAGAGTTATTTACCAACTTGCTGACTAAGTTAAAAAAGAAAAAAGGAAAAAAGATCCCTCTAATGATGGAGACTTTGACTGAGCAATGGTTTCCACACTCCAAAAAATGCTAAATGACTTTCATTTGCAATTGAGTCAGATGACCTTTTCTGGCAAATTTGCTTACTGCTCTGTTTTTATAAGCAGCCTGAAGAATGCCCAGGCTGGGGACGATGAGATTTACAAAACATTTTACAAAACATCTCTACTGCCAGCATACATATATCACATGTACATGTTATATGTGTAGACATATGTATGTAGATCATATAACATATTATAACATATATATTATATTAACATGATATGTGACTGCTTTTTTTTACAAACATAAAAGTATATGAATGATCTGGGATTTCATTAATAGGGGGATGCCAGGGGGAATCTCTTTCCACTAAGGCAAATTAAAACCCATTTATGACTGAGGCACATCTTAGCAGATTACCTGAGGCAAATGGAGCTTAAATGACTTGCTCATGCCAAGTTGATCCCCCAAACTATTAAATGTCAGAGGCAAGATTTAAACCCATGTCTCTCTGATCCCAAGCCCAGCAGTGTGCCATGGCTTGGAAGCTGTTAACAACCACCGGAAAAGTTAAATAATTGAATGAATGTTAACCCCTTCAACTTAGTCACCTTAGGCAGGGGTAGGGAACCTGCAACCTCCAGGCCACACGTGGCCCTCTAGGTCCTCAAGTGCGGCCCTTTGACTGAATCCAAACTTCACAGAACAAATCCCCTTAATAAAGGATTTGTTGTGTAAAACTTGGACTTAGTCAAAAGGCCACACCTGAGGACCTAGAAGGCTACATGTGGTCTTGAGTACACAGGTTCCCCACTCAGGGGATAATACAGTTTTCCTAAATATGATGTTATTGCTCAGATCATTTCTAGAGGTTTTTGGTTTGGTTTTGTTTGTTTGTTTGGTTTGGGTTTTTTTTTTTTTGGAATTGTCCTTAGTTCCTGAAGCACATTTCCTTTGGTACTGTCAAGGAGAACAAATCTTTATTCTCTGAAGGTGAATTTGATTTTTTGAAAGAACAAAAAAAAAGTTACTTGGACCCCAGACTAAGGAATTAGTTACCAGCAATAAAGCTAAGCAATATCATTTGGAGTGTGAAATTACCTCCAATTTATACTGTATATATCTAGTACATACAAAGGAGTTTGAGTGTTGTCTCTCCCATCAGAATGTAAGCTCTTAGGGGCAAGCACTGTCTTTTTGCATTTCTTGGTGTCCACAGTTCTTAGCACAAAGCCTGGCATGTAATAATAATAACTGCTAGTCGGCTGACTAAAAAGAGTTGTAGTGAGACTCTCTGCCTTATTTGGCCTATACACTGGCTTTTAAGTCAACCGTTCTGTCAACAAGCATTTATTGAGCACATTATACATGCCGGGGACTGTGCTAAGTTTCTGTGGATGCAAACAAAGGCAAGATACTGGCCCCTGCCTTCAAGAAGTTTACATTCTAAAGGTGGACATGTAGACCTGAGGTGTCAAACTTGCAAGGACCCACAGGACTCCAAAGTGTGACCTGGACCAGATTAAAATATAATTGGGAAATGTTTAACAAAATAAATAAAAATACAATACAACATAAATTATGTTAATTCGATGTTTTCTCAATCAATATGCTACAGCAGGGATCCATTTTTATTTGAGTTTGACACCACTGAATTATAGACAACTAGGTAGATAACAAGACAGAGAGAGAGACAGACAGACAAAAAAGAAAAAAGAAAAGGGGAAAGGATTAGCAGCTGAGGGGATGAGGACAGGCTCCTGCAGAAGATGGGATTTTAACTGAGTCTTAAAGGAAGCTAGGAAAACTCAGAAGAGGAGATGAGCACGCAGAGCATTCCAGGCATGGGGGGAACAATCTATGCAAAGGCCTCGAATTGGGAGATTGAGTGTTGTGTGTGAGGAAAAGCAAGTAGGCTGGTGTATCTAGATCATAGAGTAATTTGTTCCATCATTTCAGTTGTTCCAGATTCTTAGTGACCCCATTTGGGTTTTTCTTGGCAGAAATACTGGAGTGGTTAGCCATTTTCTTCTCCAGCTCATGAGGAAACTGAGGCAAACAGGGTTAAGTGACTTGTCCAGGGTCACACAGCTGGGAAGTGTTTGAGGCCGTATTTGAACTCAGCAAGATGAATCTTCCTGACTCCAGGCTCAGCACTCTATCCACTGTGCCATCTAGCTGCCTGCTAGAGTATAACATGGAGGGTAGCAAAAACCTAAAACGAAGAAGGAATCAGATTGTAAAGGGCTTTACTTGCCAAAGAGGGCATTTTAGATTTGATTTTGGAGGTGATAGAGAGCTACTAGTGTTTATCAAGTGGGGGGGGGTGTGGTGTGGTCATACCTATGCCTCAGCAAAATTCCTTTGTCAACTGAGTGGAAGACTGGTTAGATTAAGAAGAAACCTAGGGCAGACAGGCCTACCGTGAGGCTCCTGCAACAGTCCAGGCAAGATGTGATGAGGACTCGAATCAGGGTGTGAGTGGAGAGAAAAGGACATTTACTGGAGGTGTTGGGAAGGAAGAAATGATCAACGACAAAAGATCAAGGCAGTTTCCCCAAAGAAGCCCCAAACATGTCGTAAGCAAGAACAGCATACCTAAAACAAGACTAGTGCAACCTCCCATGAGGGCTACTTTGAAGGACAAAACTCATTTGTATGTATAAGTTCTAATGTGTTGGCTTAAAAACAGCAGCAACAAAGCCCAAACCTCGTTTCATTTCATGGTCAATTTTCATACATCTCAGTATCTCCAACAATGCTGTCTCCTTGCAGAGCCTTTTTTTTTTTTTTTTGCTGCAATACTGATTTTTGTTGTGCTGCTGATTAGAGACTATAATTAGCTCAATTTTCTAAGCCTTGGAGCTGTAGGAAACTTATACATAAACACTGCCATGTCTAAAGTAACTAGAAGGAAAGAAGTGGACTGAATAGGAATACAAACTTTTTAAGATCACTGTTTTGGATAAATAAGTTCAGAAGCTTACTCCTCTGGGAACATGTTGGCAATTCTTTTGAATAGGGCTCTCTGTCTTTAGAAACTTTTGCCAGAAAGAAATCCATATGTACTAACTGACAGAGAGGAGATGATCTTTTAACAAACAATTCCAAGAACTGCAGTGTATGATTATATTTCTTCACACTGAGTTCATAAAACCATTCAGCCACAATGGTATCTAAAGCTTATGTCCTCAGAGCTTAGTACATTGTGGGCACTATATAAATGCTAAGAACAGTCAGTGGGACATTGTGATTTTTTTTTAAAGCCACTTTTAGCAGAGATAAAGGCAAAATAATTGGTTTTCCCTCTTCCCCCTACTCCACCACAAAGTTCTTCATTCAAATACTCCAACAGCGGGAGAGATAATTCCGAAATTTACAGAAATATAAGAAGCCTGTAATTGCCACAAGTAAAATATTTACTAGTCTTACTGTTTCAGTATTTGCTTTTTTAAAAAATGCATCCATCACCGAGCCCCTGGGTTCTTAAACTGAAAATGTATTCCCTGAGATTTGATAGTTTGGTCTTCCACTGTGTTGGTGTGTCTCAATCACCAGTTAAATGGTGAGGTCCCCATCAAGACACTGAAAGGGAGCAAACTGAAATTGTACAGAAAAAATAGCCAGAGGTCAGTTCCCTAGAAGGTCATTCCTCTTTATCATTGTTTGTTCATTTTATTCTTTTATTAAGTATTTTGCTTTCAAAATCCAAAGCCTTGGACTCTTATTGAAGGGGGCCTAGGTGGTCTCCACACTAGAATGTTTCATTTGTAGACAAAGAGGGAGAAACCCCTGGAAGAATGAGAGCCTGGAATTACCCTCTTCAGCTGGACTGCCATCTATCTACTGAAGAGAGAAAGTGATCAGTGCATTGAACACATACATCAAATGTGCTATGCTCTGAAGTCACTTCCCAACTTGGAGTTTCCAGAATGTTTTGAGCAATGACAATGTCATCAGAAGATGTGTATAATGTATTCCTACGGTGATTCCTCTGAAAGGCATAGGGTTTAGACCTTTGAGCTAACTGGTGTTGCTATCCCCCTGCTCAAGGAAATTTAACAGTAGAGGTCAGCACCTTCTAGGTAACTTAAGAATTATAGAGAGTTGCCTAAGATACTGAGAGTTTAAGTAAAAATGATAATAATGCTGCTGCTGCTGAAGATGATGATGATGATGATGATGATGATGATGATGACAGTGTTTCTATATTGCCTACCATGTTCCAGGCTCTGTGCTAAGCACTTTACAAATGTTACTTCATTTGGTCCTCACAACAACCCTGGGAGGTAGGTACTGTTATTATCCCCATTTTTACTTGGAATGATGAAACTGAGACAAATCGAGTTTGTGACTTGTCCATAGTGATACAGCTAGTAAGTGTGTGAGGATAGATTTGACCTCAGGTCTTGTGACTCCCAGTTCCTTGCCTGAGGTCACAAGCCAATGTATCAATCAGTCAGTAAACATTTATGAAGTGTCTACTATGTAACAGGCACTGTACTAATGTTTCAGACGTAGGACGTTAATCCAGGTGCTCCTGGTTTCCAGGCCAGCTCTTTATCCCCTATTCCACCCTAGTATATTTGTTATGAAATTAATCATATGTCAGACTTTCACAGGATATTGTCTACAGGGTAATTCTGCTATCTAAGAAAAAATAAACTGTTTTAACAATAACACAAAAATTACAAGCAATTCCTCTGCTTTGAAGTAGATTCTCTTCCTACTGGGAGAGCTAAATGTAGAAATCCCAGCACTTTTTCTCAGTGGCTATGAGAAGAGCCAGATAAGGATATGTTTTGCAAAATGTTTCACATACATTATCTCATTTGAGCCTAACACAAACCTTCTGAGGTTTATGCTATTATTGTTACGTCTATTTTACAAATGTGGCCAAGAGAGGTTAAGTGATTTTTCCAGGTCTTTCCATCTGCTGATTTTTGGAGGCAAAATTTGCTCCCCAGTCTCCCTGATGTCCAGTACTGGTTAACATAGACATTTTTAAGACCACAAAACTGCCTACTTTGATTACTCTGCCTGGATATGAACTGTCTTAACTTGCCCACCCAGTTCACTTATCCTCAACTTTCTATATATTGCAAAGTAGCTCAAACAATACTCTGGTTAAAAAGAAAAAAAAAAGGAGGGAGGGGGTGAGAGACGAAGGGAAAGAGAGAGAGGAAGGGAGAGGGGGAGGGAAGAGAGAGAGAGAGAGAAACACACTCCAAGTATTGATTTATTGCCACTGAGCATGCTTCTTTTTTAAAAATAGATCTTTTTATTCCTTTTTCTCGCCTCTTGTTTACCAGGCCTTTGAGCAGAAGGGCTCCCCACTGTGGCTTGAGCACAATGCTTACTTCTTTGTGTAAAGAGCACTAGATATAGAAGCAAAACTAGGGGATGTGTGAGGCAGTCCTAATGCCTAACTTCAGAATACTTCTGTTCTGCCTGTAGTGATTTTCTCAGGGACATTTCAGTTCTATGACTTATCTGTGCAGTATTTATACATAGTGGTTTATTTATATAGTTTTGAGACCAAAAAATAAATATTATGGAAGAAAAAGAAGGGAGGAAAAAGAGAGAAAGGAAGGAAGGAAGGAGGGAGGGAGAGAAGAAAGGAAGGATAGAAGGATGGAAGGAATGAAGGAAGGAAATCTCTGTGGTTGTTCTCGGGTTCTTTTTTTTATTAGAGCCACATATAAATAATTTCTAAAGAGTTGTACCAAACTATTAGTTCTCATAGCAGTTAATTAACAATTAGGTTTTGGAATATTTGGGGCATATCCCTAATGTTACTCTGCAAACCTAGGTTTCTCTCCTGTAATCCATCCAGAAACAGAGCACACCTGCTTCCTCTCATGCCATCAGATGCAATCAGTTCTTTGCAACCCTGGCTGACTCAGGGCTACCCTTACATCCTGGCACCAAGTACAGCCCCAGGAAGAAGTAGAAAGGAACCCACAGAGTAAACAATTACTGTCTCAGGACCAGGTTCCCTTCTGTGTTCTGATTTTTGTGGCCATTATCCTTATTCCTTTTAGATTTTGAAATTATGCTCATAATGACCCCTGAAACTTGATTGTTCATTCGGTCAGTATTTGAGGAAGATACACAGCACAGTGGATAGTGATCTGGGCCTGAAGTCAGGAAGAACTGAATTCAAGTGTGACTTTACTAGCTGTGGGACCCAGGGCATGTCATTTAGCCCTTGTTTTCCTCAGTTTCCTCAGCTGTAAAATGGAAATAATAATAGCACTATCCTCTCAGGACTGTTGTGAGGATCAAATGAGATAATATTTGTAAAGTGCTTAGCATAGTGCTTGATAGTTAATAGGTGCTTAATATACCTATTGATGATTGATGATGACTGATGATTAATAGTTAATGATTAATACACTTGTGTTCTTCCTTCATTGTGAAAGACACTAGGGAATATGGAAAGCTAGCTTAAACATGGTCTTAGACTTTGAGAGGCTTACAATCTAGGTAAGAAAAGCATGAAAGTCACTATAACATGAGGCAGTATATGTGAAAAGCACCATTAAGTGCTACAAACAAAATGCTATAGGAGTTCAGAAGACAGGTGATCACTTTGGGCTGGGATCACCCAGGAAGGAATATTTGAAGTGGGCCTTGAAGGACAGGTTAAGAAAAATTAATGGGTGGAAAAATCATGTACATGGAAACATTGCTAGCATTGGAAATGGAAGAAACAGCCTGAGGAACAATATAGAAATGGGCAAGTATAAGGTGTATCTGAGAAGGGCAGCTAGGTGGCCCAGTGGATAGAGTGTGGGTCTGGAGTCAGGAAGACTCATTTTCCTGAGTTCAAATCTGGCCTCAGACACTTAAGAACTGTGTGATCCTGGGCCCAAGGTGAACCATTTAGACGACATTCTCAAGAACTTAAATGCTGAGTTAAGGCGTCTAATGGGAAAGCATTGGAAGTTTTTGATCAAGGGGAGTTTGAGGGTGGGAGAAATGATCACATTTGTGCTGTAGGAGGATAAATCTGGCAGCATCTTACAGGATAGATTGCAGTGGGAGGAAGACTGCAAAGAATCAGACTGTTGCATAAGACGATAAGAGCTTGATAACGGTGGCAGCAGGAAGAAAAGACACTATTCTTTTCCCACCTAAACTGACTTGTCTGCATTTCAGAGCCTCATACTGCTTCTAAGGGCCGTCTAGAAAGTGCCCAGTTTCTGTCTTGACCTTATGACTTTCAGACTGTTGGAGTTCTTTTGTCTGTTAAAATTGTAATCTCTCTGACCTTTTCTTGGACTCCCTGGTTTTCTAAACCACAGGCCTGTTCTGATTTGGCAACCATTAGAATATCAACTCTTAGCTTGTTTGTCTTAACTGATGCCTGGCCACTCAAGCTCCAGTCTCCTCTGATCATCTCTGCCTGACTATTGCCCACTACTCAACATGGTGCCTAAACTTTTGAGGTCAACAATGTGAAGTACAGACCAGTCATGAGTGCCATTGTCAGGGGATGAATGTTAGACTACACGGAACATGGATTTCATCCAGTACAACTTTGCTTGTGTTATTATGAAAAATCATCTCAAAATAATTACTATTGTGGCATGCATGTATCAATAATGAGCTCAAATGTATTGTCATAAAACACCCCCCTTGTACTGTAAGATACTCTCATTTAAAATCAGTGCATATTAGGGCTTATAGGTATTAGAGATCATCGTGGTATAAGGGATAGAGCACTGGACCTGGAGTTGGGAAGTTCTGAATTCAAATCTCAAGTCAGATATTGCCAGCTATGTGACCCTGGGCAAGTCATTTCCTCTTTGTGTTTTTTCATGAGAAGATTAGGTTCAAAGTCTTCTCAGGTCCTTTTCAGATCTAAATCTACAATCCTAATCCAAACTCCTCTTTTTTGGTAGAGTTAAGAAAGCAGAGGCTAAGCAATGCCTAAAGTTGCATGGTTAATTAGTGGACCACCCAACAGCAGTACAAATCTTGTGCTTTTCCTACCTGACAACAGTCCCTTTCCTTGCTCTTACATGCAAACCTAGGGAAAACATTTTTCTATCATGTCATGCTACTTCTATCTTAGGTTAGAGTTTCAGCTAAGAACTGACTCCAAATCAGACCCTTCTTTACTGTATGGTTCTTGTCTTCAAGGGATATAATCCAATTCAATTCAATTCCACAAGCATTTATTAAGGTACTGTCCATATGAAGAATCAAACAGTTCTAGAATAGTAGATACCATTCAGCTTTGTTTGGAGGCAAACATTGTTAAAGCTATTGGAGGTATGCCACACTCATTGTTTGAATTTCAAAGCTAATATTTTAAGATCTAAGAGGTCCTTCATTCAAATTTACAGAAGCATGCTTTATGGAGCTGATGGTATTGAATGCCAATTGAAGCAGTTACACTCCTAATGATAGTGAGATCTCTGAATATTAGTTATAATATTGGAACAGTCTTTGCTAATTCATTCCTCTACCTTTAAAAAGAGTGAAACCTAATGCATTGTTGGTGGAGTTCTGAACTGATCCAAACATTCTGGGAAGCAATTTGGAATATGCCCACAGGGCTAAAAAACTGTGCATACCCTTTAATCCAGCAATACCACTGCTAGGTCTATATCCCAAAAACATCAAAAAAAATAAAAGGGAAAAGAACCCATAATTGTAGGTCTCAGCTATATCATAAATTCTTAGAGGACAGGGGCCCAACCTTTTACCTCTTTGCATCTCCAGTCCTCAACATATTGCTATATACAGTTTAGTTATTCCTTCCAAATTGCAGGGATTAAAGGCACAGTATGCCACCACCACCCCATCTGGAAAATCCACATAAAATTTTTTGGCCCTCCCTTCACACCAGAGAAGAAGTCTAAATTATTATGGTATTAAAAGATAAAAGCTGTTATTATACAATAGTCTACATATATTTTATGCACTTCTGAATTTCTAAACTTTATTTGTGTGTCATCTGCTAGCCTTCACATGTCATCTGCTGCTTTTGCAAAACTCCAAAAAAAATTCTCGTTTCATTTCTTAATGCCAACCTACAATATACAGAAACTGTGATGGGGAAAGTTGTGATGTGGAAGGGATAATTGTATTGAGAATACATGTGCTACATATTTGTTGTTACAGCTGCTGTTGAGAAATTGCATAGTAGAAAAGAGCCCAATTCGGGAACGAGGTCTGGGGTTGAAATCTCATCTCTGCCACTTACCACATGAGTGATCTTAGGCAACTCATTCAATCTTCTTGGTCTCAGTTTCCTCCACTGTCAAATGAGGGATCTGGACAAAGTGGCTTCTCAAGTCACTTGAAACTCCAGACCCAGAATCCTATAAAAACATCTTTCTGGTCCCTTGTAGTCCTAGATCTTCTTTGTCAAGTAGCAAACAACAAAGGTGATTCCCTGTTTAACTTTCTGTGCAGAAATGGAAAGAGTCAAGAACAGGGAGGAGGTGGCAACATAATGAATTAATATTCATTAAACTGAAATGCACAGTAGGTTCTTATGTTTGCTATGAACAAAAATAATTATTGGCTCATTATGCAGAGAGCTTATTTTAATTTAAAAATGATTATTACTGTTGGACATTTATTAAACTTTGGCAATGAACTAGCATCTTTGGAAAGTAGAAGAGACAGAGCCCTTCTTCTTCCAGAGCCTATATCCCCTCAAAGGAAAAAAAAAAACACAATGCAACTTCTGGAATGAGAGCTCTGGCATAGAAAGTCATTGCTTATGGGAATGATGACAAGGATTCTCTTGTAATGTTGTTTATCCTCACTTTCTCCAGAGCAATTTTTTTCATTTGTTTCTCCCTGCCAGACTGAAATATGCCCCCTGGAAAATATGGCTAATCCTTCAGTATTCTTTGGAAGTTATCTAGGTTCTTGATCATTGCACTAAATATTTCATAGTTTATATGCTGTAAGTTGGGGAAGAAGAGATTGCATCTTTGAGCCATGAAGCTGAAGAACGATACTTATAACTGCAACTTAAGAAAGGAAAAAAGGAGGTAGTTTTCCCAAGTGATGGGGGGAAAGGAGACCAGTGACTGCTTTGTGAGCTAACATAACTCATTCCTTCTCTGACTTGCTTTATTCCATATATAATCTTCGCAAGCCTTGGGGTATCTGTGAGCACAGTGGTGTTTTAATATTTGTTCCCTGGCTTTTGCAAGTCATGGTTATTTACCATGAGCACAGAAGTTTGGGATCCTCAGAGGGCCTGGCGGGCAACATGCCATGCAGTCTGAACATCCAGCAAACACAGGACATTAGAACCTGTCCTAGGTCAAAGCATTCTGGCTCACTTATTCAGTTGTGTTTGTTTGCTTTTACAATTTTGTTTTGTCTTTTTGCCTTGAAGGGAGATGACCTTAAGATATGAGAAAAAAAGAAAGGTTAAAAAAAACAAAACACTTCCCTTCAGGTCAGCAAAATATTGGTAAGATTTTTCAAGGCAACGATTCCCAGTATAGTGGTTGGGAAGGCTCTTCAGGCCTTTTCAGGTTAGTTGGCACATATTCCATCTCCAGGACTAGCCTACATTGTATGGCATCTAGGTGGCTCAGGGAAAAGAGCACAAGCCTTGAAGTCAAGAAGACCTGAGTTTGAATCTTGCCACTTTATGGTCCTGCAGTGTCCTTCTCCTTAGCAAACACAGTCTCTCTTTGAGTTATCCAAAGAGGGTAGGGAGGAATACTCTACCTAACTTTGTGACATTGGCCAGATCACTTAACCTCTCTAAGTCTCAGTTTCCTCATCTTTGAAATGGGAATATAAATAATATGTAACTCACAGAGATGTGAGGATCAGATCAGTTAATACATTTAAAGTGTTACATAAATGCTAGATACCAACACCACCACCATGACCATCATCATCATCATCATTTTCTTAAGGGACCCAAGCAGGGGACATGGCAGTGTTCCTCATTACCTAATACCTGAACTAATGCAGTAGCCTAATTGTTGGTCTGCCTGTCATAAGTCTCTCCCCACTCTAGTCTATCCTCCACTCCCCTATCAAAGTGATTATTTTAAAGTAGAGATCTAACCATATTACTACCCTACTCAATAAATTCCAATGGTTCCCTTTCATTTCTAGGATCAAAAGTAAAATCCTCTATTTGTCTTTCAAAACCCTTCATAATCCATACCTCTCCCCTAACTTCACCTCCAAAAAATAATTTCAGTCATCTATTCATTCATTCATTCATTCACTTTTGCAAGCCAATCAGGATTAAGTGACTTGCCTAGGGTCACACAGTCCTGTCTGAGGCAGGATATGAACTTAGGTCCTCCTCACCCCAGGGCTGGTGCTTAAAAAAATGCTTGTTTCCTTCCTTCCTTCCTTCCTTCTGACACTCCTCTATATACTTATCAGCCCAGATCCTCTTTGCTCTTCCTCAACCAAGACATTCTATCTCCTACCTTATTGGCTGTTTCCCATACTTGGGCTATCCCTTCTTCTCTCTGCTTCCTGGCTTCCTTGGCTTCCTTCATGTCCCAACTAACACCCAACCTTCTGAGGGAGTCTTTCTTGATCACTTTTAATTCTTCCCTCTACTGATTATATCCAACTTATCTTGTAAATAACTTGTTTGTTCATAATTGTTTACATGTTGTCTTTCCCACTATACTGAGACCTCCTTGAGGGTAAGGATGGCCTTCTGCCTTTCTTTGAATCCTCAGAGCTTAGCACATAGTAGGCTCTTAATAAATGTTAATTGGTTAGTTGACTGACATGGCCACTTCTTAATAGTGTCAGGTAAGGGGAACCTCTTCTCCTTGTGATTCATGGCAGTAACTCAGAAGGGAGATACAGAGCCAGCCTACTTGGATTCTGATAACTTGGATTTCTAAGGAGCCATGAGGGTCCTTAGAAACCTCCTGGGCATGTACCTAGTGAGCTTGTTGAATAATCTGACTCCATTCTGACCTTAATCTTGTACTGTCAGCACTGCTCTAGTACACCCCATCTCAATGATCTTTTCACTACAAGGAAATTGAAAGTATCTTGTGTGCTAAAAGAGTTTTTGGACCTTTATTGTAAAACATCTTTTATAAATATGGGAGAATTTACAAGAGTACTTAAAGAAGAGTACTTAAAAGGAAAGCTTTTAATATGTGTTTGGAAAGGGGGTGGATTGGGTTGGTAGAGAAGGAACAATTCAAGATGTCAGCGAAGTTCAGGTTTCAGGGAGCTCATCTTGGCAATTGAAAATACAGAGAAAGATTCTACTCTTCATGGCCTGCTAGACTGCCTTAGGTATATATGTACAAATCCTGCTTGGTCCAAAAATTCTCCTAAGTTAATCGCTTATGTCAGCTGGTTTGGGTAAATATATTATGCATTTGGTTCACCTTTTACTGGTCCTACTTTTTGCTATTGCTATTTAGTGCCCAAAGAGTACATTAAAAGGAATAAGCCAAGGAGGAAGGCAAGACGACAACCATGGTGGGTATGGTATGAATAATAGATCCAAGAATGAGAGTCATGGGGCATCATGCCACCTCCCCCATAAGGTCCCATCTGTCTCTTCTAGCTGAGGCAGGCAGCCCAATGAACTTGAGCTTTCCTAATGTTATCCGAAGGGGGTGATGAGGAATTTGTGTATCTCCCTATTTTTGCTGATTAAAACAAGAGGGTCTGACAGAGAAGGAAGAACAAGATTGACTATAAACTCACCAAGGGAACTGGGTTTTGGATTTTAATATGGAAGATCACCTGGCAATCTTCTGCCTATTTATAATCCTAAAAACATACTAAGTGCAATGTGGATTGGCTCTGTTTTGATGATGTTTGAGCATGTTGTGTGAAGAGTTCCAGGTGCTTGGCAAACATTACAATAACTTTTTAGCTTCTGCTGAAAGTAAACTTTATTCAATGAAAAAAAAAATCCTCCCTGCACATTGAAACAAAAACATGACTCTATAGATGACTTCAACAGACACTTATCAATAGCACTATGTTACTACACTAGGCCAATGGCTATGAAAGACACAAGAGGAGCTGAAGCCTGAATCCTCAAGGGGTTTGCAATCTAATGGGATGGAAATTATGATGATCAAGGTTGGCCCCAAAGAAGAGTTAGGAGAAGATACCTCCCCCACTTTTTTTCCAAGGTAGAGGACCACATATGGAATACTGCATAGTAATTAATGTCAGACTTTTTTGATATTTGGTTAGTTTTGTGGAACTTTTAAAAATTTCATTTAAAAAATTATTTACTGTGAAGTAGTTAACTCCATGGGAGGGAGTGGGGGAAAGGTACAAGGGGAAATGTAGGTGATATACAAACAAAAGATATCAATAAAAATTAGTTTAAAAATGATTGTAAGCTCCTTGAGGACAGGACTTTTTTCTTTTTTTTTTTTTTTACTCTTTTATAACTTAGCACTTAGCACAATTCCTAACTCAGAGGATTCTTAATGAACATTTGTTGATTGATTTGGGGGAAACGAATGGAAGGTAAATGTAACCCATTTAAAAATACTTCTTCCTCAATTCATTTTCCTTAAAGAAGCTTGTCAGGGATTTTTTTTTCTCATTCTTCTTTACCAGGAGTTTATCCATTTAGACCAAGTTGTACTCCTCCACAACTGACTTGTCCTAACTAGAAAGGGAAGCAGAGATTTGATCTTTCATGGAGTGAAGAGTTTACTAGGGTAAAGTCTTCCTATTCAAACTGAATCTAACTGGATAGATTAAGAGGTGAAATGGAACCTGTGAATGTTGATATGCATGTTAAGAAGTATAATGAAGCAATTGTGAACTTTATTCAACATAGAGTAAAATTTATTAAAAGCATAAGCCCAAGTCTACATTGAACCCTGCCCAAGGGACGTTAGTTAGAGAAGTACCAAAAAACTACTCCAATTCAACCGAGCTAAGATGTCCCCCTAGAACATGAACCTGAAATCAGGCTTATAACAAGACTCTGCGGTTAACTTCTTTAGTTTGGGAGAATCAAAGTTTTAGATCTGGAAGGGACCTCAAAGCTTTCTAACCCAACCCTTGAATTTTACAGATGAGGAAACTGAAGTCCAGGGAACTTAAGTTACTTGCCCAAAGTGACACAAATATTCAGTATCAGAGGTAGGGCTTGAGCCCAAGCCCTCCTTGAACCCACCTTCCAGAGATAGTGGTGTTTCTACTACACCACATTGTTATTAGGCCAAAGGTCAGAAAGCTTTGTAGCTATGCAATTTAGGGTCACAATTAATAGAGACCTTTGATCCAGTCCAACCTCCATATAGTTGAGAAAACTGAGTCTGAGGGAAGAAAATGAATTGCCCAAGGTCACACAGCCAATCAGTAGCAGAGCTAGGACTAGACAGATGGTTCCTAAATCCTTGTCCAGTGGTCTTTCGATTATAAGTCTGACCTGGGGAAGCAGAAGAAGGAATATGGGTCTCTATGCTTTAAAATATTCTTGAATAGGCATGTGCTCATGAGGTTATAGTGAAATAGCCAAATGGAGAGAATGCTGAAAAAATAAATAGTGTGTGATTGGAATAATTCCTCTATATTGTTAAAAAACACTCATTAAATGCCATATAGGCATGGTCCTGTGCTAGTAAACAGTACATATGGAATATGAAAAAATAGAACTAATTTCTGGTGATGACACTATCCAAGGAAGAAAGATACTTAATATTGAATCCAAGAAATACCTAGGAGGCACATAAAAATGTAAACAGCCACAGCTAAGAAATATTGGTCAGGTGTCCCCCATGGCTTCCAAGTGATCCAATGTCCACCATGATTATATCCCTGAAATAGGCTCCTTCTCTAGCCTGAATTCTACCACCTTCATCCAACGAAAATAGATTGAGTATGAAGTGTCACAGGCAAAGACATGCTAACTTGTCAGGGATATAATAATGACTTGTTATCTACCGAGACTGAGAGTACCAAAATTCTCAGCATGTAGGAAAACCAGAGTGGATCTAAGGCTCCTTAGCTAGACCACAATCTTCACAAAATCCTCTCTGAGCTCAGACTGATCCCCAAGATTTAAACGACCCTTGAGCATAGCCCTGGAAACCATCCTTTATGAAATCATATGGGGACTCCATCTCCCACTTTCTCACCTTCCCACTCTTTCCATCTTCTAAGCTGACTAGCATTCATTTCTCCCACACTTGTGAAGAGATAATCCCAGGAAGGCTTCTTTCTTAGCCAGGAATCAGAAAAGAAAAGTAGAAACACTGACTGAATTAATTGATATCTGTATCAGCAGAACCCTATTATGTTTGTGGATTCCATAATATCTTTTTAAGTAGCTAATAAATCCTGACCAGATTTTATTTGCAACTAGAGGGTACTAATAGGCACTTTGAGTTCAATTGTGGGTAATTCTGCCAACCTGAAACAAAGTTATAGCTGAAAAAAGTTTTAAAAACAGGTCTGGCTTCTGTAGTTGTAGCGAATAAAGTCTATATTTCAAAGAAATGCAAGGAATAAAATAATAATAGAAAGGAAAGTGGTCACAAGTTAGATAGTGTTTCTCTGTTCATATTGCCATGCTCTTAGGATTGAATGTAGGATTGAGAGCTGCAAGAAGCCTTAAAAATCATCTAGGAAACCCTACCATTTTACAGATGAGGAAATGGAGTCTCAGAAAGGCTAAGTGACTTACCCAGTATCAATAAGTAGCAGAGGTGGCATTTGAACCTCAGTCCTTTGATTCCAAATTCAACGATTTTATCACTACATTACAGCTACCTACCACTCAGTAGGTCCTATGAGGATCAAAACAAGATATTTGTAAAGCACTTAGCATAGTACTTGGCATATAGTTGGGGCTTCATTAGCGTTTTTATTTTTTAAATGTGGAATTGTTTCGGTCTTTGAATATTCCTCATTTTGAGATTTAGTGACACTTCTAGAAAGTTTGAGACACCATTTTATAAAGATCTCAATCTTGAATCCTTTCTGAAATGTTGCTCTGCTTATAGTTCAGTCAGGGCATACTTCCTGGCTTTAAGGTCCAAGATAAGAGCTTTTACCTGAACCTATTGGCTAAGAAAAGCAATTAATTGAGAATAATAAATAATTCATTACCCATACTTTCCTGACCATTATGCTTAAAACCAAATAGGATTAGGCATATTTTATTAATAAATGATTGACTGGATTGAAATTAAAACAAAACAAAAACTCAGGGAGTTTTGATAACAACTAAGAGGAGTTATAAAGATACAGGACTTGATATGGATTTTTTTAAATGTTAACTCATGTTCTTTTGTTTCTTTCTGGGCCATCCCAATGATTTCACCTAATAAAACCCTTTCTTGTAAAGTCAGGAATTAATTGCTGATTGAACTGTAAGCAGAGCAACATTTCAGAAAGGGTTCAAGATTGAGATCTTCATAAAATGGTGTCTCAAGCTTTCTAGAAGAATCACTAATCTCAAAATGAGAAGAGTCTTCAAAGGCAAGCACAATTGAGCAAAATAAAGCAAATGCTTTGCGTGGGTTGGAATAGATAGCTGCTAAGGTCTTTTCTAATTCTCAAATTCCATAATTCTGTAAGCATTTATATGAAACACTTATATAAAATGTATACCTCCTTCTGCACCTATACTCTACCTTGCTACTGAGAGGTAGGGGCGGCATGTTTCATTATCTATCTTTGGAAGACCCAATTGGTCCCCGAGTTCATTAGAGTTCAGAAAGTCTTTCAGTATGGTTGTCCAACTATTGTTGATCATTATCACAGACATTTTCAAAATTGTCATCTTGGTTCTCCTCACTTCTCTGTACCTTTGATAAGGATTTTGTTGTAGGGTCATTTTGGGGTTATGGCTTAAGAAAACTGAAGATCAGGAAGTGATCCTTAAAGTGAAAAGAATGGACTTTAACTTCATAAGCAAACTGCTTTGGATTGTGAGCTAAAAATTTTTCTTTCAAATCAGACTGTAAAACTATGGCTTCATCTTCTATTTTTACATTCAATCCTAAGAACATGGCAATATGAACAGAGAAACACTATCCAACTTGTGACCACTTTCCTTTCTAGTATTATTTTATTCCTTGCATTTCTTTGAAATGTAGACTTTACTCACTACAACTACAGAAGCCAGACCTGTTTTTAAAACTTGTTTCAGCCATAACTTTGTTTCAAGTTGGCAGAATTATCCACAATTGAATTCAAAGTGCCTATTAGTACCCTCAAGTTGCAAATAAAATGCTTTGCATTGCACAGGCCACACAGTAGGCATTCAGTAAGTACTTGTTGATTTGACATGAACAGGAAAATACTTTAGGGCTTTCCCTTATTTCTAATGGCTCTCTAAGGGCCAAAAAGGACTTGTAAAGAAAATATTCTAAGTTATATATAATCTTAAGTGTGCCCCTGATTGATAGCTAAAATAAAATTTATAACATGAAGATAAAAAAGGAGAAGATTTTTTTCCCTTGGAGGGATAAGCAAAACACCTTACTATCATTGTTCATCTCTCTCTTGTTCCTTTGCAGAGTAGTAATCTGCAGCCTAGGTCGTTTTATCAAAAATTCTCTAAAGTTGATTTCATTCCGTTCCCCTGGGGCATGCTTGCTAAACAATTTCTGTTCTGTGCTTACATCCTTCAGTTATTTGTAAACTGTGACCACGTTCCCCTTGAAAGCCCAAGTTGAACTTGATCCATTCCCCCCCCCCTTTTTTTAACCTTTACTTGCAAATGCGTTTCCTTTTTACATTTTCTTTCCTGAACATTTCCTGAATTGCTTTCCTAGTAAGGAGTAACCCCAAAGATAATATGCTAGATAAAGAGTTCTCAGTATGCATACTTTTAAAAACTAAGGGCCCCCCAAAGAGCTTTTGTTTATGGGAGTTAGATCTATTGATCACAATCATATTAGAAATAAAAATATCTTAGTTTTATTATGAAAATATTTTTACCTCAAGGACACCCTGAAGAGGTCTCATGGTCTCCTTGGGGTCCGTAGACCACACCTTGAGAACCAGTGTACTATGTGGTCTTGGTCAGTGGCATGTTGAGAAGATGCTATTGTCATTCTGCTTCCTCTTAGTGAGCTCCAAATTTTCAATTCCTTTTTTATATTCTTTTAGAAGTGTTGTATCCCTTTGACTCATTATTTACTCATTAAAGGCATTCCTAAAAGTGCTTAGGAACAAAAACCTTGTAGAGTTGCCATTGCTCATACAGATTGCTCTTGTAAGCACCATATCTGAAGGATATTTTTCCCTTGCCCTTTACATCAGTAACGTGTGTGTGTGTGTGTGTGTATTTACTTTGAGCAATGAAGATATTACTTACTGTCCTTTACATGGACTCTTCTGAATAGATCCAATCATTAATTTATTTGATATCAAAGATAGACCCAACACATGACTTCAAAGGTTTTATGGGCATATTGTCTACAAAGTATCTTTTCCTATGTTAACCAGTTTTGACTCAGGTTGATAGAAAGGTGAGATCAACTCTTTCATTTGGTAATGAGAGTGACATTTAGGTGTGGAAGAGTACTACAAAGATGTCCTTTGGACTAATTTCACTCCTGAAAGACAGAATAACAGGAAAGTGACAGGGAGAAGGTGAAGGTTGTCCACTAAGGAAGATGCTTCCCAAAACAATCTGAGAGGTTCATTTGAAGCTGGCATCAAAATTAGGTCCAAGCAACCAGCTCCAGAAATCTCTACTGGAGACATTAAAAACCATAAACAAGGCATCTGTTATATTGCTGTTGCCAAGGTCATGCTGGCTGGCTGAGGAACCAGAAGAGAAATGGCAGTGTAGTCCATATTAAATGCCAGTGGGTGTGGTGCCTTCGTCAGAGTGCCATGATGATCTTGGGGCTCTCTAAATCTGGTCAAAAAAATGAAGCATACACACCAAAAACAACTTTGGCAAAATTAAGCTACTTTGGATTAAAACCTGGTACTTTTTAATAGATGATGCTAGATTCCATTTTGCTAGTCTTATATTTGATTCTGTTAATATAAGAACTGGATCAGATCCTTTATTTAAAAGCCATGCTGGTGTGGTTTAAATGTGTGCTGGTTTTAAAATGTGTCCAAGTGAATAATGCCAGTGATTAGAAATTTAGTTGCAAACCTGCCCAAGTCTCCCAGGAAACCTAGAATGGTAGATCTAAAAGAGTCCTTGGAGAGCATCTAATTCAGTCCCTTCATTTTATAGGAAAGGGAATAGAGGCTCAAAGTGTTTACCCAGGATCATACATAAGTTATCAATAGTGAACAAAAGGATTTAAAGCTAGAATTGATCCCAAGGACCATCTAATCCAATCCTATTATTTTACAGATGAGGAAACTGAGGCCCAGAGAGAAAGTGACACAATTTAAGCAATGGAGCTGAGACTGAAAACCAGGTCCTTTGATTCCAAAGGACTGCTTGCTCATCTATTCCTTTTTCCTCTACAGAACTAAGACTAGAATTCAGTTCTCTTGAATCCTGGGCCAGTGCTCTATTACACCAAGCAAAAGTCAGTATTTTTATAAGAAAAGGAGCATGGTTAAGTGTTGTTTTCTGTATGTTTTCTCTCCCTCCAATAAAAAATGGGTAGATGTTGACCTCTAAAGTCCTTTTCTACTCTCTTATGTATGACCCTGAGGAAATGTGGTGGTTGATGCTGAGTTTGATGTCACACTGGCATTGATCATCGTATTTCCTCAGATTTTTAAGAAATTCCTGGTGTAATGGCTACATAATTGCTAACTAGAGGTATAGGACACAATGTAGATAATTTAGACAACCTATCAAATTCCCAATGGACTGATCATCTTGCAAAACATAATGTCAGTACTCATTTGAAACAGGAAGGCACAACTCATTGACCTCTCTGGGCCTCATCTGTAAAATAATGAGGTTGGGCAGATGATATCTAGGGTCCCTTCCAGCTCTAAATCCTCTGATTCTGCTTCCAGGGCTATAACACAGCTCTGCAAGAACAGTATCAGGCCAGCTTAGCACAGTTCATGCAAATTCTGAGGGGTTCAGCTTGAGCCACCATGTCAACTGCCCATGAGGCTATATAAGAGCATAAGACCCTGACATAAGTGGAGTTCCAGCTACACCAGAGAAGACAAATTATCACTACCTCTTCTTTTATGGGCCTATTATTAGCAAAGGGTGTATAATGACATGGAATAATGAACTAATTAATAATAATAGCTAGTACTTGTATAGTGCCTACTATGTGCCAGGCACTATGCTAAGTGCTTTATAAATATCTTCTTTTTATCCTCCCAGCAACTCTGGGAGGTAGGTGCTATTATTATCTCCATTTTATAGCTGAGGAAACTGAGACTTGCCTAGAGTCACATAATTAGTAAGTTTCTGAGACTGGAGTTGAACTCAGGTCTTCCTGACATCAAATGTAGCACTCTTTCTACTTTGCCTTCTAGCTGCCTCAGTAAAACAAAAGATGACAAGTTTTATTTGTGTCTTGTCTCAAGACCTCGACATTCATCTTTCATTCGTTTAGCTATTCATTTCAGCAAGATTAAGCAATGGTTCAAGGTGATGGATGTTGAAGATGTATGGGAAAAGCTTATGAACATTTTCTGTATTTTCCAAACAAACATGAGGACCTTGAATTCCTGTTATGCTTCTGTGATACTAACACATATTCCATGAAACTCAAGGTGGCCTTTTCAAATGATGTTAAAAGAATTTAGGCATTTCTGACTTTGTGACAAAGTTTCATTAGGTTTCTTTTCACTGTAGACTGAGAACAAGATTTATAGGCTGACAAGTTAGTGTGGGAGGTGGTAGTTAGGTAATTACTATGAATAGTTCTCTTTCCTTTAGCAGAGATGAAGAGGTGTGTCTGCTAAGCTGATTGCAAAAGGCATTAAATTTTCCTTTGAAAATGGATCCATCAAGATATTAGAAAATGCTTCTATTGGATTTTAGGATTAACCATTGACCTAGGTACCTTTAATTGACATCTTCCAGTGATGTTCTAGATGAGCCAATATTTGCTGAGTCTAGGATGCTCTGCTTTGGGTTTTTTGTTTTTTTTAGAGGAATGGTGATTACGATCAAATGCTATACTTGCTCATGTTTATTTCCCAACCAGTCTCTGGGAGCATAATGGGTAACAATGGCAAGAGTAGGATAGAACATTAGTATGTTGGTGAAGTAAAGGGAGAGGAAAAGATCTCTACTGACTTATTTCTGCCCCTTCCCATTCCTTGCTCCTGTGCTTTTTTTTGCCTCCATAATCAAAGATAACGAAAGTGAAGGACAAACCAAGTCATCCAAACAGGTTTCTCTGTTGCCCTCTCCTCCCCCAATTCCATTTTAAGAAAATGGAACTCAACTGGAGAGGAAAAATCATGCCATGCATTAAAGCAAATGATGTGTGCAAGATTATGCCTTGAGTGCAGCAAACAGACTTCAGGCCAGCTACGCTTTGGGACACTTCACATCACAGCCCCTCAAATGAAGCTAAGGAAAAGAAGATTGTGATCCAGAGGTTCAGAAGGAAACCCATTTGATCACTCACTCAGGACAAACTCTTTACCAAAAAAGCATCCTGGGACCTTGTTTAATGGTTACTTTTCCAAGCCTTCAGTTTACCAATAGTTGCCATCTCAGAGGTCATAGAGACTGACCTAGTCCTTCTATGCTACTTGTCTAGTTCTGAATAGCTACAAGTTCAGTTCTTTAACTAGATTCTCTTCCAGTTGCTTGCCAGTCCAAACCCTTCCATGGCTCTTGCTGGAGAGAACTGGATTACTGTGTGCTGAGAGGAAAGAAAGTTGCCTCAGTCTTTGAAGAGCCCTATTGATACAACAAAAAAAGGTTTTTCTCTGGTGGTACAGTGTATGGGTCACAGCTAGGTTCAGACAAGCTTAACCACAGCCTGGCTATTTTTGAAATGGGCATAGTCCAACTTGGTTTTCTTTCCTCTCCCACCTCCTCCCCACTTTTAGAATGTCTCTTCTCCATCCTATCCCACCAGCCATCTAAATACCTATCTTGCTCTCAGCAAGATCTTACCTAAGGTATTAGTGGATAATGATTTAAGGTATAATTTATCTCACAGAGGTATGTGCATCTATGTTGGAGCCATCTTTTGAAGACCCAAAGACTTACAAAAACTGAAGGAAGCAGTCTGGTTGCACTTCAGGTATCCTAATAGCCAATGAGAGAGATTGTGGGCAGAATAACCTGTTCATTACCCCTTCAAATCACATATCCTACTGGCTCTGGGGTCAGGACAGCTTCAATTCCATCTGTACATGCCTCCTCTTGCCCTCCCCATGAACCATGTTCCACACTCACTCTTGTGAGTTTTTGCTAACATCCTTGCCAAGATTTCTAGCTCTATTCTCCAGATCTTGGCAAGAATTCTAATGTGCACTTACCTCCCCAGCCCTCATTCACTTTTCTAGGTTGAGTTGGAGATAACTTTTCATGCAGGTGGCTGATGGACAAATTTGATACCTCTCAGAATGATACACTTAAGGTCTTTTAACCTTACTTTCCAGCCAGCATTCAGCAAGCATGAATGCCACTGAAAGATAGGAACTGCACATAGTAGGCACTCAATTCATATTTGTTGATTGATTCCCTGAGTTCTTGAACTTAACAAGTGTTCACTTAGGTTGTTTGCCTACTCAGGGGAAAGAGCACCAGTCAATAAGCAAGGTGAAGGGGAATCAGCTGAGATGCCTGAATGATGCATTGCATCAAGCTGCAGGGGAATACAGTCATGTACTTCTACAAACAAACCTAATTAACTGTGCCCATGCCAACAGCACCAGGCAGACACATCTGGAGGAGAGGGACAAAACTTGTGCCAAAATGAGAGATAGGTTTGGAACAGCTTGGCACCAGGTCTGCTCGGCAGGGGCAAATTTATATTTTTCAAAGTGTATATTCTAAGAGCTTTAGGCAAGTTTATTCCTGGAAAAGGGAAGCGAATTATCAGTAAGATAAATATCTAGAGGAATTATCTTGTCATGTGGGCCTGGCCCTATAGCCTGCCAAGCCCCAGGTACTCATGCCCCACTAAGCAAAGCTAACCCCACAGCCCTTTGCAAGGTACTGGTGTGGAACGGCAGGACAGCAACTGCTTCTGGATGGCACTGGCCGGGGGTGACTTGGCCCAGAATCAGTTATTTGCCATAGTAGGGGAGACTGAGTGTGCTTGTAGACTGTCCTGAAGGCACTTCTCTCCAAAGGAAAGTACCTCAAGTCTACTAAAAGCTATTCTCCTAGCCCTTCAGACACTGAGAAGGCCTCTGAGCACATGCTGAAATCATCACTTTCCCCTGGAAATAGTAGCTACTTCTTTGAAGGTACTAAACTCTTTGTTACTGCCTTCCTCCATTCAATATCAAAGGTCTTCACCAGGAGCCAAGGTCATTACCAGAGCTTTTTGGACTTAGTAGGGGCTGAGCAGGAGAATGGCTAACTGGCTGAGCCTGTTTGTGTGTGTGTGTGTGTGTGTGTGTGTGTGTGTGTGTGTGATATCTATATCCATCTATCTATAACACACACATATCAAACTGATATGTGTATGCTATTTATACATGATATATGTGTGTATGTATGTTTGTATAGCATTATATATGTGATATTTATATGTATATATGATATAAATATCACATATAGTGGTATATATACATATATTGCATTGTATATGTATATGTGTGTATATGAATCTCTATATATGTATGTACATCTCTATATATGTGTACACATCCTCCATCCCCCTTTTCTCCCCCTTTGCCTCAGGTCAGTCATAGAGAGAATGGAATCAAAAGCAAAGACATGAGACAAAGCATTGCTTTCCTTTTACCTCCTAATCCTGAAATATTTCTGCCTTGTGCTCTTTTTCTTTCTGCTATTTTTCCCTGGAGCTCCACCCTTTTATCTAACTCTTCAGGTGAACAGGGAGCTTTTCCTTTCTCCAAGCATCCTCTGGGTGGTGTAGCTTAGGTGAGCTAGAGCACCTGCCTTGGCAGCAGGAAAACCTGAGTTTGAATCCTGTCTCAGATATTTATTAGCTGGGCAAGTCACTTATTAGATGGGCAAGTCAGTCACTTAACCCTTCTAAGCTTGTTTCTTCATCTGTAAAATGAGGATATTGAATTTAATGGCTTCAAAGATCCTTGTCAGCTCTAAATCTATAATCCAATAATGTCAATTATCTAGTATTTATTGTGTACCTATTAATCGCAAATCAAGTCTGAGATACTGCTAGGGACACTCAAAAATGTAACACAATCACTAATATTTCCTGCCTACAGCATTAAATATTTGCTCCTCTGTATTGCTAACTGTATTCAGGAATTATTAAAAGAGTTAACACATTGTGGATCAATCACAGGAGGATTTGGCTAAACTGTTTTGGGCCTGTACAACCTTTCAGGATTACAAGGTCCATATTTGCTACCTGCAGGGGAAGGACTCAGTTGCTTCTCTTTAGAAGCTGGAAATAATTTCTCCCAGCATCCTACTCAAGCATTGCTTTCTAAACAGAGGGATTTTCTTCTGTGTTTGGACCTCGGGGCAGGTGAGAAAGGAGAGATTGTGCACAATCTTTTTTTTTTATAGGAAGGAGTCTTATTAAATTAGTAAATGGTAACAAGACAAGTACACTTTCTGTCCCCTAAAAACCCCAGAACCTAACTCAGATTTTAGGGAAGGTGTGATGTGTGTCAAATATATTTATGATTTTGAGTGGCATAGCTAGGTCTAGCCCTAGGCAAAATTGTGAAGTAGGTGAAGTTTATCTTTGAAATCTTCCCAACATTCTGCTTCCATCCCCAGAAACCCATCGCAAGTTGCACGCTTGTTTAGCTGGCTGTCAGTTAGTCCCAGCTGAAATGTTAACTGATCATTAAGATATTAGTTGATGATGACTTAGGGTTTCACCCCTCCAAGGGGTATCTTATTTTACTGAGGAGATTCCTAAAGACAGAAAAGCCTTTAACACCCAAAGAAATTGGCAATGTAATGTGGTATGGCATTTATGACCAATGAGGCCATTTATTGTAAGATTTGTGGATAGAGAGAAGTACTGTGGGTGTCAACATTTGAGAAAGCTCATCTTGCCATCCTTCCTCTCTCCTCTTCCGCCCCCAAAAAAAACCACTCTTCTGTTTGTTTGTTTTTGCCCCTTGTTCCCAGGATAACTCAGATCTGTCTGTCCTAACAAGATCGGCCAGGCTGCCCCATACCAAAATGCTTTCTGGAAGGGGATGTAACCTTCAGGTGAGCTGTTCTTGTGAGACAGCAGTGATCTAGCAAAGACTCCACAGAACACCTCTGAAAAGTTGCCAACACCTAGGCCTTCAGAATGCTTAACATGAAGCATATGAACTGCTTTCCTTCATCTTGAATGTTAAATGTTAATTTGATAAGGAAGAGGTTTCAAACTGAGATTAAGGTGACAGTTCTTTCTACTTCCCCCATCAACACCTCCAGCCAAGTCCAAAAAATATATAGACCCTTTCAAAATAACGACCAAAAAATGTCTGGGGATGGGAGAAAAGGGGCTCCTATCCAACTTAAAGTGTCATATTTTTATTAGGATCATAAGATTTAGACCTGGAAGGAAGGTCATCTTATGGGATGGACACAAAGGATTATAGACCTTGAGCTGTAGGAGACCTTAGAACTATCTCGTCCAATTTGTGAATTTTACAAATGAGAAAATACCCACACAGAAGTACAATAACTTGCCCAAGGTCATACCAAGTAGTAACCTGCCAACTCAGTCCTCTTTCCACTACCTTTTGATCAGCAGAAATCTTGATATTCCCTCTTCTATTTTTTTATAACAAAACAACAAATTTGAATGCTCATTTTCATATGAATATAAAGTAAGAATCCTGTATACTACTGCCAGTGTGACCTTGAGCAAATCCACTCAGCTTCCTCCATTGTCAGAAAATGAAGTGGTTGTATTAGATGAGCGCTTTCAAATTTAGATCTATGATCCTATGACCTTAAGTGATGGTACAAAAGTGAAGAAATAATGATCTTTGGAAAGAACCTTGGGTTAAGCATAAATGTAGAGGCTATGGGAAAGTTGCAAAAGTACTAAAAGCCTTTCTAGTACTAAAAAAAATTTCCTGGATTGTGCATCCGTGTCCCGAGTATTAAGAAATTGTCCCTTGAGCTAAAACTCTGGAATGGGGTTGAAAAACCCAGGGATGGCACAAGACAAAGAGCCCCTACCTACCCATCAAGCTTGGATGGGATTACCTTGCATAACTTTTTTCTCTCTAAGCCTTCTAATGTGATTGGCTCCTCAAGAGGGGCTGGACTGAGCTGGTTTCGGAAGGGCAGTAGGTTATAGTACAGATACTGTATTGTGTGAACATTCTGATGTGGGAGTAGGGATAGTCAAAAACTTTTAAGGACAATGCTGGAAAGATCACTGGCTCTGGAGTCAGACCCGGGTTCCTATCCTATCTCTTCACTGAAGACCTTTAGTCAATCCCTTGAACCAAATTTGGGCCTCATTTTCATCATCTATGAAATGGGGGCTGTTGGGCTGATGGCCTTGGACTAATAACTTCTGAAAACCCTTCTAGTCCTAGGTCTATGATACTATGACCAGACTGATTTTACTTCCACGGAGTCAAGCTAAACTTCTTTGAGGCACAAAATGGATTCTGAGCAGGTTTCTGTGTTTAAAAACCGGGATTTTCCAGCAAATAATACCCAGTGGAGAAAATCTCCACTTGGGTGCCCACTTCCTTCCCCTGCAGTGCATCCCCACTTCAGCCATCCATCTCTTCCTGCTCACTTTAACCACTTTCCTTGGACAGTTGGCCTTTGAAGATAACCATTTTCTTCCAGGCTCCAATTTACCTTTCTCCCTCCCCCTTCCACCTGCTCTCTCACATCCCTCTGTCCAGGGATCGATGCTGCTGTTTGTTGGTCAGTGGTCTGGGTCAGGAGGGCACTTGATGAATGGGTCAGATGTCCAGCCAGCGACATCCACCTAAGGACGCTTGGGGAAAGTTTCGCGGACGTGGCTGACGTAACTTTCCCCGATGTCTCTCGCCCACCTTCGCGCCCCCATCACTCTCTGCCCTACTCCCCGCTTCCTTCCCACCGCCAGAGGAGTGGGAGCCACACACAGAGCTACCCGGGCTCTGCCAGCCAACTGGGAGGCTAAGCTTTGAGAACGAGCCCGGGAGAGGTGCGAGGAGGGCAGCGCAACGCCAGGCCTCTCGCGGCTCACCTCTGCCGCGCTGCTCTGGGGCTCGCGGCTAGGGTCAGGCTCCCTCCCTGTCCACCCTCCCCTTCAGTCGCTCAACCCGGTGCGTGGCTCCCGAGCACAAGGAGGCTGAGCTGGCGGCTGGGGCATGCGCCGTGGCGCCCACTGGGGTAGGCAGAAGGAGGGGAGGGGGGAGGTAGGACCACATCACTCGGGCTGTCTTTCCAGCCCCGAGCTGCCAGTTGCTGGTTGCCAAGCAGTTATCATTGTTTCTGTGGCGATTGCAGAGGCAGTTGCTAATTGGAGAAGCCCCACTAAGCAGCAGCATCTTCCCTTCTCTCTGCACTTTGCGTTTTAAAGCAAGAGACCTAGGCTCGCCTCCCCACCCCCACCCCACCCCCCCTCTTTTGAGGGAAGAAAAATTGCACTGGGATTTATTTCATGAAGTGATGGACTGAATAACTCCTCATTGCCTCCTTGGACTTTGGTGCCACCAAACTCACCGTTAATTCCTACCTGCCCCTCTGGTAGTGAGCACCCTGGAAAGGAGAGCATGACTACGGCTAAGGAACAAAATGCACCAGGAAAATCAGTGCAACAGCAGGAACAGGTAAATGCTGGCTTTTGGAGAATGTGTGTATGTGTGTGTGTGTGTGTGTGAGAGAGAGAGAGAGAGAGAGAGAGAGAGAGAGAGAGAGAGAGAGAAGGAGAGAGTGAGAGAAAGATTACATATGAATATATATAATATATACATACATTTACATGTATATTAATATTCCAAGTTGTAGGACAGTATTTCCTGAATGATTTGTGTGAGAAATACTGGGAAACCCTGAACTGCCACCTGAGTCACAAAGCTGTGCGGAGTGATGAAGTGTGGAGTGCACCTGGGGTCTGCCTTGCTCTCTCCCCACCTTCTATTTTTAACAGATCCCATGGCTTTATCAATAATGCATAGGCATGGTGAGCATCTGCTACAGTCCACTCAATGTATTGGTATCTTTGGACATAGGCCCCATCTCCTTCAAACCTTTTGGTTTTTTGCATTTGTGAGTTTAGAAAGGTTTTTCAACTACTTTGTAATGATGCCCAGGAAAGAAAAAAAAAAAGGAGGGTGGGGGAGATGGCAGAAATTTCAGCATACAGGTCATTCAACAAGACTTTAATTTGGTGTGCCAACACAAGTCAAAAGAAAATGCACGTGATAGGTCGAAAGGACTTTGTTCTTTTCATCTATTCCCCTCCTTCTCTCTTTTCTTTTTTTTTTTGAGTATCCTTCAAATGTATTAGCCCATTGGTGTTGTTCATTATGGACTTATAAAGGAGCAGAAACTTTCCCTTGTAGAAGACATGACAGGTGTATCATTAGGTCCAGGTGACATCCATTTCTAGAAAGGGAGGAAGCTTTTCCTAGGACTGCTGAGTTACAGCTGAGTACTGCAATGGTACTTTTGTGTGGCAGTGAGATAGAAGCCTAATTCTAACAGGAATACCTCCACCATATGCAGTCTCGGAGTCTTTGGGGAAATAAAGGTGAATAGGTAGGGGATTTTTTTTTCATTTATATACGCATTATAATAATTCCCTCCTTAAGAGACTCAAGGAGTTCTTATCTTTTAATCACTGCTTAGTTCACCTCAGGCAGATCATTAAAATAGATCCTCTGAGACACGAATAGATTCGCAAAATAGTTTGTCCAAATCTAATAGATCAACAGCATAAGCTATTTGTCCCTATTTATTTTCACTTGTTATCTTACAGTATTTGGGGGAAAGGGGAAGGTTTAGAAGGGGAAAAGGAGACATCTGGAGTTAGGGAAAGGGAAGAGGATCCCTGGGGCACTAGCTAATAAAATCCTTTTGTAAAGGGAATGTAGGAAGATAACTTTGAAACAGTATTTGGTGTGAAGAAACAGATTCCTCTCAAATCCTCAAAGTGTTTTTTTTTTTAATTAAAAAGAAGAGAGAGAGAACATTCATGTTATTATAATTTGTTCACTGTGTGGGAAGAGTATAAATGTAAAATGGGGGGTTCCTTTTGGAAGGAGATGGAAAAAGAGGTAGTATATAAGTATGTGATTTAGCCTAAGGGTTAATATTCACCAGAGCTCTCTAGGTGTAAAATCAGTACAAGTTGTGTGTGTGTGAAGTGTCTTTTTTTTCTTGTTTTTAGAGAGTTTTGATGAGTGTTTCTCAACTAAAGAATTGTTACTACCCTAAGTTGCCAATCCAGAATTTATTCAGTGTCCTTTCACTATCCTTTTGCTGTTTTCTTCATATAATAGAACATTAAATAAATGTGTATCAGGCTTATGGACTTGTACTAGGTCTTAAGTAGTTTTCATGGCCATGTGGCAGACTTAATAATTATGAAAAGAACACACTGAATCCTTAGCGATGATTGTAAGTATAAAACCTAGTATGTGTCAGGAGCAGGGAAGATGAATGCCCAGTCAGTATTTAAAAGTTATCTGTTTGGGGGTACCATTTATTATCATTTGTCAAATGTACAAAGCCAGTAAGATGGAACTGGTGAAATGAAGGGGAAAGGGGCATATGGCACATTATATTCTAGTCTTATAAATATTTGTTTGGTTACCTTCAGGTTTTTTTTTCCCCACCTGAACCTATTTAAATCATGTCTGACTTCTGGGATAAAACTGGAGATGAAGGGACTATTGTGGCTAAGAAGAGCAGATTTAGAAGCAGCTGCTCCTGTCACAGGAGATATGAATGTCCCTTTCTTATGTTCCTCACTATGGCATCATCTTGACTCTGAGGACTTTACATGGCCCTATGACTGATGTATATCTTTATCCTTGTTAACTTAAGGCTAAACAGCAAGGTCTAACAACAATGCTGCTATAAAGGAAACCTAGTCAACAGGAGGAGAAAGGTTTCCTAGTTGAAGTGTATACCTAGGGGGGAAGGAGGCATAGACAGTCTTAAGAGCTTGGAGCAAAGGCTCACCCTCATTGCTATCAAAATGTTGGATTGTGAAGTTCTGAAAGAAATCAGTTTCTTGAAAAATTCCTCTGCTCACATTTATATTTGTTAATCTTGTTGGTGTTTTAAACATGTATTTATAATTTGTTTAGATGCTGATATAGTAATGGACCCTTATATTAAGTAGTTTGTTTCATAGTTAATAACTGGCCCTGGGAACTGGGCCATTGGTCTAGCTAAATGAAGGCTTCTTCCAGACCAGATTTGTTCTTAAAGGAATATTGATTTCATTTACTGTACTATAATGAGGAAAGATATTTCTGATTTCATTGAGGGAGGGAAGGAAAGAAGGAAGGAAGAGAAAGAAAGGAAAAAAAGAAAAAGAAAGAAAGGCAGGCCTGTGATTGGTATTTACTTAGTTATATGGCTGCCTCAAATCATTAAGCCTTCTCAAAAATGAGACTAGTCAACTACAATGGCACCTCATACCCAGGCACTGTGATCAATTACTCTACTAGAGTTTGAGCTATTTATCCCCATTAGTCTTTTCTAATTGTTATTTGGATACTAATAGCCCTCAGTACTTTTTCACAAGTAATGGATAAGAAAGTGAAAGCTTACCTGTCCTTACCAGTGGATAGCCTAGCCTATGTAAGGCAGGTAGCAGTAATTTTTGTAGACCAATGGTTATAGCAAAATAATAAAGAAAAATCGATAGTAATGTGAACCTATTTATTATATCTTCTGAATAGTTAGTGTAGCTTCCTCCCCCTCCCAATTTATGATGTCTAAAAATCAGTCATAAAAAGGGAAAGAAATGGATACAATTAATCTGCACAATATTATACTCACTATAAATAAGTATCAGAATTGAGGGGTGGAGGTATTCATGTAATCCATCCTTTTTTTTTTGAGAGGGTAAAATTCATGTTCAGGTAAAGGATTAACAAATTTGTAGTTTGAAGGAAAAAATATCCTTTTAAGATAAAAGCGTTTGGTAAATTGAATTCTTCCTTTGGTATTTAAATGAATTTGACCATCCAGATTCCCTTTGGCAAAAGATAAATTAGCACTGGACAACTTTATGTATTGTCATGTATACTGACTGAAGAGTGGGAGCTGTAGATAATTTGGTCATTTGAATTGAAAGTGTGTTCTCATTGGGGAATTAAAATAGCCTGTGGATCAATGCCTTGAGAGACAAATTAAGGATTTTTTTTTAAGTACACTTGTTTTAAAATATATTATCCTCATTCCCAATGATATAAAACTGAAAAGCAGAGTTAAGAAATGTTATCTAGGGTAAGTGGGGTAAGAAAGATTAATATTTCATAATTCTAACATACCACAGTCGATTCCTATTTCATATTTCTCAGAAAGAGATGTAAAATATTGTTCAGGAATGAATTTGTAGTGGCATACTTATGCATATGCTGAATATTTTTAAAATGGGAATGGGAGAATGCTTCTGAATAATTTGAATGAGAAGCTAGTGCAAGTTTATGGGACTGAAAAGTGCCAAGATCTCTTGAAGTTGGCCATCTCTGACAGTTGGAAGAGACCTTGAGAGGTCATCTTTATCCATCTTCCTGTCCAAGGGAAAGGCTATATTCTTGACAAATAAGACTTTTTCTTCTCTAAAGGACATTCACAGAAGTATCTTCTATGAAGAATTCTCTTCTTGCTAGTGTCTGTTGCCCATTCCAGTGTTTAACCCTATCAACAAATTCCTCCATGTGGCTAACATAAATTCTTTATGCTGCCACATTAAGGCAATGTCCTTTGCTTCTTTTCTTCAGATATAAAAACAAAACAACAAAAGAGCCAGTTTCAGTCCTCCCTATGACAGCTCACATGAACAAGATTCACTTGTCTCTCCTACACAAATTTAGATTTATTGTTCCTTTCACCTTCTGCATAAGTACTGCTAGATATTCTGGGTGTCCTCTGAGCCACTCCCAAATCCTCTACCTCTTTTAAATTAAGAAACTTAGACCATGGTACTGATTACTAAGACAAATTATATGTCTAGACATTTAAAATGATAACTCCACTAAAGCATTGGATATATTATGCTTGCCAGAGTCTCTCCCATTAATAGAATTAGTCACCATTGGTAGGGCTCTCTATCTTTGACACTTAAGTAATCTGAAGGTTGCACATGCCTTGTTTAAGAGGGGAATGGCTTGAGGCAACACAAATTAAGTGAGATGTAGGATTAGGAAGAAGAAAGTGTTGAATGTGTATCAAGGGTCTAATGAAAATAAGAGCTTTTAAATTGTTTCTCAGTTTTCCAAAAGAATTGGAGACCATTTTGAATTTAGAAAAATTGTAAGGGAACAATTATCAGTAAGAGAAAAATTACATGAGCATAAATATAGGTAGAGATATGATGTGAATAACCTATATGGTCTCACTTTTTTATAACTTACATGATTTGTGTAGTTGTCTTCAATTATTTTTGGGGATTCATAATTGAGAATTTATGAAGTCAAAAACTGAAACTTTGAAAGTTTGAAGAAGAGTATTAGAAGAAAAAATGTATATAAATATCTGTAGTAGAACTGAATATTGAAATGCCAAAGCAGACTTCACTATGGGAAAGTCAGTCACATTCTGAGGACACAATGTAGGTTGAATCGTGAAGACATGAAAAGAGAAGAGTAGAGTTTATGTCCTAGAAAGAGAATGTCTGTGATAGGGGTCTCAAATCTTTTTCACGTGAGGAGGAAACTAGTTGTTTTGTTTTTGCTTTTCCATTTCCTTGGAGACCTGGGATCATTAAGACGAGATAGAGTGGAATATTGATGGCTTAATCATGGAGTGGAGACAGGATTGTGTGGAACTCAAGTGAATTCTATGCACATTTTTTTAAGTACCAACTGTGTTGCAGTCATTGTGCTACACACTGAGAGTAGAAAGACAAAAATTCTAGGGAAGATTGGAGGAAATAAACATGTACAAAGTTAAAAAAATTAGAGAACGTGTGAAAGAAAATAGGAAGTAATTGGGAAGAAAGGGCACTGGAAAATGGAAGGAATCATTGACTTAGCCCTTGACTTAGAAGAAACTAGGGTCTCTAGGAGGGAGTGAATTACAAATATGGGGGCCAGCCAATGCAAAGGTGCAGGGACTGGAGATGAAATATAGAAGAGATTGGAAGTAGGGTAGTTAGGCTGAAACTTAGAGTCTCTGAAAGGGAATAACGTTCCATTAGACTGTGAAGGACATTAAGAGTCAAATAAATAGTTGTTTTTTTTTTTTAATGCTGAGACAATAATGATAGAGAAATAGAGACAATAGGTACCATTAGAACTTCATAAATAAACAAGTGTCATGGTCAGACCTTTGCTTTACAAATATTGGCTATATTGAAACTATATTGGAGGGAAAAGGGACTTGAGAGAAGGAAACCAGTTAGGAAACTAGGTGAGAAAGACCTGAACTAGAGTAGTGGTCAGGTGATAAAAGGCAAAAGGGATGAATATATGAAATGGAGTGGAAGATATTAATATCACAGTTTCTGGAGGTGGACTAGAGAAGGCTAACCTATCCAACCTGTTAGTTCTAATGAAGAGAGACATGATACTAGCAGCTAACCTGAACATCTAGGAATTAAAATATTGATGGCCAAAAAGATCAACTAGATTGGGGAATTCTTTCTTCTTCTAGGATAGAAAATCCTTTAGTCAAAATTAATCAAATACAGCATAGTGAACAAAAGCATCTGTTGGTTGAGTTGTGTAGAATCTAGATAATTAGGGACCCTTTCCTCCTCATGTCAATTTGCTCCCACTTTAAAAAAAAACAATATTCTTTGAGCACAGTGAATCTAGACATTATGTGGCCCGAGTTCACCAAATAATTAAAGATGGTCTGTAACTCTGTCGACTTATTTTTCCCTATACTCTATTTAATATCTTTTATTGAATTATATTTTAATAGAATGGCATTGAACTTAATCTTAATAACAGATTTTCAGTGCTGGAGATAGGGAGGAGTAACTAATGAAGACTCCCAAATGAGGAAGCTAACACCCTCAAATGAAGAATAGAGAAGGATCTGAGAAGTTGTGAATGATGTAGGGTATGTTTCATTAACCTTCACCAAAGGTTCCTTGAACCTCAGTTTTACAAGTAAAAAATGTTAGGATGCTAATCACTTACAGTAATGAACAGTCACTTGGTTTCTGGCTCATTGGGAATTGTATCATTATTTTTTATGGTAATGAGCCATGCTTGCATTTGACAGGCTCATATTTGAAGATGAAATAAAGCAATATCCCACACCTACCCCAATCCTAACCCTCTCTGAGAGGAAGAGAGGGTAAAGTATATCTGCATAACTTGTGTTTTAGAAACTAATCAAAAGAGTAGGGTTTTTTTGGAGGGAGTGAAGTTCCAAGGTTATTGAGAGGTAAATTGTTATGAACTTTTATTTTTTCAATTGACAAGCATTATTTTTCTCTCCTTCCCAAATCCATCACCATTGGGGGGAAAAAAAGAAAAAGAAAAACTATCCCATTGAAACAAATATGCAAAGTTAAGCAAAACAAATCCCCACACTGGTATTGTATTAATCAATTAATTACAATTAATATAATATATTAATTTTATTAATCAATAATTAATTAACCAATTAATAGGTGTATTAATGTATTAATCTGCATCTGGAGTCAATCATCTTTCTATCAGGGAATGGGTAAAATGTTTCATTATTGGTCCTCTGTAAATGTGTTTGGTCATTGAGCTTATCAGACTTAAGTCTTTATTTTTTTCTTTATATTATTATCAGTCTTGTATAAATTGTTCTCCTGGTTCTGTTCACTTGATTCTGCATCTATTTATTCATGCAACTCTTCCCAGTTTTCTCCAATTCATTGTATCAAACCTTTGAA
This sequence comes from Vombatus ursinus, assembly GCF_900497805.2. Lineage (NCBI taxonomy): Eukaryota > Metazoa > Chordata > Mammalia > Diprotodontia > Vombatidae > Vombatus > Vombatus ursinus. Next base: position 5,254,776 of record NW_020954630.1, read on the forward strand.
TGCATATTGTTAGGTGGAAGTTTTATATGACTTCATGAGCTTTTTTTTTTTTTTTACAAGATGCATTAAACTTTAAAACGTATTTTGCCTTTGCCTATTTGTCTCACTTTACGTGATTCAAGCATATCTTCTTTGGCTGCTAGAACTTCATACTTGGGCCCCATTTGTTGCAATTCAAGGGTAGAGTCATCTGTTTCTCTCATCTATCCCCATAGCATTTTAGCATGCTTCTCAAGAATTGTAGACTGACCTAGATAAGGAAGAAGTGTAGGTTCCAGTTCTGGACATCCCAGGCAAAACTGTGGATTAAGAAGTTTATTTTCAGCACTCCTTTTTATTACATGTGAAACCCTCTGGATCTCTTTGGGTGTTACATACTACAAATACCCCACCCCCTTACCTACCCACACACAATTCCAGAAGTATTCCTGCACTCCAAATATTCCCAAATGTGTCTTCTCATATGAACATATACTTGTCCCATCTCCCATTCCTTCAGGGTCCTCCTAGGTGACTCAAATTAATCAGGTAAACTAAATTGCAAAGGTGCCCTAGTGACCAATAGACATAGTAAGTGTTACTGCTCTTTGAGAATGTGTGTGTTTCAAGCAAAGTTTCCAGTGTTTTGAGTAGAGGAAACTAATGGCTGCTCAGCTACATGAATGGGTCTAGTGAAGAGATAGTGGGTGTGACTGGGATAATTTTGGGCCATCATAGTCAACAATAGCATCATTCATATATATATATATATATATATACACACATATATACACACTTACATATATACATATATGTTACATATATATGGGGGAGAGAGAGAGAAAGAGAAAGACACACACACACACACACACACAGAGAATATGAGAACATGAACCAGTAAGATTCAATGAATTTACATTCAACAACAAATAACTAAACACCTGTTTGCAAGGCACTATGCTCAATATTGGGAATAAAAGGGAACAAAAAAAAAGAAATGGTCCATTCCTTGAATGAGCTTACATTTTGCTAAGAGGATGCAACACATACACAGATAATAAATACAATGTTAAGTCAGAACAGAAAGTTTTCCTGTGACCCCCAATCACACCAGAAACACTGTATTCTGCTTATATCTAAGGCTAGCCTAGGTCTCAGATATAAGTACCAAAAGATCTATTAACTGTAGCTTTATTATTCTAACATATCAAGGAAGATTTTCTAAAAAAGGAGTTGAATTCTGCATCACCTCCTTTCTCAAGGCAAAACTCCTGCAGACACAGATGGCTTTTGCCAGAGTCCATACTGTAAGTCCACTTTGGTATTGTTAAACATCTGTTTTTGGAAGCTGTGGTTAGGGTGCTGTAGCATGTTGAGGTACTGAATGACTAATTCTTTTATAAAATACATATGCTGAATGTAATAAAGGTTGGATAATGGAATTCTCAGTGACCATTTATATTTTATTCCCTTAATAGCATCTGATCTATTTTTCAGGAGGTTTAGCTTTCCATACTAGAGCTCAGGAAAACTGTGCTTTGCACAATGTGAAGCTGCATGAGACTCTGGGCGTCATCTCAAGCTGTTAATTTGTGAATATGGAACACAGGCTTCTAAAAAAAAATATATGTGGGGGGGAGGTGGGGGAAGAATAAAAAGGAACCAGCCCAGATCTGCTGATTAATTTGGGGAGACCTAGGGAAATATTCATTCAAAACATTTTAAAAGGTCATAGTCTGTCTTCCAGCATGTTCATATTATTCCTCTTGAAGATAATGAGAGTCTAAAGGATGAATGTGGCCCTTTAGATAGGTTAGTAGCTGCAAGAAAGACAGCTGTGGTTTGGTGAAAAGACAAGGGAAAAGGAATTAGGAAACTAGTGCTCTCGACCAGTCTTTGCTGCCAGGCACTGTGTGTCCTTGGACAAGTTAATTCACCAATTTGGGTTTCCATTTTCTTATCTTCAAAATGTGGAGATTTGACTAAAGGGCTCCCAAATTATCTTCTGGCTCCAACATCTAAAATCATCTTTATCTCTTTCTTTTCTAGTATCTTACCTGTGGACCAAAGCTTGCCCTGGAAATTTTGGTGGTGGTGGGTGGTTCTAAATTAACAAATAGGATTTACTTTTCTATGGCTACCTAGTATTTTGGGTTGGTTTGTTTTTTATTATTACCATAATGCTTAAAATCAGCACTGCAGATTTTGTAGAATTTTTTTAAACCACTAAAGTCAGAGTATATCTTGGTTTCTTTTGCCTTTATTTTCATTTTTCTCAGTAGTTCCTGAAATACCCAGAGGCATTAGCAAATATGACGAGGGAAAACTTAAAGGAAAATTGGAAGTTTATCATTTTGTTGGGTTTTTAAGGCATATCTGAAAGGAGAGCATATTTAATGGAGTTGAGAGAAATTAACAGTTTTCTGGGGAAGGTGCAAGATGAGAAGGGGAGACAAAACAACCCCAGCTGTGCTGGCTGGCAGAAGGAATGTCCAGGCAGCCACTTTTGGAGAGGTGACACGTTGCCAACAGGGGCACCTGGAGCTGATATTAGAAACCCCAATAAGGAAGCAAATCGATGGAAGAGTTTCAAGACCAGGATATCATTTTAAACTCAATTAAATGAAGGCAGCAAAGGGTGAAGTAATGGGATTTAACTTGTAGGACCAAAGGGGAGTCTGCTTAGAGTGGTGCAAATTCAAGAATTTTAAAGAGCAGGGCTTTTGGAAATGCATGAATATAAAATATCAGGAATGGGAAGGGTCTAAATAAAGATTTCATTGGAATAATGTTCTGGCTGAGGTAAATTCTGATCATATTCTGGAACTAATAATGGCAAAGTCTCATCCTTAAAAAAATAAAAAGGCCTTGGAAGATTTTGGTTTTAATAGACCTCTCTAATGGTCTCTGGTTTCACAAGAAAAAAAAAAATCAAGTCCATTTGTGGAGATAAGATTCTAGCTCCTCTAAGATTATTCTACCATATTCTCAGAAGTTTTTTTAGTGTGCTAATTATGTGCATATAGAAATGGGTTCATTTGCTAGTAGGTTCACCTGTCTGGAAATGGACTAACTCTCCCTGCCAAATGGGGGGAAGAACCCACATTAAAATCATTAGGATTTTTTGGTTCTGACTAGGGATAAACTGAATAAACAAGTTCTTCCATCTTGCACTTCCCTTTTCAGTTCTCCAGTCCTGGGTAACCTCTTTCCAATCTTTTAATGGATTCCATTACTTTGTCCATGCTGTATGTTCATCAAGGGCAACTTTCCATTTGCTTTGCTAAATGGTCTCCTTTAAAGTTTGACATTTTCAAGTGGCCCTTAATAGTTCTTGTTTTCCCCCATTGGTTTCCACTCACTGATTGGTCTTTGTGAAAATAGCTAGAGGTTCCACCCTCTGATAGAGGCCAACTCAGATAACATCTTCCAAATTGGAAGTGGACCTGGGCTGTAATAGGAATAATGTTAGTAATAATAATAATTGCTATTATGTATATAGCACTTTAAGACTTGCAAAGCAATTTACAGGTACTGTTTTATTTTTGTCCTCCCAACACCCCTGAGAAGTAAGTACCATTTACAGATGAGGAAATGGAAAGTTTTTTTTGTCTGTTTGCTTTTACAGTATGATTATTATGGATATGTTTTGCATGACTACACATGTATAACCTATATCAAATTGCTTGCCTTCTCGGGGGGGGGGGGGTGGAGGGAAGAAGGGAGAGAATTTGGAACTCAAAGGTTTATAAATGAATGTTAAAAATTAATAAAAAGAAAAGAAAGGCTTCAACTATAATTATTCCAATTGTACAGTTGAGGAAACTGAGGTTCAGAAAAACTAAATGATTGACCTAAAGTCATAGCTAGTAGTTTGTAGAACTGGGACCAAGGTATTCTTACTCCAAATTCCCTAGTCCCTCCTCCTACACCACATTATGAATCCTCCATAATGGTGGTGGTGGCAAAGCTGCAGATTCTCTTTCATCAGAAGCTGTGGAGGACATTGCAAAAGTTGCCAGGGAGAAAGCCAGCAGTATTAAGCTATTAAGTAAGAAGCATGAGTATGTGGTGACTAACTGCTGCAAATCATTTTGAAGTGAGGCAGTTTTTTTCTTTTCATGTGTTTAGTGAAGTTGGTGAAAAGTTAGGGGGAAACATCTTGGCTTCAAGTCAGAAAAAACATTCTAATAACTAGAGTTGTCTAGAAATTGAATGGGTTGTTGCTGGAGGTTATTAACTCCCCACAATTAGAGGTATCCAGCCAGAGGTCTAGTAACCATAGATTAGATCCAGGAGGTTATAAAGTAGATTGCCGTGGTAGTTGGGATATTGAAATGAATTATTTCTTAGATACCTTTCAACTTGATGATTTTTATCATTGTACAATATATGGGTTCTCCAGGTCCATTATGGTCCATAGGTCCATTGCCTTCATCATTATCCCACAATTTTGTTATCTTTTGCTTTTCTTACTGGATAAAAGTGTATACTTCTAGGATCAATCACTGGGAAGAAAAGCCTTCCTGAATACTCAGTAATATTGCCTTTTCTTAATCAATTCTTTGCTCAGCCTCACTGCACAGGACTATCATTGGCCTTGATCTGCCACCATGGCAATGCCTGGCACCCTGCTCTTTTCACAAACCTTATCATTGTTCCATGGTGATGTGTATTGTCAAGAAAAGGAAACTCTGGTTTTCTTTTCATTTATCAGTATATAACAGTGAGTCAAAAAGCATGAATTGACACAAATTGGAAATGGAGTTTATAAATTTTTTTTAAAATGTACATTAACTATTGGAATAAGAGGATAAAATCTTCATCAAATGGGGGAGAATCAGTGGACTGAATGACTGCTGGATTTCAGTTTGACCCACTGACTTTCCAAATATTGGCAAAGAAACTTGAACATATGAAATTAATGAATGTGCCCAGATGGCTGGATGATACCAAGAGAAGAACAAAGAAAATAATTCAAAGATGAATGTTATGTTAGAGGGCCCATCACCAGGGAATCCTTTCCAAGGGGAGGGAACAGGGTTTTAATCAGCCAATACAGTCAATGAAGGTGAGAAAGAAGTGGTCAGTGGAACTTCTACTCCACACAGGAAAGTGATGGTTGGGTGTGACATGTCTCATTTCCTCGCAGTGTGGTTATGTGGCACTTACCAATTTGGCTATTTGAGGGAATCTGAGGTTGTGTTGGTACAAAGCATTGCTGATGACTTGTCTAAAGTAGTTTATATTACTTCTTAACTGCTTGCTGTGCTTGAAATTGGACAGATAATAAGCCGCAGCTGAAGCAATTAGTCTGCAGTTTTTGACTCCATTACCTTCACTTATGTATGCAGCTGAATAGTTACACTGAGATACTTAAAGCTTAGTTGCAGCATATTACTTGTCAGAAGTGAATTTGCAACTTAGATGTTGATTTATTGTTAATTTCATTCAGTGGGGATACCATTTTAAACTTTCAGTTGACTGCTGGCTAATGTATGATGATAAGATGTTTTACAGGGGTACATAGACTCACAGGAGGAGAGATATAAGATTAGAAATAAGTTTTGAGGTCATCTAGGCCAACTTGTTCATTATATTGAGGAAGAATGGGAATGAGAGACTAAATGATTTATCTAAAATGAGTTTCAAACCTAGTCCACGAACCCACTTCTAGGGCTCTTTTCTCTATACTAGTCTTGGAATGGTATTTTATTACTTCTCCTTCAATTTCTATGATGAACTTGTTTTTTAAAATAAGTTTCGGTTATAAATATGTTGATACAATAAATTTAAATACATTGGAACCAATTTTGCTTGAATTTTTGTCAAACTGTGAATTAGGTTCCCATCAAGTCCTTTTGGTTTGTTTCTTTTCTTTTTCCTCTGATATGTATTGCCTAAGTCTTTGGGCTTCTTTAAATCATGAAGGAAATCATATGGCCTGAAGACATATTTAAGACTAGGATGAAAACATGATGCAGGTTGTCATCAAAAGGACCTATCTCATTAAATGCTATTATGAATAGTAAAGAGCAGGAAAACCAAAGATAATCTTTAAAAATTTGTCCTAAAAAGCACACCTCATTTGTTCATTAGTAAAATGTGGCTGAGTCGGTGAAGGACTTGGTTGGTATGTTCCCTAGTCTTAGTTTAACTTCGCATCACCTACTAAGGGCTAGCTAGTTACAGAGAAGCAGGCTTCTGTTGGTTGTGAATAGGAGAGACTCACTTTTCGCTATGTGCATGTGGAATTTAGATTTGCTTGCCAACCAGACCCACTCAGCTACTACCAGTGTGTAGTAGCTTTCATATGTCTCATTTGTCCTTAAAGATATGTCATAAGATATGTTTTGGAGAAAAATGGATTAGCTGTGGTCAAGTTCACCATTTCAAGGTTGTCAGTTATCAGCAGAGATTTACTATCAGCTTTATTGGTCAATTTAGAATTGTCTGTGTTAGAAACATGTTTTTTGAAAATACAGTTGGGGAGCATGCTGATTTAAAGACACACTAATCTTACTTTAGTTATTAAAGATGATAGCATGTGAAAAATAACTATTTGAAAGCTATCAAGTACATAAAAAGTACTGAGTGCTCTTGATACCTTTGGATTGCCTGAATCCAGTCTCTTTTGAGAGTATTTTATTAGTTTAAGTAACTTTTCAAAAAGTCATATCTTGAACCTGGTGCATGTGAAAACACAGTTAGTGTTTGGACTAAGGCTTGAAATAGGTTAGTCTCTTGTTCTGGGATAGTTTGTTCTAACTAGATGAATCAATGATTTTTTAAAAAGGTAAATAGGAGTTTTTTGTTTATTTTCTACCAACCCCTCTTATGTAGCTAATCAAAATGATCAAAACAATGGTAATACTTATTACTTATGCTTGTATGGTATTTTGAAGTTTGCAAATTGTTTTTAGGTAAATTATCTCATATCATGTGGTGTATTTAAATACTTACAGACTTGATAAGAACCTGAGGAAAGATAAACAAGTGAATTCATTAATTATGCTTCTGATCTATCCTTTGCCAGAAAATTAATATTTTTTAACTTAAGTTATGCCTTGAATTTAGTATTAGTTAATAAAAATATCTTCACAAATATTTTACTTTTGTGAGAATTACCTAGGAGCCAGGCCACAATAATTTTAATTTGTTAATAGCTCTGATCACTGGAGAAGTCTTTATAGACATTTCCTTATTTAACTGGAAAGTTACTTTCTGAGCAACATGGTAGTAATCTTCAGAGTCATCTGCTATTTCTGTGCCTTTGCCTTCATTGACTCCCATGCCTGGGATGAACTTCTATCTCTGTCTCTTACAATCACTTGTTTCCTTCAAAACTCTGCTCCAGTGATACCTTCTTTGGGAAGTCATTTCCTAATTCCCCACAGCTGCTACTTGTGCTTTCTTGCCCCCAAATTTATTTTGTATGTATTTTGGAAAGACATGTTTTTGCATGATCTGATTCCCTCCACCCTACCCCACTCCCACAGATGTAACTTCCTTCCCCTACGATGTGCTCAATGCTCTGTTAGAAAATGCAGACATAAAGGTAATATATAATAGAGTTCAGGCCTATGAGGAGTTTAAAAGTCTGCTTGGTGAGACAAGAAATGTAAATGCAGAACCATTAATTAGCCATACAAGTGAGTAGATTTGGTGGTAAAATGAGAATCCTCATGTCTATCCTGCTGAGTTTGGGCAACTGAGAATCTCCCTTTCCCCTGACAGCCTGTTTTAATCCTGGGTGAAGCAGCTCATTGTAGTAGCTAGAGAACTGGTATTGAAGCCAGGAAGACCTTGATTCAAGTGTTGCCTCTGACATGCTGGTTGTGTATGACCCTGGACTGGTCACTTAACTTTTCAGGGCTCTAGACAATTCTCTAAGTTAGAGAGAAGGGGGTAATTTACTTTTGGTTAAAGTAAGTTTCCTCACCTCAGAGTTCTCTTTATCAGTGAAATTACAGGCCCAATCCCTAGCTCTGTCCTGCCTTTTATCATACAGTCAAATTTGTGTGTACTTTTTTGGTGAAGGGCTTTCCTATATTTTGAAATAAATGCAAAGATAATATGGCTCCTTACCTTGTTGCAGTGAGGTGTTTTGCCGTCATTAAGAGGCCATTGGTTCTTTGAAGGACATGTTTTAACTAACAAAGGAAAACTAAGCAACTAAATTGGAGATACCTAAGAGCATGTGGAAAATGATCAGGAGAAGAGAGAAGAATACAATCAGAATCCAGAGAGGACAGGGGACATAGGGTTTGGGTCAAAGTTACCAACCAGCAGTACTGGGACAAAGCCAGCATCAGAAAGGAGAATACACAAGGTCCAAGCCTTGGCAGCAGTGATTTTCAGAATGCTGTTGGCAGGGGAGGAAAAGCATTCATCAGTGGTCCTGTGGAGTGGTTGTTCCTTGACTTTGGCACTGGGCTCTAGTCCTTGAGTCGCTCCTTTTAATGAGCGTGGGAGAAGGTTGGTGTCTGCTATCTTCCACTAAGGCAGCAAGCCAACTTCCACCAATCAGGACCTTGCCAAACATTTAGAGGCAGGCTGCAAAACCATAAGAGGAAGTTGCATAATGGAGAGGAACAGCGTCTCAGGTGCATCTGATTAGTTTCCCACTTCTGTCTCCAAAACCATGGAGGTGCAAATCACAAGCTTTCATGACAATTGGAAGTTTATATTATATCATGGAAAGATCCTAACAGATTCCAGAAACCGGAGGAGGTACTAGGCAGGAGAAGAGCAGACACAGCTTGTTTCAAGAAAGCCTAGGACCCCAAACCTAGAAGTATGCCAGATGGTAAAATCAACAAATCAGTTAACAAGACTTTATTAAGCATCTATTCAACCAGGTGAAAGGCACATGGAGTAATAGAGAGAGCCAGTGTGACCTGAATGCTAGTTCTGCCTTTGGCACACATGAGTTGTATAACCACAGCTAAGGCACTTAGTTGCGTCCAATGGAACATTAGTTGCAGATCATTTGCCTACGTGTATTGGAAGATGATGATCCCTCATTAGGAATTCTTTATTTCAATTAAATCACAAGTCTAGTCAAAAGAAATATTCTCTACGCTGTACTAGGGTTACAAAGATAAAATGAAGCAAACCCTGCCCTCAAGAAATGTACATGTTCATCAGAATGTGAATAAAATTAAAATTCAAAGTTAGAGAACAAATGCACAATAAAAGACAAGTATATTTGTATTACATGCAAATAAGTGTGTATGTATAATTAATTTTAGCTATAAGGGATGTATCTGGGGTTTGATTATGGAGTAATGAGGTTGATTTCACAATACAGGAAAAAAAATTTCTCATTGTAGTCATGTTTTTACTTTTACTGTCCTTGTATTGAAACTAACCCATTTTCACACAAATGCATTTCAGTTTGAATGGACCACCCACCCCCAAATGCAGTGAGAAAAACAAAATAAAATATGGCATTGATAAGTTTTTTAGGACCTACTGAAAAGTCCCATAAGCACATCTTGAAAGAGTTCCATGTAACAGCTAATATATGTATTACTGTATTACTTCACAGATACGAAGTTACCAGTACTTGTAGCAAACATAAACAAATCAGTGAGTTCATGAAAAATAACTTAAATGAGATATGTTTCATTATGATGGTAAGAAACTTTCATTGTCATAGTCATCATCATCACCATCACCCACATTCACCTTAGCTAACATTAATGTAGTCTTTTAAGACTCATAAAGTGCTTTGTATATATTATTTCCTTTGATCTTTACTAAAGAAAAAAAAAACATGACAGAGATACTATTGTTATCACTCTTTCCTTGATAAGGAAACTGAATAGTAGACAGGTTAAGAGACTTGCTTCTTATTATATTACTCTTGTTGAGTCATTTCAGTTGTGTCTGACTCTTCATGACCATATTTAGGGTGTCTTGGCAAGGATACCAAAGTGGTTTGCAATTTCCTTCTCTGGCTCATTTTACATAAGAGGAAACTAAGGCAAACAAGGTTAAGTGGGTGTGTGACCCTGGGCAAGGGTAACACAGCAAATAAGTATCTGAGGACAGATTTGAAACTCAGGAAGAGGAGTCTTCCTGATTCCAGGCCTGTCAGTGCTCTATCTACTGGTACTCCTTAGCCCTTTACCTAATAAATATGTGATACTGTACTTTAACCCAGGTTTTCCTGCCCTTAATGTGATTGCTATCTTTGTTACGCCATGCTGCCTCACATTTTTTTTTAAAGTTTGTTTGGGTCTAGTTTGTTTTTTAGGCAACAAGTCTGCCTTTAGACTTACACTTGGGGCAAACACTCATCTTGATGACTGATGACTTTATCAAGCTATACACTAAAGGTATGTGTCTGTTTTTATCATTGACTAACATCAGTAGAGCACTCTGTGCTTTTGGTCTACTGACCGTGAAGTTTTATTAACCCATTTGCCATCTCTCGTGTAAGTGGATGGAACTATCTTTCAAGGAGAGGTTCAAGACTAACATTACACTTGTCTCTGAGCAGTTTAATCTTGAAAAATACACCTTCATTATTTGTTTTAAAATCTCATGTGTTCATCATCCTCCCAAGGCCATTGAGAAGAAGAGTCTGGTACATCCTGGCATTGAACTTGACATTCATGTCAGCAGCACTTCCATGATGATTCCGAATCTTGTTTTCGGCTGTTATCCATGTGTTAGGAGCACCTTTGTCAAAGCTGAGGATGGCTTGGCTGGAGCTTAAAGCAAATTAAAGGTAGAGTTTCTACCAGGTAAAGGGTGATTGTGGTAATTCACAATCGGGGAGTCAGTTGTGAGAAGAAATTCTGAGCCTCAGCACAGCTGTCCTTTTCCTGAAGACCCAGAACAAGGAAATAAGTGTGGGAGGAGAAGAGCTGGGATTCAGGTGGTATGGGACTACGGAAACTTCACTTGTAACTCTCTAATGAATGTCAGTGGTCACCGCTAATCCCTTGAGATTATACAACAAATAGAGGGGAATGCTTCCTTGTGTTTTTTGTGTCTTCTTCACGAAAGCATTCACTCCATTCTTTAATACTTCACTACTGGCTGATCTTCAGTGATCATCAATGTGTTGCTACCTTGACATATTTAAAATAAACTCTTTTTAATTCTCAAAAAAAAAATACTTCACTACGCCAGTGGATTTTGTCATCTCTTCCATATGACCACTCCCACCTGTGGCCCAGATTGTAATCCATCTATATATTCTATATTAGTTCTTCATTTCTTTTTTGTTTCCCTGTTGTAGAACATGGCCTTCTTATGTACTTCATTTTTCTAGTCTAGACCAAACTATTTCACTACTCCACTCCCAAATACCCATATTTGTTATTTGTTCCTTTTGGGGTTTTATTCAGGAATAACTCAACTAACTACCTCATTCTTGATCCCGTGGTTTGTGGTTCAGTTGTTTCTGTCTTATCCGACTCTTCCTGACCCTAGTTAGGATTTTCTTGGCAAAGATACTAGAGCGGTTTGGTATTTCCTTCTCTAGCTCATTTTACAGATGAGGAAACTGAGGTAAACAGGGTTAAGTGACTTGCCCAGGGTCACAAAGCTAGTAAGTGTCTGTGGCCAGATTTGAACTCAGGAAGAGGAGTCTACCAGACTTTGGGCCCACACTCTTTGACTGCCCCAATCCCCTAGTTGCACCTTCATTTTTTTATGTTCGATCCCCTCAATTTACCCATGCTTTCTGGCTTGTGGTTTTTCTTTAGACTCTTTGTTACACCTCCAGTTTTGTAAGCAGTGGCAAATTCTTACATGTGAACTTTTTTCCTTCCTGTCTTGTCTGAAAAGCCTGTTAAACAAAAGATGTATAGTGAAATGAAAGAATATAGTCATTGGTGCTTGCCTTTCAAATATGGCTGCCTATGCTCTAGTGTGTGTGTGTGTGTGTGTGTGTGTGTGTGTGTGTGTAAGTTCTTTTCCCTAAGGTATGGATTACAAGGTTTTTAAACTACATTTTTGCTGATATTTTAAAATGTTAGTTTGTTCACCTCATATTTGCTTTGAACTAGTGGGGATGGTGTGATGCTGTCACTAAACTCTATGAACTGAACCAACACTATCAATGCTTAGTAAATGCTATTAATAACCATAGGCTAGGCATTTATAGTTTTTGCCATTTACTCATTCCAAACTCTGAGGCTATGGGCACCTTTTTATTAGCTTCAAATAACAAATAGGAATCATTCTTCTTTGTTACTTGGAAGCCTTACCTGTTTGGGGGTTTTATCATCAGTGCCTGCCAAATAGGAAGCATGCATCATTTTAATTGAATCTTGAGCTTGACACTTATAATGAAAAATGACTTTCAAGTGATTTTTCATTTGTAAGGGTTTTATGAAGCATATGCTTTATTGGTTAAGGCTAGCTCACATATGAATGACTTATCTCCATACCTTAAGGAAAAAAACCACATACTCTCATCTTATTATTATTGTTATTACGGTCTTGTCTAAATGGTCTAGATTGGCTTGATCCAAACAGCTAAGGCAGGAAAGAAGTAGAATGTTTATGAAATCTTGGTTATTCAAAATATATGATTGGGATTAAAATTGACCCCATGCTTAGAAACAGACTATGTCAAAGACTTGGAAAGCCTATGAACAGGGTTCCTGAATGAAATAATATCTGTAAAAAGCTTAACAGTTCCTGCCACATAATAACCACTTAATAAATGCCTGTTCCCTCATGCCTCCCCTGTTCCTTTCACCATTTTTGTGTCATGGATTACTTTGGCAGACTGATAAAATTTATGAAACCCTTCTCAATAACATTTTAAATGCATAGAATAAAATATGTAGGATTACAAAGAAAACCAATAATATTGAAAAAAAAATGTCATTTTTTCCATCCATGTTCACAGATACCATGAATTCTATCCACAGACCCAAGAAGACCCAGGCTATAGGGCTGAAGAGGGGTGGGAAGGAAGATTAGTTATCTCTTGCTGACAGATGAAGCCAATGAGAATAGGAAAAAGAACATCCATTTGCTTTGTTGTAAGTTTATCAGAGATGTGTAATTCTGTCATTACTTATCAGTGTTAATTACAGCATAAAGCTTTCACATACAGAGCTACTCAGAAATACCTTTGGACTTCCCTAATCACCTGTAGATTATACTTGTGGTTGCTGCTTAGTAATAATATCACTTTCTCTATTCCCCCCACTCCCCAACCATGGTACTCAGTGATAGGAAAGCATAAAGATAATCACCAAAATAAGGAAAGGGTGATGCAACATATAGCAGGTTATTTAGCAAGTTATCGAATGTCTATTGTGTGCCCAACACATTGCTATTCATTCTGAGAAATACTAGATAGATAAACAGATAGATATCTGTGCATGGTTGTGTGTATTTATGTCATGATTTCATCAGTGTAGAGAACTCTCAGATGCTGCAGTTTAGAGGCTATGCATTGCCTGGGACACTAAGAGTCTCGCTGGCTGAGTCTCTCCTCTCCAATCCATTCTCTACATAGCTGCCATCTGGATATTCTCAAAGCACAAGTCTTCTCAAATCACTCCTGAACTCAAGAAAAGTCAATGGCTCCTTCCTTCCCTCTTGCCTCAAATTCTGTTTGTCGTGAAAGCATTCATAACCTGACTTCCCTCTACCTTTACATATTCTATGTAACCAAACTGTTCTAGACAGTGTTCCCCATACACAACCTTCCATCTCCTGCCCCTCTGCCTTTGAACAGCCTCTGTCTCCTGCCTATACTATACTTCTTCCTCACTCCTATCTCTTAGACTCCCTACTTTTTTCTCCAAGGCTCAGTTCAGGCTTTCTACATAAGGCCTCTCCTGATCATTGAGACTGCCAGCACCCTCTATCACTCTAGAAATTACATCATACTTATTCAGTAAGTATTTTTATTTACTTATCTTGGAGCATGGTGTTTCCTCAGTTAGAACATAAGCTCCTCAAAGCAGGCAACTATTCTTGACTTGTTTTTTTTAGTATCTTAAATGTTTAGCATAGTACCAGGCACATCGTAGGCACTTAATATATTTTTTTTAAATTTCTCTAGTGTCATAGACAAGACTTGATTCTAAGGCTGGCCCTCTTAAAACTGTGACACATTATCCCTCCATATTCATGTACACTTGCATACACATAAACATACATATGCAGGCATACACACATACAATGTTCACTTTTATGCACACACATGCATATCCTTGAATATACACTTCTGTATTATATAATAATATATACACAAACTCATGTATACATGTGTGAGAAGGAGGTGAAGAGGGTAGTATGGCCCAGTAGACAGAGTTGGTTTTCACTTCAGGAAGACCTAGCTTCTGCATCTAACACATAATCACAAGCCACTGTGACTAGAATCTTTCTAATAGCATTAAGTTGCAGAACAGTTGCTGAGCTGCCTGGTATTGGCTCCTCCTGGGGAGCATCTTATATCACTGAAATCATAGAGCAAACAGATATTCACATATGTATATTGGAGAGGAGCAGGGGGAAATGGAACTGGGATCAGCATAGGCATAGACTGTTATGTAAGTCCCCGATCTGATGTCTTCTAGCTGTGTGACTATGGGCAGGTCACTTGTCTCTCAGCCTCCACTCTTTATTCAGTAAACTAAGCAATAAAACTATTATGATCCTTGCCTCATAGAGTTACTGTGAGGCAAGTGATGCAAACCTTAAAGCATTAGATACATATGAGCCAACATTATTATTATAATTATAATTGCATAGGACGTGCTTCCAATCTATGAGATTACAGTTTTGTTGAGGAGATGAGATTTACCTGTATCACTCCTCTTTTTAAAATACCCCTTGAAGTCTCTTGTCTTCTGAGGTTACTCTCAAAGTCTTCAAGAACAAAGATGGTTTTGAAGGGGCTTCTGAGAAAGAGGTAAGATATGAGGAGTAGAGTCTTGAAAGGACACTGTGATGGAAAGGGCATAGTGGTAATCGAAGGGAGGCTATATGCTATTTAATTGCTAACTGGGGAAGAGGAGTGAGGTATCTGAGGCAATTTGTAAGGCACAGGTGAAGTAGGTGGTGAAATTCTTAGAGTACCCTTATTGTATACATTGTTGTTTTAATTGTATATTGTGTGGTACTTTCTCTTTGTTCATTCTGTCATAAATAAACAACATTGGTTCCATTTCCTCAGAAATGAAAAGGAGACACAAAAGGTGAAGAGACTATGTCCCATGCTCTGGTTGATTTGATTCCATAGGTAAAATGAAAGTTCATAACTCAATGACCATTACCTGGCCAAATCGTATTTGTCAATGCTGGACTAGCAAGTAACACAAAAATCAAAGGAGCCAGGAAAGAAGGGAATGAAACCTTTCCTGTCTTATAGTTTTGACTTGGTCTCTTAGCTTTCACTACTTATACTGAGTGTGTTATTTGGTTTTCCAGGACACACAGGAAAAAAAAAGAGAGAGATATTATAAGCCTCGTAGATAATTTGCAATAGAAATCCCATTTGCCCAGACTATTACATTTCTGCTCTATCTTCAATGAAAATACACATTACTATGAATAATGTAAGAAATTTTAATGATTTTAAAACAGTGGATGCAGTTTGAGTTTGTTTCCTGGGACCTCTGTGAAGTAAGCAGTTATTTCCTGCTCTTGTTAAACAATCTTGGAAAGGTCTTCAAGCACATGGAGGTCACATTCTGAGAACCAGAGAGTGAAGTTGTCTTAGATGAGAAGACAAGTGGACAATTACTGCCTCCATTCTCCATGTGACTTTATGCTTATTTAGAACAGCACATGTTCAGGGTTATAATAAAGCAATCTTGGAGAACAAATATTGATGTGTGGGTGGGTGTGCCTGTAAAGGGAGATCTTGGGTTTTGTTGGGGTTTTATTTTTAGGTTGATGAGAAGAGGATGAATATCTTACTAAGGAGCAATATGGAGGTGAGTTCCCATCACAAAGGTACATAAAGAACCAAGATGCATGATCCAAAAGTAAAATTTAATTGTTTAAAAATAACACCCCAAAGGAAAAAACAGTTGTTAGAAGAGACTTTTATTTCCATTAACAGAGGGCAAAATGTTTCCAAACTATATCCAAAAGATGAGTGGAAAGAAATGCTAAACTGGGCAATTAGTTGGTTTGATGTTATCATGGACCAAAAATTCTTTGCCAAACTGCCTGAAAAGGTTGGAAAGAGGAGAACTGTTGGACTGGGAAAATCTTGAAAATTTTTTGGTTTCTGATTGATAGGATCGTAGATTCTTTGAGGTAGAGAAAACCCTAAAATTCAACTAGTAAAAGGTCATAATTTTACATGCAGGGAAACTAAGCATGGAAAGCATGTGTCTCTATATGGCCATAGTTACATAGCTAGTTAGTGACACATGCAGACCTGGACACTCCCTTCTTATTTCCAGGTCAATAATCCCTTTTGCTTTCTACTTTCTTTTCAATGGTCAAATCCCATGCGTGGAATAAACCCTTCCTGTGTAGCAGAAGAAAGTCATGTAACCATTTTAAAAATTGCATAATGCCTGAAAGACTGGTTCAATAGAAAGAAGAGAGAAACCACATAATGCCACGAGTATTTAAAACTCCCATAATCAACAGGAAAATTCCTGTCATCTCATTTTACTCAAGTTGTTTCTTTATTAGACTGTAGAACTAGAACTGCTTAGAAATAGACCATAAAGATGTTCAGTAATAAATATTATCATTAGTAGCTTATGAAATACTTCCTGATGGATAATAAAAGAGTACGGACTGGCCTTTTTTGTCTAAGCAATAGATGTGTCTATTATTGAATATACATGTTAGGTATTTTTTTCCCTGAACATCAGAATGTAAAGGTATGACCTACCAGGAATCATTAGTTGGTTCTGTGAAGACATGATGTGGAGTTAAACAGCATTACAGGGTATATAGGAACAACAGTATCATTGACATGATGGCACAATTTTGCAGTGGTAGGATGATTTTTAAAATAATGTTAATGGCATTTTGTCAAAGGATTTTGGTCAGGAGCATTTTGTATTTTGAGAGTGTATACACAGCAACAGAAACCTCTAGTGCCTAGCCAAAAGCACCAGCCCATAAACATACAGGCATATTGTTGTTAAGATTAATTGAATTTACACTGATTTGACCCAAAAAATTTCTCAGCAGATCCTGTTGAGGCTTTCAGAGTTTTTGGATCTACTCTAAGAGTAGCTTCCCGTCCTAATGCAGTAAATCTGTGGCATTTTGAGCTGGTGATAATCGATAATCATCTCACTTTGTAAGACTTTAGGGCTTTCAAAGTACTTTCACAGCTTTTCTCATGTGAGCACCTCATAAAAATTCTACCAAGAGTAAGTTCTTATGATTCAGGGATCACCATGAACAATAAGAGGTGAGAGTGCTCATTCAAGACTTGGATGGCAGCTTCAGGCCATGAATGTTGCAACTCTCATGACATTTATAGGAGAGCTATGTCTGCAGCATGTCACAACATCCTCAAGGTACCTTAATAAAGTCCAACAAATATGCTGCTAGAGTCTTGGTTATGCTCATGTATGGTATACTCTTGGGGGCCAGAAGGAAGACTTAGAGGTATTTGAACCTAGTAGGTAGAATGTGGGAACTTTCTGGATCCATTCTAAAATTATTATTATTCAAATTGGCTCTGTGTGTGTGTGTGTGTGTGTGTGTGTCTGTCTGTGTGTCTGTGTGTTTGCCATCTTGTAAAGGAGATAAGTTAGACTTTTGTTCTTTAACCGTTCTACCTGCTGGTGTGAAAAAAAAAGGTTATCTGCCAGCCTCTGATGGGACCTTAGTTTGGTACCTGTAATACACCCAGTGGCTCTAGTGATTGATGAGAAGACGTGAGATAAAAGAGCTAATGCAAGTTTTAAAATAGTTTGACTAATGAATTTATCTGATTTTTGGTCTTATGGTCCCCAAAGTTTCACTGCTTTTATGATAGCCGTCATCTACAGGGAAGCAAAACTTGGGATGGAATAAAACAGGAAGAAGTTGATATAGGACTGGGGAAATTTAGGTCTGGAAGGTAACCACGGGAGGAAAATAGCAGTGTAGCTAGCAATTTGCAGTTTGTATGTGCCCTACTAATCTATAGCACACCCCAGAGTGCTTTGTACCTATCATGTCCAAAGGTAGACTCTATGTGATCATTAGCACAGCAGGGGGAGTTAAATATAGAGATAAAGTGCTAAGTAAATATCCTGCTGAAGAACAAAGATAAACTTCCAGATTCAAGAAGAACCTGCTCTCTGGGGAGTTTAAAGTTTGAAGACTATACGTGGGCCTACCTAATTCCAGGTGCCTCTCTGTTCTCTGGCACTGAGTTTGGACACTACAATTAATATGGATTTTCCTGCCTTTTATTATTGTTTCCACTTATAATCTTTCATTAGAATCTCAGAACTTCAGAGGTTCAGCTAGTGAAGTCACTTGATCAGGGTCACTCAGTTAGTGAATGATCTAGCCAGGTCTAGAACCCCCCAGGTCTTTTGACTTCTGTTCTAAATTTTCTGTCCTCTGTTATGATGGCTCTATTACTGATCCCAACTCAGTGAGTACCTGAAATAAGGCAAAGGAAGAAATGGAAACTCTGGATCTAATGTCAGAGAGCTGGATTTGAATGTTACCTATGGTGCTTGTTAGCTGTGTGACCTTGAGCAAGTTTTTCTATCACTCTGGTCCTGTTTCATTATCTATGAATGAAATACCAGATTTGGACAAGATGGTCTCTCAGGCCCTTCTCAACTCTCAATTTGTTATCCTATGATAAGTGAGCCCAGTTAAACTACAAAGGTCTGAAAAGGTAGGAAGGGCCATTTTCAGGCTTTTGAACACATCAGTCAAACGACATGACTTCCCATTATTGGAACATGTCAGTCATTGATAAGGATTTAAGTGCTTACTGAGTTCTAGGCACTGTGCTAAGCAGTGGTCCTGCACTTTCCTACCTCTGTACTACTACCTTCATTTTCACTGCTAACCTCCTTCCCCCATCTTCATCTGCTGTTCTGAACCCTCCTTTGAAATCTAGGCCAACATTTCCTTCCCTCCCCGCCTCCAAATGAGAGTCCTCTCCCTTTTCTCTAAAATTTCATGAAATTTCATCTGTGCATCTCTTCTGTGTTCATCATCTTCTCCTTCACATTATACTCACTGGATTATGTGCTCTTTCTCCTCTATTACGGCATAATCTGCTTGAGGACAGGGATGGAGGTTAATTCATTTTTCTATGCCCCTGCCTGACTTTAGCACCCAGCTTACAAATAATAAACAGTCAATAAATATTGTCTTCATGGGGGAAGGAGTTGAGACCTTTCTACCAAAAGCAGAAAAGAATCCACTGTGGGTTATGATTGGCAATTTCAAGTAAACACCTTGGGCATTGTACCCTTCACCTATCTCGATGGAAGGCACTCTTAGCATTCTGACACAATAACTGAAAATAGTAGAAATGAAAAAAACACTCACTGTGTGCAAAATATTGGTGTAGCTGTCCAACTCCAGTGCTTTCTCCACTACCCTTCCCAAGAAACAACTTTTTTTTTCCCCTAGCCTTCTAAATTCTAGAGTATTGCAGGAGTGACCTGGGCCATCTGTCCCAAGGGTAACCAGTTTCAGTTCTAAAAGAAGGAAATGCTTGGCGATAGGGACACTTTGATGGATGTTATTTTCAACCGAGTATTAAAAAAGGGGGACCCTGTCCTCTAATGATTTTAAATGGTCTCCTTTATCAGTCTTAATGTCTAGGCTTTAAAACAGTTATTATTGGGAGCAGTTAGGCAGTGAAGTGGATAGAGCATCTGCCCTGGAGTCTGGGGTGCCTGAGATCAAATCTGGCCGCAGACACTTGACACTTACTAGCCGTCTAGTACTAGCTACTTACCGGGCAAGTCACTTAACCCTGATTGCTTCACAAAATAAAATGAAATAGTTATTATTCTCTATATTTTTCTTACTTTGAAGAAAGCTTATCTTTACAGTGTATAACTCATTTTAGAATGATAGTATATGGACGTGTATGGTGATACACACTTTTGTCTTTTTATTGGAGTTTTTGTTGTTTGATTTCTAAGCAGCCTTTAATGCAGAAGGTAGAATTGCTTGTTTTCAGGGCATTAGCTTTAATTATTGGAAATGGTCCTTAATCCTAAAACTTTAAGTTTCATCTTGCCAAAGTGACAACTTTCTAACAGTTAATCCCATATAATTTTAAAAGTTAACATCAGGAGCAATTTGTAGTATAGATTAATGGTTATTCCATTTCAAAGTTGAGGTCTACATTGGAGTGGTATAATTGATCTTTGGTTCTGACAGATCTCAAGATATTGGACACAAAAAATTTGGCAGAGGCAGATGGTTCCTTGGAATGATCTGATTTTAAGATTAAAACTTCTTGTATGGGTTGTTTACTTGTTACAAAAGACTTGTATACATTCATGATGCATGAAATTTTTGTCTATTCTCTGTGGTGTGGCAAGAATGGAAAGATAGTTTCATACCTTTGGTTAAATGGAAAACAGTAGAACCAAAATAAATAAATATATAATGACTTGCCAAATCCAAGTTACTAGACCTTGAAGCAACATTTTCTTCGATATTTCCAAATTATGATGTCTATTTGACTTCCTTTGCTAATTTTTACGCCAGGAAATTCTGATTATTAGACTTATCATTGGAAAAGCCCTTATAATTGTCATTTTCACAAAAATAGAAAATTATTATCATAACATATTTGTCAAGTGGCTGGTATAACCAGAAACAGAGAAACAGAAAATAAAGGAAACACATGGTTTCTGATCTTAAAGGTTGGGAAATCTACTTATTTGACTAGAAAATGCCTTTAACAAGCACATTTTAATATGCTAAATTTCCATGATTTTCTCCTAGTGCCTTCTTTTCAATCTAGCATTATAATTACATAATGTTTTTTCAATAAAGAGTAATAACTTCTCTTTGCTGTTACTCTCTGAGTCTGCCAGTTTCAATTGTACTGGTTGAAGGCATGTTGACATCCCCAGATATTGTTTACTTTTTCTTTCACAAAGCCCCCTACAAAAAAGCATTTAATCATATGCTTTAGGATGATAATGAACAACAATGCAGTAAGATTTGGTTGCTCCTTTTAAAAAAAGCATTTGAAACTCACTTTTTCAGAATGTTTTCTACTGAAAGGAAAATCTCATTCAAATGGATGGAATATGTCAGTTTCAATAGAATTTTGAATCATACAGTGATAACATAATATTGGGTCATTATCTTTTGGTATTAGATTATTCTTCCCTGAGCAGAGAAAACTCAGTGTTTAGGCCCATCTTTTTCTTATCTCTTTTATGTGAAAGTGGTGCCAACTACATTAATGAAACATTAAGCAAATCTGAATTGGGAAATTAAACGCTGAAAGATCAGCACAACACCACTGCATCATATATCCTTTGCAGACAGCATTAGAGAGTTAGCCTCCATAAAATTGTGGAGTATGCAATGTTTACTGTATGCATCTTCCATTTTCCTTCTTGTGATCCTTTACTCTCTTTTGGCCCTGGTACTCAAGCCCCTGAGCAGCTAATAAGAGGCAGCAAGGCAGTATTGACTTTGAAGTCAGGAAGATCTAAGTTTAAATTTTCTAGTTTCCATTTGAAAGAGGTTCCTAAGCCAGCTATTTCTTCATTTCCCAACTGGCTGCATTTCTTTGGACTGAAATCCATCATGCCCCACACTGGATACCTTCCCATGGTTTGATGGCTGGGTGACAGAACCGAATAAAGAAATAATAAATTTTCTTACCAATTAATTAAAGAAACAATAAAAATGTCACCAATGAAATATATGAATGAAAAAGATTATATGGTCATGCTGAGAGGGAAAGGGATAGCTAATGCTCAGCCCATGGCCTCCACTGGCATCTTTGAAATGACAGGAGGAATTGAGGAAGCCACCTCCCATGCAAAATTATTGGAGGATGTTGACTAGAATCATGACTGCAATTTTGGAGGGACTGCCACTTCATTGAAATCACAGATTCATTTGATCAATTGAGATTTTGTTTTGTTTTGTTTTTTTAAAAAAAAAAAGCTTTCATGACTACTTTAAGACTATTTGGGCAAGAGTGGCTTGTCCTGAATATAATACATTGTCTTTTTGTTGTTGCACACTATTTCCTTAAGTAAGTCCAAGCTTTACATAGTTTATCTCTAATATCAATTCAGATTTCAGTGACCTCTAATTTTAGTCACATATTCATAGGCTCATAGAATTTCAGAGCAATTTTTATAATATTCTATGTTCAGTGAGATTGAATTGAAGAAACTAATTTACAATACAGTTGCTATATTCACTTCAAGCTGATTTCTCCTTCAGAGTATTTCTTTAAACTTTTAATTAGGCTACATCTGAAAAATTATTGTGCCATCAAACATCGCTCCTGTAATGGAAATGATTTTTTCCTTCTTTTTGACATTTACACATAAAAAATATGCAAGTGATCTGTGATGCAGAAAGGAAAGGAGAAAAGTATATGAAGGAAAAAGTAATGAAAATAAGCAGATAATTTCATGCACTGATTGTTTAATATTGCCATGTTAATTCCATTAGTAAGAAGCAATGGGTATTAATTATAGCAGCTTTGTTATGACTTATCATGGGAAATGGAGGAGACAAGAAACATGATTTTCTTATCTTAGAAATTGTTGATTCAATGTTGGAAATATAAGTAGTTTTCAAAGGACAATCCCCGAAGGCCAAATACCCCAAACAGTGGGCCTATATCCACCTCACCAAGATTTTTCTTTTGCCATTTGCAGCTTATATAAATGACCACTGAGACACTTTGTGAGACAGTGTATATACTATTAAACTACAAATCATATGTAGATGTAGGCCATAAATGGTGATACTAAAAACCCCTAAGAACATGCATGGTAGGACTTATTTCACATTTTCGTAAACAATTACTACAGAAGATTATAAATACAAAATCAACCTTTCAGGCCAAGGAGTCAGGAGTAGATATCATGGCCAAAACATGACTGGTGCTGCCACTGAAGCTCGTTAACTCAAATAACATTTGCTATATTCTTCCACATGACCTGAAGGATGCTGGCTTCACTGAAAAAAATAGGTTGCCTGGAAATGGTTCTTCATTTTATCCCCTGGTTCTGGAATACCATAATAATTTTCTTTTTTAAATTTATTTATTTATTTTTAACATTCTTTTTTAATTTTCAGTTCCAAATTCTCTCCTTTCCCACCCCTCCCCCACCGACTGAGAAGGGAAGCAATATGATATCAAGTAGACTTGTGAAATCATACAAAACATATTTCTATATTAGCCATATCACAAAACAAAGCAAGAAAAATAGAGAAAATTATTCTTCAAGTTGCATTCAGAGTTCATCAGTTTTCTCTCTGAAGGTAGATACCACCTTTCCATCATGTGTTCTTTGGAATTATCTTGGATCATTGTATTGAGCAGAGCAGTCAAGTCGTTTGCAGTTGATCATCTTTAAGATATTTCTATTACTGTGCACAATGATCTCCCACTACTTATCTCTTCACTTTGCTTCAGTTCATATAGGTCTTGCCATGGTTTTCTTACACCACCCTCCCAGTTCTTTCTTATAGCACAATAGTACTCCATCACAATCATATGCCATTACTTGTTCAGCCATTGCCCAACTGAGGAGCATCCCCTAGATTTCCAATTCTTTTCCATTACAAAAAAGAGTTGCTATAAATATCCTTGTATGAATAGATCCTTTTTCTTTTTCTTTTATATCTTTGAGATACAAATCTAGTTGTGGCATTGCTTGGTCAAAGGGTATGCAGTTTTATAGTCCTTTGGGTATAGTTCCAAATTGTTCTCCAGAATGGTTGAACTAGTTCACTACTCCACCAACTATTCATTAATGTACTTATTTTCCCTCATCCCCTTTAGCATTTGTCACTTCTGATATATACAAGGTGGTGCCTCAGGGTTTAATTTGCCTGGAGTTTTCAGACAAAGAAATCAAAGTTTTCTATAGTCATATGAAAAAAATGCTCTAAATTACTATTTATTAGAGAAATGCAAAGTAAAACAACTCTGAGATACCACCTTACTCCTATCAGATTGACTCATGTGACAGAAGAGGAAAATGATAAATGTTGGAGGGGATGTGGGAAAACTGGGATGCTAATGCACTGTTGGTAGAGTTGTAAACTGATCCAACCATTCTGGAGAACAATTTAGAACTATGCCCAAAGGGCTTTAAAACTGTGCATATCCCTTTGGTCCCACAATACCAGCCCTAGGTCTGTATTCCAAAGAGATTAAAAAAAAAGAAAAAGGAAAGGACTTATTTGTACAAGGATATTTGTAGCAGCTCTTTTTGGAGGGGCAAAGAATTAGAAATTGAGAGAATGCTCATTGATTGGGGAATGGCTGAACAAGTTGTAATATGTGGTATAAAAAGTGATGAGCAGGATGGTTTCAGAAACACCTGGAAAGCCATACATTAACTGATGTAGAGCGAAGTGATCAGAAGCAGGAGAGCATTGTACATTGTAACAGCAATATTACATAATGAACAATTGTGAATGACTTCGCTATTCTCAGCATACAATGATCCAAGACAATCGCAAAGGACTTGTGATCAAAAATGCTATCCATCTCCAGAGAAAGAACTGATGGATTCTGAATGCGTACTGAAGCGTACCATCTTCCTTCCTTCCTTTCTTTTTTTCCCTTTCTTCATTTCTTCTTCCCTCTTTCCCTCTTTTCCTTCCTTCTTTTCTTTCCTTCTTGGTTAGAGTTTTCCTCCATAAAATGACTGACATATGTTTACATGATTGCACATGTATAACTTACTTATTAGTATTGTTTACTGCCATGGGGAGGGGAGAGAGGAAAGAGAGGAAAGAATTTGGAACTCAAAATTTTTTAAAAATGAATTTAATATTGTTTTTATATATAATTTAGGAAAAAATAAAATTGTTGGTTTTTGGGGGGACATGAGGCAATCAGAGTTAAGTGACTTGCCAAAGGTCACACAGCTAAAAAATTGTTTGTTTGTTTTTAAAGGTTCAGATGAAGGATAGGTGCAAGGATTCTATTGACTAAAGTTCTTTGGGGAAGACATCCTAAAATAGATGGGAAACTCTAAATGTCAAGATAGTCAAGACACAAAGGAAAACAATTCTAATGAAGGGGAAAAACAGGGTTTCCCTGAAGAAATTGATTTTTATGCACAGGGTACTCATCACCCAATTCTGATTTTAAAGAGATATGTGTAGAAGTTGGGAAAAAGTAATAGAAAGTATATATAATATTGTGGCACAATCTCTGAAAAACAAGTTCCAGGAGTGATAAAGTTGAGGGGAGCCTGGCATGGGAGTCTAAGGACCACAAAATATTGTGCATTTTTTGGGGGTGGCTATTAGTTAATTGAGAGAAAAAGGAGGATCAAAGAAGAAGGGGGAAGGAATACTCTTTGGGGCTAATAGGACAGTGATAAGTAATAAAAGAGAAAAAGGCAAAGGTTTACTTTTCCAGTTAAGGAGAATGATCTTTGCACTAGGAGTATCAGAACAAAAAAAAATGGCTAACAGGTATTTGACACCCAAGATAAAGAGGGATCTTGTAACACAACCTATAGTTGCTCCTGATGAATTCAAGTCACCTTCTCTAGATCAATCATATCTTTGGGTCATAAAAGAACTGATAGATAGGATTACTAAAATACTTTCAGCGATACTTGAAAGAATGTTGAGAACAGGAAAGATAGCTCAGTACTAGCTAGGAGCTGGCTAGGTTGCAAATTGGAGAGAATAGGTTCAGAAGACCTGAGTAGAAATCTAGTCTCTTACTAGCCTTCTGGTCCTGGACAAATAATTTAACCACTGTTGTCTCAGTTTCCTCAACTGTAAAATGATGATCATTGAAGCTTCAGGTATCGCTGAAAGTATTTTAGTAACTTGTGGTCAGATCTAGGTGTCACAGTTTAAGTACCATAATAAACCGGAAAAGTAAGTATATAGAGGAAAGCAGCCAGAATAGTAAAGAGTATGTCATGGAATAATCAACTAAAGGAACTGAGGATTTAATGTAGAGAAATGAAGACTCGGGGGAATGTGAGGGCTAGGGGTGAGGCAGCATAGCTACTGTCACATGTTTGAAGGATCATTGCATGAAAGAGTAGATTTGTTTTGTTTAGTCCCAAAGGTCAAGACTAGAATCAATGGGTCATAGATGAAAAGATACAGATTTATGCTTGATGTGTTTGATATGAGAAAAGGCTTTCTAGTGATTAAAGGGCTACCTCAGGAGTTGGTGACTTAGCCCTTCACTAAAGGTCTTAACTGAAAACTTGAATGATCGCTATTAAGGTGCGCATTATAGTGAGAATTCCTTTCAGATATGGGTTGGTAGACTGGATGACTGTTAAGATCTTCTTCAACTCCAAAATTCTGTGATCTAGTCCAACACTTAGAAATGAATTGACTCTGCAAGAGATTAAAGGCATTGCCTAGAAAGCAAGTCCATTTGGAATAATTGAATTCTTAAACTGAAAGAGAACATAAAGCCCATTTGATCCAACCGTCGAATTTTATGGAAGAGAACACTAAGACTCAGCTCAAATGATTTTACCAAAGTCACATAATATATTGAGGGAGACAACATAATAAATAACTAGGTATAATAAAGATACATACAGGACTCTCAGAAGACTGAGGAGTGATCAGAAAGATAGAAAAAGAACCAAGAAAGTGCAATCTTACAAAAGGTTAGAAGAAAGATCTGGGAAAAAGCGGAAGGGGTGGGGGTGGTAAGACTTTTGGACAAAACATTTGCTTTCCACCTTTCCTTCTTGTAAAGTATTCTGATAATGGAAGGGTAGAACATTCTTGGAATCTGGATTATAGCTCATTGTGTTTCAAAAATGAAGCTAAAATCAGCTTTTCTGGAGTGGCAGAAGAGCAGAAGAATTCGACACATTACTAAAGTTATGGAAAGTTATAAGGAAAGAATCATGTTCGCTGCATGCAGGTGTATATGGATAACAGCTTGGCTTTGGGTAATTGACATCGTGAATAGCATATTATTTATAGTAAATGTTATGACTTCTCTTGACCCAACTAGAAGTTTTCATTGCAGAGCATGGTGTCATTTTCAAACCTGTAAAAAGAGATGGGAAAATGCGCCTGAGTTTGCAATGCTGGTGAAGTATCCTTTTGCATCTAGTATTTCAGTTATTTAGAAAATGGCTTCTGAGATAATTGCTAGCAAACATTTAAATAGCACTTTAAAAATTGCAAAGAGCTTTGTCTGTATTATATCATTTGATTTTCACAACAGCCCTATGAAGTTGGTGCTGGTCTAATAAGGAAATGTAGGCTGAGAGAAGTTTAGCTATTTGCCCTGGATAACATAGCTAGTAAGTGTCTGTGGCAGTATTGTAAATCATTTTTTTGACTTTTTAAAACCAGTGCTTTATCTACCATACTTGCCTGCCTCCTTGAGATGAAGAACGTTGAAAGAGTGGTGTCTAGATGTTATAAATATCAGGGCTAGACGTAGACAAGAGTGTGAATGAGGCAAAGTTTGTCCCAAGAACTCTTATCTTCTCCTTTGTGATTCTTTTTTTTTTATTTAAACTTTTGGTGGTGGTCTCCATTTCTTTTTCATATACTCACATAAGCACATTTGCTGTAATAACTTTTATGGAAATATGTTGTCAGGAAAGGACCTCATCCATACTTAGACCTTAAGAGACTGATCAAAATTTTAAAATGTTGCCTCTGTAGAGAATGTTCACATTTTAACAAAGTACAAAGTTTCCTTCAGAAGGAATGATGTTATAGTGGTGGAATTATAACAACCATTGAGAATGGAAATTATTTGGGGGAGAGTAAAGGAGACATAGTTAAAAAAAAAAAGGCCTTCCCAGAGCTCCAGAATTCATCTGACTCCTCATCACACCAGCCCTGATAAGAGTTGCTGTGCCTAGGAAATAATTTGTTGTGTTGTTATGGAAAAGATCTTGGTTGAGGATTCAGGACACTTGGATTTTAGACCTACTTCTGCCACTAACCCATGTCATCACTACTGTGGTTTTGGGTAAGTCCTTTGAGTTTATTTCATTTTCTTGATGAAAGAGTTTCCCTTCGAGTTCTAAAATCATTTCATTTCAGATAGACTTACTTGAGTTGTTCCTTTCTCCATTTCTTGCAGTTTCTATGTTTCTTATTTGGATTGTAGATAGGCTTAGGCTCCAATTTCTTCAAAAGATTTACAGTTTGTCCTCTCTCCCCACCCCACAATGCACACACACCTGTTCCCAGGCTTCACAGAGAAAGGTAAATGGCAATGTAAATTTCTCCCAGTTTATTGATTTATTTAGTATAAAGGGACATGCAAGCGCAATTCGATTCTGGTATGTGTCATTCCCATTATGATTGCTTAACTTCAAAACTCTTTTGTACCTAGTCATCTTATGGCCAGTGGTACCTCAGTTATTCCATCCATAACCTATTTCTGAATTAAGCATCTGAGATACAAAACACCTTTCTCTAATGTAGACAGACATCCATGGGATAAAAAAAGTGCTGAAATATTGGAGAGTTTTTTGCTTTTTTGCAGTAAACCATTTAAAACCTTGAGAACACATAAAAGAGTATGTACAAAGGAATATTGACAATTCAGTAAGATACTAGAGCTATACACATACAACAAGATAGAGAATAGAGTAAATTATAATGTCAGGCCAATCTAAGCCAAAGCAAACCTTTCTCCTCAATTGTCTGGAAATCTCAGGTAAAGCCATTGCCAATTTCCATAGCTATAAAAAAGGATAAATCTTTGTCAGGGAGTATGGTGGGTTCTAGCCATGCTAATTCTTCCTTTAACATCAGAGAGGGATAAAATTGTATCCCTGAGCATTTCATTACTTTGAAAATGTACCCAAGAGTGTCTGGGCCCTGTGGACACAGAGCCTCTATTGAATTCAATAGAAACACTACAGTAACACCCAGAATGTCTTCTTTCACTCTTTCCCAGTTGCTTTTCCTCTCCTTTTTAACACGTCCTGAAAGCAAAGCTTTGAAACCCAAAGTCACCATTTGGAGGCCCTTTTGGCGAAGTGGCACAGAATTACCCTCATTCATTTCAGCATTCATCCATTTTACTTCACTACCTTAGTGAGCCAGGCCTCATTGTCTCTTAAAGTTACCATGCCAATTGGAATCAATGAGATCATTAAGCATCCAAACTCGTTATTTAAAAATCTGAATCTCTCTCTGAACTTACACCAGACTGAATACAAACAAACCCAATTAGGTGCTTCCTTCTAAATAAAGTAATTGATTATTGGGCTGTTCAGGGACTTGCCTGAGTGTCCAGGGCCAAAATGATAGCCATGCACAGGTGATAAGGAAATGTATTTTCATAAAATGTACTTGTTCTTCTTTGAAATATACTTGGTGACTCGTGCTATGCATTGTAAAAGGCCAGTGACTCAGATCTCACACAGAAAGCAGTGTTCATAGCACTGCTATGATCACAGAGGGGAATGATAAGGGACAGAGCAATAGGAGGACATCTTGATTTTGACAACATCATTTTAGATTGATGGTACAATTGGAGTGAGTTGGGGCAGTGAAGAAAAGGTTATAGTTGTCTACACATAAGATGTCAAAATTGGGATGGGGAAGAAGATTTAGGATACATTTAGTGGTAATGATATTTCCCTAAGTAGCCTTTCAAATGGAAACAGCTAAAAACTCATTTTACCAAGATAACCCCCTTAGCTTAACCTAACTTGGTCCAGGCTGAGTTAAAACTCACTTCAATTCAACTAGCAATTATTGAGGATGAACCATATTATTTAAAATTAAGAGTCTTCCTCCAATGAACCATTGCTTCTATAATTGATACTTCAATCAAGAATTTTTTCAGAGTCTTGTTATATTTATGTGTAGTCTCTCATTACGTTAGATTGGAACTAATGGCCCTTAGTAAATTAGAATGGGAATAGGCGGTCTTTAGTGTAAAAGGTTGCATGTTTAGTGTTTCAAGAAATGTATCTTTTAAGAGATGGACCTGTGTTTGCATTGTCAATAAATGAAGATGGTTGACAATTATGAATATTCCATAGTCATTTTTTCCTGTTTTATAGAATATGATCAAGACTAAAGGCTAAACACTAATTTCAAGGCTTCATCTATCTTCAAATGAAATACTTTAGGTAGCAGTGGATCCATGGCACCAAGAGCTGATAAGTTTAGCCTTTATTTCTTTAAATAGGTAGAATTTGATGAACTACAATTGCTGTAACTATTTGCATCATAGTTAATTCACTTGACATTAACTCACTTAGGTTCCCTAGTTTACTCATTCCCTTGAATTATACATTCTTCCCATCAGAATGTAAGCTTATTGTGAATAGATGTTGTTTTGTTCTTTGTACATGAATCCTCAGAATCTAGCAGTACCTGGAACATAGTAGGTGCTTAATAAATACTTTTTGACTGATTGGAGTTTAGCATAAAATACATGCATATGTATTTTTTGGTAAAGCTATTCATAACTAGAGACTAAATCTACTTATGCTATATATGTAGGAAGTAGTATGACCTAGTGAAAGGAACACTGGACTTGGAGATAAGAGAACTCGGTCCAAATCCCCCTTGGTCCCTTACTAGTTATTGCTACCTTTGGCAAACCTCTGAGCCTCAGTTCCCTAATTTATAAAGTAGAGAAGATAATGGCAATAGAACCTGCCTTACAAATGCTATATAAATGTCAGCTATGATTAGTCAGTAATCATATTAATCAAAGGCATCTTTTTTCAAGTAAATATTTTTCCAGTGCTTTGAGAAATCTTTGATGGATCTATGATTTCATGTATTTGACTATTTCTTCTCATGATGTAGATTGTGACCCATCAATGTGTGCCCTTCATATGCACATGATGTGGATTGCAACCCATCAATGTATGCCCTTGTCTATGTCACATATGCCACAAAGAGATTACTTATGGTGGGGACCTTCCTCTAGTTCTCTCAATACTACATGGCTAGCAATGAAAGCATGTGAGCTATCCATTGGTTATGCTATTACTCTCCTATTATGGCTACTTCATATTTTCTTTCCTGTCAAACATTTCTCTAATCTCATCCTTCATAATCCCTGTGCAAGACTTCATTTTTAAACTGTTGCATCATGCTTATGATGACCATGAACCTCTTTTTTATGCTTTGGATTGTTCTCAACTTCGGTTCTTTGGAGTCTTTGGAGAGACAAAAGAAGTAGAATCTGTGACATCTCTCAAGGAACGTTTCAGAATGTGGAGGACAGAAACGTGAAACATTTAAATAAGTATTTTCACCCATGTTGCTTCCTAAAAAGAGACTATTCTCACACATTAGTGTCTGCAAATGCATGATAAAGAAAACCTGTGTGTCACAAACATGCCAAAGAACTCAAACAAGTATGAAAATTGTTTGCATTAGCCTCATTTTAACTAGGTCATTTAGGACCATTTTTTGGCCCTATATATGAAACCATGAAAAGGAAGAATACTCATTAATTTTTGATTTATTATATTATGAGAAATAATGAAAATCAGGATAACTTTTTGTTTCCATAGGTTGGCACCACAAAGAGATGGCATTTTTCCAAATTAGTCTTATTTTTCAATTTGCTATAAATTCTTAGATAAAGTTTAATTTCTAGGCTTATATATCTGTTAAAAAAGAAAACAAAATTGTCTCCTTGGGCCTTATCTTACAAATAATATGGGGGCTGTTTCCCGTTTCTTGTTATGCAAACATATCAATTATATATTTTAATAACAAGCAAATTATAATGTCTTATCACATACACTGATTTTTAGCCTCTTCATTATTTGGCATAAATTACACTTAAATATTATTAAGCCTAAATTGTCTCAGACCCCTTAACTATTCCCTTTTAAATTACAGAGGATGGGTCTTTTAAAAAGGGACAAAATAAAAGTGAAAAACTTGGGTAACTAGAAGACAGTGATGTCCTTGACAGAAATAGGAAAGTTTGGAAAGAGGATGTGGTTTGGGAGGAAAATATGTTGTTTTGTTATGGACATATTGAATTGGAAATGTCTATCATCTAAAATGTAACTGTTGACACACACCCTTTCTTAGAGTTAACTATCAGTAAACTAATAGTATGTAAAATTAACATGTACTGCCAGTCACAAACAAGTTGTTATTGGAAGTGGTTTTGCTTAACTGTTTTCAGGTAATACTTATGAAGTGGTAGAGGTGTTTGGGTGTTAGGGAACTGTCTGCTATGTCAAAACAAACTATATTAATAAAACAAAATTACATCGTGGAGAACTTAGATTTTGGTGGTTAGCTAATGTACTATGCTGAGAATAACATGTTGAGAGGTACATGTTTTTTATCCTGGGGAGAAAATAGCGCAGCTTATCATTCCTTTGAAACATGGGAAGATTAAATGTTGCCAAAGGCATGCAGCAGGAAGAACATATAATCTAGTATTTAGAAACTGACAGAGGGGCGGAGCCAAGATGGCAGAGGGAAAGCAGTGACTTGCTAGAGCTCTCCCCTAAACCCTTCCAAATACCTACAAAAAATGTCTCTAAACAAATTCTAAAGCAGCAGAACCCACAAAAAAACAGAGTAAAACAAATTTCCAGCTCAAGACAAGCTGGATGACTGATCAGAAAGGTACATCGCACCAGGCTGGGAGAGGAGCGCAGTTCGGCATGGGCGCACAGGCCACAGCAACCCTGGAGCAGGCCTCAGAGGACTGAATCACAGGCAGCTGTGGCGGTTTCCAGACATCTCAACCCAGGAATGCCAAAGACACCTTAGAAGGTCATTGGGAAAAGTCTGTGTCTTGGTGAGACAAGAAGCTGTATCTCAGCCGCCCCAAGGGCAGTGGCTGCCTTCCGGGCTTCTGGCCCATAGACTGAGGGGGAATTGAGTGGCTGATCAGAGGGGGATTGCAAGGATCTCTTTGCCAGGCCTGAGGCAGGAATCTCTTGCATTGTCCATGCTTGGATCTGGGTCACAGTTCTGAGGGGCAGTCCTGGGATGAGGAGGAGTGCTGGCGTGATGGAGCTTGTTGTGGCTATGCAGAGGAAACACCTCACCCCATATCATACCACCTTGGAAGAACTGACACTTTTCGGGTCCCTAGAAGTATCTCTGAAAACAGCTGTACAAACCCCCAAAGCTTGGGACAGTACATTCTCCACACTGGAAACAGACTCTTACCTTAACAAAGAGTTTAAAACTCAAGTAATTTGTTGGGATCATGAGCAAGCAGCGCAAAAAGAGTCAGACTATATTATCTTACTTTGGTGACAAAGGAGATCAAAACATACAACTAGAAGAAGAAAACAAAGTCAAAGCTCCTACATCCAAAAACTTCCAAGAAAAATATGAATCAGTCTCAGGCCTTGGAAGAGCTCAAAAGGGATTTTGAGAAGCAAGTAAGAGAAGTAGAGGAAAAACTGGGAAGAGAAATGAGAGTGATGTAAGAAAATCATGAAGAGCAGGTTAACAGCTTGCTAAAGGAGACCCAGAAAAATACTGAAGAAAATAACACCTTAAAAAATAGCCTAACCCAAATGGCTAACGAGGTCCAAAAAGCCAATGAAGAAAAGAATGCCCTAAAGAACAAAATTGGACAAATGGAAAAGGAAGTCCAAAAGATTACTGAAGAAAATACTTCCTTAAAAATTAGAGTAGAGCAATTGGAAGCTAGTGACTTTATGAGAAATCAAGACACTGTAAAACAAATCCAAAAGAATGAAAAATTAGAAAACAATGTGAAATATCTCAATGGAAAAACAACTGACCTGGAAAACAGATCCAGGAGAGAGAATTTTAAAATTTTTGGACTATCTAAAAGCCATGATCAAAAAATGAGGCTAGACATCATCTTTCAAGAAATTATCCAGGAAAATTGCCCTGATATTTTAGAACCAGAGGGCAAAATAGAAATTGAGAGAATCCACCAATCTCCTCCTGAAAGAGATCCCCAAAGGAAAACTCCTAGGAATATTGTAGCCAAATTCCAGAGTTCCCAGGTCAAGGAGAAAATATTACAAGCAGCCAGAAAGAAACAGTTCAAGTATTGTGGAAACACAATCAGGATAACACAAGATTTAGTTGCTTCTACATTAAGGGATGGCAGGGCATGGAATATTCTGGAGGGCAAAGGAGATAGGATTACAACCAAGAATCACCTACCCAGCAAAACTGAGTATAATCCTTCAGGGAAAAAATGGTCATTCAGTGAAATAGAGGACTTCCAAGCATTCTTGATGAAAAGACCAGAGCTGAATAGAAAATTTGATTTTCAAATACAAGACTCAAGTGGAACAAGAAGACATAAACAGGAAAGAGAAAATCATAAGAGACTTATTATGGTTGAACTGTTTACATTCCTGCATGGAAAGATGATATTTGTAACTCATGAGACCTTTGTCAGTATTAGGGTAGTTGAAGGGGAAAAAATTCTATGTACGTATATATAGATACAGATAGATAGATAGAGGGCACAGGGTGAGTTGAAAATGAAGGGGTCATACCTGGAGAATAAAATTAAGGTGTGAGAGAGGATTATACTAGGAGAAGAAGAAAGGGAGAGGTAGAAGGGGTAAATTATCTCATAAAAAAACAGAAAAGAAAAGGCTCTTATAGTGGAGGGGAAATGGAGGAAGGAGAGATGAAATGAGTGAATCTTATTCTCATAGGATTTGACTTAAGGAGGGTATAACATACACACTCAATTGGGTATGGAAATCTGTCTTACCCTACAGGAAAATAGGAGGGGAATGGGACAAGAGAGTAGGGGGATGATAGAGAGAAGGGAAAATTGGGAAAGGGGGTAATCAGAAGCAAATACTTCTGAGGAGGGACAGGGTCAAAAGAAAGAATAGAATAAATGGGGGGGCAGGATAGGATTAAGGGAAATAGAGTTAGTTTTTTACACCATGTCTACTATGGAAGTGTTTTGCATAACTGCACATGTATAGTCTATATTGAGTTGCTTGCCTTTTCAATGAGGGTGGGTGGGGAGGGAGGAAGGGAGAAAATTTGGAACCCAAAGTTTTAAAAACACATGTTTAAAAAAAATGTTTTCACATGCAACTGGGAAATAGGAAATACAGAAAATGGGGTACAGAAATCTCTCCTACCCTACAGGAAAATAGAAGGGGAAGAAGGGGAGAGATAGCAGGGAAAGCAGACTAGGGGTAGGGGTATTCAGAATGCATGCCATCTTGGGGTGGGGGAGGGGTGAAATGGGGTGAAAATTTGGAACTCAAAATGTTGTGGAAGTAAATGTTGAAAACTAAAAATAAATAAATTAATTAATTTTTAAAAAAAAGGAAACTGACAGTTAATAATTTAATAATGATGAGATGAGATAAGCAGCCAATCTTGGCCAGATCTCTTAACCTACCCTCAAGTATAAAATCAGACCAAGTTATTTATAGGGTCTTTACTTCATGTATCAGCCTGCCAGTCCCTTCAGGGTAAGATTTGGTAAAACCTATCTCAGTGCTGTTAGTCATTTGCCAAATTTTAGCATTATGATGACAGAGGAAGGGAGGGATGTGATGGAAGCATAGGATGGAAGGAACACTTTTTTCTACCCAGTCTCAATCTTTTCTCCTGTACTTTTGCCAGACACCTAAGTTGTTCATTTCTCCAAAATCACCCAAAGGGATCCTCAGAAGAGAAGCATCCTTTCCTCTTTTTTAGTGTACTTATGAGTCTCTGTCCTCAATCTTTCCTTCCCTATTCCTTTCCCCAATTTACCAGACATGGCATATGGAGTCTGAACATGTTCTCAGTTCTATTTACTATATGAGAAAAAGGAAACTCAGAAGTTTTAAAACAATCTTAGTCCAAGTATCCTAAGAGAGTAGAGCTTATTGAATTTGCTGTCTAGTTTTAACCTAAACTTCATTTCATTTGTTGTTGTTGTTGTTGTTGTTATTCAGTCATTTCAGTTGTGTCCAATGCTTCATAAGTTAATTTGGGGTTTTCTTGGCAAAGATACTGGAGTGGTTTGCTATTTCCTTCTCCAGATCATTTTACAGATGAGTCAACTGAGGCAAATAGAGTTAAATGACTTATCCAGAGTCACACAGCTAGACCAGATTTGAACTGGCACTCTATCCACTGGGCCACCTAGCTTCTCCTTTACATTCTTTTACCCTTCATAGGGTGGTCCTGGCTATAGCATTCATATTTTTTCTTCTTTGTTCATCTAGGGAACCTGCGGCCTTAAGGCCACATGGGGCCTTCTAGGTCCTTGGGTGTGGCCTTTTGACTGAGTCCAAGTTTTACAGAACAAATCTTTTTATTAAGGAGATTTGTTCTGTGAAGTTTGGATTCAGTCAAAGGACTGTACTTGAGAACCTAAAGGTCCACATGTGGCCTCAATGCCACAAGTTTCCCACCCCTGATCTAGACCTTTACCTGAGCTGGGATTTCTGGGTCTAGTAGATGTTATCTACCATCTTACTCTGTCCATATGGACTTCTTGGAGTTCTATTGCATGATAATCACAAAGTTGTTCTGATCATGGGCTTTGAAGACCTTCTATATCTAGTTTCTCTTAAAGGTCGTCATTGGACCCCGGACCATTGAAATAGTCCATCTTTTGCACTAATGCCAGACTAATTTTTCCCCTACATTGATCTGGTAATGCCATTCTTTTCTCTGCTAAAAAATCTTCAGAAATTCCACATTGCCCACCAAGTAAATCATCTTAGACCTCAAATTTGTCATGAATCCAGCCTTCTAGTCTTGTCTCATGTTAGTTTCTTTCATATGTTTGATGCTATAGTGAAATGAAATCATCTCTGCCCTTCAAACACTCCTCATCTTTTCCTGTTTCTCTGCCTTTGCTCATTCTGTTCCCTCAGCCTGGGTTGTCCTTCTTTCCTCTGTTTTCTTTTTCTTACCATCCTTTAAACCCAACACAAATGTCACCTCTTTTATGAAACCTTTCCTGATATCCTACAGAAGGTTGCAAAATTATCTCTTCAACCTCATATATCTCTTTGTTTTCTACTTCCTTAATGCATGTGTCAGCTTTTATTTTGTATTTTAGTCATTTACATGAATGTCGTATTTCCCCATTAGAGTATTAGTTTCATGAAGGCAGGAACCAAGTCTTATCTAAGTTTTACTTCCATCCCAGTGAATGTCATATCACTTTGTACACAAAGGGGCATTGAGTGATATTTTTAAACTGAGCTGAAGATGTATCTATTTACATAGGTATGCAAAATAAGTTTCTCTGAATAGATGTAAGACAGGGGACTTGCATTAATGACACTGAGAATTAGGCATGATTACACAAATGATGCCTAAAGTAGCTTAAACTTTTCCAAAGACTGATAATCTTTTATGCTTTTAAAAAAATATTTATCACTAAAGCCCAACCTAATTTTTTGGGGGGTGAGGCAATTGGGGTTAAGTGACTTGCCCAGAGTCACAGAGCTAGTGAGTGTTATGTTTTGGAGGCCACATTTGAACTCAGGTCCTTCTGAATCTAGGATCAGCCCTCTATCCACTGTGCCACCTGGCTGTGCCTCCAACTTAAATTTTAATAAATCTTTGCATTAATTCCCTATGATAAGATACTTTGACAGTTGTCTCAGAAAGGCATCTTTTCACTGAAATATAAATATAGAAAGTCTCCAACTTTTGAATTAATCCTCTCCTAAATGTTTTTTTTTTGTTTGTTTGAAAGTCAGAATGCACTTTTCCATAGTAGTGGTTTGAAGTTCTCTATCTAACCCATGATGTACCTGAAAGCATAGTGTTGTACTAATCAAAGAAATAGATTCTTAGATTTGGAGGGTATTTTGGAGGTCACTTAGTCTATCCCATCCAAGAATGCCCCTTTTACATCATGACCAACACAGTGATCAGCCTTTACTTGAAGACCTCAAGTAAAAGGAATCCACTAACTTCTAAAGCAGCACATTCCACTTTTAGATATTTCTTATTGTTGGGTGGTTTATTTTTTTTTTCCTTACATCAAGCCTAAATTTACCTCTCTACAGTTTCTATTCACTTCTGTTAAATCTGTCTCTTGGGACCAAGCACAACAAATTGATTCCTTCTGCCATTTAATCTTCCTCCCTCCCTCCCTCCTTCCCTCCTTCCCTCCTTCCCTCCTTCCCTCCTTCCCTCCTTCCCTCCTTGTCCTCCTCCTCCTCCTTCTTTTCCTTCCTTCTCTTCTACTTCTTCTCCTGCTTCTCCTCCTCCTCCTCCTCCTCCTTCTTCTTCTTCTTCTTCTTCTTCTTCTTCTTCTTCTTCTTCTTCTTCATCTTCATCATCTTCTTCTTCTTCTTCTTCTTCTTATCTCTCTCTCTCTCTTCACACAAAGGTCAGTTGAAGATAGCAGTTATGTTTATTGCAGAGAAGGAAAGACTAAGGTTCGCAGGACATAATCACTGACTTCAAGTATTTAAAGGGTTATCATGTAGAAGAGTAATTAGATTATTTTTCTGGTATCTGAAGGACAGAAGTAGGAATAATGTAGAAGAATGGCAAAGAGGAAAATTCAGTTTTGATTTAAGGAAAGACTACAACAGTTTGAACTATGCAAATGTGGAATGGGTTGCTTTCAATGGTAATGCTTCCCCATCACTCGAAGTCTTCATGAAGACGCTAGATAACTACTTACTAGAGATTGAAGAGGGAGTTCTTATGTATGGGTTGAACCAGGTGACCCCTGACACTGCACAAAACTTTGAGATTGCCTCATAAATAAATCTGAGTCATTTCAGCATTTAAAAAGATGTACATCATAGTAGGTGAATATTGCATCCCAATATTAACTTTCCAGTGTTGACAGGAATTAGACATGCAGCCGTAAGTGATGGACACTACCCTTGTGATATCTAGTTAGAGAAATCTGAATAGTTTTCTGACATGGGGAAGGGGTAAAAAAGATTAGGCAGATATTCCCTAGTGTTGAATAAGACTGTTTGCTTAAAAAATGATATTTTAGGCAGAAATTATGGGGTTTTGTTAAACATTAAAAGATTTCAGTGATGATATTTGCAAATCCTTTCATATGCATGAAAAATTAGCAGCTAAATCTGGCCAATAAAGCATAATCTTTATTTGACCAAAGCATGATATAAAAATGGAATAAACTGTAATTTATCTTAGCTGACAGCTAATTACCTGGAAGTCTGATTAAAGGGAAAACTAAATTTACCTAATTAGTGTTTTGGTGCTCAGTCTGTATACATATAAATATATCTATCTCTCCTTCTCTGTGAACATTACTGGAAATAAATTAACATTTTTATTTTATCCCATTCAAATCATGCCCAACTGAAGCAGAAAGTGGAAAGAAAGAATGGGTATTTTATTAGCAAGCCTACCTGGTGTTTGTAGAATCTGAACCATATTGGATGAAATGGGGAAAAATTGCTCTGTCATCAGTTAAATAGGCAACTTGTAGAACAAACAACCCATTCTGCCAATAGATCCTGGCACCTTTGCTAAGAAATATGCATATAATTAAGAGCTTGGAGGCAAATGGACTTGAATAGGTTACAAGGTTTCTTGAATTCTCCAAAATCACTTGTTATTGGTTAGACTAGAACACTGGGAAAGTTGTTACCTTTCCAACATGGAAAGGACTCAACAACGTATCTTCATAGTGTTAGCAGCACTAGTGTTCAACCCTCTTCCTCCTAACGCAGGATACATATTTCCCAAAATGTTATTCTAAAAGAAAGCTAAATTTTTTTTTACCATGAGAAGATAGTGTCTAATATAAGATCCTTCCTTTTGAGAAAAAAAGGTTAAGCAACTTTATATCAGATTCTTAGTCATCAGAAAAGAATGAAAAAGTTGTCTATGCATAAAGTAGGTGTTTTCTGTGCATTAAGTCAGTATTTCCCATTAAATGATTGTCTTTGTAATGTTTCTACATTTACATATAAAGACTCAGATGGTAAAAGTAACAAGTAAAAAGTTAAGAAGCCATTAAAGATTCAAAATCTAAACTCTTTCACCAGGCCTTGTTCTGCTAAGATTGTCATAACTGTCTGTTTTGAATATCCATTTTAAACAAACCAAAGATTGATATTTGAAGGATAATATCTTAGAACTTTTGTTTGCTGGAGGATGAAGGGGTAGAAGGAAGAGACTTTATGAAGCACTTGGAGGATTGACATAGGACCTTAGATGTCATCTAATTCATTCCCCACATTTTATAGTTGACAAAACAGAGGACCAGACAGGAGCATCCACTGCTTTAAAGTTGTATAATATATAACCAGTTTTCTAGCTGAATGTGTTTTGCCCTGCCTCATTCCTCATATTGGTGAAGAAACCAGGAAGGACTGAAGATATGTGCAAGCTTTATCTTATACTACTCTCCTCTACTGCTCTACAGATTATACTATACTATACTATACTATACTATACTATACTATACTATACTA
>NW_020954630.1:5295257-5321922 GCF_900497805.2 Vombatus ursinus
TATACTATACTATACTATACTATACTATACTATACTATACTATACTATACTATACTATACTATACTATATTATACTATACTATACTATACTAATAGTATCATTATATTGCATTTTATAGCATAGCATATTGTATGTAGTATGTATGCATGTATATTTGTTTATATACATATATATCCACATATATTTCTGTAGATGATGTGTATACTTGTATATCTGTACACTTAACCAAGCTAATCTATTCACTCTCACCTTAAGTATGCCCTCTTGCTCTCCTACTCACACTGTCCCTTGATAACAAACTTCTCCTCTTGAGACTTGATGTAATATTTGTTTTGCACTTCTCTAGTGCATTTATCCTGTATTCATCTGTCTAATACCTCTCTCTGTATTGTAGCCACCTCTAGACTGTAAGTACAATGGGGGCAGGTACCAAGTCTTATATAAATGTAACTTCCTCATTGCTTGGTATGTTTCTCTACATGCAGTAGGTGCTTAATATACTACCTGTTGAACCGAATTGAAGATGGTTGCTTACATATTATATTATATAGTATTTTATATGTTTTATATATATTTTAAATAATCTTCATGTAGTATCTTTGGGATTTGCATTAATATCAATGGGAATTTTAGTATTATCCCAAGATGATACTTTAGTTTTAACATTTCAAAAGGTCTTGGTGACTTTTTTTTCCAAAACAATAGATTTTTAAAAATTAGATGTATTTATCGATAGTTTTTGGAGAAGGGGAGGAAAATGGCTTTAAGATTCTTGTAGCTGATATATGGGCAGCTCGGTGGCACAGTAGTGAGAAATATGGTGAGAAAGGTAGATTAAGACCAAGTAGTAGAGAGCTTTTAATACGAGGCTGAAGAGTTGCAACTTTATTTTTAAATAATAGGGAACAATTGAAAGTTTTTGAGTTAAACAATTGACATGATTTAAATAGTTTTTAGAAAGATTACTCCGATAGAAATGTGTCAGGTGGATTAAATCCAGGGAATGGAGCCAGAAGGTCATTTGGGAGGTTATTGTTCTACTTCAGGAGATAGTCAACAAGTAATTATTAAGCATTTACTAGGGGGCAGGTGCTATAAGTGATCAAAGGAAAAACACCTGAGTTCAAGGTGTTTTCATTCTAACAGGAGAGAGAACATGTAGACATACAAAGGAAAGGGCCAAGTAAGATACTATGAGAAATCTGAGTAGGAGGAAACCATTTTCAGGGAAAGCTTCTTGGAAGAATTAGCACCTATTTTAAAATTTGAAAGAAAGGAGAAGCTTCAGAAAAAAAAGGATGAGGTCAATTGGAGGCATGAAAGTTAAAGTGAATAAAACTAGAGAGTCAAGAAAGAGCAAAATGGAATTGGGATAGGAAAGTCATTCATTTTGACTATTTAGACCATATTCTATTTTGTTTCTCATAAGTTAGCTTCTCCTCTCTTCGTTGAGATTTGATCAGGCCTAGGGCCTGGGCTTTGAGCTATTATGGTTTCCTGGTTGACAGGGGAGTCAGAGACTTTTCTCAGGCTTGATGAAATCCCAATGATGTGAGAGTCAACACAAGTTTCTGACCTGACTCTGTTGCTATGGCAAATGAAGAGTCAGAGGGGAGCTATGCCTACTTGAATCAGAGGTATTGTTATTGAATCTCCTTTTCATTGTTAAATAAGCTTTTTAATTGACTGTTGTATAGTCCAAGATTGTTTCAGTGTATTCTAATCCTGAGCATAAATGGGTTTGAGTTAGGTCTGACCCAGAACATAATGGTATGGTATAAGGCAGGAAACATAGATTATAGCCAAATAGTAGAGAGCCTTGAATGCCAGGATAGGGAGTTTGTATTTTATTTCATATGTAATAGAAAGACTCTAAAGGTGATTAAGTAGAGAAGTGACGTGATCAGAGCTGTACATTAGGACAATTGCTTGGTCAGCAGTATAAAGATTGTATTTGAGAAGGGGTAAACTGATTAGGAAGCTATTACCATAATCAAGTCAAGAATCGAAGGTTTATACAAGGGTGTTTATTGTGGAAACTTAGAGAATAAATTGTGAGGGAGGGTGAAAGAGAAGAGAGAGAGCACACAGATGTAGAATTAACAGTCAGGAAGATGGAAATCAAATTTACCTATGAACCTGTGCTTTAACTCTGAGCTTATGAGCCCAGAAGATTTTGAAGGCTGATGGTGCCATTAATAGAAAAAGAAAAGATAGAGAGAGGGACAGATTTTGGAGGTTAAAGAAAATGAATTAAGATTTGAACATTGTTGAAGTTAATGAGTTCTCATATCTTGAAGAAGCCTTTCATTTGGAGTAGACTGTTAGCTCTTTGAGAGCAGGGACCATTTTTTTTTTCCTTTCTTTGTATCCACAGCACTTAGCACAGTGTTTGGTTCACAGTACGCCTGTTTGCTGACTACCTGCTTAGGAAACATACAACTAGCCCCCCTTGACTAAAATGCCCAGGATTCTGAAGAGGAAATCATAAGAGGGGAGAGATATCTTGAAGTCTGATGCTTACCATCATCTTCTGGAGGTCTGAGAGTTTGGCATCATGATAAATTCAGTTTGCAAGTATGTTTGCTTTTCACTGCTGAAGTACATTTTTCTTCTCTGTCTTCCTTTCCCCTTTGTATTATGCCTGTCCCAAAACTTCTTAACTGAAAATGAAGGAGAAAAACTTATATAATTGAATGAAGGTTCCAAGTGTGTCAT
Source organism: Vombatus ursinus (assembly GCF_900497805.2). Lineage (NCBI taxonomy): Eukaryota > Metazoa > Chordata > Mammalia > Diprotodontia > Vombatidae > Vombatus > Vombatus ursinus. Next base: position 5,297,977 of record NW_020954630.1, read on the forward strand.
GAGGCAGGATAATAAACTTCAGAACAAGTAAAGGATATTTGGAAGGGGAGCACATTGTGTGCATGAACTGACATCAAAAGAACTAGCCTAATACTCTAATCTGATTAAGGAAGGCTTGGTGACAGTTGAGTGATAGGAAGAGGACTTTTAAATCTGTTCTTCTGTGTTTCTTCTGGCAAGTGGACAAGACCTTCTGATGAGCCATAGCTCTGATTACCTTGGTCTCTAGTATAAAAGACAAAAACACACCAGACATTCAATCTATTAAAGCTGAACTCTAGCCAAGGGAGAGATGATTCCCTGCTGTAAATCAACAATAGACCTCATGCAAATGGAAGTCAACTCTGACAGTAACACTGATATAGCGGCAAGAAATCTGCAGTTAAAATTAAGCTAGAGTAAGTAATCTTTACACGACAGCAGCAGGCAAATCTAAGACCCACAGAATATGTGAAATGTACTATTTTTGCCAGATTTCGCAGCTATAAATTTACACACACACACACACACACACACACTCACACATACTCTTCTGTTTGTTGTTTTCTTCACACCTTTCTCTGCCTTCAATTTTCAAGGTCTCATTGAAATCCAAGTATGCTTCCTTTGTGGATCTGGCCTGAAACCAAGCAAGGAGAAGCATGTATGGAACCAACTATATAGTTGGTGTGAAATAAATCCTTCTTGATTAACTGATATATTTATAATAAGGTACTTTAATCCTTGCTGGGCTTTTTCACAAATAGGCAATTTTTTTTGGTAAGATCTTTGACAGTTGAATGCTCAGAGCTTCTTAGCTAAATCACATGTTCTGTACAACCAATAGTTTCAGGTATTTAAATTACTTTTTTTGGTCACACCTTATGTTGCAAAGTTTTAAAGTTACTAAATATAGTAATATTATTTTATGAATCAATTATCAGGAGGCATTGTAGCATGTTAGAAAAAGTAATGGATCTGGAATCAAAGAATCCACTATAACCATGGGCAGCAACTCAACTTTCTATGCCTCATTCTCCTCATCTGTAAAATAGAAGATTTAACTAGGTGATTTCTAAGGAACCTTTCAGCTCTAAATCCCGATTCCAATGCATATATTACAGCGATTGCTTTTAAGGTGCAACAAAACTAGGTCAAGAGACAATTTGGCATAGTAGCCAGAGGACTAGCCATGGCATTAGGAAGATTTGGGATCATGTCCTGCACCTAACACATACCAACTGTGTGAACACATGTAAGTTACATTACCTCTCAATGCACAGACTATAGGTTACAAAGAAATTACACATTTGTATCTAAGGAGGGATTTTCCACACAGGGAGTTACTTCCCCAATTGTTGACATTTTATATGTCACTATAAAGTTTTCAAAGGACTTTACATAGATTTTGCTCATCTGTCATTCACAATAAACCTGTGAGATAAATATTATAGTTATAATAATAAGGAAACTGAGGTTCAGAAAGGTTATGTGACTTGTCTGTTGTCACAAACTCAGTTACTCGTAAAGGAAGGTTTAAAACTGAGGTCTTCAAGTCAAAATTCAGTTTCACTATGCTGCAACAGCTTTTATAGAAGTACTTTGAATAGGTCTTCACATTTAGATTTTCGATATTTCTTAAATCATGAAATTATGTATTTGAAACACATATTTTAGGGAAATACATGGCAGGTTAAAAAGCAGACATTCTAGAGGCATGTTAGAATTCTATTTTAAGCCAAGTATCTGTTTTCAGTGTTCATTTGGGTCAGGTATATGTGCAGTATTGGGGAAAGAGTATGAAGTGATTTGGAAAATGAATCACATAATTTTGTTGAAATTCATTACTACTGAGAAATAACATAAGTGAATTCTCTTGTGTTTGTGTGTGTAACAGCAAGCTTAGTCCTATAAGCAACATATAATTGTATTTCAATAGGTTTAAAATTTTTAAAATGGTTTATTATATAAAACAATATAGCCTAGACTTGGGATTATATGTAAAAACAGTGTTCAAGCAAAAAAAAACAATTCTCTGTATTTTTATCATCCTCACCATATATCTTTTAAATGAACTATACACGTCTAACCTTAATGTGTGGAGCAAGAGGTTGAAGCAAAAAAGAAATCCATTTAAAATTAAAATCCAAAAAAACCCATTAATTTTCTTTGATCTTCAACCAAACATTTATAGCAGCTCTTTCATTAATACGTTATCTTTAGAAGTAACCAGGGTTTGTCGGAATTGAAATAAGATTCCTTTAATCAGCTATTATAGTCCATCTGTTAAATTACAGCACTTTGCTCTCCATTTGTAAAATAATCTTCAAACTAATGAAGTAAGGTCAATTGCATGCAATTTTATTCCAACCAAATTGCTGTTAATTGCCACAAAGGCTTTGGTCAGGTCAATAAATGTTGCCTTTGTACATTGGCTCTTTAGAATGGTAGAAAATAAACTCTTTTTCACTGTAATACATTTCAGCTTGGGGCAACTCATGCTCTGTTGACTATTAGGCTTCTGTTGAGTCCATTAACAGATTTTAGTGTCCCCATTTCTAGGGAATGGGCAAGAGGGGTTTAAGTTATCAAAGGGGTTATAAGAAAGACACTTTTGTGACCAAACTCATATTTGCTGTTCCATAAAAGGATCACACACAGTCGCAGAATCTCAAAGCTGCACGGGTCCTCAGAGGTTTTCTAGTTCAAATTGTACCTTAAGAGAAATTTCTGTGATAATATACCTGAAAAAAGGATCATTCCACCTTTCCTTGAAGTCATTCAGTAAGAGGGAGCCCATTACTTCCAGAGGCAGCTGATTCTATTTTTTGATAGTTCTAATTATTAAGAAGCTTTATAATGTGTCAGGCTTTTATGTGTCAAGAACTCTGTGTGTGTTTTAAGTTGCTTTCCTTAAAGTGGCAATGAGTAGGCTCTGTGTCCTTCCTTTGACCTATGATATTCATGTGACTCATGATATTCATACCCTAGTCTGGGTTAGGAGCACAGTCTGTATCTATATAATAGACTAAAGATCTGATGACAGTGTTTCCCATTCACCCAAGATGAGCTCACCAGTAGATGACACCCCCTTTATCACCCAATGAAATCTCACCAACTTTTATGCCACGAAAAGAATAACCTATTGTTTAGATTACAAATAATGTCACTCAAAACCTGGCTCATGGGAAGTCTAAATGTGTCCCATAATTGATGTTTTCAGTTTACACCTGTTGTTATTGTTGTTGTTTCAATCCAAATACACCTTTTCAGATCTATTACTTAACATATGAAAGCAGAGTTCTAGACTTGGAGTCAGAAAGGTTAGTTTAAAACCTGCCTCACACAATTGTTAGCTGTGTGACCCTAGGCAAGTCACAATTTTTTTTGGCCTTCATTTTCCTCATCTGTGAAATGGAAATAATCATAATAGCACCTATCTCCCAGTGTTATTGTGAGGGTCAAATGAGATAAAATATGTAAAATGCTTTGTGCTTTTTGAATGTTAGCTATTGCGGACACACACACACACACGCATACAAACACACGTGTCAGTAAGTGTTTTTAAGCACCTCCTAGGTGCCAGGTACAGTAGTGACTGCTGGAAAATTTAAAAAATGAAAAACAGTCCCTGCCCTCAAGGTGCTTACAGTCTAATGAGGAGAAACAGCATGCAAACCACTGTGTACAAACAAGGTTCACAGAGGATAAATTCGAGAGAACTCAGGGGAAAATTGTGTCGTTTTTGTGTTAACATGCCTAGTGCTTAGTACAGTGCCTGCATGTAAAGGGCACTTAATAAATGCTTATTCTTTGATTAATTGGGAGACAATGTGTTAGTTGTTAGAGGACTTGGGTTCAAGTGTTGTCTTTGACATATACTATATGTGTGTTCCTGGACAAGTCATCTAACATCTCAGTGACTTAAATGACTTTCTAAGACTTTGTTTTTCAGTTGTTTTAGTCATGTCCATTTCTTTGTGACCCCATTTGGGGTTTCCTTGGCAAAAATACTGGAGTCTACCATTTCCTTCTCCAGCTTATTTTAAAGATGAGGAAACTGAGGCAAACAGGGTTAAGTTATTTGCCCAGAGTCACCCAGCTAGTAAGTGTCTCAGGCCAGATTTGAACTTAGGAAGATGAGTCTTCTTGATTCCTGACTTGGCACTCTATCCATGGAACCCCCTACCAGCCTAAGACTACAAGTTGCAAAATAAATACAAGTCAGATCATATGCATTGAGGGAGGGATTTTCTTCCTTGGAAATGTATCAATACACGTGTAAAATAGAAGTATATGTGATGGGGCAGAGTGTGGTGTGGTGGAAAGGGCCCTGGAAACTAGGTTTAGAGCTTCAACTCTGCCATTTATTATTATATATATAGTCTTGTGTATGTACATTAGAAATTACAGGAGTTTTTTGTTTTGTTAGAGTTGGAGATGATCTAGTCTAACTTGCATTTTATGGACATTTATCGAACAATATAAACAAAAATTTTAGTTATTTGGGGGTGGTGTGGGATGCAGTGAGGAGAAAGAAGTATGTTTTGATCAATCAGGGAATGTTCCTTGGAAGAGGCAGATGTTTGTGCCAAGTTTGAGAAGACCAGAGAGTTAATGAAAACATTGGGAAAATGAAATTTTTCCCCCACAATGTGGATTGAAGGATTGGCAGATGGCAAAATGAAAATAGAGTAGATTTTTGAAAGTTGCTTTTGTTTCAAGTGTTAGAAAAAGGATTTTTCTTGTATCAGTTTACTGTGCCAAATATTACTTTTTCCCTCACTACTTCTCTATGCCTTGAAGGTAATGCACCTGTTTCTGTTATTGTTAAACACTCAAAACCTCACACAATATCCCTCATTAATTAGCATTACTAAAATGCCTACTTCCTAGTTACAGAATATCAATATTTGAAATGATGATTTGTCTGGAAGCATTCTGTACAGGTTCTTCTGTTCCCAATTCTGTACCCTCAGCTTTCCTGACTATTATACTTTGGTCCAACCTCTTCTAGGATCTTTTCTCTCTACTAGTTAAATTGTGAATTCCTTTAAGATTTCTAAACCCCTTTCTTCTCCCCCCCCCAACACCAAGAGATCCCATTTCAACTCAGTTATCAGGCCTAAATGATCCTTCAAATGGTATAGAAACTTAATGACTTGGAAAAGTCACTTCACTTTAGAGAAGAGCCTAGCTTACTCCAGAGTACCCTTTTTAATTAAATCTGACATTTATTTAGTGCCTACTAATTCCAGAGGACCTTAAAGGAATGGGGAGGAAAGATACAGTGATTCAATAAGACATCCTTCCAGCTCTCTTATATGATAGATTTTGACAGCTTGTAGGGAGAATATAACACTTGCAGAAACAACTATAATATTTGGAGTCAGGAAGACTAGCTGTGTGATCCTTAGGAAAGTCACTAAAAAAATCTCCTCAGGCCTTAGTTTCCTCATTTGTAAGATAAAGATGTTGGACTCAGTGATTTCTGAGGTTGTTTCTAGCTCTATATTGATGATCCCATGCATGACGGATAAAAATAAAGTATTATAGGTTCTTGTGCAATGACTTTGGATTTAGAGATTTTAGTAAACATCTTCAGTTGACAAGTTATTCCATTTATCTTTAGATAAAGAGTTTGAAAATACTGCTGGAAAATAATCACCTTAGTTTTAAATTAGCCAGGCTGAACAATGAGTTACTTCCCAAGTGCCCAGCATTTATGATTTAGCACTGTATTCCAAAAAAATTAAATTATGTGACATAAATAAAAATAGAGCTGGTCTGGGGCTTCAGAATAATAGGAAGCAGTATAATTATTATCCCCTCCTGACAGGAATTCATCATGAAGGGCCTGCTCTGGGCCCTGCATCTGATGTGTGTAGAATTTCTATTAAGTTCAATGAATGCTTTGTATGTGTTAAGACATAACAGTAAGGAATGGCAGACTAGATTCCATGTGGCCTGTCTTCCTCGGGCAAGTATCCAAGACATGACAGAGACCCTCTCAAGACTTGTCAAGCCAGATAACTCTGACCTACTTCTAGCAATTCCATGACCACAAATATTACTGCCAGAAGGAATCTAGAATGTGCTGATAAAGATTACAAAGTTTTGGACAAGAAAACTGAAGACCATAGGGGCAAAGATAATGTTTCCATTTGGGCTACACATAGACAGGAAATGCTGAAGAAGAGAGGATGATTTGGGATGTGAATGATACCTTAAATAGAGGGTGTAATAGGTTGGGATTTGGACTTCCAGATCATGATTTAAAATATAAGAATGAAAGGCTTCTGTCCAGGGATAAGAGACACCAAATAGGGGCTAGTAAAAATGACTGTGTGGAGTCTTGCAATCAAAAGGACTTTATATTGGAAAAAGAAGAGAAAGGGAGGAAACAGGAGGAGATCATGAAAGATAATGTTGGCAATTTGTATTAATTGTTTATCATACAAGTAAAATGACAACATTGAAATACTTTTGCACAAATAGAATCAGTGCAGATTGAATAAGAGAAACCATCAACAGGAAGGAGGAGATCTTTATATTAAATCATCAGTTATAAAACTCTGATATGTAAGTTTTAGGAGGAATTGATAAAAATATGAGATCAAGAACCATTTCCCAGAGAATCAGAGCATATAAGCAGTCTTCCCAAGAATTTCAGACTATCAGTGACTACATGCAAACATACTCCAAATCACTAGTAAGAGAAATGCAAATGGAAACAACTCTGAGGTTTTACCTCATAACTGGCAAAGTGACAAAGATGACAAAAATAGAAAACTATCCATTACAGTCTATGTTGGAAGGGATGAGAAAAGATACACAAACATGTGGTATTTGTGGAGCTATCAATTGGCTCAACCATTTTGGAAAATTATTTGGAATTGTTTTAGAAAATTGATTCTATTGTTCATGCCTTTCAACCCAGTGACCAATACCACTGCTTAAAAGAAATAAAGGTGCAGTATTCACTAAAATAGTCATGGTACCACTTTTTGCAGAAAGAATCAAAATAAATTCCCTTTGACTGTTGGAATAACTGAACAAATGATGGTATATGATAAATTATTACATGTATTATTATGTAATCAGAAATAACAAATATGAAGAATTCAGAGACATAGGAAAGCTTCAATGAACTGTTGCAGAGTGGAGTAAGCAGGACCAATATAACAATGTACACGATGATTGCAATAATGTAAATGTAAAGAATGTTAAAAGAAAGACTGAGATAATGACAATGACCAATCTTCATCCAGAGAATAAGTAATGAAAAATACTTGCTTATCTTTCACAGAAATAGGAACCCGAGAGGAAAGAATGTGGCCATGTGCTATGAGATATGATCACTCTGATGGTTATGTGTAACTATTTTTCTATGTTACAAGAGAGGCTTTAGTGCTAGGCTGGGGAAAGTACAAATTTGGGATATCACTAAAACTTTTTGAATTATTTCAGAGACATACAAGCTTTAAAGGAAAAACAGGTCATAACAGACTAACTTATATTTTTAAATAAGGTAGCAAGGCATGTAGGATGAGGAAATTATGTAGATTTAGTTTCTCTAGAGTTGTAGAAAACTTTAATAACATCTTTCAGGCAATTCTTGTAGAAAAGAGCAAGGGTAGGTTAGGTGATTGTATAATTAGGTAGAGGAACTGTTTTATGGCCATACCTAAAGAGTGTTAATGGTTTGATGACAGCAAGAAGGAGGAACCAGTAAAGTGCCTTAGTGATCTGTGCTTGGTTCTGGAATGTTTATCTTTCTTTTTAATCAATGATTTCAAAAATAAGAGAGATGGCATGTTCATAAAATTTTGATAAGCCATTTTCAAGATATAGAAACTGAAACCCAGTAAGGTTAAGTGAATTGCCACAATGATATGAGGGAAATCTAATAACTAGTTAGGACAGTCAGAATTCAAAATCCTGACAGCCTAGAGCATTGAGTTGAATTAGACAAGATGGAATTTAATAGAAATAAATGTAGAGTCTTATGCTTTAAAATCAATGTCACAAATACAGACTTAAGGAGGAGATATGGCTAGACAGCAGTCCATTTGAAAAGGCATCAGGGCTCTTTAGCAAGGTCAATATAAATCAAGAATTTGATAGTTATCTGTTAAACTACTATAATATTAGGTGACTTTGGCTACTTCAATAAAGTCACAGGTTCTAGGACTAGGGATATGTTAGTTGTGGTATATTCAATCATTATTAGACTATATCTGCAATATTTGTTCAGTTTTGGTTCCATATTTTATTAATAACAATGCTATACTGGAGAGTGATCAGAAGACACCCAGGGAGGGTCATGATCTTGACTTTGTGCTCTATAAGGATCCATCAATGAATCTGGAGAAGTTTTGTCTGAGTAAGAGAAAACTTAGAGCAGGAGTTCTTAACCTTGAGTCCATGGGTGTTTGTAGATTTTAGGAGATCTATGGTGAGAAAAATACATCTTAATTTTCACTAACCTTTACCTGAAATTAAGCAATTCCTTCAATTATGAATTAAAAACACAAAAACCAATATTCTGAGAAGAGGTCCATAGGTTTCACCAGACCGCCAAAGAAGTCTGATACAAAAAATGTTTAGAATCTCTGACTTAGAGCAGGGATGAGGAAACTTCGGCCTTGAGGTCACATGTACAATCCTTTGACTGGATCCAAACAAAATGGCTATGAAGTTTGGATTCAGTCAAAGGGCTGCACTTGAGGACCTAGAAGGTCACATGTGGCCTCAAGGTTGCAGGTTCCCCACCCCTGAGAAGGGCCTGTGACAATGATTTTTAAATATTTGAAGTACTCTTGTGTGAAAGAAGGAATTATATTTGTTCTACTTGGCCCCAAAAAGTTTTGAAAGAGGCAAATTTAAACATAATGTAGGGGAAAACAATGAGAGCTATCCTGAATGGCTATGAAATGAGCTAACTTGGGTGAAGGTGGGTTCCTTTTTACAAGAGTTCTTCAGGAAAGTTAGGCTAACTACTTGTCAGGTTTGTTGTGGGAAGGATATTTATTCAGGTATTGGTCAGATTAGAACTCCTTTGAGATCCTTTCCAGGTCCAGTTCTTTAATCCTGTGAGTCTGGGACAATGTCAGTGTCTTTCAGCTTTGTTTTTGAAATATAGTTGTATTTCCATTCTTTAGAGTTGATTTCTATTATAGTAGCTGGCTATTCAAAATGGCTAATAGACAATTATTAGTTGTGTAACATTAGGCAAGTTTCTTAACTATCTTAGCTTCAATTACAAAATGGAGATAATAAGAGTAACTACCTTCCAGGGTGACTGTGATAATTAAATTACATAATATTTGAAAAGCATTTAGCGCAGTGTCTGGGGCCTAATAAATACTTGCTTGCTTCCTTCTTTCTTCCCTTTTTTCTTTCTCCTCTTCCCTTCCTTCATTCCTTCATTCCTTCCCCTTTCTTTCTCCCTTCGTTCTTTCCTTCTTCACAAAATCCTGCTTCATAACATGGAATCAAGTAGAATTGTTCACCTTTAGGGGAACCTATATTTCTTAGGAGGACATGACTTCAAAATGAATTTGGCTTGGCTTAAAAATAACGTGCCATTCTTCCTTTGGAATGAAGAGTTTAATACTAAAAAGATGAAGTTTAACTATATTCTCCATGCAGTATCAAAAAAAAAAATCTAGCACACTGATATAGGAGCAGAGGTTGGGAGTAGTTTGTGTATACTAGAAGTGAAAGTTTTAATTGGCTACAATTTTCATGTGCCAAAGCTATGACTTGGCTCCTACAAAAGCTAGTGTAGCCTCCTACCTCTTGTTAGAAAGGTTGTAGAATATAAGTGTGGAATGTGACAAGCATTCTTAAACATGGCAAGTGGTTTTGCTTTACTATCCTTTTTTTGTTACAAGAGAGGATTCCCTTGGGAATGGTGATAGGGAAAATCACTGGGAAGTGATATTGGTGTCAAAAATCAATAACAAAAACAAAAACAAAAACAAAAAAAATTTAAAAAATCAATAACAATAGTAGTTAAAAATGCAAAATTAAAAAGCTAATGAAATCTTAGCACACCAACTTCCCACCCCCCCACCCCCAGAATCTTCAGGTTGCAGGTGGAAATAGTCTTACAATGTTTGCCATGGATAAATTTGATGGACTCTTACAAGTTGACAACTGTGATGGTGGAGAGTCTGGAAATCATGGCATTTGAAATATAAGAAAGAGTAGTAGGGAAGATTATTATAGAGAAAATATTCATAGAAAGGGGGCATAGGAAAAGAAATAGTTGTCTCTGAATATTGCAAGGGCTACCATATTAAAGAAGTAATCTTCCCTGTTGCTCTAGTAGAACCAATGAATGGGCAAATGCTTTAAGCAAATTTTAGTTCAAGATACATTCTGGAAATTAGAGCTCTCAAACAGCGGGACTGAGCTTCACATTAGTGAAAATGTTCAATCACAGGTTGAACTGCCATGTGCCAAGAGTCTTGTGGAAAAGATTTCTGCATAGGATTTTGTGGTTCATCAAGATGGTGATGACATAGGAGCACATTCTGTGGCCACGAAGTAGCAAGGGCCAGTTGGGTTAATTCCATGAACTTGGTTTCATTTAGCACCATTTTTCATGATAGGCAGTTTTTGCTTTTTCTTAATACAGAATAATTTAAAAAACCAAGAAAAAATATTTGCAGGTAGAGAGAATTCATAGTTTCCTAGCAGAAGATTGCCTTTGTTTTGGTAGTAATAATATGTACTTCTACTCAAAATGGTCAGAGAAAAATCTGAAGGAATATGATTGCTTTCCTAAATATTCTGTCTGTAAGCTATTTGTTTTTACCTCTCTACAAAACATTTCCACATTTTATATATTTATCAACATCTGCGTTGACTAGCACTATGACAGCAGAACAGCTGGTTGACAAATATTTGTTTTCTGCCAATGAACTGATTGTTTTGATTTTCATCTAGTAAGTGCTTAATAAATGTGTGTTGAATTTGTCATCTGATGCCTTGCCAGGTAACCAGTTTGACTGAATTGACAGCCACTCTGGCCTAGAAATAACCTGAAAGGAAAGAACTTCATTCACCACTCTTTCAAGAAATAGATTAATTCAAGAATTAATTGCATTATAGATTACAGTTTAACCACATGGAATTAAATGGCTTATTCAATACCAGATGCTTCTCTAAATTTTGGCAAGCCAGACATTCAATCTTTTCCTAAAAGGCAAAATAGCCTTAGAACAACCTTTAACCTAGCAGTGCCAAGTGGAGCTTAATGACAACAAAATGTATAGCTTTATCATATTTTTTAAGAGCAAAAGACAGCTAGTACTTTACACCTTAGTAAGTCCTTGCACATAACTAGGGAACAACAAATCTAAGAGAGATAATCCATAGTGTATCAGGTTTTCCAGAGGGAACTAAGTCCATTTTAATGTGCACCCATATCTAATTGAATGAGAAAGTTAGTGATATGAGTTTAAAACCAAAATGATATTGAGACTATCTGCTCCATTCTTTCACTCAGTCCACAGACTTCTATAGTATTCACAGTGAAGGTTTTCTAATTACTCTAGTTTGCACAGCTGTCCCTATGGTTGCTTCCTCTTTTAGAAGAAGGGAGTGGAACTTTTTTTCTCTCTCTCCCTTGCTGAATGTGTAGTCTGGTACATTGCTGACAGGTTTCACAGCCTCCAGCAGTACCACCTGGGGCTGTCATCTTGTCACATCTCATAAGCTAAGCCTCACCTGGCCCCTCCAAGCAAAACTGCCATGTACAAGAAAATGCTATCAGTACTCATCATCTGGGTGTTTTCTTACTGAATAGGGCCCTTACTAAATACTTTCCTTTTGCTCTGGATAGTTAGGGTGGGAGTAGAGAATCAATTCCCTGGAAGAGACAAGGGCAAAGAGAAAACATAATTGTGGTTGGCCTAAGGAGAAAGGTTTGGAGTAGGAGGAATTGTAAGACAATTTTGCATTTGAAACCCTTTGCTCCAAATGAGAAGAAAAAGATTTATAGACATTGTCAGCCTCTCCCTGGAAAAATCAGTTATTCTAGGGGTTCTCTCCTAGAGGGATATTAATTAAGACCACTTGGTTACCCCATGGTACAATGAAATAATAATTGAGAGAAGTGAACTAATAGTTTCAGTTCTCTTCTTTTTACAGTTGAACAGATTGGCAGTTTCTTAGAATTGTGTATTCTTTCCAATGGCAGATTTGAGGATTCAGTTAGAAAGAGAAATTTATAATTTCACTTCCATTATTTTTTTAGCCAGGAGATGGTCCTATCTCATTTCTTTAATATCTTCATCATTGTAGTTAACTCCAGGATTCACTGTCACTCACATCCAGCTTTATGAAAATTCACCAGCATTGTCATGAAAAAAAAAATAATAAGTTTTCACCAAGTCACAGGCTGTGAAACACCCACACTAAATTAAAAATGCCCTGTTAATATGTGTGTGAATTTTATGTTCAATAGTATTACTTCATAAGTGAAACTTGTCAGACAAACCCAGATTCAAATTTCCAGCCTTTTTTTGTGTGATTTCCTACAATGATGTGAAAAGCAGAATCACATGAGTTGGTAAAAACAAAACAAAAAGAACAACAAAGCAAAACAAAATCTATAGTAGAGGTTCTGCTCCTCTGGGATTCTTTAATTATTAATTTGGCTCAAACTTCAAAATGCACGGGTCTTTACTATTTTGTATCCATTCCAGATTGTTGACCTTATATTAAAGGAATTTGTTTTAAAATTCCATTTTTACTTAGATCTGATAGTAGTGGGGTTCTTTCCTACCGTATCTTATTTTTCAAAACATTTTCTAGAATTCCCTTGGAAAGAAAGTATATTAGGAAAGATTATGTCATGGTGTTTGAACCTGGCTGCCCAAAAGACCAGATTGAAAGGACTGCAATTTGGCAAATCCCTTTTCCTAGGCCATGGGAGTCCAGCACAACAGAGAGAAGTCTGAATCATTGGGACTGTATGAAAATCTGGCATCAGGATTGAGAAGCTAGATCAAAGAATCATAATGTTAGACTGAGAAGCAACAGAAGAGAGAGTCTATTCCAACTCCATTATTTTACACATGAGCAAAGTGAGGCTCAGAGATGTTAAGGAACTAATTCAAAATCACACAAGCATTATTTGCAGAACTTGGGCTAGGATCCCACATCTACTTATTCCTGTGTTAGTCCGCTGTGCTGTTTCTCCTGTTGCCATATTATCTTAGGAATCTCATCCAGAGCAGCTGGTTGCTGTGAGAACACCTGTCCAACCAAATGTGGAGATGATTTATGAGCACCTTACATGATAGCTACATCTACGTGATATAAATATATTTAGGTGTTATAGTCTGTTGATTTCAATTCAATAAAATAAATCAAAATATATAGATTGGGTGTGTATATGTGGAGAGAGAGAACGAGAACACTTTGTATGGATAAAATAGCTAATTGTTTTTGTTTTGTTTTGTTTTTAAATTTTCCAAAGCCACATCCTCAGCAATATTGTAAAGTATGCAAAGTTTGTCTTTGGTGCCCCTTGTCCTGCTTGGTAATTTTCCATCATCCTTGACCTTGTGCTTCTCCCTAGCTTTCAAGTGCTCCCTCCTCTATTGACCCACATCAGTCTACTGTTCCTGTCATCATCCAGTCATTTAATCTTTTTAGACCTCCTCTCATCTTTATTGGCAAAATCAAAAGTATCTGAGGTCCAGGTCAGCTAACCTGATAAACTAATTCATATCAAGGTGTTAATAAAATAATAGTAGTTAATATACTACTCCTTCCTAGTGCCTCATGTAGGGGTTGTTACCAGTGAGGCCACAGAAATAAACATGGAACAAATACTAATACAAGTTATTAGGGCATGAGGGCTGCCTTCTAGCCATGGTTCTAAGTCCCTGGTGTCTATGAGTGCCTCAGTTTGGTTATGGGCTTGCTCCTCCAAGATAACCTAATTATATTTTAGCAAAGATCTTCAGTCCTTAAGTTAAATAAGGTGTCTAACAGTGGTTGTTTTGAGCACTGTGGCAGCCAGGCATATAACTGATTCTTCAGCCTGTTTCTAGTCTGGACCTTGGTTTAAAAATTGTACAGGACACAGCCATAGTTTTTGGAACCCATATTAGATGAGTAATGCAGTCCTTACAGATTTTTGCTGGATTCAGACCTAACATTGACCTTAGACTGTCCTGTTTCTAGTTCTTGCTTTGAAGAATGTTGTTTCAGCATCTTTTGGCTTTTGAATTGAAATGCGAGGATGGGTTCAACCAGATAGCATTTTACCTCTTAGTATGAATTCTTTTATTTCTCAGCAGAAACATTCTTTCAGATACATTTTACCTGGTTAGATGAGGTGTTAACTAGAAGGAAATATCTGTGAAAGACTATTGTGAAAGTTTTTTAACCTATTCTTAATATAAATGAATGTACTACAGTAAGATTTCTCATTTTCTTTTCCCTCTCCCTCCCCACCCCTTGTAATGAATGAAACAATCTGATTCCGTCTTCTTGACTGGTTTCCAATCTTGCCCAACACTGAAATTTTCATGAAACTTCAATTAAGATATAAACAGTAAAATTAAAAATTACCTCAACTGAGTGTCCAGGATAAATCTCCCCACACAATTTTAGAATTCTCTCCTCATTGGATTCAAAGGGCTAAGGCCTGATTCAGAAAGAGTTTTAGCTGTCTGCCAGAACAAACACCCTAAGAACTTCAAATGAAATGTTGAAATGAAAAAACATCACCTCATACTGTTAGAGTAATCGTATTTCTCCCCATTCCCCTATACTGCCAGCCCTGGCTTCTGAAGAGGCAGAAAGTAAAAACAAGTTAAGATTTATAGTAACTATCCTTGTAGGAATGTTAACTTTTTAGAGACATGTTCTCCCAGGCTAAGTTGTACTCCCTAGGTGCCCTGGAGGAACAGTAAGCTTTAAACTCTTAAGATGGAATCAGAGTAGCAGAGGTGAGCTTATGAACATGAAAAGTAGGTAACTATCTATGTGCAGAAGCTCTTTTTTAAATGCATAAAATGAAATAGATAAGGTTGCAAAGGAAACCAATTCTATTGATATTTGGTTGTCAAAATATCTAAATAAATAAGTTTATTTGCTTAGGGTTACAGTTATTTATCATATTCTCTGTCTCTGTACATTTTTCTTCCATATCCTATGGTATATAGAGGATACAAATTATGAACATGTATTTGATTCTTCCAGTCTTTGACCCTGATGGTAGTTATCCACTGGTGCCTTGACTTTTGTTTTTCCCAAATGGAGCTTTCCTGTTCAAATTCTTTCATTGGTGCCCCATTACCTATAAAAGAAAAACCCTTTATTTATTGATGCCAACCTACTCTTCCAGCATTTCATCACATTATTCTTTTTCACATTCTGTTTATTTCAGCAAAGTGCATTTCTTGCTATTCTCCAAACTTGTCTCATTCTTTGGTCTGTGTTCATGTTGTCTTCTATGCCTTGAATCTCAAATCTTCAGGTGTTGAATCCTTGCCATCCCTCAAGGACTATTTCAAATCCGTCAGCCATAACATCTTCACTTATTCCCTCAAATAGAAGCAATGTCTTCTCTTTTAGCATTTTTTTTTGTAACACTCTGAATAATGATCATGTAGCCTGTTAAGGATTATGAAGTGTGATGTAATGACAAGGGCACTGGATTTGGAATTGGGTTCATAAGGTTCAAATATCCACTCTGATTCTCACTACCAGTTGTCCTTGAGCAAGTTACTTAGTCTTTGCCTTGATATTCTTTAAAATTGTTTAGCATGTTCTATATATTTTGTAAGTGCATGCATAATCCAACAACTGCTAGATGTATAGTTTTATGATTGTGATATGTATACTATTATAATACGAAATAGTTTTATAGTGTGTTCACAAAACCTGTAATAAAAATTGATATCACTAATAACTCGGTTGTAGGTCTGTCTTTCGAATGGACCAGTTAGCTTAACTCTTCCATACCATGAGAGGCAGCCCTGTGTAGTGAATGAAGTGCTGAACCTGGGCTAATGAAGAGCTCAATGCAAATCTTGTCCTCTGGATACTTGCTTTTTGTCTAGATCAAGGACAAGTCACAATCTCTCTGAGCCTCAGTTTCCCCATCATCAAAATGGCTGATCTGTAAAACACTGATAGTGCCTTCATAAAGATTTGTTGTGAGACTCAAATGAGCCCATGTATGTACAGTGCTCTGCAAACCTTAGAGAACTATATATCTAGCTATGTATGTATGTTTCTACCAGTAGTTGTTGTTATTTTATTGCTTTTGTTATATTATCATATGTCTTCTTGTAACACCAGTTAGCTCTTTTCTTTAGTTAAAACTGGACCTGGGTAAGAGAGTGTGGATAATTTAGTACAAGTTGATCCCACTTCCAAAAAATCAACTCAAAGTGAATGATCTGTGGTCGTTCTGTCAGTTATGCCAATTTACCATGTGAAGTCTAGCATACAAACACATGTATATGTAAGCACATGTGTATTGGAAAGCTTCCCCAAATAAATGGCATTCCCAAAGATGTTGTGCACTGCATTTGCACTCCTCCATAGAAAACGTGTTAGCTGTTTTTATTGCTCATATGGTACTTTCAAGAATCTGCTAATATTGGGCAATTTGCTGGGCAGGTGGAGGTTTGTGATTTGTTGAGAAGGGTGGGCAGGCTGTGGACTTGAACAGATGGTGGTCATTACTTGTGCCAATATGTGATCACATTTAACTGCAGTGGTGATGCTAAGATAGATCATTGTCGCTGGGTACTTTACTGCTTGAAAAAGATCTTCTTAGCAAAATATACTTATTGACTCAAGATAGCATTAGTAAATCAAATGTTAGAGCACCACTAAACTCATAATTGCCCATCTACTTTAAAAATAATTTCTAATATTTAGTAGTGTTTGCTCTCTGACTTATCAGCACCTGACTCAAATGTGAAAGAGGCTATTTTCCCCAAATAGAGAATAAGAAGTTCTAGATTAACGGAAAGAAAAATCACACAGGTTTCAAATTCTAGAGATTATTATATGACCTAAAAATAGCTCGAAGTGTGCATAACCATGCATCCATGTATGTACAATATACAAATCTTATAATCTGGGTTGCAGATAGGACATCATCCTGATTTAGGACTTCATAATACTCAGTTTCGAATATTCACCATTCAACCTTCTAGTCCATGCAGCCGTGTCTGAAGACACACAGCCACAACCACTAGTTTTCTTGTAGTAATTTATAATTGGGCCCTGATTAATTCAGCAAAGAATGAGTGATTTTGCAAAACACCCTTGTTGTCAGTACATTGTCATTTGGTCTCCAGTTGAGGTCTTTTCTTTAAGGACCATTGTTCTATTTCAGTGTTTGCAGATTTCGCTATTTGAGAACCTTAGGACAAATCACCTGTGATTATGGAAAGCTTCCCATGTTGCTTTCATATCTTATTCCAACTAAGATCTAACAGTTCCTGCCAGACAAGTCAGTGCACATTTAGGAGGGAATTCCTTTTAGAGAAAAGCATGAGCATGCTTTAGTCACTCATGGATATTTGTATTAGATAACTAAATGGACTCAAGAGGTTATAATAAAGTGGATGGTTTACTTTAACCTTATTATCTTTTGGACAAAGAGAAATGCTTAGTACCCAGACAAGTGCGCTGGGAAGAAATTAGGCTCTCAATTGATTCAGCACTGTGGCCATATTCTCTGGACCTGGAATAGGGAGTTCCTTTTAAAGACTACACATCTGTGTCTATTTCTATATATACATATGCATGTTTATATTATACATGTGCATATATACATGTGTTATACATACTACATGCGTATAAACATTCTCTAGATTTGGGACAGGGAGTACTTTTGAAAGAATATATCTGTGTTTACCTTCCTCCTTACTTTTCCTCTTCCTCCTCCTTCTGTTCCTTCTTCCTCTTCTTCTTCTTCTTCTTCATCTTCTTCCTCCTCCTCCTCTTCTTCTTCTTCTTTCTCCTCTTCTTCCTTCTCCTCTGCCTCTTGTTCCTCTTTTTCTTCTTTTCTCTCTCTCTTTCTATATATATATATTATATATATATTTATATATGTACACACATATATATGCATGTGTGTATATACATACATATTTCTATATAAATACATGCATTATATACAGCATAATATCTACACATATTATATAATCCATATATATTATTCTATATTAGATAGTGTGTATTTGTATCTATACATACATATGTACATACATATACATATGTGTATATAGTATATGGCACATGTATATATGCTTAAAAAAACATAAACTTGTTACTTAATTTGTACAGAGAGCTTCTGATGAGGTTCTCAACCGCCTCAGCCAATGCAAATTGGGACCTTCTTCCTAACTTAGAGAATTCCCTGGTGTTTTGACCAAGGTGTTGACCAAGGTCAGCCAAGTAATAAGTATAGGAATGACATTTGAGACTTAGTTCTTGGACTCCCCAGCTAGTGCTCTTTTCTCCAGGAAGAATCTTTGATCTCTAAAGAGTAAGAACCATTTCTGTCTTCTAGCCTAACTCTTTTAAAGGAAGGGGTTCATAGTAGGGAATAATTGGTTTAAGATGAATGGTCACTTATTGGGTACATTATGTTGTTTGTTAAGTTGTTTCAGTCTTGTCCAATACTTTGTGAGGCCTTTCAGGGTTTTGTTGGCAAAGATCCTGAAGTGGTTTGCCATTTCCTTCTCCAGCTCATTTTACAGAAGAGGAAACTGAGGCAGACAGGGTTAAGTGACTTGCCCAGGATCACACACCTGGTAAGTTTCTGAGGCCAGATTTTAATTCAGGTCTTCCTGACTCCAGTCCTGGTTCTCTATCCATGATACCAGCCAGAATGAATGCTTCAGATATACATTGAATTCAATGACTTTTACTACTCTAAGTCTGATATTTTATAAATCTACAAATTTTGAGTCTCTTTGTAAGCTAAGAGGGAATTACCACATTTTCATCTTGTTATAAGTCACAAAATATTTAGTTGAACAACATTTATGAAGTATTTAGTATATACAATGTATTCTCTGGGTATTGGACATGAAAAAAAAACACTAAAACTAGCACAATCCCTGTCCTTGATAAGTTTATAATACATTGGGTTATGACTATGATCTCTAAACAAATAAAAAGGCAGAATAGAATTGAGGCAGTTTTGAAATCTAACCACCATTTCAAGAAGGTTTGAGGAGAGAAAGACCATTTTCAGATTAGAAAATGGAGCAGGGACCAGGAAAGGCTTCATGGAAGAGAGGCAATCTGAAATGAGGCCTTTGAAAGAGAAGAGGATTTTCAAAAGGTAGAGATTAGGAGGAAGATGAGAGTGTGTTCCAAGCAGGAGGATGCAGCCTTTGCCAATGCATGGTGATGCAAGAGTTCAAGACAAGACTGGGAAACAATGAATAGTCTTTTCAGAGTCTTATTCACTATTTAAAATATTTATCTTGCTCATCTTCTAAAATAAGGGAAAGAAAATATAGCATAGACCATGGTATCATTTTAGTTAGATAGCAAAGGAAGTGATACAGATTGAAATTTGCCTTGTACAAGAAGGTAATGGGTTTATTTAAGATCCTTCTGAAAATATGTGAAATGCAACATCCCACCACTCATCCCCTTCTCCCACTGCAAGTACTGGTGCTATTTAAAGGCTAAAAGTTAGCTTGATAATACTGCTGAGCACAAAACTGACTCTGCTTCAGTGTTAAATTCATGCAGCAATGCCTGTGTGTATTATAGAAGGCCCAGGGGCTATTTTTTCCCTTTCTATTTGCATTGACTGCTTAGGTGAAACTGAATAAGGCAGAAAGTCACCCCAGACAACTGGAATGGTGATTAGCTTCCCTTAGCTAATGTGTTCCTCTGTGATGGATTGTTTCTTTGTTGTTATGTGGGCAACACTCAGTACACGTCTCTCCTTTTCTCATGTGCTGTTGATACATTCTCACTGACAGGGAACATGATTCGGTCTCTGGTCATAAATTTGTGGTTGTCAGAAAAGAGATTTTGGCAGAAAAGTGTCAGGCTAGTTAAAATACTACCTTCTTGCACCAGATGATTGCTCAGCCCTATTGCCCTCCCTGTGGGAAGAGGGAGTCTGGCTATTGTTATTGTACTCAACCAAAAACATCTTCAAAACTCAGGCCTGTTTATTTTCTGCCAATCTTCCCACTCTTTAAAGCTATCAGTAAATCAAAACATTTTATTTATTTTTAATTAATTTATTTATTTTTAGTATTCAACATTCACTTCCATGAGATTTTGAGTTTTAAATTTTCTCCCCCTCCCTATGCTTCCCCCTCAAGACTGTGTGCAATCTGATATAGGCTGTTCTTATATAGTCATATTAAGTGTATTTTCCCATTAGTCATGATGTAAAGACCAATTAGAACTAATGGGAGGAACCGTGAGAATGAAGCAATAAAATGAAACAACAAATGAAAAAGAGAGCAAATAGTATGCTTCCATCTGCATTCAGACTCCATAGTTCTTTCTCTGGATGTGGGTAGCATTTTCCATCTTGAGTCTTCTGGAGTTGACATAGATCCTTGTATTGATGAGAAGAGCCAAGTCTATCAAAGTCAGCCATCACACAGTGTGGCTGTTACTGTGTACAATGTTTTCTTGGTTCTGCTCATTTTACTCAGCATCAGTTCATACAAGTCTTTCCAGGTTTTTTTGAAGTCTGCCTGCTCATCATTTCTTATAACACAATAGTATTCCATTACATTCATATACCACAACTTGTTCAGCCATTCCCCAATTGATGGGCATCCCCTCAATTTCCAATTCTTTGCTACCATAATAAGAGCTGCTATAAATATTTTTGTACATGTGGGTCCTTTTCCTGTTTTTATGATCTCTTGGCATACAGACTTAATTTTGATTTTGCTGGGTAAATCAAACCATTTTATACTATGGTGCTTTACATATATTAGCCCTTAATTTAAATATGGTAAATTGAATTGAATTATGTTCTAAATCTCAGCCTTCTTATTCGATGGATTAATAGTGGAAAATATTATTGTCCCTATTTTTCAGATGGAGAAATTAAGGCAGAGATTATGGGAGTCTACCAACTCCCATGTTATTCTTCCATTTCACCTCAGCTACATCGAGGGATAGTCATACCATTGATCTTGCCACCACCCACAAATGTTCTACTTCCACATTCAAGAACTCTGAATTTTCTTATCTGATTATAGCATTTTTCTTTGCATCTCTCCCTGTTCCTTACTCTTTCTAAACCTATTCTTTGTCCACACTGAAGTCTAGTCCTTCCATCCCTTAAGCTAATACCTCAGCTCTGGTTGATACTCTCCTCTCTTTCTAGTACTAACCATTTGGTAAACCAATTCAACTCTGTCCTCTCCTTTACTCTTAAATTCCTTGGATGAAGTGTTCACATTGGTAAGATCTATCCTGGAGCCATTGAGTTACTGAATGATTCAAAATGTAGTAGTAGGCTCTAGGGAAGATACTGAGATACCAAGAAAAATAAAACTTGACACCTGTCAATGTAAAGGAATTTACACATCTACATATTATGCAAACATATATTAATCCTACTTATCTAGCCTAAGGTCCATGGCCATGAAGCTTTTCCAAACTACAGTATCCATGTTCTCCATTTCACTCATTGATCTTGTCTCTTTGATTCCTTTGTCTCTTAGAACTGGTCTTTACATTTTTGTGTGTACAACCTTTCTAACCAAGTAGATTATAAAGCCTGGAAGGGAGGGACCATATCTTATACTTCTGTGCAGATAGCATGAAAAATTGTTGTTTATAATGGTTT
This sequence comes from Vombatus ursinus, assembly GCF_900497805.2. Classification (NCBI taxonomy): domain Eukaryota; kingdom Metazoa; phylum Chordata; class Mammalia; order Diprotodontia; family Vombatidae; genus Vombatus; species Vombatus ursinus. The sequence goes on from NW_020954630.1 coordinate 5,319,806, forward strand.
TCAAATAATGACCTGGTACACATTACTCAGTGTTCCTGTTGATTCCTTTGTCTCTTGGGAAATTTTAGGAATTGTGCCTGACTTTACAGTCCTTAAAGATTAATCCCTTTCTTTTAATTGCACTCTTTTAATCCAGCAGTCACAGGAAACTCTTTTCCATCTTCTTATCCAGTCAAATGATCTACTGTGGGTATGTTGTTTCACAGTTGTTGAAATTTCATCTGTAAAGTAAATCAGAAATTGACAAATAACCCCCAAGAGACTCCCTAAGACTCTAAGTTGTAAAGAAAATCCTCTTCTGTATTGGTAAAAGGATTTTCATTATTGGGTATTCCCTAAACCAATTCTAATGACATAGAACTTTTTTTTAAATACTCTGATAACCATATTTTAATATAATTGATTTCCTTTCTAATGTTATATGATTTATTTTGTTCTTTTAAACATATTATTCTGAGGGGCAGCTAGGTGGTGCAGTGGATAGAGCACTGGCTCTGGAGTCAGGAAGACCTGAGTTCAAATCCAGCCTACGACACTTTACAATTACTAACTGTGTGACCCTGGGCAAGTCACTTAACCCTGATTACCTCACTTAAAAAAAAGTATTCTGAGTAATGATCTGTAGGCTTGACTAAATTGTCAAAAGGGTCCATGTCAGACACATACACACAAAGGTTAAGAACCCCGGAATAGATAATCTCTAAGACCCATTTCAGCTATGAATCCTATGATCCCATTGTTCTGCCTCAGTTAGAGTAGTCTTCCAGTGCCAAAGCATGGGGTGGAGGGAACACTGGGTCCCAAAGACCCTTGTAGGACAGCTTAAGCTCTGGGAGGCCTCCAAAGTTGGAAAAGTTTTGAGTATAATACCTGTGGTTGACTGGTAATGAATTTTGTGTCAAGGACAAGTCTAGCTAAGTTTGGAGAGTCAAATAATCACAAAATTTATATCACATGATGGCTTTTGGGAAGTGGGCCATAGTAACTCATGAAACAGTCTACCAAGAAAAAGAGGGGTTCTGTTCTGTGTTGATAAAGTATGTACCATGATAAAATTATGGATCATTTAAAATGCATCAAGTAGGTAAAACCAGGAACATGTTAATAAATATATGGTAATATTATATTCATATAAGGGCCCTGGGGGAGGGGGTATCACATGGAGTAGGTGTGGTTAGGGAAGTTTCTTAGAGCTGAATTTTGAGCTGGGCCATGAAGTAATTAGGCCTTGAATTGGTAAAGAGGAATGGGGTTAGGAGAGTTATTCTAGGTGAGAGAAACAGCATGTTCCTAGGTTTGCCTTTTGAAATAGCAATGAATACATGATTTAATTTAATCATTGGTTTCAGTTTATTATAGATTTCTATCTTATTTCCAGTGATTTATTTCCCTCTATTATATACTCTGCTACAAGGAACATTTCAGATGTCTCTTGCATTCTCTGGAGCTCTTGAATTCTTTCCAAGCAGTAAACCTGCTAGAGCTTAAGTTGGTTTGGAAAACTGTCGGTTGGATTGATGGATTATAGTCCCTGTAGTGAGCACTCAGCCTCTGCAAGGTTCACAGCCCTCTCACCTCTAAGTATCTAATTTATGGAGAAATGTAGATAAATTATTTAGAAGGGTATTCTTGCTGATTTCAGCAATTCAGAAGTAAGTAGGGGCTGGGGGAAGGAGGGAAAGGCTGGACTCTGAAAGTCCTTGTCAGTTCCTTTGCATTTCCAGAGAACCTCATACCATTGTTGTATTGGGGAATAAAAAAGATACTGTTCCCATCCACAGCTCCTACCCTTAAGACTTCTCTAGGCCTCAAATTGAATTGTTTCTACTTCTTCAGGATTGAAGCAGCAACCACAGTTCCAAAATAAAAGAAAAGAGGTCATCATCTGATACTGCAGCTTGGCTGAAATATTTAATCTTTGTTTTAATTGGCTTATAAACAAATCAGAACTCCATGATGTATTTTTTGACTTAAGCAAGGGATAGAGGGGTGAGTGGTTTAGAATTCCCTTCTACTACATCAAACTTTGAAAAGATTGATCGCTTTGTAGGTAATAACTTTTTGATTGTCTCTCTGACTGTTTCTAGATCAAGATTACTTTGCATATGATCACTGAC
>NW_020954630.1:5321932-5698554 GCF_900497805.2 Vombatus ursinus
ATCCATGTAGTGAATACTATTGCAAAGCAGTTTGGCATAGCATATTGATTTCCTTGTGTTCTGAAATTCACTTAGGCAACTGTGAAAGTTTATTCTTAGAGCAAATCCATTTTAGCAAAACACATTTGGTAACTTTTTCTTCTGCTACAATTGAATCCTATAAAAAGGATTAAACCTTTATGCTTTGAAGTGAAACATTGTGATAGTTTAAAAAATATTCATGCAATCTGACCTAATTTCTTGACAACTGCATGATAATCAAACAACCCTCCGAGAACAGCTATCACTATAGTAATACGTACTGATGATTTACAATTACAACGAAATGTAGCTGATTATTTTACATACATACAAGAATTTTCACATCCAGTTAAGTGATGTCCTCTTCAAAGTAGTCCCCCACTTGCGAAGCTGAAACTCCTTTTTCAGTGATGTTACCATTGTTCAGGACATTTCTGAAACTCCCCATCTGGAACTGCATTCAGAATCTGTGTCATATGTTTCCTGTGATGGGAATCAGTTGTATGGTCTTTATCCTGTGAGCAGGGGATTTGATTTTTTGCATTCAGAGCCAAGTCTTGCAAATAACTGCCCAGTATTTGCTTGGGTCAGAAAATATGGCATGACTATAAAATAATAAGAATTTTATGTGGCTTACAAGCTGTCACTAAAGTGTAATGTCTTTGTAGTTACCCTTCTCCCCACATGCATACTCCTTTGCATCTATCATGAGAATAGGCTATTATTTTTCCCATTTCATTACCAGATATAGTCATTCTCATTCACAGAAGTAAATTGGACAAATACCTTATGGAGGTTATAGAAATGTGGACTAGAGTAACAAGATGAGGGTCAGTGCCTATCTCTGTCCCTTGTTATAGCCATGTGACATCTGCCTCTGACATGTTGTCTCCTTTCCCTGCGGTGCCTTCCATCAACCATCTCATCGCGGCTTCCTTCTTCCTCTACACTTAGCTAAGGGAGCAATGGAAAGAGCCCTTGATTTTGAGTCAGATGACCTGTGTTCAAATCTTGCTATGTACTACTTGTGCAAGTCACTTAACCTCCCTGGTCCTCAGTTTCTTCGTCTGTAAGATGAAAGAGCTGGACTAAATGATCCCTAAGCTCACTTCCTACACTAACTCTATAATCTCATAAAAATTTCTTTGTACTCCATGGAGTTTTCTCTGATTACTCCAGCCTTCCTGGGTTTCCCTCTTTTCAAACCTCCTTCCTATAGCTCTTATAATTGCTACACAACCACTTGATCGCTAACCATGTAATATTTTGAATTGTTTGCTTTTGTTTATTTTGCATTAGTCTTGTTTCTCTAACTAGGCTGTGAGTTTCTTGAGGGAAGGAGCCCTGTATTTTATTTCTCTTCATCGTCCACAGCATCTGGCACAGTGTTGAGGAGAGATGTTTTTCAATACATTTTTGTTGGTTTATTGATTTCATAAGGCATAGAGTGATAGAAAGTATGCCCCTTCTTCTTAGAACAATAATAACAAAATGTTTACAATTTAATATGTGAGTGTATATATACACACAAGCATAGTATATACGTATATACATGTATGCATACAAATATATGGGTATATGTATATTTACATATGTGTATAAGTAAGGTATATGTATGTATTTACATGTACGTGTGCAAATATATAGGGTTTGTATATGTGTATATACATATACATATGGATACATGTCTATATCCTTATATATACATACACAGGTTTTCACATGTGTATATGTATTATATGTGTTTATTAATTAAATCCACAAGAGCCCTTTGAGGTAAGTAGTAGTATAACAAATTACAGAAGAGAAAAGTGAGGCTCAGGGAAGTTAAATTATTTGTCTTAAGTCCCATAGCCAGAAATAATCAGGATTTTAACCCAGATTTACTGACTCCAGTTTAGTGTGTTGTTTCTGTTGTGCTGTAGTGTCTATAAGCTTGATATTATCTCCCTTTTATGTTTTATAAAACTTGGAAAGACAGGCTGAGAAGCAGAGGGCCAGCAAGGTTTTGGCCAGTCATCTTAGTGGGCAGAAAGAACACCCCTGAAGAAAAGTGCTATGGCTACATGAATAAGAAGTTTGGGATGGTCCTTGTTAACTACAAAGTCTTTTTTTTTTTAATTTGTATTGTTTTGAGGAATGCACTATTCCAAAGAAAACTAGTTTTGTAATACAATAATCAAATCTCTCCTCTCCTTGTTGAAATACTAGACTGCTTCAGGGTCTTCTTTATGATGCCTCTTTTCAAAGAAGCCTTGCTTGAATAGCATTATACTGTTTTTTTTTCTACTATTTTGTTAAGTATATTGTCTTTTAATTATTTTCTAGTTATTTCAAGTATGCCTGACTCGTCTCCACCATTGTATTTTAGTGCCTTCAAGGGTTGTTTTTTATATGAAGTAGTAGAAGTAGTAATAGTAGTAGCAATGATCATAATTATAACATCACCACTTTCAGTTGTGTGACTTTTGATATGTTTCAGAGTATATCCATATATGTTATTCTTTTTCATTTTATCTTATTTTAGTTGTGTCTGCCCCATTAGGATAAAATACAAGGCTGTACACACAGTAAGTGTTCAGTAAATGTATGTCAAGATTATCGAACCAAAGGAGAATTGCTTCCTATAATAAACAACCTTTTTTGTAAGACTACTTTGAGCTATACTTTTGACTGTTATCAACAGGTTAATCAACAATGTTTGTAGTGGTGTGAAAGCTGGTAGACTTTCAGTTCTGACATATGATGCTCAAGAAATAACCAGTATTTTGCAATGGTGATAAAGCATGTTGCAGAAACTGAATAAAAATCTGGAAACCATAATAAGCTTCCAAATCAAATCCTGGTTGAGGAAAGGGAAAAGTACAGGGACAGATTTTTTTCTATATTATTACCAATATTCCTGAAGCAAAACACTATATTGGAAGAAAAGATATAGGAGATTCAACTAAGGGAGCATCCAATACAAAAGGATAGTTTAATGTTTTTGTTTTTAAGTCAGTCATTTTGACCAGGTCCTTAAATCACTGTTCCATTCCTTGTGGAACTTTCTGATCCAGCTATACAGGACTACTTGCTGTCCCTCAAAAATGGCTCTCTATTTCCAGCTCTGTGCCTTTGTACAAACCTTTGTCCATGCCTGGAATGCTCACCCTCCTCACTTCTGCCCTTTAGTATACCTGACTTTCTTCAAGACTCAGCTCATAGGCCATGTTGCAGAAGTTGGGTCCTTGATTGTGTTCTCTCCCTTATGCTCCTTCCATTGTTGGGAAATCGTGTTGCTTCTACCAGCACAAAATCTCTTCCATTGATCCCCTTCTATTCATCCACATTGCTATCCACACTATTTCAGGTGGTCATCACCTCTTGCCTTTATAGTTTTAACAACTTCCTAATTATACTCCTGGCCTTCAGTCTCTTTTCTTTCCCTGTGATCTTCTGCATGCATGCTACATGCTTATTCTAGTGAACTGTCTTTCTCTTGTCACTAATATTCTTCAGCCATTTATTAAGATAAAATAGAAGGTAAAATTTTAGAGGTCAAAGGTAAATCTATTAAATAGATCTTGCACATGAAAAAGAGCTACTAATAGATCTGTAGCTAAAAAGTTAGCATTATTTCAATGATTTAACCATCTATTGGGTTTTTTCCAAAGTTCTTTTTGGTCCTTCTTCTCTTATTCTCACTAAACCCTCTCACTTATTGACCTCATAAGCTTCTATCAGTTTAATTATCATCTCTACATAGATACCTCCGAAAAGCACATATTCAGCAATATATTCCCATGATTGATAAGTTCCTCATCCCCAGTTGCCTATTGGACATTTCAAACCAGATATCTTAAATGTATCTCAAACACAAAATATCCAAAACAATTCATTGTCATTCTTCCAAAACCAACACTTTTTTCATGCTTCCTACGTTTTGTTAAAAGTTGTTTCCATTCTTTCAGTTTCCCAGGTTTGTTACCTCTTGATATCCTTGATTCTTCTTTCTTTCTCTTATTCACACGAATGGGGGCCATCTCTAGTCATCCTGGTCTATATTTGGCCGCTGGACCCTGGTGGATCCAGAGGAGAAAGTGAGGCTGGTGACTTTGCACAGCCCTCCCTCAGTTGAATCCAATTCATTTGCAAGTCATGGCATCATCTTCCTGATGTCATAGTCCTCTTTGAGAATGAAGGATGAACAACAACAACAACAATATTCACCCACATATCCAACGAGTTGTCAAATCTTATCATTTCTAGTTCCACAGCATCTCTCAGATCTGACCCCTATCTCTATTCATATAGATATCGTCATAGCTCTAACCTTCATAGCTTCTTCTCTAGAAGTTATTTGTCCTTCTAACTTTTCTCCCTGCCTCAAGTCAATCTCTCCCCACTCCAGTCCACCCTGTGCGGCCAAAGTGATTTTTATTGGGTGAAATTATGGCCATGTCATTTTTCTACTTAATTGATTCAACTGGTTCTTCTATGCTAAAATGTAAATATCTTGGTTTAGCATTTAAAGCCCTTCACGTTCTGGCCCCAATGTCTTTCTAGCCTTATTATATGTTCTCCTCATGCACTTTATAATCCACCCAAACTAGTCTTCTCTCTTTTCTTCAATCATAATATGCTGTCTTCTTTTTCTATGCTATTTCACTTCTCCTATGGGAAAAGGCCTTCCCCTCTGTCTAGAATGCACCCCATCCTTACCTCTACTTCTTAAAACCCTTTTCTTTCTTCAAGACAAACTTCATCTTCTACATGGAGATTTCTCTGATCCCCTGAGATACTGATTTTCCATCACTCCATATTTATGTATTTTCTTTCTATTCTGCATCTACTTATATATGTACTTTATATTTACTCCATTAGACAGTAACAGAGATTGTTTTATTCTTTGTACTTATATCCACATATATCTTATATCTAGAATGCTGCTTGGCCCATAGTAGGCACTTAATAATTGCTAATTGTTTAATTGATTGTAAATATTGTATTTATTTTTGGTGGGAAAAATATGTTGACAAGATTGCTTGATATTTATTTATATTGCCATCCCAAGCATCTTTAAATGATGAAGAAATGTTAGCTCTCTGGAAGGGACTTCCCTATTAGCCGTGATGTTTTAGTGTGACGGTAGTGTTTTCATTTAGAAGTATAATGATGCATTTGTCAAAAAGTAAGGAGGGTTATTTCTCAGGAAGCAACTGTGAGCTTCAACAGCTTTGCTAAAAGCTTAGCTTAAATTAAATCAGTGTAAAAATTAAGAATTTCTCTGATTCCAGGAATTTTTTTTGGAAGATTATGTGCAAAGTTGATATCCTGAAAGGTTTCTCTGTGGCTCCGAATAAATCTGAGGTCTGATCCAGGTACCATTTTTTGTATTATTGTGTCAAAGGAAGAGAATTTGGTTCTCAGGAAACTGTGTAGTAAACAAGCAACAGAACAGGGAGAAATCAGACTGTAGGAGTACATTGAGGCAATTCTGGGTTTTCCTTCTCTGGGATCATAAAATGGGTGGTATGTAGGGTGAGAAGAAAGTATGACACCAAAGCATTCAAAGATGGAATGGCCCCAGGAGCTTATCATGTGTTTTCCAAAAGAAGATGTAGTTAGAGATGCAGCCAGGGAAGGATAGTGAAAAACATACATATGTAGATAGATAGTCTAGGGGTCACATTCTTTCACTTGACTAGTCGGTGTGTAGGGTAGGTGAATATGTATGGTTCTATCCTATTTCAGATAGTGCTGAACACAAGAGATCTTCCAGATCTCCACCCTCTCTTTGTCTTCTAACTTTCAATTTTTTATTTGGCTATTTAAAAGAGGTCAATTTATAGGGTTGTTCTCCCATCTTATTGAGACTATGTTTTTTTTTATGTTGATTTTTCTGCCCAGAAAGGGGCCCTTTTGCCTTGCATTCCATCTTAATTCTCATTGAGACTATAGCTTCCCAGGTTGACCTATTATTGTAACCACCTTCTGAACACTTAAAGGTTGCTTGCTTCTTACTCACAAAGTCTTTGTATGTAGTGTATATATTAGAAAATACTCTATAGCCACAATGCTGGTGTAGATGACATGGGGTTCCTTATCTAGAATAGAGATTCTTAACCTGGCTCCCCCAAACCCTAAGTAGTCTATGGATAGATTTCAGAGGATCTGTGAACTTGAGTGGGAAAAATATGTCTAAAGTAAATATACACTTTCACCAATGTTTTGTTTTTTGTAATCCTATGTATTTATTTTATGCATTTGAAAACATTCTGAGAAGAAATTCATAGTCTATGTCAGATAGCTAATGGAGTCTATGTGAGCTCCATTTAGACCAAAGTCCTTGAGAGTAAAGACTGGTTTTTTTTTTCCTTTCTTTGTATCCCCATCACTTAGGACAGTGCCTGGCATTTAGTAAGCATTTAATACATTCTTCTTGACTAACACACAAAAAAGTTTAGAACCCTTAGCCTAGAGGATTAACACCTGAAGACAATGAATGATGAGTGTTGTATTTTGAGGTCTGAGGATGGGTGTTTGAATCCTGAATCTGCTACTTATTATCTGTGACCCTAGGCAAGTCATTTAACTTTTCCATACCTCAGTTTTCTTATCTGTAAATGAAACCATTAGAAGAAATGATCTTTGAGTTCCCTGTCAGTTAAAATTTCTGCTGTACATCTCTGGGTTAAAAAATACTGTGCTTCTCCTACCACCCCCTCACTCTACCTCTTTCTGACTGCTTGCATGCTGAGCTGGCCCTCTGCTTCCATTGCTTCCCCAACATTTACCCCCAAACCGCTTTGTAGGATTCTGACTTTGGATAGTAATCAAGGGAAAGATGTCTTTGAAATATCTACTCATTTTATAAAAATGTTAAGGTACCACATTTGATGCTCATTTTTTATCATCTGTTAGCTATAAGCACCAACTGGACTATATTATTCAGTAACCTTCCAGAACTACCTCCTCTATGTAAATTTCTGTAGTCTGCATCTTAGGAAAATTGCAGTTGAAAAGGCAATCTGCCTGAGAGAGGAATCAAAGAATCGTATTTCAGTTTTAATTTCTCATCCATAAACTCCATTAGAAAAGGAAAAGGAGTTACAGAATCATCAATTGATATGAAATAATGTTTTTCAAAAAATGTTAATGTCTTTGTTATAAAGTAGCACCTGCATTATTGAATAAAATATTATTCATGTTAGGTGTGATGCGATTCCAGTAGAAGAAATTACCAGCGAATGACCCATAATAAATCATATGCCACTAGTGCATGCAGGTAATACTGAGATTAATTCTCTCCTGATCGGAAAGCTTCTCAAACTCTGACGGGAATGTCAGTGTTGCTGGGTTATGGATGAATTCTAATGTAATTGTTTATTTTTAAACACTCCTGAGATGCAGATGAGGAAGCAAGACCAGCAGATGCCTGCTTCATTTATTTGCTTTATGCAAAGTCTTGATGTTAAAAGAACAGAAATGCATCTTTTCTGGTAAACAAATTTTATTGTGTTTCCAATTTTCTTAACCCCTTTTGGTCCTAAAACTTGGTCAAGTAAAGGAAGTCATTTGTGAATGGGGTTAGGATTGGGGGTGGAGAAGAGTTGCTTTTATTTACATCTTAGAGGAAAATATTCCTTTCTGGGTGGACTTTGATTGAAATAGAGTAAATTTTAAACAGCATAAGACAGTAGCCTAACAAGACTGTGGCATTAAGGTTGGTACTATATTTGAGCCATGGCTATGCTCCAGATGTCATTGGTATTATTTTCTTTTAAGTATTCAATTTAATTCATTTGCAAATTGAATGCAATTATATTATTTCCCTATTCATTTCTCCTAAGAGGAATGCGTGATTATTCTAAGTAGTTTTGAATTTGAAGACCAAGGAGACCACAAGAAGGACAGCCACATTTTTCTCTCTTGTATTATCACATTTCTCTGTCCTGTCTATTTTAGGATGAAAATAGATTCAGTGTCCCAGGGGAAAGAAAATTGCCTTCATTTTACAAATAGGACTTCATGGGTGGAAAAAGAAGAAATGCTTTTATTCAACAAGCATTTATTAAGTACTACATGCATTGTATTCCACACATTCTGCTAAGTGCTGATGATAGAAAGACAAAAAATGAAATCAACCCTATTCTCTTTTGTAGAAGGGCAACAAGGACCTATGATACTAAATTTTAAAAAGTAATTTGCCTAGGGTGGAGCACCATCAACTACAGGATAGACTTCTGTGGGAACTGGCTCATGAGCTGAGCTTTGAATGAAGAAAGTTAGAGATTTTACACAATAGAGTTGAAGAGGGAGTGAGTGCCTTCCAGGCATGGTGGTCATCCTGGACAAAGGAGCTGAAATATTGTATATAGGGAATAGTAAACATGCTAGTATATCAGGAACATAACGTGAATAAAGGAAAGTAGTGTTCAGTAAGTCTGGAAACCGAGTTTGGAGCCGGAGCATGGAGAAATTTTAATGGCAACAGGGAGTTGCTATATGTAACTATTTTCCCAACAGATTGAATTCTGCATTAAAACAAAAGTGTGTGTGTATACACACACACACACACACACACATGTGTGTGTGTATGCAAAGATGTGTGTATATTTATACATGTGTATATATATTTGAAGAATGATGCTCTAAAATGTGTTTACTTACTCCAATATCTTATGTGTTCCTATCCATCCAATAGCTGGTACTCTTGCATACAAGTCAATCAAAGATAGTGTACTTATTTGTTTACTTAGGAAAATATAATTATGTCATTTTTCTATAGAGCTTTAAAGTTCATAAGGAACTGGGCATTTATTACCTTAATTGTTCCTCACAACAGTCATGTAAAATAGGTACTATGGTCCCCATTTTACAGATGAGGAAACTGACACTCAGAAAGTTAAAGTAACTAGTCTTTGGCTATAGAACTAGTAAGGGGGAGGGACAGGATTTAAACCAGATCTCTCCTGATTCCAACTCCAGTACTCTTTCCATTAGCTGCCAGATGCTAAAAATATACCCATAATTTCAACTAGAAAGAATAATATTTTTGTAAAGGATATATGTTCACTTTGTGAACTACATATATCAGAGTACTCATACATGGTATTCTGTAGTGTAGTGTTATTATCAAATATTAGGTGATGAGAACTTCTAGCACAGGAAATTCACAAACAGTGGTGAAGAGTGCTCATAAGAAAACTCATGAGTTAGTGGTGGGATAAAAAGAAAAATGAGGGAGGGAGAGAGAGAAGAAAAGGGAGGAAGGGAGGAAGGAAAAGAGAGAGACAGAGAGAGTAAGAATAGAAAATAGAATAGACTGTTGGGGCACAGGGAATTTACAATGCAGGAGGTCAGTACTATAAAAACTGAACAAAGAAGCCAGTATACTCTAAACAAATTCCAGAGAAAAGAACAAGGGCATAAGATATCATTTTGTCCTCTATACTTCTACGTATGAGTATTCCTTTTGTTTATGTATTTCCAACTTGTAATGCAGGCTTACACATAGTAGGTGCTTAATAAAGCTTGTTGGATTGGGTAGGATCCTTATCTGCTGAACTAAATGATCTCTCATCCTTTCCCCTTCTAAAATTTTTGTTTCCATTTGTAGAATACATGTTAGACTTTACCTTTTAAAGTAAATAGTAGGTGTACTGCTTGCCTGAAGCACATAATTCCTAGCACAGTTTTAAATATTTAATTTATGCTTAATCATAATTACCTGCCAATATCCCAGAGGCGTTATATAAGCAGACTGGTAATCACTTTACTTACTATACTTACTTAACATGCAGAGTTGAGGAAAGAAATTAAACTGAGAGACCTACAGAAATACAATAGTAATTCCCAATAACACTGCTAACCAAAAACTAGTATTATGGGGTCAAAAACTAGTATTGCATAATGTGTCTCTGGGTAATAGATTCCATCATGACTGTATTTATTAAATTCACATCATTAGAGCAGCTTAGGTGAACCTAGAGAGACATACCAAATATTTAATCTTAGTAACCTTGGATTTATAACTTGAATTTAAAAAAAAGTATGATATCCCTTTTAGGTTAGATTTTGAGAAGCAGTATTTCTGGGAGTTTTAATGGATTAAGTCAAACCTGTTTTTCTTAGTGATGCTGAAAGCAACAGTTTACTATACCTAGATATTCCCTGTAGAATATGGTTAGTTGAATTAATTAAAAACAAAACACCATCCAGAAAAAAATGAGCATCCCATACATTTTTTTTAATCTGACTTTGGCCTAATACATGTAGAATAAAATAATAACATTAATTCAATGCAAAGTCTAAGACAAAATAATCAAATTAAAATATATGGGAACTGTGAGGTATTTCATCACAATTTCATCCTTACTATCAATGGAGTCCAAAAACATTCATTAGCACTGGGTGATAGCAATCAGAGACTTTACAGAGCTAATTAAGTGGACACTGTCCCTGATGCAACTGAGAGATGGCTATCAAAGACATAATATATCCCATTGTGACCTCCACAATTTAAGAAGGACAGGGAAAACTTTTAGAAGGTTTAAAACAAAGTCTTAGGATAATTGAAACTTCGGAAAGTGTGGATTAAAATATTAGTTTCTACCCTTTTGATGCTGTGAACCTACCTTGCTCAGATGTGAATTCCCCTGCTTGCCAATGAGACTTTTCTAAAGTAACCCAAGTTATTTTCTGCCCTTCCTACCTCAGTCCCATGCAGCTTAGAAGCCTGCCCCTCCACTGTTTGACACACACACACACACACACACACACACACACACACACACACAGAGCAAATATAGATGAACTGGCAGGTGGATAATGTTACTAGCCTATTGGTGTAGTAATGCTGGTAGAATGAGAGACCATCATGGTCATCTTCAATTCTCCTATGTTTGGAGTGACAGGGGTCCCAGACATTGGTTTTGATTCTTCTCCCCTCTGTTAGGCTCTTTCTTCTTGTCTTCCTTCATGGATCTTTCTTTTATCCTATTTAGGTATTTTTTTTTGTCCAATAAGTTTGAACATAGAAAATCAAGCATTATACTTTTCATCTTTTGTTCAAACATGTAGATCAACTTGCATTTAACACATATATGGTTGATGAATGCCTGTGGCACACATGTAAACATGACACAAAACCTATCACTGGATTAATTCCCTCACTTTCCATATCTCCCAGCTCTCACTTAAGTGGCACTAAGGTCTTTTCTGTAGCTTTCCCTGTAACTGTCACAGCAAAGCGCCTTTTTACAAAATTACAAAAGTCTTAGTTGTATATACATTCCTGTATATACATGCATTCTTCTCAGGTGGGAATAGTTAGAATATTTGTACCGTTAGCTGTCAAGCCTTCCTCTTTAAGCAGTTACCAGTTACAACTAGTAAACATGGCACAGGTCTCTTAACCAGAATATTCTGGAATCTCACTAACTTTTTCTCACTCTTTTTACCCAGCAATAAACATTAAACACACACACACACACACACACACACACATCATTGTATATCCACAACACTTGGTAGTATTAGTGAAAAGTAATCTGAGGGAATATAAGACCCAGCCTCCACCCTTCTGGAGCTTATAACCTAGTAGAAGAAATAAAATATACACACATACACATACATATATAGTGTATACACTGCAAATATATCTATCATATATGTAGTAAATATGCATCCTACATGTGTATATATATGTGTGTGTGTGTATATGTGTATATGACAAGATGTGACAAATGCCAACTGAGGAGCACTAGGCCATACATGCTGCTTCAGTTCAGAGGAGGGAAAAACTACTGTTGGCTGGGGTGATCAAGGAATTTTCATTAATAGCATGTGACTTAAACTGAACTTTGAGAGATTCAGAGAAACAGAGAGAAGGGAAGTATCCCAGGTAAGGGGAAAGCATGAGAGAAAATACAAATACAGAAATGTCTAAGGTGTGTTTGGTGGCCAAATGCTCTTGAAAGTTACTCTTCTTTGTTATCTTCTTCCATTCTTGAATGTCCAGTGAATTCAGATATTACCACACTGAATCCTAACCAGTACCTGGGCATGATCAACAGATAAAAGAAACGGCAAATTATGAAAAGCAAAATGGATAACTTTGATTGCATTAAATTGAAAAGTTTTTGCGGAAATAAAGCCAATGCAACTAAGATTAGAAGGAAGATAGAAAACTGGCAAAGAATTTTTACAATCAGTCTCTCTGATAAGGGCCTCATTTCTAAAATACATGGAAAATTAAGTCAAATTTATAACAATACAAGTCATTCCCCAATTGATAAATGGTCAAAGGATATGAACAGGCAGTTCTCAGATGAAGAAATTAAAGCCATCTATAGTCATATGGAAAAAATGCTCTAAATCACTATTGATTAGAGAAATGCAAATCAAAACAACTATGAGGTACCACATCACACCTATCAGATTGGCCAAGATGATAAAACAGGAAAATGATAAATGTTGGAGAAGATGTGGGAAAATTGGAACACTACTGCATTGTTGGTGGAGTTGTGAAATGATCCAACCATTTTGGAGAGCAATTTGGAACTATGCCCAAAGGGCTATAAAAATGTGCATACCCTTTGACCCAACAATAACACTTCTAGGGCTATATCCCAAAGAGATCATACAAATGGGAAAAGGACCCACATATACAAAAATATTCATAGCAGCTCTTTTTGTGGTGGAAAAGAATTGGAAACTAAGAGGATGCCCATCAATTGGAGAATGGCTGAGCAAGTTGTGGTATATGAATGTAATGGAATACTATTGTGTTATAAGAAATGATGAACAGGCTGACTTCAGAAAAACCTGGAAAGATTTGTATGGTTTGATGCTGAGTGAAGTGAACAGAACCAAGACAACGTTGTACACAATAATAGTCATGTTGTATGATGACTAATATTGATAAACTTAACCCTTCCTAGCAATTCAAGGATCTAAGACATCTCCAAAGGCCTCATGATGGAAAGTACTATCCACAGCCAAAGAAAGAACTATGGAATTTGAGTGTAGATCGAAGCGTACCATTTGCTATTTTTTCTCCTCTGTTGAGTTTTGTTTCCTGTTTCTGGTGTTTCCTCCTATTGGTTTACTTTTTTACTTACAACATCACTAATCTGAAAATATGCTTAATAAGAATGTATATATATATATATATAAAACCTATATCAGATTGTGTGCCATCTTGGGGAGGAAGGGGGAGAAAAATTTTAAACTCAAAAATATATGGAAGTGATTGTTGATAAATCAAAATAGATTAATTAAAATAAATAAATAAAAAAGAAATGGCAACAATACTGAAGAGATACAGGAGATTGATATTGAGATGTCATTAATAGGCTCTCCTGGGTAGTAGATATTTTCAGACCTGCAACTATGGGTCAGTCTTAGTGGATACAGGAGCCAACAGCCACAGAATATGTTACTCAGATTGTTCACTAACCTTTCTACTTTTGCATGCCTTTTTGAGACAGATGCTTCCTCCCCTCACTATACCCCCATTGAAATTTTAGAACTTAAAACAAGTATCTTCTGAAATGTTCAAATGAACATGTCTTAACAGTTTCTACTAACCCAAGGAAAACTAATATCAATCTTTTTCTTTTGCAAAGAAAAAAAATCTTGTTTTCAGCAGTACTGTAAGGATTTCCTAGTCTCTTTAGTTAGTGTACTCTGCAAAGTTAATACCCCTGTCCCACTTATACATACTTTCTGCACAATTCCAAATTTGTAAAATAATTCTTACAGAGTACAATATATGTGGGCTTTTGTTGTTGCTGTGGTATTTGTATCTGTTCCATTTCTGAAGTTCCCTTAAAGTCATTCAATTTCAAAGAGAAATTAACATTCCTCCTTACCAGTAAGCTACCAAGGACAGTATTAAGGAAGGCACCACCATGAAAGGTACCTTTTTAATCATCCCCCAATTTAACTTCTCTCATAAGACCTTTGATGCTTTTCCAAGAGGAGACCAAAGAATCCATCCAAAATCAAACCAACCAAAAATTGCTGCTACACTATTGGAGATGAAAAGTTTTCCAAAGCCTGGTAGAGGGTATTCTAAAGTAACATTTTTTGCACCGTCAAAAAGGTTTTAGACACAATCCACAAGTGTTTAAGTGGCTTATGTATCAGACATTGCTAATAGAAATATGTTCTATGAGAAATTTTGATTTTTTAAGTTAATGTGCCATTTTCAATGATATTTGTGGTAGTAATTTTTAATTTCATTGTCAAAATATTTTGGGAAATGCACATAAATTTAATTAGGTATCTAGTAGCACATGGAAAATAGCAGTTTTCTTGTTTTGAAAGTGGTATGTATTCTTTAACAATATATTATTTTCTTTATACTTTAGAAGTCATCTGTTTAAAAAAATACAAAGTGATTTCTGAATTGTCTAGGGGAGAGTAGATTAAAATGGAGGGTTTCTTCAAGTCATGTGACTAAAATGAAATATAGGGAAATATCATTCTGCTAGGTTTCTGCAAAATCAACTTCAGCTTCCAGGTAACTGCAGCAGCTTTGACTTGACTATCCCTCCTCCCTCCAAATTAAAAATATGTCTCTGAGATTTGTATCACCTTCCATGTATTGGTATTTCCTGAGATTGGATTGAGTAGAAAACTAGAATTTACACCACTTTCGATGTCTCCTTAGCATCCTTTTTGAAATAAGACAGTCAATTTACTTTGTTTTACTGAGAGGAGGACTACATGACTACAGATCATTTTGTTAATTGAGTCATATATTCAGTGTTCCAAGAGACTTCCCTCTTTCCAGGATCCCTTAAATGAGTACTTTTTGTAATGTGATGTGTAATGCAAATAATTATCCCTTCTAGTTTTAATGATATTCAATAAACATTTACTAAATGCCTACTTTGTGTAAGTACTTGCTGTGCTAGGTCCTGGGCACACAAAGGCTGAAATTAATGTAGATTGCATAGGGCACCACAACATGAATGCAGATAAGCATAATGCATAACCCATAGGGAGGGTGCCAATGGGATGATCAAGTAAAGAGCCCTAGCAATATTTGATATATGAAGAGCACATACCAGACAAAGTGAAAACATCTGAAGATGTTAGAGTACTTCTCACAGAGCTGAGGCTTAAAGTAGCATAAGGGTTCTAAAGCTGTAGATGAGGGCTAGGAGGCAGCCTGCATGGATGAATGTGCAGAAGAAGAAAATGGAATGTTGAAATCAGAGAAAATTAGGAAGTCTAGTTTGGCATGAACAGAAAGAGTATAAAAGGGATGGAAGGTGAAATAAGATTGGAAAGGTAGTATGGAGCCAGATGGTGGAGGACTTTAAGGGATAGGGGATGAGAATTGTCTTGTACTGTAGAGGCAATAGAAGACGAGTAAAGATTTTTTTTTGAAACAGTGGTGGAAAGGGAAACAGGGGAGTGGTATGGTCTGGCCAACTCAAGAGGCTTATTTTGGTAAGATAGGAAAGGTGTGTTCATGAGGCTGGTAGCTGGGTTATCAGATAAGAGACTGTTAGAAACAGATGAACAATGTATTCTATAACAACAACATCGAAAAAATGAATAACTTTGAATAACATAAGAATTTTAGTCAATGCAGTGCATGATTCCAAAGGACTAAAGAAGAAGAATGGTGCCCATCACCTGACAGATAGATGATAGAATAAATAAATATGCAGAATAAGACATACATTTTTTAACCTGACCAATGCAGGAGTTTGTTTTCCTTGACTATGTTTATTAGTTACTAGGGTTTTGTTTTTCATTTTTTTTTCCAAATTGGAAGAAAGGGAAAGAAAATAAATAATTATTAATTGAAACAAAAATTAAAGCAATAATAATAACAGCATTTACACATGCTTTCAAGTTTCCAGAGTGCTTTACAAATATTATCTAATTTTCTTCTCACAAAATCATGTGATGTAGCTGCTATTATTATCCCCATTTTACAGACGAGGAAAGTGAGGCTGTATGAGATTGAGTAACTTGCCAAGGATTGCACAGCTAGTAAGTGTCTGAGACTAGATTTTGAACTCAGGTCTTTCTGACTCTAGGTGTAGCATTTTATCCACTGCACCATGTAGAGATGATGAGATGAACTACATAAGTACTGAGAGGAGACAGATCTGCGATTCATGATAGAGGCAGAATTGATGGAAAATCACAATTGATTGGTTATGGGAGAGTTAAAGAGAGGGAAGAGTCAAGTTTTTTAGAAGTGGGCTATACCTCCTATTAATCATACTTCAAGGATACCAAGTATTAACTGTATAATGTCAGTGTAGTATGCTTGGCTCTCCTTGGAGAAAATTACTGTACAAATATTGAGTAGTATTATTACTGTTATTTTCACCCTGAGAAAGGAAGAAAGAAGATCTGATATTCTACCACTTTTAAAACCTAAAAGAAAAAGAAGATGTTGCTTCATTGGGCAAGTTTCTGTCAGGCTATAAAAGCAGCAAAACATTTTATTTTATTCAGGCAGGCTAGGCAGCCTTGTTGTGATAAATTAGCAGTGTTTTCATTTTATTATGCTCCAAGACCAAGATCTGATTGTTATGTCTCTGGGGAAAGCTGGAAATAGTTAATGAAAGATGCCAAAGACACCTATTCTTTGAACTAGAAATTCCCTGAAATGATGTGTCTTACATATGTTAGTATAGACTTAGCCATGCCTGCACAAGATTCATGAATTGTAGCTATAAGATAGCAAACCTTGAAGGGCAGTAAGTTCAGTTGTCATTGCTGACCCTTGGACCATGCTTCTATAAACCTCATCCACCTGGTGTTCTGCTAAATTGATAGAGATTGGGGAAGGGTTGGGATAGGACACTGGTTTCCTTGAGGACAGAATACATAAAGCAGCTGTTGTGGCCTACTCAAGCTATCAAATCATGACTACCTCATGGAAATGAGGAATAGGAAAAGGCTTTACAAACCTAACTCATCAACTCTATATCTTCTAATTCCTCATAAAAATTCAGGATACTGTTCCTGATCTCTAGTTAATCAATCAACAGATAATTTTCTCTCATTTCCCGCTTTTAATATTAGTTCCTCTTCAACCTGTGTCTGATGTCAGCACTTTCCTGGTTTTAATCTTCCTTTTTAATCTTATCTTCTACTTTAGTAAGAATATTAAAACACCCATTGAACATCCTTTCTCAGGCCCTTTTACCATTTGATGCACCTGGAATCCCCTCCCTCTGAATCTGATTCCTAACTACTCTTCAGAGACTACCTTAAGTCTCAGCTTGTCCAGGAAATATCTCTTATACATTTAAAAAATGTAGTTTGTGAGCTATGCTGTAGGGACAAGAAACCCAAGAATGGGTAATGATTCTTGTTGAAATAGGGAAATCATTGAAGCACAGAAGGTATTCTCTATCCATTAGCCCTAGGATTTGTCTGTTAACTCCGCTTAGCCAATGAGTGGAGATCTAGACTACCATCACAAAAGAGTAGAGTGCATATTCAGAATAAGAGAGGTTTAACTTGGCAGAGGACACCATTCTGGGTCCAAAATGAGAGAAGCTAGACCCATGAAAGGAGGGAGCTGAGGAGCCTAGAAAGTATGAACCTGAGCCAGTGGTCTCAAGGCCTCTGTAAGAATAGACAAAATAGACAGTTTTATCAACAGAAGCCTAGGTGGACAGGTTTAGTTAGCAAAAGTAATAAGTATCAAGTGAACCAGTGAAAGGATGTGTAAAGAGGCAACAAGTTCCAGGGAACAGATTTTTTTAGGGTCCCAGGAGTGAGGTGATATAACAAAAGGCCTGAAACCCAAATTGTGAGAGATAACTTTGGGTTCTGGATTAGGAAGAACCTTTCCTCCATAGAATTGTGGAAGGGGAACAGGAGAAATCGATCTAGATTTCTGATAGATTACTCTAGGGACTAATACAAAGAATCTTGTGGAAGTATGACTGTGGGCATTGCAGGGGAGGCCTACTCAGACTCTGTTTATGTTCCTGCATTCATAATTGAAGGTTTAAGAAGTATATTCTAAAGGACTGAGACTCAGCATCATTGGTAGTCAAATTCCCCAAAAGAGAGTTAGAATTGAGTTGACTCCAAGACTTAATGTCTTTTTTTGGGCACTTAGGATCAAGATTAAACCATAATAACCTTACAATGTATAAAACTTTTGCTTTTTCTGTCTCATATCCCCATTCTTGTATGTTTTACCAGTACTGCATTGTAGTAAATCTCCTATTTCAGGCCTGAGAGAGGTATGCTTCTGTCAGGGTATGGGAAAATGGAAACTGGAAGGGAAGAAAGAGTTCGGTGTTATTGAGAGAGCACAAGATACAAAGTTGGAGGACTTATCACTTCTTTAACTTTGGGCAAGTAATCTTATCTTTCTGAACTTGGATATGCTAACATTTCTATGATTACATTAATACTTTTCTACTGTGACTCTGCAATGATTTGATTCATTGTAATCCCATTAGATTCTACTCCTGTTTCTGTGGAAGAGCGATGTCCTACTTACTACTTAGGGCCTGAATAATTTACTTGTTTTTGCTTTCCTTTAGCTAATATTAGGCCCTGTCCTTTGATAGTAAAAAGAATGTAGAGACTTTAGCCTGGAGGCTAAGTTTTTTCCTACAGAAAATGTGTTGATTGAAGAATGATGGTTACTCTCCAAGGTACTTAGACTGTTTCAGCAATTGGTAGCTCTTGGAAAATGCCACATTTTCATGTGGTGATGGGTAAAGGTGTGCTGGTAAATATTTAACAACCAGACCACCAAAAATTTAAAAAGTATGCATAACACACTCTTGAGTTTAATCTACATTATTAAAATTTTTTTCTCCATTACTTAGTTGTTGTTTGTTTCAATTTTTAGGCAATTGGGGTTAAGTGACTTGCCCAGGGTCACACAGCTAGTAAGTGTCAAGTGTTTGGTCTCAGGCCAAATTTGAACTCAGGTCCTCCTGACTTCAGGGCCGGTGCTCTATCCATTGCGCCACCTAGCTGCCCCCCATTACTTTCTTAAGTCTAGTCAATCCACAAAAAATACAGCCCTGATTTGTAGCATTTGTTGATTTCTAAAGTATAAATTGTCACACTAAAAATTTAACAATTGACTTTTATGACCCAGTTTAAAGCTGGCTCTAGAATACCCATTGATAGAGTACTTAGGTCATCATACTCCCTTGATGCAGAAATAATAAGATAAAGTAAGATTTATTATTTATTTGGAAATTTATTTGTATCTTGAAATCATAGTTGATACTATGTCTGCAAATTTAGCCTTTTTAAGAAGATGCTAGAAAAGTGAGTAGACCCAATTACTCTTTTTAACATTTTGTTTTTTATTTTTTTTCTCAATTAGGTGTAAAAATTTTAATTTTTTAAAAATTTTGAGTTCTAAATTCTCTTCTTCCCTTTCTCCCTCCCCCTCATGAAAAATGCAGGCAATTTTATATTGATTATATATGTGTGGTCATGGAAAACATTTCCATATCAGCCATGTTGCAAAAGAGAACAGAGACAAAAAAAAAATTAAAATAGAGAAAGTGAAAAAAGCATCCTTCAATCTGTGTTCAGATCCCATCAGTTCTTTTACTGGAAGTTAAGAGCATTTTTCATCATAGGTCTTTCAGAACTGGACCATTGCATTGCTGAGAATAGCTAAGTCATTCGTGGTTGGTCATTGTACAATATTGCTGTTACTGTGTACAATGTTCTCCTGGTTCTGCTCACTGCACTTTGCATCAGTTCCTGTAAGTCTTCTTAGGTTTTTATGAAGGCATTCTGCTCATCATTTCTTGTACATAATAGTATTCCATCACAATCATATACCACAACTTGTTCAGCCATTCCACAATTGATGGGCATCCCCTCAGTTTCCAATTCTTTGCTGTCACAAAGAGAACTACCATAAATGTTTTTGTACATATAAGTCCTTTTCCTTTTCTTTGATCTACTTGAGATACAGACCTAGTAATGGTATTGCTGGATCAAAGGGTTTATCACAGTTTTATAGCCCTTTGGGCATAGTTCCAAATTGCTCTCCAGAATAGTTAGATCAGTTCACAATTCCACCAACAGTGTATCAGTGTCCCTAGTTTTCCATGAACCCTCCAACATTTGTTATTTTCCTTTTCTGTCATATTAGCCAATCTGATGGGTGTGAGGTCTCTCAGAGTTGTTTTAATTTGCATTTCTGTCATTGATAGTAATTTAGAAAATTTTGTGTGACTAGAGATAACTTTGATTTCTCTGTTTGAAAACTGCCTGTTCTGTATCCTTTGACCATTTATCATTTGGCAAATGACTTGTACTCTTATAAACAAGAATTGGTTTTCTATATATTTTTGAGAAATGAGGCCTGATCCCACTTACTCATAAGATACTATCCAAAATATTTGTTTAACAAGACTAACCCTACTTACAATAGGCTTTGTTTTTTCTTGTTTGCTTAATGTGGGAGAAAGGTGGTGGGTGGAGGAATAGAATTCAAAACTCAAAATTTAATTAAAAAACAAAACCGAAAGACACTATCTAAAATACTGTTTGAAGAGAGAGCATGCAATTTTTAACTTCATTCATATAAGGCCATACTTTATTTATGGTAAGCCAAGAGAAAATATGTTAAGATGGCAGGATGAAGTATTTAGGATGAATGTATGACCAAAAAGAAAGTGTACTCTGAGAGACACCAAAGAAGAAACTGATGAGGAAAAAATTCAATTAAACAACAAGCACTAATTAAGCACCTAGAATGATGAAAGAACTTTCTTGTGTTAGAGAGATACAAAAGCTGAAAGACCTGGGATAAAATCCTGCCTGCCACTAGGGCAGGTGAGTGACCCTGAAGAAATCAGTTACCCATTTTGTGCCTCAGTGTCCACACCTATAAAATGAAGGGTCTGGACTCATGTATCTAAGGTCTCTTGTAGCTTTAAATCTATAATCTTGTCATCCTCTGTAAGTCCTCTATTATATCATCTAAATGAAGTAATAGTTTTGTTTCCTTTTTTACCTATTCTTATTCCCTCAATTTTTGTCTTACTGTTATAGTTAGCATTTCTCACATTATATCAAATATCAGTCATGATAATTAACATCCTTGCTTTAGCATTTTTCTTATTGGACATTAACATTCCTCCATTACATGTGATGTTTGTCCTTGGTTTTAGATAATTGCTATTTACCACATTAAGGAAAAGTCAATTTATTCCTATGGTTTTTAGTGTTTTTTAAAGAAATAGTTGCTATATTTTAAAAAGTTTTATCAGAATTTTATTTATATTATCATGTGATTATTATTGCTATTGATATTCTGCTTTGTTTATAGTTTTTCTTAAATTAAAGCAACCTTTCTTTTTTTATATAAATCCAACCTGATCATGGTATATTATCAAATATAGAGATTCTAAGAGATAAAAAGAGAGATTGCATTTTGATGTGGGTTACAGCTTTTGTAGAGGCACAGAGGTTGAGAAATGGTAAGTTGTGTATGAAGAATAGCTACTAGGCCAATTCGACATGAATTGAGAGTGCAATAATGTAAGGGGAAGAGAAGGTAATATGCATTTATATAACACCTACTATGTTCCAATCACTTCACTAGGAGCCTTTTTTAAATAAATGTTATCTCATTTTATCTTTACAACAACCCTGCAAGAGAAGTGCTATTATTATCCTTATTTTACACTTGAGGAAACTGAGAAAATACTGCTTAAGTGACTTTGCCTGGGGTCACTTAGCTAGTAAATACCTGAGACTGGATTAAAACTCAGGCC
Organism: Vombatus ursinus; assembly: GCF_900497805.2. Lineage (NCBI taxonomy): Eukaryota > Metazoa > Chordata > Mammalia > Diprotodontia > Vombatidae > Vombatus > Vombatus ursinus. Next base: position 5,343,709 of record NW_020954630.1, read on the forward strand.
TTCTTGATTCCAGACCAATACTCTGTCTGCTTTGCTACCACTGGGAAGAGGAAGTAAAACTAGCAAGGTAGATGGGCTCCAGAGCATAGAAATTTTAAATGACCACCTGAGTATTTTCCATTTTTATTCTATAGGCAATAGGGAAACCCTGAAAAAGTTTTTGATTAGGGGAGTGCATGGTCAAATGTGTCTTTGAAATATTAAGCTGACAGTTGTATGAAGGATGAATTGGATGGAAGCAGGAAGACAAATTGGGAAGTTATGAGAATTATTTAGGCAGAAAGTGATGAGGAACTGAACTAGCATAGAGGCTCTGTGTATACAAAGAGTGGGATAGAGTAGATAGATGTTGGAGGTAAAATTGATTACTGGGAAATACACTGCAGAAGTCATATGATGGAAAGGGAAAAGTTAATGATGGCTCAGGTCAGGAAAGATTCTCAATAGAAATATGTCAGTTCAAAGAAGTAATATGTTTGGAGGAAAGAGAATGTCCATTTTGGATATGATGAGTTTGAGCTACCTACAGGATACCCATAGATATTGTGTGGCTAGAGTTTAGGAGCTATATTAGAGCTTAGATTATAGATAAAGAAGTAACCTGTAGAGTGATAACGGTTGAACTCATGGTGTCTTGTTGAGATCACTAAGGAACAGAGTATAGAGAAGGAAGGAAAAGGGTCTTGGTTATAGCAAGAAATGCAAACTGATTTGTCCTTCCAATTTACTTAAATGATTTGGATGGGCTCTTATTTTTTTGATTACTAATTTGAATTCAAACCTTTGGATTCATTTGCAGCTGCTGAAATTTGAAGACTCTTTTTGCTTTATAAACTATAGCCAAAGACCTAGTCAACAACCAGGAATATTCACTGGAGTTAATTCAAATTTCTTCTTAATATGTGGAACCATCTCTACAGTCACATGGAAGAGGAGTGTTGACTATAATTATGTGACTGAACATTATTTTTCACTTAAGGATCTTTTAATCAAAGAATATTTAGAACAAAATGGATTTTGCATTACTATTGTAGCGAAGTTTTTATTTTACTGTTAATAAACATTAAAATCCCATTGTGCTTGCCTGTGTACTTACATTCTTTGTTTCCTTCTTTTTAAAAATCATGATTAGCGTATTTTCCCTAGTGCCACCTTGATTTGCTTAATTAAAAGGCATTTAAAATGGCATTTAAAATAACAGTTGCAAGAGAACATTAACCATTTCAGTCCTTTTCCTTTTTAAAATCTTATTTGAACTTAAACAGTGACCAAAATGCATATTTCCACATACAAAGAAGGATAAAAAAAGAGGATTATACATGAAACCTAAACTCTCTCTTACATACAGCTTGTTGTTTTCTGGATATACTAAATTTAATACAGTAGTGCCAGGATTGCTTTGTCTTCTACTCTAGTTCTTTTCAAAGAAGTCAGTATGTATTTAGTTTCATGAACAAAATATGGAGGTTTATATATGGCTGATCACTCCACATGCACTCACCATGAAATAGTTTTCATCTTAGAGTATCTCCATTGCATATTAAATCACAGAGCATTCAGCTCAGAGTTGTCTTTTAGAAGTTATGAAGTCCATCTCTCTAACTAAAAGGCAGAACATAACAATTCACCATCCATTTTGAAGGTGAAAATCGATTGTATTTTAAGTGATGCCCCTGAAGTAGAGAGGTAACATCTGCCTTCATGAAGGACACTAGTTTTTAACAATCCTTAATGTTGGATCATAGATAACTACATTCAGAGCTTGTAGGAACCTTATCTTATTTAGATTTCTCATTTCCCAGATGAGAAAACCTAGCCTGAGAGGTTAAGTGATTTCCCTAAGGTTACAGAGGTGGTAAATGGCAGAGATTACATTTGGACTCAGATGCCCTGACTCCAACTCTAGAATTATATCCATTGTTCTATCCTGAGCCAAGATGGTAGAGTAACAGGAAGACATGCAGTCAGCTTCCCCAGCTACCACACACAAATATAAACCTCATCCAAACAAATCTAGAAAATGTATCAGACCAAATTCTCATGGGGACATCCAAGAAAAAGTCAGAGTGAGTCATTTTCCAGTTCATTTTCCCCCCACACTACAGGCTACTAGTCTTTCTCCTTATTTCTTAAAAGTAGCATGGATTATCTTCTCCAAGAAAATTTAGGAATAAATTCTCCTAAAGCCAGGAGCATTCCTTGAAATTTTGTTGATACTCCCCAAGCCTTCAATGTTTCTAATATCCTTAGCAAAAATCCTTCTTAAGCCCACCTATCAAGAAATCACACCCTCAGTCTTTTCTAATATGGAAAAAGATCAATTCCATATGTCTTTTAAAAAATGTTTATTGGACTATTATTTCCAGGTCAAATAGATTACTAGTAAAGATAGTAATAATATTTGATCATTTAAAGTATGAATTGCTTTTGTAACAGGCTATCTAAATTGGTTCCATTCCAACTCTGGAACTATGAACCCATGACCATGGTCATGGTTGTGTAATTATAGGTATTTATCTATATCAGTGATTGTGAGTTGTCTTTTTATGCCCCAGAGTCTTGGAGGTAGAGAATAACTGATTTGAGAAGACCAGAGGGCCCCATTTCCAACTTCCTGCTTCCAGGAGGGGAAAGGCATTCAGACTGGTTTTTTTTCCTACTTCTTTCCAATCCAACAGGGATGTACTGTTAGCTTTGTTCTAGTTACCGAGCTAGGCTTTTTGTATCCCCAAAACTTAGCACAGTGCCTGGCTCATAGTAGTTACTTAATAAATGTTTACTGACAAAGCTGAAGGAATACATAAACAAAAAATAAAGATGATAAAACCTTGCCTGGCATAGGAAATTGGTGCTTTTAACCACTTCATATTCCATTACTGAAGCCATTCAGTGCTGCCAATAAAACATCTGTCTTTCACTGGTCTTATTCACCTTTCCTTGTCTTGATAATTGCTGCTGCTGCTGCTTTCAGCTATTGCAAAAATTATTTGAAATTGAAATATTTGAGCTGAAAAGTACACAATTGTACAAGTATATACTTGATGATCATCTGGGTTAATGTGGCTTCCAGCAACATCTTACATCATAAAACTTCCTGCAATAATTTCTAATGTCTCTCTTCTACTAGTTATTTTAATTCATGCAGGATCTTTTTAATAAATACAAAAGCCTTGTAGACCACAAAGTACTGAACAGATTCTTTTCTATGCATTTGTTAACACGATCTTGTTGCTTGCTGAAGGAGTCACAGGAAAATAGACCTCAAAAAATCCAGAAGTCTAAACTAGATCCCTCCACCTCCAGTATTAGCTTATTTTCTCTCCCTTTCTTCTCAACAGAAGGAAAACAATTCTGCTCCCTGTTATTCATACACTATCCATTCATATACACATAGGTATTACTAATTCTCTTCTCAGACTCTTCTTTGTTAAATTAAAATAAACCCAGTCCCTCTAGCTTTTCCTCATGGGACTCATTTTCATTAAACATAATATCCAATGTTTAGAACCTCTCCAGGTTCTCATTTCCTTGTTAATATTTCTGAGTGCATGCATCTGTTTCAAGTGTGGCTGTTGCATATTGAAGGAATCTTCTTGATAGCAGCATAATCCATGAGGAATGGAGAGGTTTGGAACATTAAGAAAGAAGGAAATTGATAAATCATAGTTAATAGTTTATAGTAATTTCCAGTGGTCCAACAGTATCAGCTTTATATCACGCACATAGTTTTGATTTACTGGGAAGAAACTACTGATATAATTGTGTGAATGTGGAGTTGAATCCATTTGCCTAAAATTATACTATGAGTATTTTTACTTTGGAACAGTTCTTTCTGATTGAATGTAAAGTGACTCCTAACTGGAGGGCTTTAGAGCTTAAACCTTTTAAATATTTGATCTTTTCCATTTATATCATTGCCCTTTTAGAAGAGTGCATGACATTATGGGTGTTAGATATATTTTTGGGGGGACTGCTTGAAAATGTCAATGAATAGTAATTTTGAATGTTTGAAAAAACAAGCAAGAACAATTCTCCTAAAGAGAATGAGGCATTCTGTCTTTCTATCCCTAATATAAACTTGTAAACTGAGTAAAAATGATTCTGTTGCCTTTTGGAAATTAACAGCAAGATTTGTTTTACATATACAACATGCCTCATGGTTCCCTGCATTCATGGAATCTTTTTCATGGCATTAATAAAATTTCTTTTTGTGTGTCACTGGAAAATAGACATCAGCACAGATAGATCAAGAAGATTTTTTAAGGATCCTGGGTTTAGAGAGGGATTGTGTCTCTTCCCCAAAGTCAGAAAAGGTATGACACTTTATCCTGAATATCTCCCAAACTTTCCCTGGATTGAACACTTCTCTTAATTTTCTCAGAAAATGTTGTATCATTTTGGTACTATCAAACTTAAGTGTGGTCATTACTCTCTTGGAAGGATGAGTTTGAAGGAATGTGGGAGCATCTTTAAATTTTGTGCCTAAAATTCACATTTTCCATGGTGTATGATTAGCCATTTTTGTTAGAGAAAAAGGCAAATTAAAATGCACTGCTAACATTAGTTCATCCTTTATATACTGTCTAAAGGATAAATCTCATATCTTCTCCAGTTAATCATTAATTTAGGATGCACCTGACCTGAATGAATGATTGAAATACTGGACTGGGGGACTATATACTCTGGGGCTGAGCTGTAGTGGAAAATAAATTTGTTCTGACTTGTCCTATAAACTTCAGAGGTCACTTATACTTTATTTCCCTAGTTTGGCAAACTAGTCACTATTACATGATACATAATGAGTGACATATCTTTGGGCCATATTAAAAACATATTTTTTTTTACTAAATTACGGTGAATTAACTGAAACATTTTAATGTGACCCACTTTACACCTCTGGCAAATAAATTGGCTTATTACCCTACTCTCTCAGTTCTACCTGTGAACCATTATACCTAAACTGGAAAGTCTCAGTCTCTTCACATTCTGCAGTTTCCAAATTTTCCCTTATTTCAAAACCCTTCTCAAAACCCAGCTTCTTCAGGGGGTCATTTTGCTTGGTACAAAGGAAAGAGCAATAAACTAGGGGACACGGGACCAGGCTTTGATTCCCACCTCTACAACTAATTTCCAGTGCTGCCTTGGAGAGGTCATTTAATCTTTTTGAGCCTCCATTTCTTTTGCTGTAAACTAAAATGGATTAGAATACATGACTACATAGGATCATTCCAGTTCTAAAGTTGATTCTGTGAACCCTACCTGATTTTGCTATGTATCCTCTTAGAGTATTTGCTCAATTTGCAACATGTTTGTATATGTTCATATGATACTCTCCAAGTACTTTTCATCATTTTCATGGGTTAAGTAGACAGTTTCTCTGCTAGAATCTCTGCTGGACTACAAGTTTAATAAGGTCAAAATCTATATTTTCTCTGCTGTTATCCTCCTGATGACCTCTACCTAGCTCAGTTATCTGAAGGTGGATGCTCAGTAAAACTTGTTTTATAGTGAAATATAGTGACTTTATGTTCCAAAAGTTCCCCTTTTACAAAAAGTACAATAATTGAATTAATTGCATCCATCTCACACAGTTGGTAGACTCCAATTTACTAATCAGTACTGTTGTAAGCTGTAAGAAAAAAGAAGCCATGGCCCCTTCTTTCAAGTTGCTTACAATTAGTGGGGGAACAAGATATATGGACAAGCATGCAACATCTGTATTCCATTACAAGATAGGATATGATTGAGTATTAAGATGAACTATTTAGAAAATATATGTGATATAGCAGTGGAAGCAGCATTCATTGTTGGATGGAATAGTTGCAGATGGGTTCATAGATGGAATCAATGGAGAGACCAGTTGAGGAACTATGTGATAAAATAACTAAATTACCATCTTGAAAATCAGAAAGAAAAAACATTTAAAGGTAGTCTCTGACACTAGCTGTGTGACCATGGGAAAATCACTTAATCTTATAGTATTACTTTTATGTTAAATGAAGATAATAATATCTATAATACCTCCCTTATATGATAATTGTGAGTAATGGTGTATGTAAAATATTTTATATATATTTTAAGCACAAATGCAACACATGTTAGTGGTTGTTGTTGTTAACAATAGGAGTTATTATGATGATGATAATCTCACTAGCCTAATCACATTGGGGATGGATATGAGAGAAAGCCAAATGAATTGGGTAGAACCAGATTAAGAAGGGCCTTGAAGGAGTTTGGATTTTTTTCCAGCAGTCAGCAAATATGTACTTGAAATACTTAAACCAGAGAATGTCATTATAAAAACAATATTTAAGGCAATTTAGTTTCTCAGTTATGTTTAGGAAGGATTTAAATAGGGAAAGGCTAGCCATAAGGAGACCAGTTAGGAGGTGGCTACAGTAACCTAGGAGTCAGTTGCCAAGAGTTTAGAATTAGGATGCTGGCAGCAGAAGATGAAAGTGTTGAGCTAGTATGATCGTTAATAGATTATGGAGAAAAAATTAGAAAGCAGGGGTGAAGAGAGACAATAAAAGGCCGGGGAATACTGAAAGTAGGGTCCTAAGTATGTCTCCTTTGTCAGTGGAATGGACCAGACAAATGGCCAGGAACTACTCCACCCCTTTCCCCCTTTCATTTTGCTGGTGAAGAAACTGAGATACAGAGACATGAAGCATTTTACCCAAGGTCACACAGATAGTCAGTAGCAGAGGTAGGATTAAAATCTGATCTCTATCCCTACAGAAATTCCAAGATTTTGAGCTAATAAACTCTCCATTAACCCACCATTGTATTAATAAAGTTCTCTAATAACTGATACTTCTGTGCATTTAGAATACAATAGTAACAAAAAGTTCATGAAGATGCCCTTGAGTCAGAGTGCCTTCCAAGTCATCAGGGAATGATTAAATCACCTTACTATAATTTCTGGGCTCAGCATATTTAATTATAGTTCAGTTCTTTGAAAATTAACAGTTCATGTATGGTGTCTTTGGTAACTGACTTTGAACAAAAATATTTGATTAATCAGATTCTCTTCCTGGCCAAAGCAAATATCTCAGGATTCTCTGTACAAATTTCAGTTTCCTTCACTGAAAGTTTCCTTCACTACTTGAAGGTAGTGTGGAATTTGAAAAATGTCTCCTAGTGCCAATTCAATGACCTGGGTCAGAAATATGACCAAACTTTATAGTGAATTTAAATCTGTTTGAATATCACAATTCCTTTCTCGAATATCACAATTCCTTTCTCTTCACCTCACAGTATTCTTTGAAAGGGAACACTTGCAAGCATACTGGATTGGCTAATTTTAAGGGACTTGGGAAGAACAGTCAAAATAGGGAAGAGTAGTGAAAATTAATGGCAAGTTTGAATTATAGAAATGAAAATTTGTTACTTTTCATTACACCTAGTATCTGAAATTGACTGCTGGCAAAGTGTTTGAGTGTAGCTCCTGCTGAAATTCCTTAGATAACTCACCTAATGAGTACCTTCATTCCACATGTAAACAAATAAGGTGTTAAGATTGTTAAGCAGTTTGCTCTTTAATGGATGAAACAAACTCCTTGCAATCTCCTTTATAGCTTTAATTTGCTGACTGCAAATGCTAAAGTATGGGACAAAGGTCAACTTCCACTCAGCCCTAGCAAAAAGCACAAGAATTCAGAGAACTCTGTTGAAGAAATGCTAACAGCTCCCTCTCGCCTCTAGGATAAAATATAAAATCTTCTCTCACCTTTGTATACTTCTCTCTTCCTAGTCACAGTCTGGTAGTTTGATAGTCTAGGTGGTGCAGTGGATAGAACACAGACCTAGAGTTGAAAAGACTCATATTCTTGAGTTCAAATCTGGCCTTGGATACTTACTAGTTGTGTGACCCTGGGCAAGTCACTTAACTCTGCCTCATTTTCCTCATCTGTAAAATGAATTGGTGAAGGAAATAGCAAAGTGCTCCAGTATCTTTGCCAAGAAAACCCCAAATGAGATCTCAAAGAGTTGGACATGACTGAACAATGTCAAATCTACTTTCCAGTCATCATCCCTCTACAAGCATTCTTTTTTTTTTCATTTATTATGTTTACTGAATGTCAAACACTGTGCTAAGTGCTAGAGATATAAATATAAACGGAAGAAGTGTAAACAAAGTGGGTGCCCATCAATTGGAGAATGGGTGAGCAAATTGTAGTTTATGAATATAGTACCATAACAATGAAAGGGATGGATTCAGACAAAATTAGGAAGACTTGTATGAATTGATATGATAGAACCAAGAAAACAATTTATACAATAACTACAACATAGGAAACTTTGAAAAACTTAGAAACCCTGATCAATGCAATAAACAATTCCAGAAGACTGATGATGAATCATCACTTCCTACCTCACAATATAGAATTGAGTGTATGTGTTATTCCCTCCTTAAGCCTAATCCCATGAGAATAAGATTCACTCATTCCCTCTCACCTTCCCCTGTTTCCCCCCATGTAACAGCCTTTTTTTTCACTGTTTTATGTGAGATAATTTACCCCATTCTTCCTCTTCCTTTCTCCTTCTCTCAGTATAATCCTCTCTCACCCCTTAATTTTATTCTCTAGATATCACCCCTTCATCTTCAACTCACCCTGTGCCCTCTATCTATCTATCTGTCTGTCTGTCTATCTATCTATCTATATGTGCCGGCCACGCCGTACACTCTCCTCCTATAAGGAGCAGGCTGCCAGAGTCATACTACTTACCAGTCTTTGGAGCCTACCTGGATAAACACACAGAGATGAGCCCATCAGGAGGTGCCAACACTGGAACTTTATTCAGAGGCCATCACAGCAAGGCCAAGCAGGAAGGCCATAGCAAGAGAGTAGGAGCAAAGAGAGAGCGAGCTCCGACCACGACCCGTTCCTTAAGTACCTACTTAGCCCCTCCTCCTCAGCCCGCCTACTAGTCATTGATTGTAGGGTCAGATACGGAAGGGGATGTCTGAGTTTAGCGCACCAAGGGAGAGGAAGTGATGCAGGAGGCTAGGACCGGATACAGGAAGGAGGTGTCTGGGATTAGTGCATAGACAAAGGGAGAGTACGTGACCCAGGAAGTCAGGCCCAGATACCGGGAGGAGGCGTCTGAGGTCAGTGCTACACAAAGGGAAAGTACGTGTCCCAGGAAGTCAGGAAGGACACAGGAAGGAGGCATCTGGGGTTGATGTTGCACTTAGGGAGGGGACTAAGCAAAGTGAACTCGTCCTCTGCCATCCCACTCACACGTGGCACAGCCCCCTGCCTCAGGAGCACATGCTCCGGCTACTTCCTTGTATTCTGTTCCTTCCCCAGCTTATCACAGCTCCACATAGCACTGCCCACTGCCTCAGGAGTGAGAGCTCCGGTTACTTCTCTGTATCCAGCCCATCCCAGTTCACCACAACTCCACCTAGCACAGCCCCTGCCTCAGGAGCATGAGCTCCGGTTACTTCCTAATATCTTGTTCCTACCCCATCTTGCCACAATCTTCACTTGGCAGTAGCCAACATCAGACAGTCCCTCACATCTATATACATACATACATACATACACATAATTTTTTCCCTCCAACTACCCTAATACTGACAAAGGTATCATGAGTTACAAATATCATCTTTCCATGCAGGAATGTAAACAGTTCAACCCTAAGAAATCCCTTATGATTTCTCTTTCCTGTTTACCTCTTCATGTTTCTCTTGAGTCTTGCATTTGAAAGTCAAATTTTCTATTCAGCTTTGGTCTTTTCATCAAGAATACTTGAAAGTCCTCTGTTTCACTGAATGTCCATTTTTTCCCCTGAAGGATTGTACTCAGTTTTGCTGGGTGGGTGATTCTTGGCCTTAATCCTATCTCCTTTGACCTCCAGAATATTAGATTCCAAGCCCTGTGGTCCCTTAAGGTAGAAGCTGCTAAATCTTGTGTTATTCTGATTGTGTTTCCACAGTACTTGAATTGTTTCTTTCTGGCTGCTAGCAATATTTCCTCTTTGACCTGGGAACTCTGGAATGTGGCTACAATATTCCTAGGAGTTTTCCACTGGGGATCACTTTCAGGAGGTGATCAGTGGATTCTTTCAATTTCTATTTTACCTTCTGATTTGAGACTATCAAGGCAGTTTTCCTTGATAAGTTTCTTAAAAGATGAGGTCTAGGCTCTTTTTTTGATCATGGATTTCAGGTAGTCCAATAATTTTTAAATTATCTCTCCTGGTCTATTTTCCAGATTGGTTGTTTTTCCAATGAGATATTTCACATTGTCTTCCATTTTTTCATTCTTTTTGTTTTGTTTTACAATGTCTTGATTTCTGATAAAGTCACTAGCTTCCAATTGCTCTAATTTTTCTAATTCTGATTTTTAAGGAAGTAGTTTCTTCAGTAAGCTTTTGGACTTCCTTTTCCATTTGGCCAATTTTGCTTTTTAAGGCATTCTTCTCCTCATTGGCTTTTTGGACCTCTTTTTCCATTTGGGTTAGGCTATTTTTAAGGTGATATTTTCTTCACATTTTTGGGGTCTCCTTTAACAAGCTGTTGACTTGTTTTTCATGATATTCTTGTTTCACTCTCATTTCTCTTCCCAGTTTTTCCTCTACTTCTCTTACTTGCTTCTCAAAATCCTTTTTGAGCTCTTTCATGGTCTGGGACCAATTCATATTTTTGTTGGAGGCTTTGTATGTAGGAACTTTGACTTTGTTGTCTTCTTCTGGTTGTATGTTTTGATGTTCTCTGTCAACAAAAAAAGATTTCTATGGTCTGACTTTTTTGCAAGGTTTGGTCATGATTCCAGCCAATTACTTGAGTGAGAAACTCTTTGTTAAAGTAGAGATCTGCTTCCAATGTGGAGAATGTACTGTCCTAAGTTTTGGGGATTTTGTGCAGCTATTTTCAGAGATATTTCTACGGACCTGTTAATTTTTACTTCATCCAAGGTGGTATGATAAGGGGTGAGGTGTTTACTCCTTTCCTGGCCTGTGCTCTGGTCTATGAGTGACCACAAGCACTCTTTTCTGCCTTGGAACTGTGAGGAGGATTTCCTCTCCATAGCCACTACAAGCTCCACCCCAGAACTGTGACTCAGATCCAAGCATGAACAAAGTAAGAGAATCCTGCACCAGCAAAGAGATCCCTGCAATCTCCCCCTGATCAGTCAATCTATTCCCCCTCAGTCTGTGGGCTGGAAGCTCTAGAAGCAGCTGTGGCCCTGGGGCCACTTGTGGGGACTGGAGCTGGGACTGATCTTCTCTCTCACCTCAGTCACAGACTTTTCCTACTGACCTTCTAAGTTGTCTAAGGTGTTCATGGGTTGAAAAGTCTGGAAACTGCCACAGTTGCCTGTGATTCAGTCCTCTGAGGCCTGCCCCAAGTTCACTGAGGCCTGTTTTGCCTGTGCTCCCACACCAAACTGCATTCCTCTCCCCACCCAGCATGATATACCTTTCTGATTAACCATCCAGGTTGTCTTGGGTTGGAATTTTGTTTCATTCTGTCTTCTTGTGGGTTATGCTGCTTTAGAATTTGTTTAGAGCCATTTTTTTACAAGTATTTGAAGGGATTTGGGGGAGACCTCAAGCAAGTCACTGCTTTTACTCTGCCATCTTGGCTCCGCCCCCCCATATGCATTCTTAATCCAGCCAAATTGGCCTTCTTGTTCCTCACTCAAAGCATTTCTTCTCCCTCCTCCCTATCTCCCTACTTTGTTTTATATTAGTTTAACCTCTTTCCTGGAATGTATTTCCTTCTCATCTAAACTTCTTAGGGTATTTTCTTTGTATGTATATGTGTATGTAATTCTTTGTCTATATTTTGTGTTTTCTGTTCATGTGGTGCTCCACTCCACCCCTATAGAAAGTAAGTTCCTCAAGCATAGGAACTATTTTGCCTTAGTCTGGATATCTTGAAAAAAAATGTTAATGTAATTGTTAATATAATGACAAAAAATTGTCAATATCAAATGTAATATGGACTGCCACAACTTCTTCATCATCCTAGCAATATCAAAATTCCAGTAATGTCCTTACATTCCTATCCGTAAGATAATGATGATTACATTGAGCTGAGCTATGCCTTAAGCCTGGAATCACTAAAGATTCACCTTGGATTCTTTCTTTGTAAACAAAACCAGTTTGAACCTGGTTTGCCCTAATATTCTAACCCCTTCTGTTAGGATTCATGGTATGAAGGTTAAAACATCCAGAATGAAATGGTTTTCCTTGCTTAGATTGCCAAGGGCAGCTGGCATCTCATGACTAGGCCTTGTTACCTCGTACTACCTCCTCCACCTTCCCTCCTAAAGTTATAAAAAACTTTTTCATAGTTTTGTAGTTTCGGAAATCCATTGTGCTCTACATTCATGGGTGACCCCAGTTTGCAAACTTCTTTATCTCTAATAAAGATGCATTTTTTTTCCTTTCCCTTCCATGTTTGGCTTATTTAAAAACTTGATGATCTCCATTGCATAGTACAATGTCTGGGACCCTGTAGACACTTAATAAGCCCTTACTGGATCTAATCTAAAGCCTTCATTTTATAGAAGAGGAAACTGAAGCCTAGAGAAATGAAGTGACTTGCCAAAGGTCACACAGGTCAAGTAGGAAACAGCAGTTCTATGAGCCTAATTTTTTCTGACTCAAAATGTAGTACTTTTATGCTACATAATTTTTCCACAGTCAAAATTAAATGAGATTATAACCATACTTCTTCAGAGTAATCAGGCATAACAATTATGCTAAGTAGTGTTTCCCTACTTCCAGTCACAAACCTCTCAATATGGGTTACTGATATCATTACTAGAGTTTTATTCCTTAGGTTTCAAACCTGGTTCAAATTGGAGAACCTCCCTCCAACACCCCCACCCCCACTCTGCATCTTCACCCCAGCCCACCACCATCACACTTTAAGTTTTGTCAGTCATTTTGATCTCTAACTAGGAATGAGTTTTATCAGATCCTCTCCATGGAATAAGGTTTGATATAGGAAGAAGAAGAAGGAGAGCTTGAAGAGGGTAGAAGTTTCTGAGGGAGAGAGATTAAGTGCCACATTGGAGATGAGCAAGAAATGGGAATATGGGGAAGCAGAATTATTGTAGTTAATTTATTCCATAAATTTGCCTAAGGGCATCATTAGAGATACAGTTGAGCAGAAAAACTGACTACTTGATAGTACCAAATCTCTTTCCTCTCCATCCTGGATTCCTTTAGCTGTTGAATACTCAGTATTTTTCTGATCCATTTGGGAAATTTGAACTTCAGTTCAAAATTTCCCCAGGTTGACATTTAGCATATTTCTAGATAGATACCTTAGTGACATTTCTCAGAGTGAGGTAAAATTGGGATTCTGAACTCTTAGCATTTCAGCAAGACAGACAAATCTAGCATATTTTTTTCATCAACTGAAATTAAAAGCTCAGGTCTTCAATATAAGATGCCACCAGAATGTTAGTCCTTTAGGCCAAAAAGCCTTGCCAAATACCACTAGATTGAAACATCAGACATGACTAGATCAAGAGTGTTAAACCATCTATGCACATTGTGAATGATAAGAACACACGTTTTCTTTTTCTGCAAGTTATTGTGAATTAAGGGAAATAGCACAAGTAATGATATCCACTGAGCTTTCAGTTGCTCGGCACATTCATTTATCAAGTATTATCTCTTCATGGGAACAACTTGAGATCAAGTGCCTTGTGTAGTGCAGGAATTAGCTTTTATAAGAAGTAATAATATTCTTCAAAAAAAAAAATCTTAGGACTTCATCCACAGGTTTTGGTAAACCTATCTTTAAGGACAAAATGTAAATGAGTGGGAGGCTATGCTCTGACTATTTATTTGAGTAAATGCTGTACTTTTATATTTCTGAAAACCAAAGAGTTTAACCTTTGTAAAATGCCAATCCATTATTTGTATAAAAATGATCACGCATCAGTATTAAATGCATAAATGAAGGTTATCTTTTCTAAACTCAGTGACCCAGCTCTGTTAACATGAGAGATCACCTTTCAATGGACCAAATTCTCACTGACATGCATTTATTTTGGTTTTTATTGAATATGCTTATAGTTTACTCATGGAGATATTTGTATACGTCATCTAGCTAACAAACCATGTTTTTCAGCAGTAAGAGCTATCCTTGGGCAAAACTGTGTCTTCTACAGGGAACTTTCTAAATATATATATATATATATATATATATATATATATCCTATAGTTATTCTTCTCACCCAATTCTTATGGAGAAGTTAAGGATGGCTCATGATGATTCTTCTCCTAACTGGAACCAAGTCAAAGTGATTCAACATTTATGAAGTATCTCCAATGTTCAAAACTTTGTACTAAGTGCTAGAGATAAAAAGACAAAATCAAAAAAAAAAAAAAAACCTTCTGGCCTCCAAGGAGTTTACTTTCTATTGTATTTGTACCAGAATTGAAAGCAAAGTTCCAGGGCCATCAAAGATTTATTTTTCTGAGAAAGAATTCGGCCAATAGCAATGCCCCTATGAGATAGTATGGGGTAGTGGAAAGCACTGGAATTTGGAATCAGAGGTCCTGGTTCACATACTATATCTGTTATAATGATGATATAAGGTGATGACCTAGATGACCTAGAAATTTATTCCAACTCTGCATTCTAGAAAACTTGGCACCTCGTGCTTCTTCTAACTCAATAGGAAGAATGAAGCACAGCATATGTTCTCAAGTCTCATCATCCTTTATGGAGCCTACAGAATGTACAAGATATCACAGCTTGGCATGGAACACACTGACACATAAACTTTGTGTTGTGTACTGAGTGTGTGTTTGACATTGTCAAATATCTTTTACCAGTCGGGGTGGGGTCAGATGCCATTGTGCTATGATGGGAAAGATGTGGCCCTACACTTCTACATGGCTTGAGATTTCCAATGGTAGCAAAGACAGGGGGAATGGGTATAGTTCACATCCTCAGTGCTCTGGCTCAGGCCCTCATCACCTCTCAGCTGGGCTATTATAATAGCCTCATAATTGTCCTCTCTGCCATCAGATACTATCCTCACCAGTTCTTCCTTAAAAACAACAACAACAATTAGTATTTATGTAACATTTTGAGATGTGCGAAGTGCTTTGTCAATATTATCTTACTTTTATTGTCAAAACAACCCTGGAGATTATTATCCCCATTGTACAGGTGTAGAAACTGAGTGATTTATCAAGATGTCAATTAGCTAAATACCGAATTTTATTTAAGGATAAACCAGATAGTGAAAGATACTGGGTTCAAACTACTGGAAAGCACTAGATTAAAGAGAGCTGCTTCCTGAATATATGAAAGGTAAGAGGGTGGGAAGGAAAACGATAATAACAAAGTAAACCATCTTAACAGTTTAGACCAAGAACAGCCTTAGTTCTGACTGGTGTCGGTAGTTTCTTTGATTTTTTTGTTTTGTTTTGGTGTGTGTGTGTGTGTGTGTGTGTGTGTGTGTGTGTGTGTGTACTGGAAACATTGAGCTCTTTTGAAAGCCTGGATTTTTAAAAATCACAATGATAGTGGTGCTCAGATATCTGGAAGTTGGGACTCAACATGGTCCAATGGAAATAATGCTGGCTCTGGAGATAGAAAATGTGGATTCAAGCCCTGTCTCTCACTCTTATTACCAGTGTGACCTAAGGCAAGTCACTTCTTTTTTTCTCATCCTCAGTTTCCTCATCTGCAAAATGAGAGAATTAGACTAGATGCCCTCTGAGGTTCTCACGAACCTATATTGTAACAAGAAAGTCCAATTTGTTACAGAATCAATCACTTGACAAGCTTTTAAGTGCTCACTAAATACCGTGCACATTGCAAAGCACTGGGGAGAGAAGTAAAGGCCAAAATCATTATGCCCCTCAAGGAGAGTACATTCAAATGGGAGAAATAACTCAGAACCAACAATACAGATACAGAATAAATAGAAGGTAATCTGGCAGAGGAGGCAGCTGGGGCAAGGACAGAGAGAATTGCCTCCTGAAGAAGGTGGTGGCAGAAAGTGAAATGTTATGCCCACTGCCTGGGTTTTCTTTTTATCACTAGCTACTTAAACAAGCAAGTCCTGCTCTAAGACTAAATATCTGACAATACTAATGAGATAATACATTCAAATGCCACCGATATTATTTTTTTGGGGGGAGAGGATTTTATAGGCAAAAGATATTTCTCTGATAATTAATGAAAGGGAAGATTTTAAGTTAGCAGCAGTAATCATTTGGATGGATTGGTTCACTTAGCAGCAAGGTTGAAAGCTTTTGAAAATATTGTTTAAAGGTGTGTTTGGAATGAACTGTGCTATTTGGCTTTCCCTTTACAAAAATCAAGAAGCTCATTATTAAGTCCATCTGAGAAAGGTGAAGAGAATTTCTTAACTTGGAACAGAGAGCTCTAGTGATTTAGGAGAAAAAAAAGTTGCAGCCAATAGCTAACAATATCAAAGAAATTCAGATAGTGGCCTTCTCTAGCTCTGTCTTGGGCTTTTGTTTTACGCTCTATTGTTTGCAGTGCCCTTTTCAGAGAATGAAAATAATTTTAAGTTTCCTCACTAATGTGTTCACATATATAAAACCTCATATGGCTTTTCCCCCCCAGTCAGATTATAAAAATAACAATGCTAAGGGAGGTTTGGAGGAGTATGTTACTTATTCTCTTTCCACTTCATTGGAGCTAGGAAATACAAGCCTGTTCTTGCAACCTCTTCTGGATAAGACTTGGGTCCCTATTCGCCTTGGGCTTATTTAAACTCACACTCCTGGGTGCCTTTCTTATGCTAATGCTGATGTTTTCTACTGAAAGAGAGCTACTTAATGAAAGTTCTGATAGCAAAGGATCCAGTATTTTGAGTATAAAATAGGTCCCCTTGTTCCAAATGCATTGCCTCCAATCAACTTGTTTTTTTTCCCCGTTTTTTGTGAGTTTTCCAGACTGCTCAAAAGAAAGTTAATGACAAAAGCAATGTGGGATGGGGTGCCCGAGGAAAAGAGGTTGAAGGAATTAGGGGTAGTTTAGCATAAAAAAAGTTATGGGGGTGAAAATAACTGTTTCGATTATATTCCAAATCAACCTGGAATCCTATTGATGTGGATATTTTAATGACCAAGATCACAAACTGTTCATCTTATTTCATTGAGAGTTATTTTCTCCCATGCCGTGTATCAAATCTTTCCCACGAGGTCCACCCAGTGTGCTGGAGACCTTCCTCGAGTCCTCTTGACATTGCACAGCTAGAAGCACTGTATGTTGAATGTCCTTTTATTAACATTTCCTCTGTGTACCCTACATATCACATTTACCAGTCTTACACGACTCAGGTGGCATCCTTTAGACATATATTGACTCACTGACTACAGTTTTTCCTGTATGACTTCATTTGTGATGTGATGAATAACCTTTTTATACCCAAAATGCACCCTTCCATTGATTCATTGGTGATCTTCAAATTCAGTTCTTAGGCGCATATCTTTAACTTTCAAAGAGAGCTCAGTAGTCATCTGGTATAATCCCATCATATTACACATAAAGAAACTGAGGCCCAGGAAAGTTGTGACTTTACCCAAATTTTCACAGGTATTAAGCAGCAAACCCTGAATATCAAAGCAGGTCCCCTGATGCTATATCTACTAATTATTCTTTCGCACTACAAGAATACTAAAAATTCATTTTAGATAATGGGTACTTGTTTGCTGATATTACAAAATCCCAATGAAAAAAGATTTAAAGCAGGAATGATATTGGTTGAAGGTAAGGAAGAACTTTTTTGGTTGCTGGGGAGATCAAACACTGGAATACTTTCATGTATCACAGAAGGAAATTGTGACATTCCATCCCTAGATATCTTCTATGATTAGGACATTTTTATCTGACAAGAGGACCTGATAAATTAAATAAAAATTTAAAAACCACTTATTAAGTGCTTATTGTATGCAAAGCACTGTGCTAAATTCTATGGATTCAAACAGAAAAGTAAGATAGTCCTTGCTCCCAAGGAAGCCTTTTAATGATAGTTCCACTTTGGTAAAAATGCAGAATTAGACTCTCCTTTCTATGGAATGTCATAAATGCTAAAGATAACTAAGAATGTTATGAAAACATATTACTCTTGGAAAGTTTAACGTCAAGTTCAGTCTAAAAACAACAAAAAGCTGACTGCTTCATTGGAATTTTCTCTCGTGAACAATTGCCAGTGTTTTTATTCCTGCTTTCTTTGAGCTAAAGGAGGAAAAGAAAAAATGAACTCCTTTCTACATTAGCTCCTCTATTGCTAGGCCAGAATTCTTAACCTAGAGTCCATGAACTTTTTTAAAAATTATTTTGATAACTGCATTTTGATATAATTGGTTTCTTTTGTAATTCTATTATTTTATGCTTTTTAAAACATTTTGAGAAGGCAGTTAGCTGGCACAGCAGATGGAAAGTCAGGAAGTCTTGAATTCAAATATGGCCTTAGACACTTAGCTGTGTGACCGTGAGTAAGTCACTTGACCTCTGTTTGCCTCAGTTTCCATGTCTGTAAAATGGAAATCATAATAATACCTACCTCCCAGAGTTATTGTGAGGATCAAATGCGATAATATTTGTAAAATGCTTAGCATAGTGCCTGGCACATAGTAGATGCTATATAAATGTTAGCTATCATTATTGTTTTCATTAATTATCATCATCATCATTATTATAGACATGTTCCATAGGCTTTACCAGATGACCAGAGGAGTCGTGATGCACCAGAAAAGGTTAAAAACTCTTGCATTAGACTAGGGGTATCTACTTTCACCAAATAGTTTTCTCTCAGTCATAGATAAAATATCAATATCAAAATTTAAATATATATAATGTATGCTGTATATTATATGCCTTATATAGTTATATAGCAATATATGATATATATAATATAAATGTATAATGCATATCGTTATATTGTATATTCTATATTATATGTAATATATATCAAATATCACATTTAAAGAAAATAGAAGAAAGAGAGCATATAAATTATTTTAACCCTGTTGCCTCATTTCTTTTAAGCCCAGTCAGGTTTTCCATATTCATGCTGTGCTAGTTAATCTTCAGTGTACAGGAGTTATAGGTTCATGATGTCATAGAAGGATATCACAAGACCTGAGTTCTAGTGTCAGCCTTGTCATCACCTAGTTGTGACTTTGAGCAAATTGCTTAACCTCTCTAGGACTAAGTTTCTCCATTTCCAAAAATGAATTGGACTGGATGGGTACCATAAATCTAAGAAACTTTGGGTTAAAATCCTTTCTAGGCCAAGGATGAGGCTATATAAAAAATCATGGCATAGATAGTGTATTTTTTGATGATTTATTGTTATCTCGGATGCCTATAAAAGTTTGATGCTCATTTGAAGTTCATTACTCCCTCATTATGCAATTTAATGTAGATGGATTTCAGATTAAGGTGTCAGGTGGCTGACTTAGCCTTTCCTTATGAAGATGAACAGACTTGATTCAGTAGCATCTTGTTTGGTGGCTCTGGAAATGACTGCGTTACATTGACTTGGGGTTGAAACACCATCCTTTTTAAAGATTGGATATTGACATTTAACAGATGACAATAATCCATATTGTCTTCAGCATTTGGTGACTAAGAAATGCATCACAGAACTGTGTTTCTTTCCTGCACAAAACCCTGTGGGAGGCAGGCTCAAGAGTAGAAATTAGGAGAGTAATAACGTGCATTTGAATTGGTACCATCAGCTGTAAATATTAAAACATTATGTTAACTTAACATTATGCTTAATGCTTCTAAAGTGTAGGCAATCAGTGCGTGTCTTTGACATATTACCCATCTGGAACCCAGTCATACAACTTTAAGTACTGACAATTTGTAGTCAACAGGACACCTCACTGAAATGTTGAAAAAACATTTACTTTGTGTGGATGCTGGCTTGCTTTTTAGGTGACAGGCAATATATAGCTGCAGTGGCATCAAGGTAAGAGATTATTGACTTGAGGATTGAACACAGTAAGACCAACAACCAACACAATATGAGAGAAGACGGAGGGGAATGTTGAAAAAGGATTATCTTAAATTTGTGAGGAGTACCAGGAGGTGAAACTGAGCAACGAACAGCTAAACCAACACAAAAAATTTCACTGAAAAACCTAGATGATATTTTTATGATGTGCTTTAACTTCTTAAATATTAAATATGGCTAGAAGTAATAGAAAAGTACCTTAAATGTGAGTGTATTCTGCTGGGCTTTGTTATTTCTATACACCAACATACCAGAGGGTGTACTGGAATTCTTAGACTATTTCCCTTAATGGATAGGCCAGTAATATCTTAACCTGGTATTATAGATATAAGTCACTTAGCTTTCTTGGACCTAATAATAAAATATTAGAGCTGGGAAGGGTCTTGGATGTCATGGGGAAACTAAGGCTCAGAACTGTGAAATTATTTACCCAAAGTCTCACAGTAAATTGGTAGGACAGAAAGAACTAGAACGCTTGTTTGACTTTAAGGCCAGTATTCTTTTTATTATACTTTCCACTTGGTAAGATGAAATCATCAATTTGCCTTTGGTCTTTGACAGTGTCATTTCTTTTACTTCAGGATACTTCTCTAAAAATATAAAGTCTTGTGTTTCTTTGCCTTTATCATCATTCCTTATAGTATAGTAACTGAACATGATATTTCTATACCACAATTTGTTTTGCAGTTCTCTGATCATTTTTGGTTATTTACAGTGTTTTGATATAAGTAGTTCTATTATGAATATTTTTGTACAAATAAGACTTTTTATTGCTCTCAGTAACCACCTTGGGGAATAAACTTAGTAGGGATTTCTAAATCTAAGGATATAAATTACTTCTCTTTCACAATACCAAATTGTTTTTTTATAAAACAATAATGCTAATTTGTAGCTCTACCAGCAATTAATGAATGTCTCATTTTTTTTTCTCACAACCATGTCAGCTTTGAATATTTACATCTTTCTTTCTTAGTCCAAGGTATATGAGGAGATACCTAAATATTGTTTTAATTTGTATCTTTCTGCTTATTGGTAATTTAGATGACTTTTAAGATGATAATTTATGGTGAGTTTTTTTTCTTTTGAGAATTGTTCATATCTTTTGAGTATTATCTGCTGAAGAATGGGTCAATTATATAGATTCTCAATAATCTATTGATGCCAAAATTTCATTAGAGATTTTTAATACAAATGTTTTCCTATTTGAATCATTTCTTCTTATCTGTGAATTTATTTTATTTTTGTAAAAACTTTATTTTATATAGTCAAAATAGTAAAATAATAGTTTTTTTCTTTATTTTGTTATTTATTTTTTAGATTTCCTGCGTATAGAATAGCAAAAGAAAAAGTTTCTTTTAAGATTATGGTGAACTTCTTCATTCTGTTCTTTCATTTCTTCTATTTTTACATTTCCCCACTTTCCTTTTACACTCTTTATATTTATCAAGATGAGTTAGGTGGAAGTATTACTGTCCATATCATAATAGTCCTCAAATTAGGCATGAATAGGTTTTGTATCATTTTGAATGTATAAAAAGGCATTGGAAATGCAAATCGTTATGTATTTGATCATGGATATTTTCAAGTGCATTTAAGCCTTGTCCCTTAGATCTATTTACAGTTGAGATATTGATGTATTCATCTTCTTTGTTCTTTAAAAAACCTTTGTCTTAGAAGTAGAGGACTTCCTTAGAGGTGAAGAAACCTAAGAAATATGAAACTTAGGTATTAAGAAGTAAGAATTCATAAACTTACAAGTGGTGCCTAAACTTGATTATAAATTATGTATAAGTGTACACAATTAAGAATTATGTAATTATTGTGCATAGTATATGTTAATTAGACATAGTATATAATAATTAATGATTACAAATTGCATATGTTAATCACAGCTATTAGAGATATTTTAGTTCCTTCACTTAATTTTTTCTTTGATTTTTATTAATAAAATAGAGGTTTAGGAGATTTTCATTTTATTTACCATATTAGATAAGCTATCTATCTTTCACATCCTTGCTTAACTTAAGTATAAATTCCTAGTGTCATCCAAATAGGATCCAAATATCCTATTAATTACACAATGATAGATTTAGAGATTTAAGTGCATATTAACACATAAAAAGGAAGAAATACATTTTGATAAATGTAGCTCTGGGATCTTTTAAGCTAAATATCTTTTTTATTTATGCAAGACACTCTTAGCAGAACCATCATAATCATGTGAAATCAACACAGTGGAGGTATGAGAGTTGCTTCATGGAACTGGAGGGAGAAAATATAAAATCTCTGTCCCTCAACTGATTTGCTTATCAGGGTATTGAGTATTTTCTATATATACAGCCCTGTGCTAAGCACTTTGGTGTTAAGGGGTAGATTGGTGTGGGTGTCAGACGATGAAAATAAAAGGTCATTTTTTTTTATTCTTTTTAAGTTTAAAAAAAGTTATTGATCAATTTTGTTTATATGCCATATTTCCCCTTAATGTCTTTCCACAATTGAATTCTCCTGCAAAAAAAAAGCCATTTACACAAAACTATCATGCTGACTATTTCTCATAGTTTTCATATTATTGAACATCTGTAGTTTCCCCCACTCTCTTATTGAAAAGACAGAGGTGTGTTATGTAGTCACTCTTCTGGAATCCAATTTTAACATTATAATGAATTAGAATTCTACTACCTTTTGGTGGTTTTGTTTACATTATCATCATCACATTTATTGTTCTCCTGGTTCTGCTGTGCCTTATATCAGTTGATATGAGTCTTCTCATGTTTTTTCAGAATTCCTTATAGTTTGTATGTCTCATGTCAAATAATTTTATATTACATTTATATACCACAGTTTTTTTCATTCATTCCCCATTTGACAGCTAGCTACTTTCTTTTTAGTTTTTTGCTGCCACAAAAAGTTCTGCTATGAATATTTTGGTATGTATAAGACTTTGTCCTTTGTTTGTGACCTTTTTGGGGGTATAAGGTAAGTGGCGAAATTGCTACCTCAAAGAATATCAATGGTATAATGTCTTACCTCATATACTTTAATTTAGTTTCCAGAACAATTGAACCAATTTACAATTCCATCAACAATGCATTAGTATGCCTGACTTCCCATACCTCCTCTAACATTGACTGCCATATTCCATCTCTTATCATCTTTACTTTTTGATGGGTGTGAGGAGAAGACTCAGAGTTGCTTTAATTTGCATCAATCAATTTATTAAGTGCCCTGCTGTGTGCCAAACACCAGGTAAGTTCTGGAGATACAAAGAAAGGCAAAAGATAGTACCTGCTCTCAAGGAGCTCACAGTCTAATGGAAGAGACAATATGCAAGCAACTATAAACTTAAAGGACATAAACAGGATGAATTGAGATAATGCATGAAGGGAAGTCACTAGAATTAAGGGGAAATAGGAAAGCCTTCTTGTAGAACATGGAATTTTAGCTGGGATTTTCAAGGAAGCCAGGGAAGCTAAGAGTTAGTGCTGGTCAGGGACAATTCCAGACATAGGAGACAGCCAGTGAAAATGCTCAGAGTTAGGAGATGGTTAAGGTTACAGAGAACTTCTTTATTCATTCAATTCTTTCATTTCTTCTATCTTTATCCTTCTCCTACTTTCCCTGTACACTATTTATATTTATCAAGATGAATTAGATGGAAATATTATTGTCAGTATAATAACAGACCTCAAATTAGGCATGAATAAGTTTTGTATCATTTTGAATATATAAAATGGCATTGGAAATGCAAATCTTTATGTATTTGACCATGGATATTTTCAAGTGTATTTAAGCCTTATACCTTAGATTAACTTACAATTGAGATATTGGTGTATTCATCTTCTTTGTTTTTTAAAAAAAAATTTTGTCTTAGAAATAGAGGACTTCCTTAGAGGTAAACAAACCTGACTCAGAAATATGAAACTTAAGTACTGAAAAGTAAGAATTCATAAACTTACAGGTAGTGCCTAAACTTGATTATAAATTATGTATATTACAAATATACATTACTAAGAATTATGTAATTATTATATATAAATTAGACATAGTGTATAAAGAACAGCAAGGAGGCCTGTGTCACTGGCATGAAGTATGTTGAGGTTGAGTGTGGGGAAGATATAAGAAGACTGGAAAGATGTATATGTATAATGGAGGGAGGGGGGAATAGGTTATGAAGGGCTTTGAAAAACAAATACAAGAATTTATATTTGATCCTGGAAGTGATAGAGAGCAACTAGAATTTATTGAGAAAGTTTGGAGTGATATGATCAGAACTGTACTTTAGGAAGTTCACTTTGGCAACCTAGGGGAGGATGCCCTGAGTTGGGGAGACATTTGAGACAGGAATACTATCTAGTAGGCTCCTGAGGTAGTCTAAGCATGAGGTGATAAGGGCCTATACCAAAGTAATGGCAATATCAAAGGATATAAGGGGACATATGCAAGAGATGTTGCCAAGGTATAAACTACAGGACTGGGAAACTGATTGGATGGGGAGGAAGGGATGAGTGGGAGTGAGGAGTTGGGATGATACTTTGGTTGGTGGTACTCTTGACAGTAATAAAGAAGTTAGGAAAAGGAAAGGGTTTGGGGGAAAAGAAGTTTAATTTGCGACATGTTGAATTAAGATGTGTATAGGACTTGCAGTTTGCAGATGACTGTTAGAGATTAGAGATGTTTGAGCTGGATAAGTAGATTTGAGAATCATCAGCATCAAGATGATTACATAGAATTTTAACTGGGATTTGTAAATCAACTATAACTGTACAACATTGAATTGTAAATCAACTATATAATGAAGCATGTAAACCCTTTCCCAGAATCGTGTTTTTAAAAGCATAAAATTAAATACATGGAGTTTAAAAAATTAACACATTGTTGTACAATGATGTACAAATTGAGTTGAATCTATGGTTATTGATGAGATCACCAAGTGAAAGTGTAGATGGATGGAGAATAGAGAAGCAGTCAGGTCAGAGCCCTGTGGGACTCCTAACATTAGCCAACGTGATCTGGATGGAAATCTAGCAAAAGAGACTGAGAAAGAGTAGTCAGTTAGGTAGGAAGAGAACCAAGAGTGAATGGAGCCCTGAAAACCTAGAGAGGAGAGGGCATCAAAGAGAAGAGGATCATTATTGGTTATTGGAAGCAATATTCAGTGTTGAAAGTTTGCAATTCTTTTGAAAATTTTTCATATTTTTGACTACTTACGGGAGGTGTCTTGTTTTTGTTGTCCATACTCATGATTTCATTTCATCATACCATGATTTATGGTGTGCAAGCTAATTATTTTTTGTTGCAGTTCACTGGATGCTTCCTTTAACTTTGGTTTTGGTTGGCTTATGGTTCATGTTTTTGCTTTTAAATGAGTATTTTCAGGAAAAGAGACTTAGTTTTAAAAAAAAGAAATTTAGATTAATAACTGTGTTTTAAGAGCTATGTAAGAATTTGCAGTCCATTAAAAGGTAATGATTATACTCTATGTGGAATTGGAATTGGGTCTTGTTTCATAAGTCATTCTAGTATTTCTATCAAGAGGTTTTGAAAGGGAAGAAATTAGTTTCTTATGGGTATTCCTTTCATTACAGCTTATTGCAATACATCCATACTTTCTCAACCCACAGGACTCTTACCCATGCCTTCTGTATATCCTGTAGGGATTCATAAATGTACACACTTACAGGATCATAAATTTACCACTGAAGGGGACCTGATTCTTGGAAGCCTCCTAATCCAACACCTCCATTTGTACATGAAGACTCTGAGGCCAAGAGAGGTTAGATGACTTGCCTATGATCACAAAATTAGTAAGCATTCATTTCAGAACCCCAACTGTACAAAGAAGAGTATTTGGTAGCCAACAGGCACTCCTTAAATCCTGATTGAATGAATATAATACTAGTAGAATCTTGGAAGTCAGAGCAACCTTTGATAACATCAAGACCATTCCCCTAATTGAAAAGTTGAAGAAGCTGAGGCCCATATCAAGCGACTCTTTAAGGAAGGGATTCTTAACCTGGGGTCTGTGAACTTCCTAAAAAATAACCTTGATGCTCATATTTAACATAATTATCATTCCCTTTGAAACCCTATGTATTTGATTTTATGCTTTTAAAAACATCATTCTGAGAAAGGGTCTATATACTTCACTATATAGAGAATGCCAAAGAGGTCCATGACACAAAAAAAAAAACAGTTAAGAATCTCTGGTCTAAGTTTACACAGAGGGGTGAGCTGATACCAGATCTTTCAGACTCAGGAGAGCTGATATTAAATTTTCAGTATCAACATGTACACTTTGAAAATCAACAAACACTACAAATCAGGAATTGATTTATTACTTTCTTGTTTGTTTAGACTTGACAAAGTGTTGAAGAAAATGTTAATAATGAAGACTAAATTTAATAGTGTCCTACAGTCACTTTTTTTTGGGAAGGTGGCGATTGTTAAACATTTACCAGCACACTCCTGGCTACACAACAAGTTAGTGACTGAGTCAGTACTAGAATCCAAATCTCCCAACTCCTGGTCCTGGGTGCTTTTCCCACTATACTATTCTCCTTTAGAAAAATAATTACTTATAGTAATAGAGAGCTATTGTATTAACTTTTTAAAATTAAAAATATTTGCACTATGATCTTCCTACTTTGTGAAACCATTCTTTATAAAGTGGGACACACAGAAGAGGCTATACCTTGTCATCATCTTCATCTTTAAAACTAGGATTTGTGTAACACTTTAATGTTTGCAAAGAGTCTTACAAATATTATCTCATTTTACCATCACAACAAACCTGGAAGGTAGTTACTATTGCTCATAATAATAAACATTTGTGTAGCACTTACAATGTGCCAGGCACGTATACACTTTACAATTATTATCTCATTTGATATGACAAACCTGGAAGGTAGTTGTATTATTAGCTCCATTTTCCATATGATGAAACTGAGGCAAATAGAAGCTCAATGACCTCACAAGGTCATGTAGCTAATAAGTGTCTGAGATCATATATGAGCTCAGATCTTCCTAACCCTACCAAGTCTGGTTCTCTGTCTAGCACTACCCAGCTGCCTCTAGCCTTAATCTAGTGGGGCTTCCTCTCTTAATATACTCAAGATACTTTGTTTTAAGTTGAAATTCCATGACACCTTTTATACCAAGAATCCAATGTAGTATGTCCCTTTGCCACATTGTTAAGCTTAAGGAGTTCACATATACAAAAGTCTTTAAAGGAAGACTTGAAAATTGCAGTGGGAAATTATATCATAGACAGTATAAAAAAAAAGATTGTGCATGGATATTTATAAGTAGGAACCCAATAGTGACTTACAAGAGTTCTTAAGGGGACACCTTAACTCAAAGAAAAAATATCACTAATGGAACAAAAGACTCCTCTATTGCGTTCCAAAGGCCATTGAAATAAGTGCAGCAAGACAGTTGTTCTTTGTTGGGTCAAGTATCTTTCACCTCTTCCCTTCAGTTAGGTACAGGCAGGGCCACTTGTCTGTTTTCATGTCAACAAATGTGGGTCATAGCTTATTATAACCTCTTCAGATGTCAGTGGATATCACGTAACCAACTGTATCCTGTTAGCTGATATTGGTATGTTCTCTTATTATCATTATCAGAAAGTCCAACCTGTGTGGCATCTATCCAGTTTGCAGAATAGATGCTGCCCTTTCTTTTGTGTGATGGTTTTGAAACTGATGCAATCATGGTTCTCTTGCCTGTCCCCAGTGACTTAGATAGCTATTGAGTTTCCATTCTTGCCTTTAGCTCCTGGCCCTTCAACTCTGGAAGTTTCTTTTCTGGAAGCCATTGGCATAACCCCAGGGCAACGAATTGCTCCACTATTCTTTACTCACCAGATTATATCATGCCTAAGGATTCTTAAACAGGTGCTGTATCTTTTTCTGGAACTGGGTGCGTTTTGCTAGTGAACAGCATCCTGGTGCTGGATTAATTTAATGATACAGCTTAGCCTGGAATGAGCACTGCTGTACAAATTGCTTTTATTTTTACTTTGACCCCCTAAAAGGAATTTGTCCTAGTAACATTTTTCCTACTGTGATTGGCTGAGCGGTAAAACAAAACATGATTCATGTACATATATATGTATACATATATATACACATGTACAAATGCAAAACCACAAAATGATATATCTGTAGTACACACATGTAAATATCATGTAATCTATGCACAAAGTATGAAACAAGAGGAAACCCATTGTCCTCAGAGCAGGATTGGGGTAGAATTCAATATTGGTTCCAATGGGTACATGTGTTTTACCCATGGAATGGCAAGTCTGTGAAGAAAAACACTGAAATTATGAATAGTACTAAAGCTATCAGTCCTTCTGCATTTTAATTTGTTGTGTTGTTGAAAAATAGTGATTTTAGGAAATGAGGTCCTAATTAAGTAGTGTGTTAACTAGTATACTTAAAAATAGATTATAGAAATGAGTTTATTCAATGACTTTCTTAAAAATTACTTACAGGTTGCTGGTATTGAGTAGCAATTTCTTGCATAGGTATGTACTGCCCATATTGGAGTATTGCTGGGTTGTAGATTTACTACTAGAAAGGGAAGAGAGGAAGGAAGGGAATAAGCATTTATATAGTTCCTACTGTGTACCAAGCACTGTGCTAATTGTTTTTTTTAAATGCATATTATTTCATTTGAGATAGTTGGAAAAACTCTGGAAGTCATCTAGTCCAACCCCTTCATTTTTGCGGAAGAGGTGGCTGAGGGACAAAGGGGTGAGGTGATTGAAGTAAACAAGGATGATGACTTGCACAAGGTAATACAGGTAGGAAGTGGCAGAGCATAGATTTAAACCCAAGTTCTCTGAAGCCAAATCCAGTAATACATTCACTGTACCATATTGTACATTTATTTTGATATATTTTTTAAAATAACTGTTTCTACAGCCCATCATTGCAAGTTTTGTGGCCTTAAGCAATTTACTCTCAAGTTTAGGCTGGAAGATAAAGTATTCTTAGCTCACCATAGCAGCTGAAATGTCTGGATTTAGAACTAGCAAATGCAAGAAATTTCAAGATGAACTAACATAGGTCAGTGGAATATAAACACATGTAATCTATATATACATATACATACATAAATATATACACGTGTGTATATTCCATATACACACATATTAAAGATAGTTTCTTAACATTTTGTTCCACTGCCTTTGGGTTTCATGTTTTTTTTGTTCTGAACTTAAACAGAAAAAAGAGTATTCCCACATACAGAACAGAACACAAAAAGAGAAGTCTCTGTGAAACTGAATCTTCATTTATTACTACATACTTTTGTTGTAAGTGTATAGTAAATTTTACACCTTACTTTCAAAATGATTCTGGTATGTTTCCTTCTGTTCTCTTCTGTGCTTTTAAAAGAAATATTTCAATGCCTTATTGTTTTGGACATCACTATTTATAACCATCTTTTCTTTGTTGTTCAGTTGTTTTTCAGTCATGTATGACTCTTCGTGACCCCATTTGGTGGTTGTTGGGTTTGTTTTTTGTTTGTTTGTTTTATTTTGTTTTGTTTTGATTTTTTTGCAGAAATACTGCAGTGGTTTGCCATTTCCTTCTCCAGCTTATTTTACAGATGAGAAAACTGAGGTAAACACAGTTAAGTGACTTCTCCAGGGTCACACAGCTAATAAGTGTCTGAGGCCAGATTTGATCTCAGGAAGATGAATCTTCCTGACTCTAAGCCTCACACTCGATCCATTTCACAACCTACTTGCCCAGCTGTCTCTCCTACCTCCCACCTCAATTAAAAATCAACTAAAAAAATAAGGGAGGAAAAGCCTTTGTAACAAAAAGCTTAGTCAGGGAAAATTAATCTACATGTTATCCATGACTATACTTTTTCTTCTAATTCTGCCTCCATACTCCCCCTTTTTTTCCTCTAATGAGATTCATGTAGTTCAACACCAAACTCTGCATGTTCAGCATTCCTTTGTTCATTTCAGATAAGAATGAGGTTCATCTAATGCCCACTTCCATGTTTGTATACTCTTCTTTCCATACTCCCTCCCCCCAAGTTATGGGAAATAGCAGGCTTAGCCCCCTTCTTCCTTTCTAAACTAGTGTATTTTTATCCTCCGTTCTTGTTTCCCTTTTTAAACATAGAGAGCAAAAGCAATCCACCCCCAAGACCTCTGTTTGTTTCTTTTTTAATCCAACTCCCTCAGCATCCTATAAAAACATTAAGATTCTGAATGGACACATTTCTTCTCCTATTAGAATGTTAGCACTATATCATATGGTCTCTTTCAACTGCTCAAGTAAATTTATCTGTTTCTTTGGACTCTAGTTTTCATATCTTATGGTTCCTGCTTAGTACGGGACTTGTCATCAGAAATTCATGACAGTCCTCTATTCCAGGGCTTCTCAAACTTTTTTCCACTCACAACCCATTTTCGAGTTCAGCAGCATTAATTGGTGTTGGGTGGCCTGAGGGCACACACAGTGCAAAGTGCATATGCTTTGTGTTCAAAACCAAGGCTGCAGTGAAGTTGCACTATACAACACCAGCAAGCACTGCCAAAAACACCTTGAATTCATTACATATTTGATTTTTAATTAATTTTTGGTTTTTGCATGTTCAGAAACTTTTTACTATTGCCAAATTTTTCACAAATCCATATGGGGTCGGGATCCATGGTTTAAGAAACACTACATCCATCAAAGAACCATTTTTCCCATTGTAGGATTATGCTCAATTTGGCAGGATAAGTTACTCTTTGTTATAAGCCTTTACTTTTTGCCTTTTGGAATGTTACATTCTAAGATCTCCTCTGGTTTATAGTATAAGTTTCCAAGTCTTAAGTGATTCTAATTGTGGCCCCTTGGTACTAAAACTGCTTATGTCTGGGTGCTAATAATATTTTTTGTTTGTTTCTTTGTTGTGGAAGCTCTGGATTTTTATTATTATTATTAATACTAATTTTGATTATAATAATTATTATTAATTATGACATTCTTGAAACTTTTTCTTTTGATGTTTCTTTATGAAGGTGATCATAATATTTTTGTTCTCTTCACTTTGCCTTATGTTCTTAATAAACCTGGGTATTTTTCATTTGTAATTTTCTGAAGTACAGTGCCCAGGCTCTTTTTTAATCATGGTTTTCAGGGACTCCAGTAATTTTTGAATTATTTCCTATTGACCAGTTTTATGTCAGTATTTTGTTTTGTTTTGTTTATAAGCAGATCACTTACATTTTCTTCTGCATGTTTTTTTATCTTGATTTTGCTCTAAAATTTCTTGCTGACTTGAGGAGTCATTAATTTCTGTTTGATCTCTTGCAAAGGTAGAGTTTACCCGTTTTCCTTCCAAGCTATTTATGTACCTTAATTCTTTCCTCAAGAACTTCTATTTCATTTAAAATATTCTCTTGTTTAATTTCTTCTAGACATTTCTTCTTCATGTAGTCCTTATGGGGAACTCATGTTTTAGTCTGTGTCTGCAATTATTAGAGAGTTTCTCACTTCTGATTTTTGAGACTCTCTAGTTTTGCAATAAATTTTAATACTAGTTAGTATTTTCTTTGATTAACTCATCTCTCCAGCTCAGGTTCCCAAATTGGGGCTTTTTGCTAGGGCCTTCTTGTCAGGCTACTTCCAGATATGATGCCTTTTTATCTACCCTTGTCTCTGGTCAATCTTTGGTTCTTCTGGGAGGTTAGACTTATTTTCTTGCACTAATCCTATCTCTAGGTAGACCCCCTTTCCTGCTACCCATAGGGTTCTAGCTGACCTCTAGCAGTTTAGTTTTCTTTAGGAAGAAATCACTTTTGCTAGTTTCTCATTGGATTTCTTGAACATTATTTGGGATGATGTGAACCTCAGAGTTTTGCTGGAGTGGGTGGGAGATGGGTGGTCTGATACAAGTGAAGGATATTTTTGACAAGAGTTATCCTTCTGTTTACGTATGTGAAATTAAGAATTGAGGATACCCTTCATGTGTACCCATTCTACCTGCCATTAATGAAAAGGTTATATAAAACAGGGTAAGGTTGATTTTTGTTGCAGCATCAGGATAATGGGTTTTTTTTTATTTAAAGCAAACTGAAATTAAAATTGAAATTTAAAGGAAATTGAAACTGAAATTGTGTTTCCATTCAATGATGAATTCTTCTTCTACCTATGATCAATGAATGGCAGATTTTTGGCAGGTGCAAGCTGAGCATACCACATGGGGGGGGGGTGTGTGCACGCGCACGTGCGCACGTGCATGTTTAATTATAATTGATTGTGTGCTTAAGTTAGGAATTAGCATTTGGGAATTTTTTCCCAATAACAAGTCTATGTTATCATAAAAATTTAATTGAGACACTCTCTGTCAGATTCTGTGACTCTTGCCTTGTGAGTCACTATTATGAGTAGATTCAGTTACTCTTTTGTTCATAGGATCATAAGGTTATAGGTGGTTCTCAAAAGCCATTAAAGCCAACAACTTCAATTTACAGGTGAAGTAACTGAAGCCTAGTGACTCAAAACACCTTGTCCAAGTTCAATAGGGGGACCTTAATTCAACAGGTTAAGTTTTAATATACTATAAGAACAAATTTTCCCTAAAATTTTCAAGGAATACTAGGTGGGCAGCTTTGAATCTCAGAATAATTTAGATCCTTCTTTCAATAAGAGGAGAATATACTTCTAAGCATCTGAAATTTCATCAGTGTTAACTTTCCTTCTGTGCCTTGTTTACATGAGTTATTGTGTGGCCAAAAAACTTCATCACTTGGTGGGCCATCATCTGGTTGTAGCTGGTACTAGAGTGACAGACACAGTTCGTCCTTGCATCCATACTCAAAATTGATAATGTATTGGAGAAGAAAGAAAATATCAGTCAAGGAGGTGTGTAGGTGAGAGGGAAGGATGGAGGAGTGTTATGGCCTTTGTTTACAAATCAGTTTCTCAAATATATGCTTCATATGTATTACATGAAACCATACTCATTTGGAAATCACTTATTTATAGAATATCATTTCACTTTCCATTAAAGTTCTCATCCGATTCCTCATTGTGATGTGGAAATGACCTTTGTTCTTGAAGGTAGGACAAAAGATCATAAGCTCTCTTAGAATACATTAAGTTGGTGGGCTTTAAGGATGTCTCCACAATCAAAAGGACCAGCTAAGCAAAAGCCATAGGTACTCATCATCATGTTAGCTATGTATGATAATGAGTTTGGGGTTGGTGTTGTTTTTTGGTGGTATTTTGTTTTTTGAAAGGGGAGTGTTGGTCAAGTTGATTCACAAGTACTCTCTAATAAGCCATAGAGGTGTCTCAGTCTGCATAGGCAAAGGGAGTACCTTCTAAAAGCACATAACCTTTGAAATATTAGAGTAATTATTTCTAATGGAATGGCAGCACTAGATTTTAGCTTTGTACAGTGATTTTGCATATGAACAATAAAATTGGTGAGCAGCATTCAGAACCACCTAATAACATTTCATTCTAATCTAACAACATGTATTTCCCAAGGATCTAAATAAGGCATTATGCTTGAATTAAGCAAGCATTTGTTGGGTGCCTACTATTTATTTGGTGCAGAGCTAGATGTTAGGATTACAAAGATTTTAAAAAAAAAAAAGGAGTTGCTGCCCTTCAGGAAGCTTGCATTCTCCCAGGGGAAAATATGCAAAATAAACATAGAGTAAAAATAAAGTAATTCTGGAAGACAGAGAATATAACTAAGAGGATCAGGAAAGTCTTTCTGTACTTCGCCATGTCCATGTTATATCCCTCCAATAGAATATATGCTCTTTTAAGTCAGATACTGTTTTATTTTTGTCTTTCAATCTTCAGTGCCTAGCACAGACTAGAAGTATAGTAGTTATTTGCTGAATGATTGTTGAATTGGACTGAATAAATGGGTCACAGCATGACCTCTTCCTGGATAACTGAGGGTCATCGTTTGGAATAACTGTTGAATATAGAAATGTAATACAGTGAGGTTCTCTGAGTGTAGCACCCTGGACTTAGTTGTTTGCCCCAAGATTGGGAAGCTCTTCTAATTGCTGCGTTGTTTTTTCTTCTCATCCCTTTTTTGACCATCACTATTATCCGTTGGCATTGAGTCTACTTCTTGTTGCCACTTTGGATGTCCACTGTATGTTGTTCCAGTCATTTCTGGATTTAGAGTAGAGAGTTCTGGGTTTGAATCTTAATTCTACCTGTATGATCTTAAGCAAGCCACTTAAACTCTCTATGCCTCAGTTTTTTTATCTCCATATTGATAATAATAACTTCTATTTAGCTCACAGAGTTGTTATAATTAAATAAATTAATACATTATGAGATTGCAAACCAGTTATGCCTCTGTACTTACATGCTTCAGCACTCTGGTTCTCTTTTATGCTTTAACTGAAGGACCCTTTGCTTATTGAGGTGATTACTCACCTCAAATGGTCCTCAAGACAGATTGCTGTTCCTTGGTTGGCTCTTTTATCCCTAGGGCTAAATGTTAGTATATTTTTCCCCCTTTAACATCATTTTGAAGTGTAAAGCTGCTAATGAGGACAATTTCCTAAGTGAGGCATTAGAAAGGCATGTGAATACCAGACAAGTTGATGATGATTGATTGACATCAGCCATTTGATTAACCTTAGCTATGACACAAGTGGAGTCACTGCTTGTCACTTTCAGCACATTTACCGTTCTCCTGAATATCTGCAGTGACTGGAAACCTGTTGCGGAGTCCTGAGACATATGCATAATTGATTTTATAATTTGTTGCCTCTCTACTTACAGTAAATGGGCCGTGATACACAAAATAAATTTATATCAGAACTTTACACAATGAAAAAGTATTAGGGAGAAAATACATTTCAATTGTGGAGTGATGCTGTGGAATAGCACATTTCTTTTGCTCCTTTGTGGAATCTTTAGTAATTTTTATTCGCATATTTTTATTCTGATTATTATTTTTAAAGCATGATCATTCATTTTAATCCATTATTTGGTATTTGTAATACACAATTGACGTGATAGTCATTGATGGCCTCTTTCCATGAAATGCTCATAATTTCTTTCTTTCTTTCTTTCTTCTTTTTTTTTAGGCAATTGGGGTTAAGTGACTTGCCCAGGGTCACACAGCTAGTTAGTGCCAAGTGTTTGGTCTGAGGTCGGATTTGAACTCAGGTCCTCCTGACTTCAGGGACAGTGCTCTATCCACTGCGCCACCTAGCTGCCCCCCGAAATGCTCATAATGTCAAAGGGAAATGTATTTAGGAAGTAATTTTTCAAGAAAAAAAATGGGAAATAAATCCATTAATAACTACCATTCATATAATGCTTTAAAATTTGTGAAGTGCTTTATAAATTTTATCTCATTTGATCCTCACAACAACTCTGGAAGGTAGGTACTGCTGTTATTATTTCCATTTTACATATGAGGAAACTGAAGCCGACAGAGATTAAGTGCTTTATTTGCCTAGAGTTACATAGCTCATGCCTGAGGCTAGATTCAAACTCAGGTTTCTCTGACTCCAACTACTTCCCTGTTTAAAATTCATTTTAAAAGATATTAATATCAGGAGGAAGGACTTTGGGTGAAGTAAACTCACTTATATTATACCATTATTATTGAGTTTCTAAAGTTTAAACTTCCTGGCCACTTTCTGAAAAGTTACTTTAGACTGAGTTATCATTATTACTACTCATATCTTGGTGATTAATTTTACAAAAAATTCACAAATTCACAAAATTTCACAAAAATTCATTGAATGCTATTACATATATGTAAGGCAAAGAAGGAGAAAAAAGGGAGGAAAAACTAATACATTCTCTTCCTTCAGATATATATTTGATATGATGGATCATTTAGCACTGGGGACAAAATAAAACAAAAATCTTGGAACTTATGTACAAAATATTATGCTAGATACTCTAGGAAAAGTAGAGTTATTCTACATCAATAACTCTGTGCCTGAGAACCTTCTAATAATCATGCAGATAGGTAAATAGGTCAACAAATTGATTGCTTTTGAGACAAGGGCACTTTAAGAGTTCAATTTTGAGCCTTGTTATCTTGGGGAGAAGGCCACAAGACTACTTCTAATTTGCAAGGCAATCAGTGTTAATTGATTTGCCCAGGGTCACACAGCTATTAATTGTCAAGTGTCTGAGATCAAATTTGAACTCAGGTCCTCCTGACTCAAGGGCCCGTGCTCTATCCACTGTGCCACCTAGTTGCCCCCTAATGATTATACTCTTAACTGAATACAAAATGAAGGTTAATATGTTAAAAAAAAAAAACCAAACATTTCTTAAATCTATATTTTAACATACTCTGAATATCACACAGTTCTTTGTAAACTGTGAAGTTCTCTTCAGATAATAAGGTCTTTGCACATTAATCCAACAAATATTTATTAATCCTTCTACCCCCTCAGTGTTTTCAGTCCATTATTACCAGTGTTCTTGTGAAAACATAGAGAAAGAAAATGGAATGCCAAGTTTAGGAAACATCTAGTAGACCAATTTTCCTAAAACAAAGAATCCAATCCAATTAATAAAAATTTGATAAACATTTATTAGGCACCTACTATGTGCCAGGTGAT
This sequence comes from Vombatus ursinus, assembly GCF_900497805.2. Lineage (NCBI taxonomy): Eukaryota > Metazoa > Chordata > Mammalia > Diprotodontia > Vombatidae > Vombatus > Vombatus ursinus. Next base: position 5,380,297 of record NW_020954630.1, read on the forward strand.
GTACCAACCATTAGGGATATGATTAATAAAAAGAAATACAGTGTCTTTCCTTAAGAAGCTTACTATCTAAAAGTGGAAAAAAACATACAAAAGGAGACAAGAAGGAGGAGTGGAGGAAAGGATAGGGGACAGATGGACACCTAGGGGTACCTAGATGGGGGGAGTCATTTTCTTCCATGGAATTCAAACCAAGCAAGGCAGCAGTTGCAAAGTGGAGAGTATACTTAGGGCAGCAGCGTGCAATACCTTGAAACATAGTTTAGAAAAAGATTGTTGAGGAATTTAAATACCAGAATGAGGAGCTTGCATTTTATCATAGGGACAGTAAGGGACAACAGAAGATTTTTGATTAAGGGAATAACACAGTCAGGCCTCTGGCTTAGGAAGATTATTTTGGCAGCTGTGCAGAAGATGAATTAGAAGACGAATAGATTAGAAGGAGGGGAAAAGAAGAGAAGAAGACAGAGTTCTTGGGGACCAAAATAACCCAGTGCAGCAAAGGAGACTGAGAAAGAACAGTCCTACTGGTAAGAGGAAAACCAGGAGAAAATAGTGGGAACAAAAGATTTCCAGGAGATTCAGCAAAGTGTTAGTGATGATTGGGTAAAGGGTCCACAGAGTCACAGTAGAAGATTGTGTATTGTTCAACTAGGAAATCATGGAATCTAGACTGTGAAGGAAAGAAGAAAAATGAGACAAGAGGGCTTATGCCTTTTTTGGGAGCCGTTTTCATGTGGGCTTTTTGCCATCCCTAAAATGTAGATGAGAAAGTTTTTCCTCTTAGAATCCTTAGCTTCATTCTAGCTCAGCATAAGTACTGTTTCTTACACTAAGCGTGTCCTGATCTCATTCTCTCCCCAAGTGTTAGTGTTCTCTTTTGTCATATTATTTTGTATTTATTTATGTGCATATAATATATAACCATATATATTTATGTAAATGTATACATATGTATATAGTGACTTGATAGAATTTAAATTATTTGGCAACAGGAAATATTAGTTTGTTTTCATTGTTGTTTTTGCATCCTCAATGATGTACATAGTAGGTTCATTGAGTCAAGAGGAGTACTGAGACAATTCAGAAAATACACTAGATTGTATAGCTCCTTTAATGGTACGATAAGGAATTTAAAACTTATTCCCTAAGCATTGAAAATTTATTGCTTTTTAAGCTATCGAATGACACGATGAGATATTTGCATTAATGTGAGAGTGATATTGGTAGGATGGACCAAAGGGGAGAAGAGATAGGAAGAAGATGAATTGTATGCAGGAAGGTCAATCTGGAGGCTTTTGCAATGATCCAGATGAGAGGTAATAAGGGGTTTACTGGGGTATAACAGTGTAAAACCTAATGGAATAGTATTATTAAGTAAGAATACAAGAGTTAAATAATAAAACACATGTTACTAAGCTAACCTTATCACAAGTTTAACCCTCCCCCTTCATATATAAAGCAATACTATGATGTATGCTTTGTCTATTTATTCTCTTCTCATCTCTGGCTTAAGGCCAGCTCTAGTTTCGAAACCATGGTCAGGATATGCCAACCCAAAGTGGACTGTGGGAAACACTATATTCAAAGATCTGTAATTTTTCTTGTGTGGTACTCTCTTTGTTGGTATACATTGCCACTGCTCTGTGACTTTGGAAATTCAATTTAATCCAACAAGCATTTAAGTCGTTAAGAATTGAATGGGGCTGAAAAAATTCATCAACCCATAGCCAGACCCATCAGGTTAATATAAATCACTGAAACTCAGTCTCATTTTTGCCATTGAATTAAAATCCAGTGCGCTTCAAACTCTGGCGCAAAGAATGATAAGGTAGTAATGTTTCTTTTATTTGATGTCACGGAGGAATTAAGGTATGGTCTGTAATGAATTTTCCAGATGACAGAACCTTCCTCTTTCTCAATCCCAGAATATATTTTTTTCCATTTTAATCAGTCTGAATTAAAAAAAAAATAAAACACTTTGCCTTCTCGAACAAAGTACACCAAATATCAGTTGATCTCTCTTTGATGGCCTTTGGATGTAATTATAAGCATCATTTATTGCACAGTATTTCAGTATAGCCATGACCTTATGAGTTATTGAAGTGTCTTGTGCTCTTTGTTTTGATTCTAAATGGCTCAGGATGTCTCTGGAGATTTTTTAATTCTTGTGTCTAATTTTCATAGTTTTTTTGTCTCTAATTCTTAGAATTGTAGTTGTTACTTTTTGCTGCTTTGAATGTACCCGCTAGTTTACTGATTCTAGTCTGCTATGAACTGGGTAGACAGATAAACATTTGACTAAATTGTGTTAAAAATAAAAGTGGGTAAATTTCATAGACTTTGTGGGACCGGTCATGGCTTTTCAGACGTATTTTTAGATGTGTTTAGCTAGAAAATTGAGGTTTATTCATGTTTCTAATAAACCTTTGTTAATTGTCTACTGGTTGAAGTTGCTTGATGAATGACCTCCAGACAAGTGGAGTGTTTTACCTCTTCTTTTTAAGTGCTTAGAAGTGAAGCCCTTCTTCGTTTACTGTTTTTAATGTAGGACATAATTTCTTAATGGCTTTATATAAAAAGCATGATTTCTTTATGAATTAATTACGATACCATCATGAAATTCATCCATCCATTCAACAGATAATTCAGTAACTACAGTGTGCAAAGCGAGAAAAAAGGCCACTGTTGTTAATTCACAACTTCACTTGGAAGGGATCCCAAAACTTGACTTCCAGGTGACCCAGCTTCTCAGGGGATTTGTCAAGGTGTGGTAAAGCCTATGTCATAACTGATATGTAGGGTGTGAAGAACATGGGTTATACTTGAGGAGTCCCACTAGCTTGCTTGGTGATCAGGAGACTAATCCATAATCAATAAAGACCCATAGGAAATAGTAACCATCATTGAGGACTCCTACTGACCCACTCACATGCCATTTATCATACACTGTCTGGTGTATGATGTACATCTTAACTTCTCTACGATGTTGTAAACTCTTCAAAAACAAGGACCATAGCTTGTAGTTATTTGTTTCTTTCTCCCCAGTCCCTCATTCCCAGGGTGTTTATCACAGTATTTTGTAGTGTAGTAAATAATAAATAATTCTTTATTTTTATGAATGAATCAATGTTTCAGAGGCAATCAATAGCTCTAAATTTGGTGTTTATTACTATACTGGCTGAGGGCTAGACATTCTACTTATTTCTTATCACTAATCATTGCCATACTTTACATGGGCAAAAATTTTAAAAAGGCAAATATTTAGGTTTACTGTAGAATTTTTAGAGCTATAAATGGTCATCCAGTGTAACCATTTAGTATTACTGATGATGAAGCTGAAGACAAAAGAGATGAGATAATTTAAGCAAAGCTGTGTGGCAGAGCCAGAATGAAAACCCAGGATCATTCTCCCAGGCCCATCCTATTCATCCTGTAACACATTATTTTATTGAAGTAGGCTCCAAAGCTCCAGCTAGTATGGAATCTTCCACAGTATTTCCTTTCTGCAATACATTCTTCCTGTTCAAACTTGTTGCTTTGAAAATCTTATCATAATGCCAATACTGTTTATCTTGTTACTATGGCATATATATCTGCATAAGGGAATTCTCATGGAAACCTGAGAACTTTTAAGTCAATCTTCAGCAATCCTAGTTTTCTAAAGATTTCACTATGTGTATCTATCATGGAATTATGGCCTTGGTCATTACAAGATGAAGTTTTCGTATTCTTCTCACCTGATAATTGTGCAGATCAATAGTGAGGTCACCACCAGTGACACTGTTTAAATCTTCTTGGCTTCATGTCGAACAGTATTTCATTTGTCCACGTACTTTTCTTTTCTACAACTAGTTTTTGCCAGTGACTCTTGGCTTTCAGACACCAGTTCAGTTTTTAGCCCCTTAATATTTACTGAGCACCTGCAGGCAATTTCAACATCAGGCAAAGTGAAGTAGTATGTTGGGAACCTTAGAATTACTTTTTGACTATAGAAAGGTGAGTTACTCTCATCTACAAATTACCAGTGAGTTTCACAAGAAAAAAGCAACTCAAACAAGCAGTATGATAGGCACCATCCGGCTCTTCAGAACACCCACTCATTGCAGCAATGCAGAAGGTGTAAATGAGTGATGTACTTACAAGTTTTGTTTCTTTTTATGGATAGATTTCCTTTGCCCATGCTTTCTTGTGACTTTTTTTCGTTAGCAACAATCAGCCCAGAATTGCTCTTTCTTTTTTTTTTTTTTCCAAAACCCATTGCAAGATTTAGGGGGAAAAAATTCTAAAACAAGTTATCAAGATGGAAATAGAGCAAAGTTGGAATGACTTTCTGAGTATAAAAATAGGTAATATTTCAAAGTTAATTTCATACAAGGAATCATCAGACCAATACATCACTGTGTCAAATTAGCTTAAGGGTCTAAAATTGCCTTAGCTCTGATTTTTGAAACAGCTGTTATAAAAATAGAGTATCCAAAATTTTTATAGGTGACAGACAGTAACATACCATTTTCAGCATTTTTTTTGGAGTGAACACTAGCTAAAATTGTCTCCCTCTATCCCTCACAAAATTCGTGGCCTCATTCCAGGTATATGTCAGAATAAAAGGTAATTTGGAAGATACTCTGCCTCAAGGGTTTCCCACATACAGGCTGGTTGTTATCAGCCTTCACTGTGGTTATTGAGCCTTCTGGCAGCAAATAGAGTTGATCTGCTTTAGAAATAGCCCCAGTGTTTATACAAATGGCTCCAGAATCGGAGTTACACTAAAAATCCCAGGGGAAAGTCCAGGTTATTAGGACATAGAGGAGGTCTTCAGCATTCAAGGGAAATAGATAGAGTTTTGAAGTCCTCAGGTACTTGGAAATTTGCCAGGATTTGTTATAAAGATGGAACACTATTAGTTGGGGGCAAGGCAAAGAGGGGATAGGATACACATCTGAGAGCAACTGTGTTACAATGCCAGACCAAAAAGATGTCTTCTGTCAACTTCTTTTATCATCTGCTACTTTTCCTGTCCCTCCAACCAACTCCTTTTCCTTAGGGCTGGTATTTGGCTAAATGTTCAGTGATCTCAGTCTTTTCCAACAGTTCATGAGCCCATTTGGGTTTTTCTTTGGCAAAGACACTGGAGTGGCTTGTTATTTCCTTTTCAAGGTCATTTTACAGATGAGGAAACTGAAGCAAACAAGATTAAATGACACCCTGGCTCACACAACTAGTCTGAGGCCATATCTGAATTCAGGTCTTCCTGACTCCAGGTCCAGTTCTCTGTCCACTGTGCCAGTTAGTTGCCCCAGACTTAGCTACATACTGAGTTGACTAAAGCAGTTTTCAGTAAGGCACTAATTCCCTGTGGAATCTCTATTAACAATTGGAAATGTATACACCCAAAAGGATCTTCCAGTGGACAAATGCTTAAAATATTTTTTTTCTGTAAAGACCTTTGGCTGTTCCATATGCCTGGAACTCTCTCTTCATCTCTGCCTTCTGACTTCCATAGTTTTCTTCAAGTCTCACCTTCTGCAAGAAGCCTTTCTCAATCCTCCTTAATTTTAGTGCCTTCAGTCTGAGACTAGCACAAATTATCCTGTTTATAACTTCATTGTAATTATTTGCATATTGTTTTTCCATTGTACTATGAACTGCTTGAGAGCAGGAAATATATATATATATGTATATATGTATATATGTATGTATGTATATATGTGCCTTTGTATCTCTACTGCTTAGCACAGTACCTGGCATATATGTGCTGAATTAAAAGCTTGTTGACTGACTGACTGACTGATTTATCACCTTTGCATGTGGCTGCATATCCCCCATGAAACTCAGTAAAAACCCTGAAAAAGGAAGAGGACCGAACAAAATGTGTGTACAAATATATTTATGGCAGCTCTTTCTCTAGTGGCAAAGAATTAGAAACTAAGGGGATGCCCATCATTTGGGGAAATGCTGAACAAGTTGTGGTCATATGATTGTGATGGAATATTATTGTGCTATAAGAAATGATAAGCAGTTTCTTAGAAAAACTTGGAAAACTCATAGTACATACATGTATGTACACAGTAACAGCCAGGGATGTGGGGAAATTAGAACATTGATGTGGAACTATCAACTGATCCAACCATTCTGGAGAACAATTTGAAACTGCACTGAAAAGGCTATAAAACTGTGCATACCCTTTGATCTAGCAGTACCACTACTAGATCTGTATCCCAAAGAGATTTGAAAAGGAGGAAAAGGACCTATATGTAGAAAAATATTTATAAAAGCTCCTTTTATAGCGGCAAAGAATTGGAAATTGAGGGGATATTCATCAATTGGGGAATGGCTTAACAAGTTGTGGTATGATTGTGAAGGAATGCTACTTTGCTCTAATGAGCAGGATGCTCTCAGAAAAATCTGGAAAGATATACATGACATGATACAAAGGGAATTGAGCAGAGCCAGAACATTGTACACAGTAATAGCAATATTGTATGATGATCAGCCATGAATGATTTAGCTATTCTCAGCAACACAATGATCTAAGACAATTCTGAAAGACTCATGATAAAAAACACTATCCATATCCAGAGAAAGAACTGATGGAGTCTGAATGCAGACTGGAGAATATTTTTTTACTTTATTTTTCTTGCTTTTTTTGCCAGTATTTTCTTTCACAACATGACTAATATGGAAATGTGTTTTGGATGACTACACATGTATAACATATATTAGATTGTTTGCTTTTTCCATGAGAGAGGAGGGTAAGGATTGGATGAGAGAATTTGGAACTCAATTTAAAAAAAAATGTTAAAAATTGTTTTTACATATATTTGGAAAAAATTAAATATTTTAAAAAGAAAATCATCTCCAGTTGAACCCAGGCTGAATCTTTTAATAATTTTATTCTAGTATGGATTATGAAACCTGTCATATTGTTACTTTCAGTCCAAAGAATAAAATACTTTTGTCCTCTGAGGGGTGACTTGTTGTTATGGGCATTGTCTGGAATTGAAATGCCACAGGACAGTAGGAAAGAAGTTGGATTGGTTGGAAATGGATTATTTTTATTAAAAAAAAGAATATTTCCATTCTCTTCCTTCCTCACCCCTCCTCTGTGGGCAGGCCATCTGCTTGACACTCTTTGTCCTTAGGGCAAGAAAATGAGAAATTGCCAGCCATCCCCATTGTGACTGGCAAGGTCATGCCCTTTACTGTCATTGTGGGTTCTGTTTTTCTATTACCACTCCTGTAAGCATTGTACCACTCAAAGCTTCCTATATCCTGAAGTTTAATTTTAGTATTGAATCTTGAGAAGGTTTGAAAAATCCTGAAAGGAACATTGAGCATAATCTTCGTATCCCAATTGTGTTAGAGATTTAATCTTCTGTTCTCTTAATTGCCTGACACTGTCTAAGTAATATCAAAGCAGCCACCCAATGAAATTCCAAAATCATTTGATTGTTTGGATTATCTTAATGGGTTATTTTGACACCTCAAAGATTTACCTTCAATCCCTAAGAATCCTTCTTTGAAAAAAAAAATCCAAATCACCTTCCAAAAGAAAACCAGTTAATACAACTCCCTTTAATTTTATTTATTTTGTTTGGACCTGTGATTTCAATGGTATAGGGTTCCCAGTCCTCTCTATCAGTGCAAATATGCAGCCATACTGCAATTTATAATCTTAAAGTTACCTGAGGGCAGTGAGAGGAGCCATTATGTGTCAGAAATATGAGGTAAATCCATGTGGCCCAGAGTTCATGATCAGCCTTCTACCCAGTTTACCCTGATCTCTCACTGTATTGTTAAAGAATGAGTAACTAAGTCCAAATACCAACTTTTTCACTGTGTACCCCAAACACATTGTTCAAGCTGCTTGTTAAATTACATCCTCTTGGTTCAGTGCTTACTATCTGCCATAACAGAGATCTAGGAAGAATGAATCATCACGGATGGAGTTCTCCATCAGGCTTTCAGTTCTGTCATCTTCTGGACCCATAATTTGACACCAAGTAATGTATGTTAATCCTTTTGAGATCCCGTAAAACTACACAAGGATAAAAGCTTCTTTTCTTTCTCCACTCTTCTTACTTCTTTTCTTTGCTTCTTTCCCCCTCTTTCTTCCCTCCCTTCTATTTCCTTCTTTACTTCCTTTCTTCCCTTAGGGTTCATTTACTTTTTTTGCTTCCTTCTCCATCTCATTTTTCCTTTTGCCTTCTCTTCTTCCCCAGCCCATATATTTAATCAGTTGTCAAATCTTGTTGTATTCTGTCTGCAGGACATCCTTCCGATTAGTACCCTCCTCCCCACCCAGATGGCCATTGTCTTCCTTCATGTCCTCATCCCTCCTTTCCTTCACTATTGTTGTACATTTCTAATTGGCCTCCCTGCCTCAAGCCTATTACTCTCTTCAATCCATCCCTCACACAGCTGCCAAACTGATTTTCTTAAAGTCCAACTCTAACCATTCCAATCCCCTACTCAATAAATGCAAACTCCAATATTTCTCATTTAAAATACTTTATAATCTGGCCCCAACCTAACTTTTGCACTTAATTACATACTGTACCCCCTTCACGCTTTCTAAAATCCAATCAATATGGCTTACTCAATCCTCTCTATCTTCCAGCTCTGTACCCTGGATATTTCCCACACAGGGAATGTACTACCCTCTTCATTTTTATTTCTCAGAATTAATAGTTTTCAAGACTGTCTCAGCTAAACTGCCCCCTTCCACTTTAAACCTTTCCTAATTCCCTCATTTTATTGGTACTTTTCTCAGCCAAAATCCCTTTGTACTTACTTTGCAGCTATTTTATATCATTCTACATGTGTACATGTTCTTTCCCCCAATGGAATATAAGCTCCTTGAGGGCAGATATTCTTTCATTTTTATCTTTGTATTCCAAGCATCTACTGTCTGGCACATGGTAGGGTCTTCATAACTGCTTATTGATTGATTTTTTTTCTTCCCTTTCTTTGCTTCTCTCATTCCTCTATATTGACCTTTCTAACTAAAATGAAACATCAGAAATTTTGCTCTGGACACAGTTAGATTTTCATCTCCATCCACATTTCCCCCATCTAAATCAGGATTCACAATCTCGCTAGGTTCTGTGAAGCACTAGATTTGACAAATAGTACTAAGGAAAATCCAGTGAGAGGCATGAAGTTAGGGCAAGATACGAAGCATTAAACATTTAACTCTGAGAGGATAGGATGTGCATGCATTATTTCCAATCAGCTTCTGTTATAAGTGCCTGAATTATATGTCATAACTGTGGAAAATAAAAATACATAATGGAGTCATTCTAGAAATCAGTTCATAGAGCAGTGTGGCATCTTTGAGTGATTTTAATCTTTGCTTTCTTGCAGCTTACATGTACAAGTGGCATATGATGTGGAACACTGTGTCACAAATCACCAAGTTAATAATCTTCCAGGGAAGCTGTATTTTGTAGTTAAAACATCAAGATAAAAATAAGGTTGGGCCACAACGGCTTCCCTGAGGATAGAGACATGGCCAAATAAAAATGTCCATTTTCATCACTTTTTTTTTTACAGTTCCCATTGCTATTTTCTTTAGCTGCTCAATGGTGAGGATAATTATTTACTACCTACTAACTAACTAATAATAATATTCAATAACTAGCTAATAATAGCATTAAAGCTAGACTTTACCTGAGAAAAGAGTGAACAGGATTTATGTTGGGGCAGTGGAGTAAATTCTACATCTGGATTGAAGGTGGGAAGGGAGGGCAGAAACCTGCTGGAACTATGGACAAAGAGGCTAGGCAAAAACTGAGTGTTGATAAAGAGGCCCAAAAATGTTTATCATAAAGCATCCAGTCCAACAGTCACTTTATTCAGTAAGCCTTTATTAAGCACTTACTGTGTACCAGGCCTTCTACTAAGCCTGGGAATAAAAGAATGAAAAAAAAAATTAAAAACACAAAAACAGTCAGTGCTGTCAAAGAGTTTACATTTGAATGAGAGGAATAACATGTAAGTAAATACATATGTAGAAGAAACACATGGAATAGAAGACAGGTAGTTTTAGAGGCTGCCAGGAGTGGGTTGGGGAGGGGAGAATGCCTTCCTGCAGTAGATGGCATTTGAGCTGAGTGCTGAAGAATGCCAGGAATGCTAACAGGAAGTGGTGAGGAGGGAGAAAAAAGCCTGGGCTCCGCTAGTACAAGATTCTGTGTCTGTTATGTGTAGCACTGAGCTGGTTAGAACTTCCTACAGTGAATTATTGAATTATAAGAGCCTCAGGAACCTGTCCTTGGACTTCCTTTGCCTGTGGGAGCCTCCATATACAAGCTGGCACAGGATTAAATCTCATTTTCACTAACCTAGGTGAATGGATTGAAAAAGGAATTGCTTTGGAGTTGGCTCATGAATATTGCTTGGCTTCCCAGGGTGGGATTTATAGGTTTCTCTGGTCCTTCCCTGGATATCATATCAGACTCACTTAGGTTTTCAGTAGCTTCAATCCCTGCTGGTTGAGTTAATCTTTGAGTTTGCCACTTCAAACATCTAATTTGTGTTCCTACAACTCACAGACTTACCTGTGCTCTGGAGAATAAAATTGTCCAAATGAAAATAGGATGCAATAACGTCTCTCTATATGCATGTAAAATTACTCTTGTATTTAAACATGAGAGCACCGTATAAAAAGCAAAGCTGATGTATCTACTCTTAAGCAATAAGAATATGGTTGACACAGATGAGCCAGAATCATTTTATCATAAGGAAGATGTGTTTACTGAAAACAGTTTGTTTTCTTCTTCATTTGTTGATTGATTCATTCTTTTATTCATTCAACAAATATTACTTCAGTGCCAGCTACGGACAAGGCACTATTAAAATACAAAGATATACATAGGTCCTTCCCCCAGGAGCTTATAATATAGTGGGGATTGAGAGACAAGGCAGACACAAATAAAAAAGGCAAGGCGATATATGTCAAATATGACATATGTAGTACAAGTGGTAGGAACCATAGGAGTTGACAGTAGAGAGAGAGAAGGGAGGAGGGGGAGTGATGGATGGAAGGAAGGAGAGAAGGAATAAAGGAAGGAAAGAGGGAGGGATGGGGGAAGAGAGAGGGAAGAAGGGAAGGAGGTGAAGGACTGATTCTTGGGTGGGATTATTAGAGGTATGGAGGTTTATCAGAGGTACCTCCTTCAAGGAGGTAGACCTGTTTTATTTCTTATTTTATTTCTTAATTTATTTTTTATTAATTTATTTTGATTAGGACAGCTAGGTGGCACAGTGGATAGAGCACCAGCCCTGAAGTCAGGAGGACCTGAGTTCAAATCCGGCCTCAGACCAAACACTTGACACTTACTAGCTGTGTGACCCTGGGCAAGTCACTTAATCCCAACTGCCTAAAAAATTATTTTGATTTATCAACAATCACTTAAATAAGCTTTTGAGTTTTAAATTTTTCTCCCCCTCCTTCCGCACCTCCCTCCCCAAGGCGGTGTGCAATCTGATATGGGCTATACATATACATTCCTCTCAAACATATTTTCACATTAGTCATGTTGGAAGGAAGAATTAGAACCAGTAGAAGGAACCACAAAAAAGAGTAAACAAAACAAAACAGAAGAAAAAAAGACCAAATAGTATGCTTCGATCTGCATTCAAATGCCATAGTTCTTTCTTTGTATGTGGATAGCATTTTCCATCATGAGACCTTTGGAGATGTCTTAGATTCTTGCATTGCTGAGAAGGGCTAAGTCTATCAAAGTTAGTCATCACACAATGAGGCTGTTACTGTGTATGGTAAACCTGTTTTAAGTGAAATTTTAAAAATGGGGAAGATGTTTCAATCTAGATATGGGCAATAGAATAAGGGTGATCCAAGTAGGCAGTACAGCATTTGTAAAAGTGCCTGGTCATGCTACGAAGGGAGTAAGAGTAAAAGGTACACAAGAAGAATCCTGGGGAGATGCTCTAACCCCTCTATCTACAAAATAAAGTACACAATGATAAATTGGAACCAGATTACTGAGAGAGCCTTTAATGTCAGTGTAAGGAATTTGCCCTTTATTTTGTAGGTAGGAGAGTTAGAACATGACTATAGCAGAGCTTCAGGAAGAGAAAGTGATTTTCGGGTGTAGTATCAGTTATATAGAGAAGAGAGACTGAAGTCTGGAAGACTCGCTAAGAAGCTGGGACAATAATCAGCACATAAGGCAGAGTTAGGGTGAGAAATCTATCTCACTCACTGAATACTGGCCCACCTGTGCTTTTTTCTTCCTTTGAACTCTGCTCAATTTTTCCTTGACAGCTTGAATGTAAATTTTACTTGTTTAACCATTTCTGCATCCATGTGATGCCCTTCCTATATTATTTAGTTAGCCTATTTGGGGGGATGCTGGCCTTTCTCATAAGTATAATGTCTCTGTAGCGTAACTAGGTACCCATATTCTCCTCTTGGTTAATGACTGGAATTTCCTAAATGGGCACAGAGCCTTTTATTCTCTTGTGGCAGGAGGTGGGGGGAACATGATATTGGTCTAGGAAAGGAAATACAGTGATTTGATGTTTTTCTAGAATTCTCAAACATACCCCAGAGTGATAGGGTAGAAACATGGGAGAATCTTATAAGACATGGCTGTATCTGAAATATAATATCATATTCATGATATGATATCTGATTATGATATGATATGTGATTATGATATTTATGATATCTGAACTATGATATCATAAACTACTTTCTGGTGAATCAGCCCCCACTCCAAGGAGGATGCTGATCACAGTCACAATACACAGAATGATACCTTTTCCGTGGTGCAACACACACACACACACACACACACACACACACACACACACACAAATGCCCTCATAGGGAAAACTCATCATGATACCCTGACAGTGCTGCTACACTCTATCCTGAAGGTCAAAGACTTGAGTTCATTTCTCTTTCCATCAGTAAGTCACTTTCGGCAACAGGCAATAGGGCTACAGCCATCTTACATCTGTTGTCATTAGTAATGCTCCTTTCTTTGCCTCAAATCTCCCAGCTAAATAGGACTCCTGAAGACTGCCATTACAGCCTACTTCCTGCTTGTACATTTCACCTGTTCCTCTCAGGTCTGCCAGGTCCCCTCGGTTACCATGCTCTCTTATGCACGCATGCCAAGGTGAAAGGTTTGAGTGACAGAGATCAGATCCTTTCTTGAGAGGATGCGATTGGGACTGACCGAGAGGATGGGGGAAGAGAGTTCAGTGACCCTGAATGCCTGAAGAGGAACACACCTAGAAACTGCTTTGGTGTAGGTGGCCCTGAATGCTGCTTACACTTTTACTCCCAAATTTTGCCTCTGGCTTTTGAATTACAGGAGCTATTGACTTCACAAGATTGGTTGTTTCTTTTCGCTCATCAGTATCCTTTGTTGTTTGCAGGAGCTGGTGGGAAGTAATCCTCCACAAAGGAATTGGAAAGGAATTGCGATTGCTTTGCTCGTCATCCTGGTGATCTGCTCCTTGATTGTCACCTCGGTTATTCTTCTCACCCCAGGTATTTATAGCATTTTATTCTTGGGAAGGCCAGCCCACATTAACCCCCAAATGCAACCAGATCTGAAGGTTCTTTCTGAAGAACTGCCTGTTGTAGAATTGATTCTCCCTAGGTGATCCCTCTGATAGCATCTACTGGAAAAGTTGTTTTACATAAGTTTTCAGTGGAAAAAAGGTTGGTCTTCCTTTATCTGAATTTTAAGTATGTTTCTTTAATTACTGGTTAGGTGGCAAATGCCTGGAGTGCAGAGACTGTATCTAATTTTATCAGGTAGGTCCTGTGTGATCTCCCTTTTATGTTGACAGAATTAATGATACTGGCACAATACTAATAGCAACCGTATAATATGCAAAGCTCTCTTAATAAATTGACTGAAAATTGAGTAACAGTCAATATATATGTATATATACATATACACAGATATATATACACATGCATGTGTGCACATATGTACATACACACACACATATAATACATGTGTGTATATGTGTACACACATATGTATACATCCCCATATCCATATACATGTGTATATAAATGTGTATGTATGTATCCTTAAGGTTTTCAGCATCATTTATATCCCTACCATTTTGGTGCTTGCCAACAATTCTGTGAAATAGGTACACTTTTGGTGCTTCCTGACAACTCTGTAAAACGGGTACATTTTGTAGATGAGGGAACTGAGTCTCAGAGAGGGGAAACAACTTACCCACGGTCCACACAGCTAGGAAAAAATCAGAAGTGGGATAAGAATCCAGGTCTTCCTAACCCCTCATTCCAGCATTCTACTACATGATGCTATCTCTTTACATACATACATACACACACACACATATGTGTGTGTATGTATGTGTGTGTATATGTGTGTGTGTCTATATATACACACACACACACACACACACATATATATACACACATATAACATGATTATAGCTATACTTTGGAAAAAATCACAGCACTCATTATAGAGCCTTGCACATATACGTGTGTGTGTGTGTGTATATATATATATAGAGAGAGAGAGAGAGCAAGGCTCTATAATGAATGCTGTGATTTTTTCCAAAGTATAGCTATAATCATGTTATCTGCTGTGTTCAATGAGCTCCAGTGGTCCCCTTTCATCTTTAGGATCAAATATAAACTTCCCTTTTGGGTATTTAAAGCTCTTTATAACTGGGCCTCTTCCTGCGTTTGCAGTCTCCTTACGTTTTACACACTCTGCAGTCTATTGCCCTTATTTAAACGTCTCTGTCTCTCTCTTCCATTTCCACGCCTTTGCAGTGGCTGTTCCTCGTGCCTGGAACGCATTGCCCCTTCACCTCCACCTCATGCTTTTTCTGGCTTCCTTCGAGACTCAGCTCAGATGCTACCTTCTGAAGGAGGCCTTTGCTGGTCCTTCTAATTCCCAGTGCCTCCTCTCCAAATTTCCCTTTCATTCACACTGCATATATCATACCTGTGCCAAAGTATTTACATGTGGTGTCTCCCAGTAGAATGTTAGATTACTGAGGTCAGAAATTACTTTTGCCTTTCTTTGTATGTTCTAGGCTTAACATAGTGCCTGGCACATTTTTGTTATTTGGTTGTTTTTTCAGTCATGTCCCACTCTTTGTGACCCCATTTGGGGTTTTCTTGGCAAAGATACTGGAGTGGTTTGCCACTTCCTTCTCCAACTCATTTTACAGATGAGGAAACTCAGGCAAACAGGGTTAAGTGACTTGTACAGTGTTACACAGGTAGTAAATGTCTGAGGCTAGACTCGAACTCAGTAAGATGAATCTTCCTGACTTCAGGCCCAGTGCTCTATCCACTGCCCCACCTAGCTATCTCTGGCACATAGTAAGTGCTTAATGAAGGCTTGTTAACTGAATGGTAATGAATATGGGGATGTTTGCAATCTGACCCCTGCCCTCCTGAAGCTTAATCTGATTAAGGCGATGAGACGTATTGCCAGATAACTATAACATTTGGCAGTTTAGAATAAGTACTACATGTGTGCTATACATGGTAAGTGCAGAGGCTTTCTGGCTAGAATGAATCAGGGCAAGCTTTCTGGGGAAAATGGTGTTTGTGTGGGAACCTAAAGGATGAGTAGAAATTTAGTAGACAGAGAGAGATATGGAGGGAAGGGAGGGAATGGAATTCTTGGGGAAAATGGTATTTGAGCTGGGCCTTGAAGGATAAGTAAGAATTTAGTAGACAGAAAGAGGTAGGGGAGGAATGAGAGGAGCAGGAATTAATGATTTCAGTGGTGATGGCAGGAGTTCACATTTTTACAGTGCTTCACTGATTTACAAAGGTCTTTCCTCATAAGAAATCTGTGAGGTAGCTTGTGTGAGTATTTTTATATCCATTTTACACACAAACTGCAGAGAATTTAGGTGATTTGTTCAAGGTCACACAGTTATTAAATATTGGAGTTGAAATTCATCCCCAATCCTCACACCAGGGTGTCTAATTCCAAACCCAACATTACTTCTACTATGACTATGTTCTGCTACCACTCCAAGCAAACCAATTAATGTCTCAGAAAAACAGTATGGCAATAAAACCTGTGTTAATTTTTTAATCCACTTTCATCAAATTTATTATCTTCTTATTTGTGCATTGTTGTTCTATACTGGCAAATAGAAAGGGTACATAGTTAGGAAGTAGACTCAGGACCAGAAATATCTGGGTTCAAGTCTCACCTTTGATTCATAGTGACTTGTATGACCTTGGTCAAGTCACTTAGTCACTCAATGTTCTAGGCCAATGGTGTCAAACTCAAATAGAAATGAGGACCACTAGTCTGTAAGCAGGGATCCTGTGAAATACATGTTCACTTAGTTTTGTAATATAATGTTATCTATGTTTTGTTATAATTTTTAATTTATTTTGTCAAATATTCCTCAATTATATTTTAATCTGGTTCAGGCTGCACTCAGATGGTGCAGGCAGTATCCAGGGCCAGCTTGGTGTTGCAGTAATTAGAGCAGCAGGCCTAGAATCAGTAATACATGAATTCAAAACCAGTCTGAGACATTTGCCCTGGGCAAGTCACTTAACCTATCTTTGCCTCAGTTTCCTCACCTGTAAAATGGGGATAATAATAGCACCTATCTCCTAGGGCTGTTGTGAGGTTTAAATGAGAGAATATTTGTAAAGTACTTTGCAAACTGTGTTATAAAAATTTATATATATATATATATATATGTGTGTGTGTGTGTGTGTGCATTATATAAATACTAGAGATGATGATGATAAAGACAATGATAATACAGAGGCATAAATGCTTTTGCTTCTTGCCCTCAGAGAGCTTACATTCTTTCTTTGCTTATACACATGACATATAAGCTTCTTGAGGAAAAGGTGTAAATTTATTTTAACTTTGAGTATAAATTGGTTCTAACTTTACCACTTAACTTTAAGCAATTCACATAACCCTCTGAGCTTTATGTACAGGTGTCAAATACTAATGGTCAAAAGACAGAAATGAGATAATAATTAGAAAATGCTTAGCACATCAGAAGAACTATTTAAATGTTAGCTATTATTATTGTTATTCTTTTATGTGGCTAGCATGCTGTATGTTTGACACCTCTTTTGTAATACTCTCTAAGACTAAGTTGCAGAGAAGGTGCCAACTTGAATTGGTAGATAGAATTTCCTTTTCCAGGAGTTCCCTATACCAGTGAAATCCAAACTCCAGTCTGAATGGTCATTTATCCCAGCAGCTACCCTCCCTCCATACTGCAGCAGATCAGTAATCTTAATTATCTGAGGATTCTCTCCAACAACAGGATTGTACCTCAGTGGTGCCTGCCCATCTTGTGTGACTCTTGTCTATGCATTCCCATCAGTTCTCTATAGTGTTTCTCTTTTCTTCTTCCCAATATGCTGGGGGCTTTCCTCCAGAAGCATTAGTGTTGGGTGGATAGCAGTGGGATAGACAAGCAGTCTATTAGTAATCACTCTGTCACTTGCCCATCTTTGTTTTTCTGCTCATACACTTCTGTGTTGACATCCTTTATAAAAGCATCAACCTTAAAATATCTAAATCCATGCCAAAAAATGGAAAAAGGTGACATAAATAGTGATGAAAAATGAATTATAGAATTCTCAAGTCTTTTGTGATGAGCAAAATAGTCTGCATTAGAAAGAGTCTTCTGAACTTTGAAGATACAGTTAATTTGGTCTTTTGGAATGCACTCATTATGCTATGTAGAAATTAATGAACTGAGGGGAAGTTCATAGAATTATTGGATGCTGGGGAACTGAAAGGGACCTTAGAAGACACTTAGTCTAACCTTTACATTTTACAGGTGAGGAAACAGAGTCTTTAGAGAGGTTAAAGGCTTTAATAAAAACCCAAAAAGCTAATTCATATTAGAGCTAAAAATAGAACTAAGGACTTTTGATTCCCGATCTTTCTTATTTCCTTATTTGTAGCTTTTCCATTGAGCCATGCTGCCTGGGAAAGGACATTCTTATTTTCTAGAGAGTTTTAAAATTGGGAAAGAGCAGCCTAGGATGGTTGAAATATATACTTCTCAGACTAAATCAACATGGAACCTATGCTCAAGAGGGAAAAAGATTCATTTGAACAAAGGTTTCTAAAAGATGATTTTCATCGTATTTCATCCTATTTATTTTTACTTTGGCCTTTCTGGGTACCTAGAATATAACCAACCTTGTTCACATGCAAGAAGATCTTTATTCAATATTTGGTCTTTCCCTTGTTATCCTTGAGTTTACCTATCTTTCATAGACTAGTGAGATCCCATCTTATGTGCATTTATTTTTCCATGGATATAGGAGCTTTGGTCTCACTCAGAATCACAAGAGGCCTTACAACTGCCAGTTTAGAGTAGAGCAGAACAGTTGCCAGGAGCATCTTGTAGACACAAATATCCAATAACAATAAGGTTGTGCAGCTGAGGTCATTTAAGGACCTAGCCCTGGGAAAATTTCTCATTTCTTTGCCAAGCAAAGCACAGGACTGTGTCAAAGAGAATTTCATCCTCTTCCTTACACTTCTTGAGGACCCAAGTCAGTTCCCACACAAGTGCAACATGTAATACTGCAGCTTGTAAGTGCTTCTAATTCAATTGCTGCACAGACTAGGTTCCAGACTTATCCCTTCCACTTTTCATAGAGACCATTAAACCAGTTCACATGGTTAACACTGATAACCTATTTGGCAAGGGTAGCAGCAGCAAGCTGCAGGCATCCACAGGTGGTGTAATTCCTGTGTTCCAATGGGTTCCAGAAAAGATTTAGAGAAGTGGAATATTCTTTTTTCCCCTGTCCTAAATAAACTCGTGGGAGTTCAAAAGAGGCAGCAGGAGAAGTGGCAATAGCAGCAGCAGTAGCTGGCATTTAGATGGCTTTTTGTGGTTTATAAAACATTTTACATATGTTATCTCATTTAATCCTCAACAATATGAAAATATAGGGGAAATGAAGAAAGTGAAGTGGATAAAGAAAGCACATTCTCCATATTATCACATGCAGGTGAATGGGCAACATGGGGGAAGCAGCATGGTACCCCAGAAAAAGAGTGCTGGATTTAGAGTCAAAGGACCTGAGTTTAAATCCCAACTCTGCTACTAATTATTATACTCTGATCTTATGAAAATTGCTTCAGCTTCCTTGTCTGCAAAATGAGAGGTTTAGATTACACTTACCTCTAAGGTCCCTTTCTGTTATAAATCTGTCCTAAATCTCTGTTCAAAGACATCATTGAGTTAGACCTTTGTACATATATCTTGGAAAAGCACTGTAGCTGTATAGTAAGCCAAGTGGATGACAGAAAGGCAGGAGGAAATCAGGCTTAATCACATTTGGTAAATTGTGCAGTGTTTTCAATGATCCAAAGGTTATCTATGCTACAGAAAGCTATCTTTTTTCATATCAGTATTCCTCCAGTGATGCTATATGCCTGCAAGTCATGGAACAACATGATATCACAAGAATCCAATTCACAGGGAACCCAAAGGACAAGAGAAAGGCACATGTTAGGTATCATACACTATAAAATGTTACTAACAATAATTTCTTCTAAACAAAAAGCATCAAAAATATTCTCAAGTCAACAATGACTGGAAAACTCAATTTATTAGTCATCTGGCAAAAGTGAAGGATAATTGAAAAATCTGAGTGTTGTGCTGTCATTTTCAAAATATTTTTTAAAAATCTAAAGAGGAACTCACAACACATTGCATAAATCCTTTAAGCAAAATTATGGAAGGATAGAGACAAGGATCGCACAGGAAGGCATAGTTTGAACAGTAGAGGCATTGTCAACACTGATGAAATTATTGCTACACTAAAGTATTAAAATAAAAGTAGGAAGCAGGAATAAAAAGTGGGTATTTTTTCAGCTCTTAACACTTTCCTTGGCTTTATTTATAATGCTTTTCCACTGCTCTTGTCTTCTGAGGCTCTGTGGCCTGCTGGATCAAGGGCCTTTATCCACACTTGTTGACTTAGGCATATCATGACCAAGTCCTAGGTATCCCCTACCTTCTTCACTCTCAAGAATGCAGCAGCAGTTTGTGGTTTGACTTTGATAGCTTGATTAGAGGTGGAATGTCAGTTCATCCTCTAGCAGCCCAACTAACATATTTATAAGGGAAAGCTAAAACTTTGCAGAATCTCAGAATTATAATTTCTTAAGAGTTGGAAGGAACTCCAAAAGTCATCCAATCCAACTTTCTTCTGAACATAACTTTCTTCTGCAATGTCCCCAACAGATCATTAGTGGGCCTTTGTTTGAAGAATTCCAGCAATGGGTATTTGCTACTTCTGGAAACAGTTCATTCCATTTAAATCTTCTAAAAATCAGCCTCACTCTAACATCCCCCCATAAGTTCTCTGGAGATAAGCAACTCTAATCCCTTTTCAATATGAGTGATCATAATCATGTCTTTCCTCAGTCTTCTCTCAGCTAACCATCCCTAGCACCTTCAACTGATCCTCCTACTGGATGATCTTAAGGCTACTTGTTAATAATATCTAATTGCTAGCATTTATTTTGTACTTCAAGGTTTGCAAAACACTTTATGTCATTCCATTTGATTCTCAAAACAACCCTCACTTCTTTGAAGTAGGTTCTACTATTATTCTCACTTTACAATGGAAACTGAGGCTGAGAGAGTTTAAGTGACTTGCCCAGGGTCACAATACTAGTAATTATCTGAAGTAGAATTTGAACTCAGGTCTTTCTGACTCCAAGTTCAGCCTTCTGTCCTCTGTATCACCAACTGTCTCTTTCCTCTGGTCTTAATTGTATCAGAATTAGGTTCTAGACAACATCTCATCTTTCTTGAACCAGCTTCCTTTATGGATTTGTACTCAGACAATAAGGTGAGGTTCTACTCATCTTTTCTCTGAACTCTTTTGTTTTTTGGGTATTTCGCATTTTCCTCTCCAAGATGTACCAGCAATCTTTGCTTTGAAGTTTGTATCTTGACATTTCCAGCCCAAAATGCTAGGTCAGGGGTGGGAAACCTGTGACCTCCAGGCCACATGTGGCCTTCTAGGTCCTCAAGTGCAGCCCTTTGACTGAATCCAAACTTCACAGAACCACGGAACAAATACCTTGAGGTCAAAGCTTCTCCACCCCATCTAGCTGTTCCACTCAGCCTTCCATCTTGAATGGCTAGGGGACTTTTATTTGTATGTTTAAAGTCCTCTGAGAGCCTAAATTGGATCATTAATATCTGTTGACTAGTGTAATCCCACGATTAAAAACTTGTTGGTAAGGATAAAGATAAAAGACTTTTCTCTTGTACATACCCCTAGGAGGAGCATAACTGGATCTGGGAGCAAAACTTTTGCATTTGATTTCACAGCAAAGCAAGCAAGGCATCTGTTACAGCAGGAAGGCATCACATATGGAAAAATAGCCATTAAAATTGCTCCAACCTTCTCTTTTAACCTGGTACTACATTTTTCACATAAAAGCAAGGAGATGTGAGATATTATTGCTTGTGTCCAACATCAGCCCCAGTGATACTAGTTGTATGGAATATTATGGTGCTGGAGTAGATATGTTGGACCTCATCCCACAATAGCAATATAGCTGTAAGGAGTCAGGGTTCCTTGCCTTCTTTCTCCTTTTCTTCATGAGTGTGTATCCCTATTTTATGTAGTGTGTGTTTCATGGCAAAGTCTTATATTCTCGACTGGGTTTTTGGTTGTTCAAGGTCCATAATCCAGAGAACTTCAAAGGAATGTGGTAGAGGTGAATTTGTGTCAAAATGCAATGACAGTTGTGTCTTTGGTCCCACCTTCTCAGCCCTTTCCTCCTCCTATGGATGTGCCATTGTTCTAGGTAAGGGATGATCTTTATAGGCCAAGATCATGGCACTTATTCCGGAAAGTTCTTTCTGCAGGAAATTTCTCCATGCTTTAGTTACTGTCTCCTTAAAGCCTTTGGGGAAATGGGGTGATAAGTGAGGAAACCCAGGAGTAGAAATGAAAA
Organism: Vombatus ursinus; assembly: GCF_900497805.2. Lineage (NCBI taxonomy): Eukaryota > Metazoa > Chordata > Mammalia > Diprotodontia > Vombatidae > Vombatus > Vombatus ursinus. The sequence goes on from NW_020954630.1 coordinate 5,402,298, forward strand.
ATTCTAATTCTGAGATTCTCCTACTTAAAAGTCTTTCTCCTTCTGTTTCATACCATAGTAATCCCCCTCCAATGTAACATCAGTTATCATCAGAAACATCAGAATGATTTCAAAGTGTCTAAAAGGTAGTAGATTCTTCTCCAACTTTTAAAAATGAGAAAAAGAAGAAAAAAAAAGAGCCCTGACCATAGAAAGCTACTATGGTGACAGGGAATATCAAAACACAAACTCAGAAGAGGAGAACAATTTCAAAATGCCTAAATGTGAAGCCTCAAAGAGGAATATGAATTGGTCTCAAGCCCAAAAAGTCCTCTTAAAAGAACCTAAAAAGAATTTTTTTAAATCAAGTAAGAGAGGTAGAAAAAAATTGGGCAAAGAAATGACAGTTATGCAAGAGAATTATGTAAAAAGAGCCAAAGCTTGGAAAAGGAGCACAAAAAATGACTGAAGAAAATAAATTTTTAAAAAATAGAATTGGCCAAATGGAAAAAAAAATCCACTGAAGAAAACAACTTCTTTAGAAGTAGAATTGACCAAATGGAAAAGGAAGTACAAAAGCTAACTAAAGAAAATAATTTCTTAAAAATTAGAATCAGGGGGGTAGTTAGGTGGCTCAGTGGATAGAGCACCAGCCCTGGAGTCAGGAGGACCTGAGTTTAAATCCACTATCAGACACATAACACTCACTAGCTGTGTTACTCTGGGCAAGTTACTTAACCCTGATTGCCTCACCAAAAAAAAAAAAAAATTAGAATCAGGCAAGTGGAAGCTAATGACTCTATGACACATCAAGAATCAGTCAAACAATCAAAAGAATATAAAAGTAGAAGAAAATGTAAAATACCTCATTGGACAACCAACTGACCTGGAAAATAGATCCTGGAGAGATAATTTAAGAATTATTGGACTAACCTGAAGGCCATGATAAAAAAGATTCTGGATAGCACAGAATTTATCAAGTAAAACTGCCCTGATATCCTAGAACCAGAGGATAAAATGGTCATTGAAAGAATCCACTGAACACCTCCTGAAAGAAATCTTGAAATGAAAACTTCAAGGAATATTGTAGCCAAATTCCAGAACAATCAGGTCAAGGAAAAATTACAGCAAGCAGCCAGAAAGAAACAATTCAAGTATCAAGGAGCCACAGCCAGGATTACACAGGATTTAGCAGTTTCTATATTTAAGGATCACAATGCTTAGAATATGATATTCTGGAAGGCAAAAGAACTTGGAAAACAACCAAGAATCAACTACTAAGTAAGATTGTGCATAATCTTACAGGATAAAAGATGGATATTCAATGAAATAGGAGAATTTCAAACTTTCCTTATGAAAAGACCAGAGCTGAATAGAAAATTTGATCTTCAAATATAAGACTCAAGAGAAGCAAAAAAAAGGTTAAATATGAAAGAAAAAAAACTATGGCATTCAATAAGGTTAACTGTTTACATCCCTACATGGAAAGATGATACTTGTAACTCCTAAGAACTGTATCTCTATTAGGGCAGTGAAAAGGAGTATACTTTGCCAGAGGGGGTGGTTATAAATTGACTTTGATGTGATGATAAAAAAAAACCTTAAAATGAAAAAATGTTGTATTGGGAGAAGAGGAAAGAGGGGCAAAATGGGATAAATTATATCACATGAAGAGGCATAAAAGACCTATTACAGTAGAGGGAAAGAAGGCAGGGTGAATATTGTTTGAACCTTACTCTCATTGGATTTGGCTCAAAGATGGAATGACATACACACTCAGGTAGAGATATCATCTTACCCTATAAGGAAGCAGGAGGGGAAAGGAAAAAGAAAAGGGAGGTGGGCTGATAGAAGGTAGGGCAGATTGGGGGAGGCAGTGGTCATAAGCAAAACACTAGTAAGGAGGGACAGGGTGAAAGAAGAGAAAAAAGTATAAATGAAGGAAAATAAGATGGAGGAAAATGTACACTTAGTAATCATAACTGTGAAATTGAATGGGATGAACTCTCCTATAAAATAAAAGTGAATAGCAGAGTGAAACCAGAATCCTACAATATGTTGTTTAAGAGAAACATATTTGAAGCAGAGAGACACACACCATGTAAAGGCAAAAGACTGGATCAGGATATGTTATGCTTTAGCTGAAATAAGAAAAAAGCAGGGGTAACATCCTGATCTCAGACAAAGCAAAAACAGAAGTAGATCTAATTAAAAGACATAAGGAAGGAAACTACATCTTGCTAAAAGATACTGTAGACAATGAAGTTGTATCAATACTAAACATATATGCAGCAAGTGGTACAGCATCCAGATTCTTAGATGAGAAGTTAAGAGAGTTATAGAAAGAGACAGCAAAACAATACTAGTCAGAGATCTCAATCTCCCTCTCTCAGCACTAGATAAATCTTACCACAAAATAAAAAGAAAGAAGTTAAGGAGGTGAATAGAATTTTAGAGAAGTTGGATACTATGGACCTTTGGAGAAAATTGAATAGGGATAGAAAGGAATATACCTATTTCTCAATGGTACATGGCACCTCCACAAAAATTGACCACATATTAAAAAAAAAAACCTTACAATCAAATGCAGAAAGGCAGAAATATCAAATGCATCCTTTTCAGATTGTTATGCAACAAAAATTACATGTTAACAAAGGGCCATGAAAAGATAGATTAAATATTAATTGGAATATAAATAATCTAATGCTAAAGAATGAGTGGGTGAAACAACAAATCACAGAAATAATAAATAACTTCATTGAAGAGAATGATAATGAGAAAACATACCAAAATTTATGGGATGCAGCCAAAAGCAGTACTTAGGGAAAGTCTATATCTCTAAATGCTTTTCTTAAGTAAAATAGAGAAAGAACAGATCAATGAATTGGTCATGCAATTAAAAAAGGTAGAAAAAGAACAAATTAAAAGCCCCCATTAGATACCAAATTAGAAATTCTGAAAATCAAAAAAGCGACTAATAAAATTGAAAATAAGAAAGTTATTGAACTAATAAATAAAACTAAGATCTGTTATTATGGAAAAAACAATGAAATAGATAAATCATTTGTTAATCTGCTTTAAAAAAAGAAGGAAGAAAATGAAATTACCAGTATCAAAAATAACAAGGGTGAATTCACCACCAGTGAAGAGGAAATTAAACCAATAATTAGGAGCTGTTTGTGCTTAACTGTATGCCACTAAATCTGACAATCTAAGTGAAAAGGATGAATATTTGCAAAAATATAAATTATTCAGATTAACAGAAATGGAAAAAATACTTAAATAACCTCACTTTAGAAAAAGAAATTGGACAAGCCATCAATGAATTCCCTAAGAAAAAAACTCCAGGGCCAGATAGATTTACAAATGAATTCTACCAAACATTTAAAAAATGATTAATTACAATACTATATAAATTATTTGGAAAAATAGTTGAAGAAAGAGTACTACAGATTTTTTTTTATGACACAAATATGGTGCTGATACTAAACTAAAAAGAGCCAAAACAAAGAAAGAGAATTATAGACTAATTTCCCTAAGGAATAGATGCAAAATTTTAAAATACAATATTAGCAGAGAGATTACAGCAATTTATCCCAAGGATAATACACTATGAAGAGGTGGGATTTATATCCGGAATGCAAGGCTGGTTCAATATTAGGAAAACTGTTAGCATAATTGACCATATCAATAACAAAACCAACAGAAATCATATGATTATCTCAGTAAATGCAGAAAAATCTTTTGACAAAATACAGCACCCGTTCCTATTAAAAATGCTAGAGAATTTAGGAATAAATGGAGCTTTCCTTAAAATAAGTACTATCTATCTAAAGCTATCAGCAAGCATTATGTGTAGTGGGGATAAACTAGAAACCTTCCCAATAAGATCAGGGTTGAAACAAGGATGCTCATTGTCAACACTATTATTTAATATTGTACTAGAAATGTTAGCTTTAGCAATAAGAGAAGAAAAAGCAATTGAAGGAATTAGAGTAGGCAAAGAAGAAACAAATCTATCACTTTTTGCAGATGATATGATGATATAATTAAAGAATCATGGAGAATCAAATAAAATAGTTCAAAATAATTAACAATTTAGCAAAGTTGCAGGATATAAAATAAACCCACATAAATCATTAGCATCTCTATATAATACAAACAAAGCTCAACAAGAAGAGATAGAAAGAGAAATTCCATTTAAAATAACTATAGAAAATATAAAATATTTGGGAGTCTACCTGCCAAGACAAACCCAGGAACTATATGAATTCAATTATAAAACACTTTTCACACAAATCAAGTCATTTCTAAACAATTGGAAAAATATCAATTGCTCTTGAGTAGGCTGAGCTAATACAATAAAAACAACAATTCTACCTAAATTAATTTACTTATTCAGTGCCATACCAATCAAACTACCAAAAATTATTTTGTAGAGCTAGAAAAAATAATGAAATTAATCTGGAAGAACAAAAGGTCAGCAATATCAGGGGGATTAATGGAAAAAAATACAAATAAAAGTGGCCTAGCCATACCAAATCTAAAACTATACTATAAAGCAGCAATCATCAAAACTATTTGGTATTGGCTGAGAAGTAGAGTGGTGGATCAGATTAAGTATACAAGCATAGTTGTTGTCGTCATTGTTGTTGCTGTTTGTCCTTCATTCTCAAAAAGGACCATGACATCAGGGAGGTCATGCCATGCAAGTGAATTGAATTTAAGTGAGGGAAGCCTATGCAAAGTCACCATCCTCACTTTCTCCTCTGGCTCCATCTGGCCCCAGTAGCAAGATATAGATCAGGATGACTGGAAATGACCCTGGATGAGTCGGAGACCTTGTTCTTTTTAAGCTAAGGTCTTTAACATGTCTCAGTTTGACTGAGGCAATGCCCATTCAGTGATTAAGACAAGGCAAGAAATGAAGCAGAGTGGCCTCTTTTAATTAGTCAAAAAAAATCAATCTGGGAGGGGAAGACCCTCAGTGTTTCTGGCCAAAACAGAAACAATTACTATTTATATTCACTATGAGTCAATCAATAGTAAATGATTATAGTAATCAAGTGTTTGATAAACCCAAATATTCCAGCTTATGGGATAAGAATTCACTATTTGATAAAAACTGAAAAATAGTATGGCAGAAACTAGGCATAGACAAACATCTCACACCATATATAATGAAAGTAAAAATGGGTGTATGATTTAGACATGAAGGGTGATACCATAAGCTAATTGGGAGAGCAAGGAATAGTTACTTGTCAGATCTATGGAGAAGGGAAGAATTTATGACCAAACAAGAGATAGAGAACATTATAAAATGCAAAATGGATAATTTTGATTACATTAAATTAAAAAAAGTTTTTGCACAAACAAAACCAATGCAACCAAGATTAGAAGGAAAACAGAATGAGAAATAATTTTTTACAAGTGTTTCTGATAAAAGTTTCATTTCTCAAATATAAAGAGGAATGAGTCAGATTTATAGGAATACAAGTTGTTTCCCAATTGATAAATGATTAAAGTATATGTAACAGTTAGTTTTCAGGCACAGAAATCAAAACTCTCTATAGTCATATGAAAAAATGCTCTAAATCACTATTGATCAGACAAATACAAATTAAAATGACTCTGAGGTACCACCTTGATGTAAAAGCAAACAGTGCCCTAAAAGCTAAAAGCTTCTTAAAGAAACACATTTTAATTTCTAAGACCCAATACTCTTAGCACTTTAAAAGAAAAGATTATTAGCTATAAATGCACTTTTTCTTTTAAAGATGCATGTTGACAATTTCCAGCTCCAATAACCTTTTACTTCCTTGAGCTGGAGTTCCCAGAAGTCTTGGGGTGTAGAGGGAAGGTAGTAATTGCAATTTTCCCAATTCCCTATCACCAAGAGAACTGAGAGAATTTGACAGAATTGGACATACGCTTCCGGATAGGGAGTCTGCCCTCTATGCTGCGGAAGGTGTGCCCAGGTCCATAGCCTCGAACCACTGGACCAACAGCCTGAGAGGTCAGGCTCAGTGTGAGACAATCTTGTAGCTGTCTGACCTATTAGGTCAGACCTGAGAAGTCAGGCCTTCCTAGGTTCCTGGAGAGCCACCCCAACTACAGGGTAAGAAAAGGGATAGGGAGAGAGAGGAGGCTTACATACCTTCCAATCTCAGCTGGAGAAGAGTTGTAGTTCCTCATCTCTTTTACCTTCGAAATTTATCAGATAAGCCTTAAGCATTCCAGCTCTCCATTCCCATCCTCCTGGGAATTTTGAGCTGCATGTACTAGAAAATGACACCTTGAAATGAGGGTGCAGGGACCCCCAAAGAAAACCAGGAGCAAAGACTTACCTACCCACCTCCCCCAATGTCCCATGGGGAAGGGGAAGGAATAACACAGAGTAAACTAAGGTGCAGGGGAATAAAAGTCTACTCAAGCAGTTCAAGGTGCCTTTTCTTTAAGTTTTGGAGACCAAATTTCTTACTAAGCTTTGTGTTGTTTAGAAATCCCCTTTACAAATCATTTTTCTAGATTATATTGAGGTCAGGCTCTGTTACGATGGAACAGTAGGCACTTTTCTTTAAGATCTCCTTCCCTGAATTTTCCATCCTAATAGCCTCTCGCTTGTCTTAGCATCCCAAGACACTTGAAAGGAAAAAATGTGACCAACCCAGCACAAGGGCGTCCCCTTATACAAGGATCAACAGTAAGATTGACCACCCAGAGGTCAGTGGAGCTTCAGATGACACTGTCAGTATCTGGGCATTCCAGGGGTCTCTTGGCCAGGGAGACAGTCGGAGCAGAAAAAATCTGGGGAAAAGAACAAAGAAAAGGGTGTTTACCTGTTATCCCAGTGACCAGTAGAAGATCAGCAGAGTTCAATTAATAATTCGGCATCATTTTATTTTGAGGTTTAGAGTTGGGAAAGCTGGTCCAAGTGTGAAAGAATTCACTTAGAACTTCTCTGTAACCATTGGGAGCTTTATTGATGCAAAAGCAGCAGGCTAGCTCTGGAAAGAGCAACTTACAAACAGATAGGGGTCTGTTTTGTCTTACAGGATAAGAGGAGGGATTGTCATGACACAGGATGAGGAAGATGGATGGCAGGATAGGGGACCCAGGATAAGGAAGATGGGAAATTTTATGACTCAAGAGGAGGGAGACAAGGAATTTTTATGGTCCAGGATATGGAGGAAGTTTTATGGTATCTCAAGATAACGGAAAGAGACTCTAGGATGCCCTCAAGTTCAGGAGGGGCCTCACAAGGTGCTGGAAAAACAACCCTTAATTAAAATGTGTTTCTTTAAAGAGCTTTTACCTTTTAGGGCACTGTTCGCTTTTACATCAATCTCATACCTATCAGGCTAATATGACAGAAAAGGAAAATGATAAATGTAGAGAAATGTGTCAGAAGATTGTGACACTAATGCATTGTTGGTGGAGTTGTGAACTGAACCAACCATTTTGGAGAAAATTTAGAACTATACCTAAAGGGCAATCAAACTGCATACCCTTGAATCCAGCAATACCACTACTAAATCTGCATCCTGAAGAGATCATAAAAAAGGGAAAAGGACCCACATGTACAAAAATATTTATTACAGCTCTTTTTGTGGTGGCAAAGAATTGGAAATTGAGGAAATACCATCATCAATTGGGGAATGGCTGGACAAATTGTGGTATATGAATGTAATGGAACACTGTTATGCTATAAGAAATGGTGAGCAGGCAGATTCCACAAACACCTAAAAAGACTTACATGAACTGATGCTAAGTGAAGTGAGCAGAACCAGAACATTGTACACAGTAACAGAAATATTATGTGAAGATAAACTGTATTTGACTTACCTCTTCTCAGCAATGCAATGATCCAAGACAATTTCAAAAGGCTTATGATGGAAAATGCTGCTCACATCGAGAGAAAGAACTATGGAGTCTGAATGCAGATCAAATACACTATTTTTACTTTTTCGTTTTTTGTGGCTTTTCCCTTTTGTTCTATTTCTTCTTTTACAACATAACTAATGTGGAAATGTGTTTATGTGATTGCACGTATATAACATATCAGATTGCTTGCTGTTCTTCGAGGGAGAGAAAAATTTGAAACTCAGAATCTTATTAAAAATGAATGTTGAAAACCATCTTTACATGTAATTGGAAAAAATAAAATACCATTTACCAAAAATATGCTTTTTTTGTGCTCAACTATTTTGCTTTCATTTTCAAATTAGGAATTCAATTCCCCTATGTCCACCTTTCCTCTTGTAATTTTATTTTTGATTTTTTTCTTTTTAATGGATTTTGGTGTTTATGTATTTTAATTCTAATTCATTAAAGGAGAATAACAGATGTCTTCCACCACAATCCTAGGTAATAATAATAGTAATTATAGCTTCTGTTTAATGGTTTAAGGTTTGCAAAGTGACTTATATACATTATTTTATTTGATCCTCACAACAACCTTATGAAGTAGATAGATGCTATTGGTTGAGAAAATTTGGAGTGACTTGTCCAAGGTCACATAGCTAGTAAGTGGTAGTTCTCTATAACTCCATGTCCAGCACTATTCAGTGCACCATGTAGATGCTATGGAAGGCAACCTTTTTCCATGTCTAAAATTTTTATTCATTTATTAATTAAAATAGATATATTAGGATAAATATAGATTCATAATTTCCATCCTACCTTCATTGGGAGGCAAAAATAATAATTGACTCTTGCATGCATGAGTGTTAGCAGTTAACAAGCTTTTATTTTTAAATAGAGAAACCACATATAACAAAACCTCAATTAACTGGAGTGCTTATGGAAACAAAATGACCCATTACGCTTAAATTAATTTTTCAGGTTAGTTGGGATTAAACACTAAAATCCATTTTGTTTTAACTCTTGATGCAAGTCTCCTTAAAATGTGTAAGTCTGCTGTTCTACTTTAGTAAATAGAGTCCAGTGAAATAATTGGCTCCTCCTTTGAAAACAGAAAATCTTTCTGGAGCCTTATTGCACAGCCACAACAAAAGTTATGTTTTTGGAAAGAGGAATTAGAAACTATTTAAGTCAAAATTCAATTCTGAAGGGACCGATCAAATATGAATGTGTTTTTTAACTTTTATCATTCAGTTTTCCCTTGTTAGTCTGTAATTTTCTGAAATCTTCTGTGGGATAACATACCCAATATTGATCCTTACTTTTTAAGATATAAAGTATGTGGCTTTAAGAGATCACCTAGTCTGTCCTACAGCATGTCTTTTTAATTTTTTTTTCTTTTTCATGGACCTCATTCCCTACATTTCTGATGAAAAGTATTCTACAGAACTACTCATCCACATTTATTGTTGTGGGAGTTGTGAAATTTTAGGGAATTGGTATTACATTTTTTTTAAAATCTGCCACTTGATGCCCATGGATATTTTACATTATAATAAATGGACAGGGGTACGTGCTGGGAAACATTGCCCTACATTTAGATTGACATGTCAGTATAAACCTGGACTGTTTTAAAGTCAAGGATATAGAAAGAGGGGAAGGCAGTGCATACAGGATGATCTCAGGAATGTTTTTAGATCTTTTTGTAGATAGAAGATGTGCCTATTTATTTTCTTGGGTTAGAAAATTCAACTGGTATTCAGCCAGTGCCCAGAGCCATTAGTGTCCAACCTGAAAAGCCAATGGTTGGCTTTTTCTTACACATTTCATCACACGCTGCTAAAAGATGTGGCTTTGTCTACACAACTGCAGTAAAACCCATGTGTGAAAAGCAAAACAACCCTAAACTCCCATAAGTCAAACATGCCTGTGCAATAAAAAGTAACAAGTTTGGTTGTTGAGGGTTTTTTGTTTGTGTGTTCTAAGCCTTCCGACTTCCCCCTTCCATATTTGACACTTTTCCTCCCTCTCTCTCTCTCTCTCTCTCTCTCTCTCTCTCTCTATATATATATATATATATATATATATATATATATATATATCCCAAGTACAGTAAAGAAAAATTAATTATGCCCCACCTAGCATTTGCGTCATTGTCATTCTTGCTCAGAGACATCACTAGAAGTTTGAGAGGGCTTCCCATGACAAATTTGTTTGTGGTGTATCTTTGGCTGAAGGGTAGCAAATGGCAGGTTGGTGGTTGTCCTTCATTCTTGAAGAGGACCAAAATAACATCACTATGTTAGAATCAAGGTACAATGTGTCTGACTGTAGCTGATCAGACCAATACAAGCTTGAAATGCTCCACCACAGGTCAGATACAAATAGTCCATGTGAATATTTGGGGTGGATTCTCTAAATTTGCACATCTCATATTTCTTTTGAGCTCCTTCAATTCTGCTTTGCTCATAGAGCATAGCACCTTCTCTGGTGAGTGCACTCCACGTTGGGCAATCCTGTGCCAGTGTCTCCCATGTTACATAATCAATTCCAAAGTTCTTAAGAGAGACATTGAGCATGTCCTTGTATCACTTGTTCTTTTTTTTTTTTTAGGCAATTGGGGTTAAGTGACTTGCCCAGGGTCACACAGCTAGTAAGTGTCAAGCGTTTGGTCTGAGGGCGGATATGAACTCAGGTCCTCCTGACTTCAGGGCCGGTGCTCTATCCACTGCGCCACCTAGCTGCCCCGTTTTTTTTTAATTTTTTTTTTTAATTTTTTTTTGCATCACTTGTTCTGACCACTATGTGAGCACTTGCCCTGTGTAAGTTCTCCATAAAAAAGTCTTTTAGGCAAGTGTACATTTGGCATTCAAACAACGTGGCCAGCCCAATGTAGTTGCACTCCCTGCAGTAGAGTTTGAATGCTTGGCAGTTTAGGCAAGAAAGACCTCAGTGTCTGGTATCTTATGCTGCCAGGTTATCTTCAGAATCTTTCTAAGAAAATTGAACATCTGGCTTACTGGAGTTAGGTGTGTTAGTTTTGGTAGGTAATCCTGGAGCAGATAGACAAAGGGGAGAGGTCATGGGGGTGGGGCACAGAAGGAAGGGTATTCTAACTAGTGCAGTCACACTAGATAATCCCTAGGATTGGTAGGGGGAAATGTTTAAAGGAGAGACTTGAACTTAAGTTTAGGGCTACAACATGCTTGGACTCCAAGATCTTCAGGAATCTGGGATTTAGGGTAACCATAAAGGACATAATGGATAGAGTGTTAAACTTGGAGACATAATTAAATTAAAATCCAGGTCTTTCTGACTCTGATGCTTACTTAGCAGTGTGATGCTGAGTAAGGTATTTAACCTCTCTGAGACTCAATTTTCTCATCTATAAGATGGGGTAGTAATAGCACCCACCTTACAGGGTTGATAGGATGACTGAAGATGATGTTAAATTATTTGCAAACCTTAAAGTATTAAGAAAATGTCAGCATTTCTAGTCTATTCTCTTTTGTACTCTATGATACATAATGAGTTTAATAGACTTTTGTGTACTGTCATAGGAGTCTAACCATTATATATAAGGTTTTTTTTAAACTTTCAAAAATAAATTCTAAATTCTGAACAAGAAACTTAAGTTGCCAAGTTATGTCCTACCTTAATGATTAATTACCCCCCAAAAAGAATAAAATAGTGAATACTATAGAAGTTTAGATAGGAAGAGTTAGATAAGGAAAAGACAAGTTGGGGAAGAGCTTGTGCACATAAACTGGATCTTGAAAGATGAGTAGAATTGAAATAGATGGAAGAGTAGCTAAGGACAATCTAGATAATAGAACTAACTTTGAAAAGAGAAATAGCATGTTTAGGGGACGCTGAGACCAAACTAGTTAAAGTATGGTGTACATGTACAGAAAAAGGCAGGAAATATGTGTGATGGGATGATATTCAGAGGGCCTTGAATGTCTGACTGAATATTTTGAACTTTCCCCAAAGGATATGGGATAATCATTAGTAATTTAATTATGTTTATGATAGTTTTCCAAAGGCAATTACACCATCTCTTTTTTCTTTATTATTAATAGAACCATATACAAAAACACCTCTTCAAAAAAAAGTAAACACTGTGGAGAATAAAAGATTATGGTTAATTACTTTTTCAGATTTACTGAGAGTAAGCACTGAGAGTACCATTTAAGGTACATTATGGTTTAATGGGTTTTTATGATTGGTACTAAAATATAACTTCCTAATCTGACCAGAACTTTACACTAGATGAACAGTGCAGCTTGAGTTATGAAAAACCACCTGAATACTGGCCAGATTGTTTGAATTCTAATCAGAGCCTTGATCTCACTGGATCTTTAATTTCAAACAAATCTGGGAAATAGGAATTCTGGGGGATTCTCGTGGAAGAGACTGGATTACATCTCTTTCACATTTGTATTTAGTTGCAAACTTCCATAAGATTGAGAAGCGATTCCTTAGGATAGCTTAGCACTCTCTTTGGACTTTCTACCATTAATTCTGGCATAATTTATTAAGGTACCAGGTGGCACAGTGATTAGAACACTGGGCTTAAGCTGGGGAAGACCAGAACTCAAATTTGGCCTCAGAAAAACACTAGCTATGTGACCCTGGGCAAGTCACTCTCTCAGCTCAGCTTCCTCATCCATAAAATGTTGATAATAACAGCACCTTACAGGGTATTTGTGAGGACAAAATGAGACAATATTTGTAAAGCACTTTGCAAACCCTAAAATGCTTTACAAATGCTAGTTCTTCTTATTATGAAATCTTGCCTATTTACTTATTCCTTATACAAAGGAGTCACCTTTCACTAGGAGGAAGAGGTTGAAAGAGAAACTTGTATGACTATTGTATGTAATATTGATGCATTGAAATGATAAATTTCATATTCTAGATTAAGAGATAGAGAGCACTTTAAAAATCATCCAGTCTAACCTTATTTTACAAGTAAGGTAGCTGAGGCCCAGGGAATTTCCTCCTCTGAACCTACCTGCAGTATTCTTTCCACTCCATCCTGCTGCCTCTTAAGGCAAAACAACACCAACAGCAAGACACCTTAAACATCAGGGCATTCTAAAGCATTGTTTATAAGCTATGTAACCAAATGAATCATCTTAGCTTCCATCAGCATGAGGAGTATGTTTATATTCTAACGATTGCTTCTGGGTGAGTTTTAAATAATCTATAGCATTTCGGGAATATGGGGCAGTGAGTCAGGGCCATAATTGAGCCTAGTACTTATTTTCAAGGGCAGGGCTTTGACCCTTTGACCATCTTGGACAAATTCAAGCCAGTCTTAGGATAACTTTTAGAAATGTACAGGATTTTAGAGCTCATCGACTTTAATTTCCTCATTTAACTGTTGAGGAAACCAAAACTTAGAGTTATTAAACAACTTCCCAAGGTCACACAGCTAGTTCAGAAAATCATAGATTTATAACTGTTGTTGTTCAGTTGTTTTCAGTTGTATCTGACTCTTTGTGACCCAGTTTGGGGTTTTCTTGGTAAAGATACTGGAGTGGTTTGCCATTTCCTTCTCCAGCTCACTTTACAGATGAGGAAACTAAGGCAAACAGGGTGAAGTGACTCACCCAGGGTCCCACAGCTAGTAAGTGTCTGAGTTCAGATTTGAACTCAGGAAGATGAGTCTTTCTTACTTAAGGCCTGGCTCTCTATCCACTGTGCCACCTAGATGCCCAAGATTTAGATCCAGGAGGGACCTTAAAGGCCATCTAGTGCTAATCCCTCATTTTTTATATGAGGAACTGAAGCACAAAGAAATTAAGTATTAAATAGCAGAAACAGAATTTGAAGCCAGGTCCTCTGATTGCTCTGATTCAAAATCCTATCTCATTCCACTGCATCTTATTGCCTTTACATTTATTGACCATTAAGATTAGAATTCATTTTTTTTAGTAGTTCAGGATTTTCTCCTACATGATTCCTAGTTTCATTCCAAAATTACTGTAATTGTGTACTTTGTGATTGTAAAGAATTACCAAGACTAGTTTTCTTCTTTTACTTATTCTAAAAATCATTTTTCTCTTTAAAATAGAATTTATGGGTATATTTTGTTTTTATATCACCTACATTTCCCCATGTGTCACATCTTTCTTCCCTTTCCCAGAGATACATCTTTTATCAAAAAGAAATGTTTAAAAAAGAAAAAGAGGAAGAAGAGAAAAAACAACAATAATGCCAATCAATGTGTTGAAAAAATTTGATATTATATGCAATGACATAACATGAAATAATATTTGTAAAGGGCTAAGTGCAGTGCTTGGAACATAGGAGATGCTTAATAAATGTTTATTTTTTCCCTTCCCATTCCCCCTACCAAGTGAATAAAAAAACAGAGAAAGATGTCTTATTATATCTCTTCTTTGGAGCCCAGCTTGTTTCTCTTTAATTAAATTATTTAGCTCCATCAAGCTTAATAGGATAAAGTCATAGGACACACTTCCAGTGCCAAGATGTCAGAATAAGGAAGTAACCCTCTGAAGCCCTCTGAAATTCCCATCCAAACAACTAGAAAACTGCCTCAGAATTAATCCAGGAACAGGAGAGCAGATTACCAGCCCACCAGGAAAGGTCTGTTTCACTGGGGTGGGTGAGGTCCAAGAGCAGCATCAGCAGCCAGCCTCACTGCAGGGGGCTTGCAGCAAGGCTCCAAGGTTGGGACAATCCACTAGCTAGGCCCCACCCTCCTGCAAACCAATAGCCGCCTAGGAAAGTGAGTAGTCTGTGCAGAGCTGTAAGGCCTCATCCCAGTGACCCCATTCCCAGCATAAGCCACCCCATGGCTGACCAGTAATGAAGCCCCACCCTGAGACAGGCCAACAGTGAGACTCTACCCCAGGGGCCTACCAGCAGAGAGACCCTATTTTCATAGCAACCCAAAAGCAGGACCCCACAACTGGGGTAGAACAGCAACAAGATCCCTCCTCCAGGGACAGACACCAGAAAAACTCTGTTACCATAGTAACCCAGCAGCAAGACCCTACCCCTGGAGCAGGCTAGCAACTAAATCCCATACCCAGGGGAAGCCAGCATGGTAACAGGGAGCCCCATACCTTACAAGCCAGAAGGGAAGCCTATCCTCCAGAGAAAGCAAGCAGCTAAGCCCTGAAGCCCAGTGAAAGCCAGCAGTAAGACTCAGAGCCCCGGTAAAAACAAGGTTAGGACAGTGCAGGACCATAGCTCAACTCTCACATAAAAACACACCAGGTCACAGAAAAAAGCAGAAAAATGAGCAAAAAACAAAAAAGAGCTTAACTATAGAAAGTTACTATGGTGATAGGAAGAATCAAGGCATAAACTTAGAAGAGGACAATACTATCAAAATAGCTACATGTGAAGCCTCAAAGAAAAAGGTAATTTGGTCTCAGATCCAAAAGGAGTTTCTGGAAAAAGCATTAAAAGGATTTTAAAAGGGAAGTTAGAGAAGTAGAATAAAAATTGGGAAAAGAAATTAGGATAATGCAAGAGAATCATGAAAAAAGTCAATAGAATGGGAAAAGATATACAAAAATTTACTAGGGAAAATAACTCCCTAAAAAATAGAATTGGCCAAAAGAAAAAGGAAATACAAAAGCTCACTGAAGAAAATAATCCCTTAAAAACTAGAATTGAACAAGTGGAAACTAATGATTCTATGAGACTTCTATATACCATAAAACAAAATTTTAAAAATAAATAATAGAAGAAAATGTGAAATGTTTCATTGGAAAAACAACTGACATCAAAAATAGATCCAGGAAAGATAATATAAGAGTTATTGGACTAACTAAAAGCCATAATCAAAAAAAATTCTAAAAAAACCTAGACAATGTCTTTCAAGAAATTATACAAGAAAATTGCCCTGATACATTGGAACCAGAGGACAAAATAAAAATGGAATACACCAATCACCACCTGAAAGAGATCCCAAAATGAAAATTCCCAGGAACATCATAGCCAAATTCCAGTGCTCAAAGATCAAGGAGAACATATTGCAAGCAGCATTAAATTAAATACTATAAATAAATAAAAGAAACAATTCAAATATCATGGATCTACAATCAGGATTACACAGGATTTGGCTGCTTCCACATTAAAGAACAGGAAGGCTTGGAATATGGTATACTGGAAGGCAAAGGAGTTGGGATTACAAGCAAGAATCACCTATCCAGCAAGACTGAATATAATCTTTCAGGGGAAAAATGGATATTTAACAAAATGGAGGATTTTCAAGCATTTCTAATTAAAAGACCAGAACGGAGTAAGCAATTTGACCTCCAAATTCAAGACTCAAGGGAAACATAAAAAAGGTAAAGAAGAAATAAGAAAGAGAAAACATAAGAAATTCAATAAGGTTAAACTGTTTATGTTTCTATATGGCAAGATAGTAATTGTAACTCAACAATTTTATTACTATAAGAAAATTAGAAGGAGTATATGTAGATAGAGAATGTGAATATAAGATGACTTTCATGGAATGATACCATAAAAAAATAGAGGTGAGAAAGAAAATTGGAAGGAGGGGGGAAATTGAATGGGGTACATTATCCCATATAAAGAGTAATGAAAGAGTGATTATAATGGAGTGGCAGGCAAAGCTTAAACCTTACTCTCATCAAAATTGGTTCAAAGAGGGAATAATATACACAGTCAGTTGAATATAGAAATCTATCTTAGAGATTAATAGAAGAGGGAGAGGGGGACTGATGAAAGGGAGGTTATGTTGGGGAAGATGGTGATCAGAATTAAAACATTTGTGAGGAGGGAAAGGGTAGATAAGACAGAGGGGAGGATAAACAAGGGTGAAAAATAATCTATTATGCTTCAGCTAAAGCAAAGAAAGCAGAGGTAGCAATCATGATCTCAGACAAAGCAAAAGCAAAAACAGTTCTAATTAAAAGAGATAAAGGAGGAAACTATATCTTGCTAAATAGTACCACAGACAATGAAATCATATCAATACTAAACATATATGTACCAAATAGTATAGCATCTACATTTTTGAAGGTGAAGTTGAATGAGTTACAGGAGGAAATAGATTAAAAAAAACTATACTAGTGGGGGACCTCAATTTTTCCCTCTCAGAACTAGATAAATCTAACCAAAAACTAAACAAGAAAGAAGTTAAGGAGGCAAATAAAATTCTGAAAAAGTTAGATATGATAGATCTCTGAAGAAAACTGAATGGGAATAGAAAGGAATATACCTTTTTCTCAGCAGTATATGGCACCTACACAAAAATTGATCATGTATTAAGACATTAAAAACCTTACAACCAAATGCAAAAAAGCAGAAGGAGTAAAAGCATTTTTTCAAATCATAATGTATTAAAATTACATTCAATAATAGACAATGGAAAGGGAGATTAAAAATTAATTGGAAATTAAATAATCAAATCCTAAAAAACAAGTGGGTCAAAGAGCAAATCATAGAAACAATCAATAATTTCATTACAGAAAATGACAATGAGACAATGTACCAAGATTTATGGGATAAATCCAAAGCAATAGTGAGGGGAAAATGTGTGTCTCTAATTGCTTACAACAGTAAAATAGAGAAAGAGCAGATCAGTGAAATGGGCATGCAAATAAAAAAAAACCTAGAAAAAGAACAAATTAAAAATCCCCATTTAAACACCAAATTGGAAATCGTGAAAATAAAAGAAGAGATGAATAAAATTGAAAGTGAGAAAACCATTGAACTAATAAAACTAGAAGCTGGTTTTATGAAAAAAATTATAAAATAAATAAACCATTGGTTAATTTGATTTTAAAAAGGAAAGAAGAAAACTAAATTGCTAGTATCAAAAATGAATGAGGATGAATTCACAACCAATGAAGAGGAAATTAAAACAATTATTAGGAATTATTTTGCCCAATTATATGCTAATAGGTTTGATAATCAGAATGAAATGTATGAACGTCTACAAAAATATAAATTGCCAGATTAACAGAAGAAGAAATTAAATGCTTAACCCAATCTTAGAAAAAGAAATTAAGTAAGCCATCAATGAACTTCCTAAGAAGAAATCTCCAGGATCAGATGAATTCCCAAGTAAATTCTACCAAATATTTAAAGAACAATTAATCTTAATACTACTTAAACTATTTGGAAAAATAGGCAAAGTAGTCCTACCAAATTCCTTTTACAACACAAATATGGTGCTAATACCCAAACCAGGAAGAGCCAAAATAGAGAAAGAAAATGATAGACCAGTTTCTATAATAAATATTGATGCAAAAAATTTAAATGAAATACTAGCAAAGAGATTACAGCACTGTATCATACACTGTGACCAGGTGGGATTCCAGGAATGCAGGGCTGGTTCAATATTAGGAAAACCATTAGCCTTATTGACCATATCAATAACAAAACCAACAGAAATTGTATGATTATCTCAGTAGATGGAGAAAAAGCCTTTGACAAAATACAGCACCCATTCCTATTAAAAAAAGAAACACTAGAAAGCATAGAAATAAGTGGAGCTTGCCTTAAAATGATAAGAAATATTTATCTAAAACCATCAGCAAGCATTATCTGCAATAGAGATAAGCTAGAAGCCTTCCCAATATAATCAAAGCTGAAGCAAGGATGACCATTATCACCTCTATTATTTAATATTGTTCTAGAGTGTTAGCTTTATCAATAAGAGAAGAAAAAGAAATTAAAAGAATTAAAATAGGCAATGAGGAAACAAAAGTATCACTCTTTTCAGATGATATGATGTCATACTTAGAAAATGTTACACTGAAAATGTTAAACTGAAAAACTACTTGAACTTATTAACAACTTCAGCAAAATTGCAGGATACAAAATAAACCCACATAAATCATCAACATTTCTATATATTACCAACAAAGTCCAGCAACAAGAGACAGAAAGAGAAATTCCATTTAAAATAACTGTAGATAATATAAAATAAAGTGGTGGATCAGTGGAATAGATTAGATATAAATTATGTTATAGTAAATGTCCATAGTAACCTAATGTTTAATATAAACACAAAGACCCCAGCTTTGGGGAGAAGAACTCACTATTTGACAAAAACTGCTGGGCAAACTGGAAAATAGTTTGGCAGAAATTAGATATAGACCAGCATCTCACATGATAATACCAAGATATGTTCCAAATAAGTATATGATTTACACATAAAAGGTGATAATGTAGGTAAATTAAGAGAGAATGGAAAAATTTATCTCTCAGATTTTATGGATAAAGTAGGAATTTAGAGCCAAAGAAGATATTGAACATTACACAATGTAAAATGGATAACTTTAATTACATAACATTAAAAAGGTTTTCCATAAACAAAATCAATGAAACCAAAATTGTAAGGAAAGCAGAAAACTGGGGGAAATTTTTTTCACCAAATATCTCTCATAAGGCCTCATTTCTCAATTATATAGAGAACTGAGTAAAATTTATAAAATACAAGTCATTCCCTAATTGATAAATGGTCAAAGGATATGAAGAGGCAGTTTTCAAATAAAAAAATCAAAGTTATTTATAGTCATATGAAAAATTGCTCTAAATCATTTTTAATCAGAGAAATGCAAATTAAGACAACTCTGAGATACCACCTCACATCTATGAGAGTGAATAATATGACAAAAAAAATGTTGAATATAGGAGAGGATGTGAAAAAATTGGGACATTAATGCACTGTTGGTGCAGTTGTGAATTGATCCAACCATTATGGAATGAAATTTGCAACTATGCCCAAAGGGCTATAAAACTGTGCATACCCTTTGATTCAGCAATACCACTGGTAGGTGTGTATCCCAAAGGGAAAAGGACTTATTTGTACAAAAAATATTTATGGCAGCTCTTTTTGTGGTGGCTAAGAGTTGGAAATCAAAAAGATGTCCATCAATTGGGGAATGGCTAAATAAGGTGTGGTATATGATTGTAATGAAGTATTATTGTGCTCTAAGAAATAACAAGCAGGATCATTTCAGGAAAACCTAGAAAGACTTACATGAACTGATGCATAGTGAAGTAAACAGAACCAGGAGAACATTGTACACAGTAACAACAATATTGTTCAATGAAGAATTGTGAATGACTTAGCTATTCTTAGCAATACAATGATCCAAGACAGTCCCAGAGAACTAATCATGAAGCATACTGTCCACTTCCAGAGAAAAAACTGATTTTGATTGAATACAGACTAAAGCATACTATTTTATACTTTCTTTCATTTTTTTCTTTTATTTGAGTCATCTTGTACAAAGTAAAGTTTTACATAATTGCACATGTATAACTTGTACCTGTTTGCTTACCATCTCAGGAAAGGGGGAGGGGAGAAAGGGAAGAAGGATAGATTTTGGAATTCAAAACTTTAAATAAAAATGTTTTTAAAATTGGGGAGGGGGGAATGATAGGACTGTTGTAAACAGGAGAAGACAAAGAACAAAGCCTTTGGTGTGTAGAGCTTAAAGAGTGGCTGTTTTGCTGAAGGACTATGAAATAATTGAGGGAGATTAGAGCAGGAGAGAGAATGATGGTTATAATGTATAATCCAGGAACATTCCAAGGAAAAATTGTAAAGTAAAGGAAGTTTATGTTTCAAACCTGCAGTCTCCATTATCTGGATGAAATTGCTTCCTATCAGGTATCCAGTGCTTTTATAGATTTTCTCCTCTTTCCAAAAAAAAAAGAAAAGAAATCTAAAACACATTTACATTACATAGAAAATAATTCACAAGAGTTTAAAATATTATACTCTTCCACTGAGCATTTGCATTTAGCAGGGATCAGAGTCTTAAGCTCAGGAAATTAAACTTAAACAGTAGAATTTCATTTTAGAAGGTAAAATGGGATGAGTGGAAAAATTAAGGATATATTTTTCTCTTACACACACACACACACACACGGGGGAGGGAAGGAGAGAGGCAGAAGGAGAGGGAGAGAGAGAGATCGTGCTTTGAGTTTTGTTTTTTTTTTCTTTTACGACATGAAAAGGGAGATTTGAATTGGCATCCAGTTCCCAAATGGACATTTTATTTCTTCATGTCTTTTTTGAATCCAAAGGAGATAAGAAAATGGTTTGAAATCTTAATGTTATACACTTGGACTATTTTAAATTGGACGTCAAGAAATTAAATAGATGATCTCTTTAGCAACTGTTGCTCAGCAGTGGTTTGTAGAGCATCTATATAATGGCTTCCCAACTAACAGCATGCCAAGGCACAGAAATAATTACATCTGCATCTGAACTCTCAGGTGCAGATTCCAGGGAAATAGAGCTCAGCAGTTCCTAAGTTAAGGACTTATAAAGTTTCCACCACAGTATAATATTAGCATATCTTTTCTGTGCTCAAAAGGGAGAAGGAAAAACATGAGAAAGCTAATTTGTTTGGAAATAAGTATATATATTTTCATTCATGAATATCAGGCTATATTACAATATCAGAGAACTTTGACTAAAATTTATAAAACCAACTCCGCTGCTTTTCTGTCAAATCTAGGAATATTTCACTAATTTGAGACAATTTGGTGAGGCTAGCCTGAAAAAGGGTCTGGATCATAAATGATATTTAAGTAAATGCAGTCTTGTTACTTTCAAGGGTATATGGAAACGCATATCACTAACTTAAAATGTCACTAGGCCAAATCTCTTTTAATGAAAAATCTGTTATTAGCAATGTTGTTTGTATACATAAGGATTTTCTTTTTTCTTTTTTTCCTTATTAGTATTTTATTTTTTCCAATTACATGTAAAGATAGTTTTCAGCATTAATTTTTATAAAATTTTGAGTTCCAAGACAGCAAGCAATCTGATGTATGTTATACATGTACAATCATGTTAAACATATTTCCATATTAGTCATGTTGTGAAAAAAGACAAAAAAAAGGAAAAAATATGAGGAAGAAAAGACAAAAAAAAGTAAAAATAGTATGCTTCAATCTTCATACTCCATTGTTTTTTCTCTGGATGTGGATAGCATTTTCCATCATGAGTCTTTTGGAATTGTCTTGGATCATTGTATTGCTGAGAAGAGCTAAGTCTATCATATTTAATCATCACAGAATGTGGCTTTTACCGTGCACAGTTCTCCTGTTTCTGCTCACTTCACACAGAATCCATTCATGTAAGTCTTTCCAGGTTTTTCCTGAAATCTGCCTGCTCATCATTTCTTACAGAACAATAGTATTTCATTACATTCATATACCATAACTTGTTCAGCCATTCCCCAATTGATGAACATACACTCAATTTCCAATTTTTTGTCACCACAAAAAGAGCTGCTATAAATATTTTGTACATGTGGATCATAAGGATTTAAAAAAATTTTTTGAAAAAGATTGTCTCTCTAATGGATTTAAGAATGACCCAATTGCAATCTCATTTTTTAATTTGTTTACTAAATTGATTTTAGAGGCAATTGAAAAAAAAACAACTTAGTTCTAATCTATGTCTAAAGTGTCCCAAAACCTAATAAAGTGAAGTTGAAATTAGTGAGATTAGACTGTTTTTCTAGTGTCTTCCATGTGAAACAATACTTGTGAATGGCTGTTTCCATGTAATGAAATATAAAGCTGGATAATGCTTAGATTAGGTAGCCAATCTCCATATTAACCAGAAGAAATAACTAAAGTCTGGTTATTTTACTTTCTACCTCTTAACCTGCCACCAAAGAAAATTCTGAGTTATAGAACATTAACCAACTACGAAGATTAACCAGCCAGATAATGAGATTGTCTAGATAACCTTATTATTTAACCTTAGTTCAAATGGTAGATAATTCAATACACCCTCCCTCCAGAATAGAATCTGTATCAGAACTGTACATTAATATGACTTTTGAGGTCATCAATATTATTTTCTCATTTTTACCATTCTTTTCTTTTTAAATTTCGAGTTCCAAATTTTTGTCTTCCCTCCCCACCTTCCCCCAACCATGGAAAATGCAAATAAAATACAGTCAATTATACATGTGAAATCATGCAAAACGTATTTCAACATTAGCCACATTTTTTTAAAAAAGCAAGAAAAATATACTTTGTTTAGCATTCAGTTTATCAACTTTCTGTCTGTCTGTCTCTCTCCCTCTCTCTCTCTGAAAGTGGGTATCATTTTTTCATCATGAATCCTTTGGAATTGTGATAGATCATTGTATTAATCAAAGTAGCCAAGTCTTTTACAGTTGATCATTATTACAACATTGTTATTACCATGAACAATGGTCTCCTGGTCCTTTTCACTGAACTTTGCATCAGTTCATGTAGATCTTGCCAAGTTTTTTCTGAAACTTTTGAAACCCTCTTTGTCATTCCCCACAGCATATTAATATTCTATCAGAATCATATGCCTCAACTTATTCAGACATTCCCCAATTGATGATTATCCCTTCAATTTACAACTCTTTGCTTCCAAAAAAGAGCTGCTATAAATATTTTTGTATATATAGAACCTTTTCCTTTTCTTTGATCTTTTTAGCATACAGACCTAGTGATGGTAATTTTGAGTCAAAGAGTATGCACAGTTTTATAACCCTTAGGGCATAGTTCCAAATTGTACTCCAAAATATTTGGATCAGCTCACAACTCCACCAACAGTACATTAGTGTCTCAACTTTTCCACATCCCCTTCAACATTTGTCATTTTCCTTTTCTGTCATATTAGCCAATCGGATAAGTGTGAAGTGGTACCTCAGATTTTTTTTTAGTTTGCATTTCTCTAATCAGTAGTGATTTAGAGAACTTTTTCATATGATTATAGATAGCTTTGATTTCTTCTTCTGAAAACTGCCTCTTCATATCCTTTGACCATCTGTCAACTGGGGAATGACTTGTATTCTTGTATTCTATGACTCATTTCTCTATATACTTGAGAAATGAGGGCTTTATCAGAGAAAATTGCTATAAAATTTTTCTCTAGTTTCCTGCTTTTCTTCTAATCTTGGCTGAATTGGTTTTGTTTGTATAAACCCTTTTTAATTTAATGTAATCAAAATTATTCTTTTTATATTCTATAATACTCCCTACCTCTTATTTAGTAATAAATTATTCCTTTAACCATAGATCTGAGAGATCAAATATTCCATGCTCTCCTAATTTTCTTATGATATCATTCTTCATTTCTAAACCATATACCCATTTTGACCTTATCTTGGTATATGGTGTGAAATGTTGGTCTATACTACTTTCTGCCAAACTGCTTCCACTTTTCCCAGCAATTTTTGTCAGATACTGAATTGTTTTCCCCAAAACTTGAATCTTTGCCTTTTTTTAAACACTAGATTACCATGGTCATTTACTACCATGTATTGTGTACCTAATATGTTCCACCAATCCAGGAATGACAGGTGAAACTTTCAAAGAAGCAAATTGAGGTTCTTAACAGTTGAAGTATTTGGTATCAGAGGTATATGGTATCCCTTCTAACTTTAAAATAGGAACCACTCCCTGCAGGCTGCATATTGACTTAGAAATCCACAAACTAACAAAGTCATATTTTCTATCATATATCATATGTTGTATCATATTTTATTTATGTTTGTGAACATTTCCCAGTCACATTTTAATCTGGTTCAGCAATTATTAGTTTTATGGGCTTCATGTAGCTAACTGGAAGCAAGTTTGAGCCCCACCCCTGGTAACTCTCTAAGACTGTTAAGTTACAAATGATATCTCTGCACCAATGAATTCACAGGCCTAGATAAAAAAATAATAATAAGGGTGTGTAGGGTGGGTAGTAACATAAATTATATAAATTGTATAGATTATATAACCATTAGTTTCTACTTGTTAAAAAACTAGTTTGAGCTTCTTTTAAAAAAAAAAAGTTTTCAGGGCAGCTAGGTGGCACAGTGGATAGAGTTCTGGTCTTGGAGTCAGAAGAACCTGAGTTTCCAATCCAGTCTCAGATACATGACACTTACTAGCTATGTGACCCTGGGCAAGTCACTTAACCCCAATCGCCTCACAAAAAAGCAAAAAAAAGCAAAAAAAAAAGGTTTCTTGACAGTGTTACTTGACAATATGTTATCTTAAAACATTAACTGATAGAAGGCAGCTAGATGGTGCAGTGCATAGAACACCAGCCCTGGATTCAGGAAGACCTAAGTTCAAATCTGGCCTCAGACACTTGACACTTATTAAGAGTGACCCTGGGCAAGTCATTTCACCTACTGCTTCACCAAAAAAAAAAAAAGTGTTACTTGACAGTATAAACACTTGACCTATACACATTCCTAAATAAGAATACAATTTTTTCGAGATCAAAGGGTACAATAATGATTGCCTTTGTTTTCACCTAGATCTTGAAAAGCTAGGTGGTGCAATGCATAGACTGCTGGACTTGGAGCCAGGAAGAACAAAATTCAAATCCTCCTTAGATTTGAATTAGATTTCTGCCTCAGGTTCCTCATCTGCAAAATGGGGATAATAATAATATCATTTAAACTTTCTCTTGATCTCTCAGCCACTTTTTTTTTATCTGCCAAATGGGAATAATTATAGCATCTACCTTATGAGGTTGTTATGAGGATTAAATGAAATAATATTTTTGAAGTTCCTTACTAACCTTAAAGTGCTACATAAATGCTAGCTAATAGTATTGATAGATATTCCATATAGTGATCTTGAACTAGAAATAGGAAAATCCTATGAAGTATGACTGTAATCCATGAGATTAACTTTTAAAAACCCTGTCTTGTCCTGTGGTGGGTGAAATCTGAATTAACTGGGGAAACAGTTCTAAGCTTCTGAGCATATCACTTTATTAAGCAATGCATTCCAGTTGCATAACGAATGAGGACGAGGACAAGGCCTCCTCAGCTCGACACTGGACCCCAAATACAAAGGGAGACAGATTTTTATGCATCCAAAGAAAATAGTTAACAGGATATAAACCAGGATACAAGATTAGGTAATCTGGTTTTTAATTGGAGAAAATATTAGGGACTTTCCAAGTTGGGAGGGGGAGAGCAAACAGATGCACTTCCCTAAAATCAGAGAAAGAGGTATCCCACTCACCCCCAAGTGTCTGTATTCAATCAACAGAACAAGAAAATAGTAACCGATTGATTAAGAAGGGGCCAGTTTTCAGATAAGACATATAGATTGCTTGAGATATATAATTGTTAGAAAACTACTTATATCAGTCTTTGGTTGTGAGTGGGTTTCTGGTAAGCATAACCTAGGTCCTTAGTTAAAGATCTCTAAGCAACAGGTAAAGGTGGCCCATTTTCCCAACCACACAGGGCTGTGTTCAAACAATGCAATTAAGTTTTCTCACAATTCTCATAACTGAATAAAAAGCTTACTTTTTATTATTTATATAAAACAAACTTTACTCATAAGAAAGAGATTGGACTAAACCAGTAATTGAATAGAAAGGGAACTGAGCTAGATCCAGGATTGAGTCACAAGATGGAGTCAGTGTGGTTCACTCAATTTCCATAATTCGCACAATACCTAAAAGATTCATGTTTTCATCAGTGTAGATGGGCTCATTACCCATATAAATAATAATTCCTCAGTTATATAGTAGATAGTTGTTTTAAAGAGTTAAAGTAGATGAAGAGTTTTTTACCCAGGGACCAATCTAATAATGAGCCCTTTTAAAGTTACACAGAGTGATCCTGAGAGAACTGTCCATGACATGTCCATGCTTAAAGCATTTCCAGCATGTGAAGAGCTGACTAGACTTGTGTTACTTTGGCATAGCCTTTGAAAATTCAGTCATATCCAACCATATGCAAAAACTTTAAAGTAAGACATCATTTGAAATTTAACAAATACAACAGAAATTGACCTATCCAAATGAACTTTGATCTTCTCAGGTTTGTCACCTTAGGCTTCTGTAGCTTATTGTAATGATGTTACCATTACATAAAGAATTTGTGGAACTCTATTGGACTTATTTTCAATCTGCAGCACATTATTATGAAGAGCCTCAATGTTAATAATCTTTGTCTTTCAAGGATTAATTTTTGAAAACATCTGGGAGTCATGTGGAATCATGTGTGTCCTTATATAAGTCACCTTTCCTCTCTAAGGCTCAGTTTCCTCATTTGTGAAATGATAGTTGGCTTAGGATCAAAGATGTAGACCCAAAAGGTACCTCATAGTCCAACTCCTTCATTTAACAGATGAAGAAAGTGAGGGCCAAGGAATTTTAAGTGGCTTTCCCAAGATAACACAGATAGTAAATGACAGAAGCAAAATTTGAACCCAGGTCTTTGACCTTAAAGTCAGTGCTCTTTTCACAGTAATGCTGCCTTTAAATTTCTGTGGTCCCTCTTGGTCTAATAGTCTCAAATTATATGTTTGATGAATAAAGTTGGTTATGAGGTTGGGCCATACAATTTCACTGAGGGATTGAGGGAGGAATGAGGGAGGATACAAAGTAAGGGACTGATATTCTTGTGTGATTTATAAACTAGTTTTGAAGGCTCATATACCTATGATAAATCACACAGCCTCACACCTTTCTGTGGGTTCAGTGTCAAGACATGACAGTGATTAATAGAATCAGGTAAGAAGGAGACTATTTTAAAGAGGAGAGGAAATAGTACATTTAAAAAGCTGTGTATTTGTTTTATTGTTTTGGAGAGTGTTCTTGTCTACTTGTCTTTTTCTGGAGTTCTCATTTCACTCTGTTGATTTTGGCTTAATGAAATAACTTGGTGTTTCCTTGGCTGGACTCAAGTTGCTTTATTTTTCTTATAGTCTCAGTTAGATAACTCCAAAGATCAATTGGTACATTAATCTAGTGAGCTGTGGAGTAACCAGCAGTTTTAGAGGAAGAGGGAAGTTAGACGAACATTAGTGACCTAATAGTATTAGATGCTCTGCCTGGACAATTGACATCAAGAGGACTGTACATAATCAATTGATTTCTCAGCCCCATAAACTGAAATCTCATGAGTTAGCAATCTGCAAAACCCCAATGGTTCAAGCAGGATTTAGGTTGGAATTTCTCAGTGTCTCTATTAAAACCCAATTAATAACTTGCCTAGTCAGATATGGTTTTCTCTGAAAGGGAAGTTATTCTTGGTATTAACATTGGTGCTCATAGGGTAACAAGAAGTTTGAACAAAGACGTAATAAGTAGAATCTACAACAAATATCACGTAGGATGTATATTTTCTCAGGTAAGTATTATCAATAGCAGGGATTGTTTACCTATTTTTACCTCATTCTTCTGCTATTTTACTGGGAAACTGACCATTTAAATGTATATAATGGGGAGGGCACACTGGGGCACTGTCTTTCAAATATGAGCCCTAGAAAAGCTTCCCAGGATAAAAGAGGTCCTGGGGGTCAGGAGCCACTAAAAGGTATATCCTAAGAAATGCAGACTACTAACAAACTCTTTAACAATCATTAATTAACATTTAACTATTAATGTGTGAGATTGTTCAAAATGACTAATAATAAGAAATACAAATAACAGCAACTCCCCTCCAATCCATTTTTTTCATTAGTAGATTGCTAACAATCTGACATGCAGTTTTCTAAACTGTATCTTGGCCTTTGTCTTTGTCAGTATTGTTTCATCATGAAAAGTCCCAGAAAGCAGTGATTGTTCATTAAACATTAATTCAACAAACATTTTGTTACTTAAAAAAATAAATAGCTGTTATTAGCATAATACTTTTACATTGGCAAAGCACTGTACTACATTATCTCATATGAATGCCCATGGTAACCCAATGAGGCAGGTGCCATTATCATGCCCATATTACAAATGAAGAAACTGAGACTGGGAGAGGTTAAATGACTTGCTCAGCTAGTGAGTGCCCAAGGTGGATTTTGACCCCAGTTATTCTTTTTAAATGATATTTTGTTTTTCCCAATTACATGTAAAGACAATTTTAATATTCATTTTTTAAAAATTTTGAGTTCCAAATTCTCTTCTTTCCTCCCTTCTCCTCCCTTCTCCCTGAGAGAGTAAGCAGTTTGATATAGGTTATAGATGTGCTATCGTGCAAAACATATTTCTATATGATTTTCCCCAATTTTTCATGAATCCAAATCTACGGCTTTATCCAGTACCCCGTGCTACTGTTTGTTTATAGCATCCAGGACAGCAGCACTTTCAGTTAGAAAAAAATGCTCCATTAATTCAACAAACTTTTATTGAGTGTATATAATGGACAATGCATGGGGATAAGTGCTAGGAAGGTAAAAAGTTGAGTAAGACTATCACTTTAGTTAAGTAATTGTCAATATAGTAATGAAGGATGTTTCCCTCTCAGAACTCAAAATATGACCATCTCATCTACTCCAGTAGTGTGAAACTATGAGTTTTTTGATTCATAGGTTGGAAATCCATATTTCCAACCCTGATACATATATACACACATACATATTTTGTGTGTGTGTATGTGTGTGTGTGTGTGTGTGTGTGTATGGAGGGAGAGAGAGATGGATTAATAAAAAAACAAACATAGAATATGGTAAGTGCATTAGAGGAATTTGAAGTCCTATGAGATCTAATGACTGAAAAATCAGTTCCCATTGTAAATATCAGGAAAAATTCATGGAGGAAATAATATCAAAGCCAGGGCTTGAAAGGATCTCAAGAGATCATAGCTAGATTTTGGAGGATCCTGAATGTCCTGACAATGCATCCTCAAGGGAAACAGCATTTATTCCATTGCTGTTATTGGGCGGGGAGGGGAGAGGGTAGTGTACATTCCTTTAAGTCAAAACAATGGCTCCAATGTACCCTTTTGTTTTTGTTATTGATTCTGAAAGGCACTTGAAAATGTATACCTTCTGAAAAATCTAGCTTTGTAAATATCAAACAGAATGACATTAATTTTCCCAGACTCGTTATGAGCTGCCTGAAGCAAATGTGATATAATCTTCTGCCCACACATATTCCATCCATTTATCTTAGACTCACAGGGTCAGATAGCCTGGCAGCATTCATTTAGTACTTTGTCCCTTCAAGGTGCATTTTGGCTGTCATACTTGTTATGAAGAGAAGATTTTTGTAAGAGAGATCTTATACCCCTAAGGCTCTGCCTTCCAGAAATGGGTTGCAAAACTGGAATACTTTTAAGTATTAATTCAGTGACATCATTAAGTAAACCTTTGTTTATTAATATTAACAAGTTAAATTAAATCAACAAGCATATTAAGTGCCTACTACGTGCCAGACACTGTGCTAAGCACTGGAGACAAAGAAAAACAAAACAAAACAAAACAATTGCAGCTCTAAGGAGCACACAGCCTAAGAAGGGAGACAGCACGCTAACAACTCTGTGCGTCCAAGATATATACAGAATGAATTGGAGGCATCTTAAAGGAAAGGCAATGGCATTAATAGAGATTGAGAGAAGCTACTTACAAAAAGTGGTATTTTATCTGGGACCTGAGGGAAGCCAGAGAAGTCAGGAGGTGGAAACAAGGAAAGTAAAAATACATGGAGTGGAGAGATGTTTTGTGCAAGGAACAGTAAGGAAAACATTGTCATTGGGTGGCAGAGAATGTGCCAAGGGTTGATAGGCAAGGGTAAGGAAAAAGAAGACTGGAAAGGTAGGAAGAGGCCAAGTTCTAAAGCACTTTGCATGCCAAACAGATGATATTATATCTCATTCTGGCTGTAATAGGGACTCACCAGAGTTCATTGAACAGAGGGAAGTGATGTGGTCATTCTTGCATCTTAGAAAAATCCATTTGAGATATGAATGGAAGGTGAACTTAAGTTGGGAGAGACCTGAGACAAGGAGACCAACCAGAAAACTATTGCAATATTCCAGGTGTGAGATAAGGGGGCCTGCACTAGGGTGGTGGCATTGATGTAGCATAAAAGAGGGGTGTATACAAGAGATGTTGCAAAAGTAAAATCAACAGGATGTGGCAAAAGATTGGATATGGGGGTAAGGAGAGTGAAGTCAAGAATAATTCCTAGGTTTTAAGCCTGGGTGACTAGGAAGATGATGGTATCCTTAACTGTAAAAGGGAAGTTGGGAAGAGAGCAGGCTTTAGGAGGGAAAGTTGAATTCAGGATGGGGCATGTTGAGTTTCAGATGACTATGAGACAGCCAGTCCAAGAGAGCTAATAGGTAGTTGTAGATGTGACACTTGAAATTAGTGAGAGAGATTAGGGTTAGATAAATCTGAGAATCATCAACACAGAAATAATAATTCAATCCATGGAAACTGATGAGGTCAGCAAGTTAAATAGCTTTCAAAACTGGAAGAGAAGAGCACCCAGGACAGAACCTTTGGGGACACTCGTGGTTAGTGGAAATGAATAGGGTGAAAGTCAGCAAGGAGACTAAGAAAGACCAGTCCCACAGGTAGCATAGAAAGAGAAGACATAGGATTGTGCAAACCTAGAGAGAAGAGAGTTTCAAGTAGAAGAGGATGATTAATATTGTCAGAGACTGTAGAAAGGTCAAGAAAGATGAAGATTGAGAAAAGATCATTAGATGAGTTATTGTGAATAGATTTGGAGTGAGCAATTGAATACTGAGATCAGAATTCAGATTGTAAAGAATTAAGAAAGGATTGAAAGGAGGTGGATTGTAAACCACCTTCTTAAAGAGTTTAGCTACAAAAGGAAAACAAGATATACTATAATATTTCACAATGAGGCATGGATCAAGTGAGGGTTTTTTAAGGATTGGGAAACTTGTTTGTAGGCACTGGGGAAGCAAACAGTAGACAAGAAGAAGCTGAAGATAAGTGAGAATGTGAAAATGAAGGGAGAGTCTGCTGGAGAAGATGGTATGGAATGGGATTATTTGTGCCTATTGAAGGGTTTGCCTTGGCAAGGAGAAGGACCACCATATGATTTCATGTGAGACAAGGGATAAGTTGAGAATAGTGGAGGAAGGCATCTGAGTGCTGTGAGATGAGGAGGGGGTGAGAAGAGGGAGTCTTTGGTGAGTGACCTCAATTTTTGCAATGAAATAAAGCAAAGTTCTCAGTTAAAAGGTTGATGGATGGGGAGCCATAGGATGTTTTAAGGAGGATGAAAAGGTTTAGAAAAGTCACTGTGGTATATAGGGACAGTTAATCAATTAGGAAGGTGTAAAAGTATTGTCTTGCCACATGGAGGGCCCATTTGAGATCTTGTAACATAAATTTGTAGTGAGTCTGGTCAGCAAGTTTAACACTTGGTATTAACACAATCATATCCCTCTGCAGTTAAACATCTAAGTGCTGCATGCAGAGTTAGGTGCCAATACTTGCTTTTCACCAATGGCTAAAGTGAGGCATTGAATTAAACAATTTTTGTAAAGTTACTTAGTTTTGAGGACATTTGTTTAAGTGTGGACTTACCTGTTAAAAATCTGAGGGCCAACTGAGATCAAATAGTTTGTAAACTTGTCCCATTCTTCCTAGAGAATTACTAAATGATGAATCCAGTATTTAAAACCTTGATCTCTCACTAAACTATTTCTCTTTCCTTAAGTTTATTGGAAATACTTGGTGAGATGAGAAGGCAGATTGTCCCATTGGCTATTTTCTTTTCTCTCTCTCCTTTCTAGTTAAAAAGATGGTGTCCAACAAAATTTGGATTTCTTGACCTCACATCACTATATAGGAACAATAGGCACTTGTCCAACAATATTTTTGGTTTTGTTTCCATCCAAACATGTGATATCATAATAATAAGGATTTCCTAATGAGGAAACTCCCTGTACCAATGCAGGATAGCATTTGTTCTTAAATTTATCAGCCTAGACAGTTGTACTGGAATACTAAGAGATTAAGTGACCTGCATAAGGTGACATAGTCAGTATGTCAGAGGCAAGTCTTGAAGCTTGGTCTCCCTGAATACAGGGTTGACTCTCTGTCCATTATATAGTGTTAACTCTCTTTGCCAAAAGTAGAGTGCACCTAATGAGAGCTAATAAAAATGTTTACCTGGAGTTTTGCAAATCCAATTGAGTTAAATAAAAAAAAGGAACTGGAGGGACAAAACTGTGTGTGTGAGAGTTTATATATACATAAACACACCAAGCTAGATTCAACAGAAAACATAAGAAAATGGCAGTAGAAATTTCTGGTAATTCATAATCCACAGGAGATAACTTCAGAGAAAACCAGTAGAAAATTTGTGTCCAGCTTAAGAGAGATCAGGTTTTGAAATTGAAATTCAAGAGTATTCCATAAAGAGTACAATGTGAAGTGAAAGGAGCGGAAGAGATAACCAAAGGAGAAAGGGCAATGAAATCTGAGAATATTAGGTGTGCCTACATTTTATTTATTTTTAAAGTCCAGGGCTACAGGTGATTATATGCAAATGTATCAAATATAGTTAATAAGCAAAGTGAACTAGAAATCCTAATCCTAATGCAAAAAGACAGGGGAAGCTTCTGGATCAAGTTCAACAAGAAGGAAATAGTTCTTCTGCACTGTCAACCTTGCAAAGAGGTGACTGTTAGATCTTAGAATTCATAATAAGGTGGAGAGAAGAAAGCCTGGCATAGTCTTACATATACCCTAGATTTGGGAGGGGAGAAATTTTCAAAGGGTGTAGAAAAAGTACAGATAGGAAGAACCTTTAAATTTTTTTAGCGGAAGAAAATGCAAGAGGGAAGGAAAAATATGAAGAATGAAATTCAAGTGATTGAAAGATATATTCTATGAGTGAAAAAGAAATGAGGTAGTTGTCCAAAAGGACTACGTGTATATACTTGGAATTAACCAACTTAAACTTTCTTTTAGCCATGTAGATAAAAAAGGAAAGGTAACTAAATATAAATGCAGAAATATGTCACAATCCTATAAGAACTGTTGGCAGGAATGGCAAGTTCAAAAGAAAGGCTGTTTTTAAAGCTATATTAGTGAAAAGAGAATGATCAGTGAAGGTAAAAGACTGCTGTTTGAGAAGGATAGTATAGTGGCAACAGTGGAGAGAAGCAAAACGATTCAACTTGTATTTTGCTTTTAGTTTCTCAGAAAATGAAAATTATCTTTGGATTGGAAAAGAGAGATCAAAAAAGACTAATAGGGAGTTGAAACCTTACATAAATTAAATGGGAATAGAGCACCTAGTTGTCTTTGATAAGCTCATCACCATACACAAGTGAACTGTATCTCAGGGCACTTAAATAACTCTCAGATGTGGTTGCTGTGAGGGTTGTAGTCAGAAATGACTCAGTCAGCTTGGGGGAGGGTGAGATATTTCTTGTGAACTTTCCAATATAATATTTATATTTTCTTTGATGAAACTTTCCAATTTCCAATTTAATATTTATATCAGTGACTTTGATGAAAACATAGATGACATGCTTATCAAATTTTTATCATTCATTTGAAACTGCCCTCTCCAAAATTATTTGTGTACCACCTTCTCTTTAAAGGTTAATTTCCCAATCTAATTTCCTTTTCTCAGTCTTACCATTTGTGACCTCTCTGCAGCATTTAAGGCTATTGACCACCTATTATTCTTGGATATTATCTCTTCTCAGGCTATTTGTGACACTGTTCCCTCTTGGCTCTTCTCCCACCTATCTGACCACTCTTTTCCAGTTTCCTTTGATATACAGGGTCACACATCACCAGGGTAACCATGGGGTAATGAATTTTTCAAGTATAATGGTAATGATGATAGTCTATTAGTACATAGAGGGGTCTATAACCCACAGTGGTAAAAAAATAGCCAACAGTGGCAAAAATCACAGATCCTTGAATTATCAAAATTATATAGTTACTGACTCCTGTATATTTGTCTCCATTAGATGACAAGGTCTTTGAGAGAAGACATTATGTCTTTTTTATTATGAGATATATCTCTGTATCTCTAGTCTTAGCTTAGTGCCTTCCACATAGTAGGCCCTTAATACATATTTGTTAAATTGCATAAAATTGAAACATTGAATTAAAAAAGAATGGCTTCTTTTTTTCCAGCTGAAGATAACAGCCTATCACAAAAGAGAAAGGTAACAGTTGAAGATCTATTCAGTCCAGACTTCAAAATTCATGATCCAGAAGCTAAATGGATAAGTGGTGAGTCCTATCTATATATGAGAACCCCCTGCTCCCAAAAATATATGTACCCTTGCTCCTTTTGCTTTCTCCTGTTTACTCTTTTTTTCTTATTTCCTGCTTGAAATTCTCTCCTCCTTTTGGTTGTAGAACTGGAGCTACTGAGCTCTTTCTGTGTTAGTCATCCTATTATCACGATGGGAGTCTGTAAATCTCATAGCCCTGTGGGGTTTTTTAATGTGTATGTTGCATCATGTTGCACTGACACAGCATTAACTTCATAAAAAATGAATCTTCTGATTATATTTCTGCAATGTGTTGCCTCACTGAGACATTACTTTTTTTTGGGCAAAGGTGAAATGTTGCTAAGCAACAGTTATACTACAGAAAACAGAGCTTGGCTTTTCCTTCCTTCCTTCTTTCCTCACAAGCCACACATTCTTTGTCCTGTATTCTGCACCTTTCTTTGCCCCTACTCTCTATTGCATAAAGGTACTAAAATAAGTTTTTTTTAAATGGCCTAAGATGATAAAAAGAACTTCCCTGGAATACTGTCAAGATAACTAGAACCAGGCATGCCAAAACATACCAATATTCACATTTCCCCATTGGGGTTTAATCTGATAAAATAAACATAAGGATGACAAAAATGATGGTAAATGATAGACATTTAAGATTTTTAAAGCTCCTTCTATCACTTACCTCATTTGATCCTCACAGCAATCCTGGAAGGTAGGTACTACAAGCAACATTAGCCACATCTGACACTTTCCTGTGACTTACAGAAGTTAAATGCTTTCCTTGTGATAGAGGTCAGATTGCAACCCTGGCTCCAAGGCCAGGATATCTTCCTCTTCCTCTTTTTCCTTCACTCAATGAATATCAGAAAGAAATAGTCTGGGAACACGTCATTATCCTACCACTGTTTTTTTATATGAAATGTTCAACAGAATATTGCCCAGGTAGATCAAGTGATTGCTTTATGTAATTGAATAAAAGTATTGGGAAGCAAGCTCATTTTCTTCAGGCTAACAGAAAGCATAACTGGGCCATCTTCAGCAGTAAGTAGGATGCCAGAGATGATATATACTTCATCCTATATGGTTTGAGATTCTGCTGGTAGGTCTCTAGAATTGAAGTTTTACATTACAGGAGTTTGAGGGATCTGAGTGTTGAGTATGATTCTATCTATTAAAAAAGGTTCTTCTTTTATGAGTCAATGTTATGCCTTGGCAACTCGGGGCAATAGTTTTGTCTGTGATTATGCTATAGTCCCAATATAGTTTTTCTATTGAATTATATCATTATTATTGTCTAGAACAAGTTTAGAGTTACATGTGAAAAAAGCTGACAGCAGGAATGTAATAGTGAACTTTATAGAGCTTCACTCATTCTCAGGATCAGATAATAGAAAAGACCTTAGAAATCATGTATGCCTAAGGTCTTCCCTTTAGACCCAAAAAGCTAATATGTATTGTCCAAAATCTCATAGCTAACAAGTAATAGAGCCAGTATTAGTATTGTAACCCAGATCCTCTCTTTGCTATCTCTTGATGTTTTTATTGAATTTTTAAATAGAATGATTCAGAAAAAAAAATCAATGATTCCTTTGAATTTAGTTTGACATAATGAACTTTAACACATATGAGATTATAAGGACTCCAGTCCTACATATCTTTCAGTACAGAATTTTCCAAACTGTGGGGCATACCCTAGGTTGAAAATCTGCACTCAAAACAGTGGCTGAAATTATTTTATATTTTAGAGTATACACCTTACATGTGAGATTAGTGAGCTCTCCTTTGGCTTAGCTCTTGAGATGGGTGATGGAAACAAGTTGTAGACCCTCCTTTTTCTCCTCCCTCATAGTTATAATGTTAGATTCTGACCTTATAATTAATTAACTTATTTGTGTAAAAATAGAAAGAAGTGAAATAGAAGGAAATAACACATATATTGTATATCTGTGTTATTTCCTTCTATTTCTATTTGTGTATATATGTTATGTATGTATATAGGTATGTGTATATATGTAATTTTTTTCAGTGGTGGATAGAGTTAAGGGTAACAAATTAATTAGGTTTACCTCTTTGTTTGGCGATCCTAACAAGGTAATTGGAAAAGCAATAAGGATTTATCTCCAGTCTTCTTGAATTTCTAATAAGAAAGTTATTGAGCTCTCTTTGAAAAGTGTTTCCTTTCTGTCCACCTAAAGGACATGAACTGTAGTTTAAAAATTGTGCCATTGTTGTATAAGTTGTGGCACTATAGTTCCTTCACGTAATATTCAGGGAATTTATTTACTGATTTCTGTATCTTTTTCTTCATCCTCTCTATGGTATTATGTAGATACTCTTTGTTTCTTTCTTTGCTTATGCATTTATAGCACCCAAATATATGCCTTTGGCCAAATGGCCTCTGTCTCACAGCTACATTTCTCCTGAGAGCCAGGAGATCATGTTTAAAATATCTCTATATCCTTCCATCACTACCACCACATTGAAAGCATTGAACATACTACTTTTCTCAAATTCATTATTTGTTGATTATGTAGTAAGTGAATGACTTAAATATATGCATAAGATATACTTGACGCAGAATGTTGATATGACATTGACACACAGTGAGATAAGATCAGTGAATGTTAGATGTCTATATATCTTGCATTAATAAGTTTTGATTCTCCATACTGAAAATAAAAGTATAAATAATTCAGAAAAGCATACCAACAAAAACTTATTTCCATTTAATTTTTAAATATATGGATATGGTATTTAGGGCATGGGAAGGACAGTTGACTTACCCTCCTAATTATATGACTTTGGCTAATATAGTAGTCAAAAAATTTACTTTCATGTTCATATACCTACAGACAATGGTAGGTGATAGGTCAGATATATGTTGACCATTAAGGGGAAATCAGACCTAAACCATCCCTTGACCAGATTTTGAATTTTCTTAAATTGACCAAGTAGATAATGCACATATCAACACCTCAGAGTTAGCCATGCATAGGGCATAGTTGATACTGCCTAACCAGCCTGTTATACAAAGACTTTCTTGACTTCTGCCAATACAGTGAACACTATTCATGAATGTCCCCCATGGTTCTACAGAAAAATTGTCTCTGTGTCTAAGGAGACTCTTAGAAGTATTTTACTGTATATTTCTTTGATGAAATAATCCACACAAAATGTGGCATTTCAAAACAAAAACTAGGTCACTAGAGTTCTCCGAAAACTAGCTACCATTTAAAGATTCCCTGAGGTTAGTTTTCTTTCTCCTTCTATTTTTCTTCTTGTTAGTCCTATTCCTCTTCCTCTTGCTCTTTTCCTTCTCCTTTTATTACTTTAAAATATATTTCATAATTTGATTAACATTTAGAAATTGTGCTTTTTATTTTACTTTTTATTTTGAAGTTGAATACCAAAAAATGAGCATTTCCATAAATAAAGAAGAATGCAAAAAGAGGATTATATATAAAACTGAGTCTGCATTTCACACTGCTTGCTTTTGTTAAAAAAAATCATACTAAATTCCCTGTATTATTTTCAAAAATATCCTGCTTCTTTCTGCTTCCTTAACTTTATTCTCTCTCCTGTGCCTTAAAAAAAATAAAAAACTTTCCAATGACCCTCCTTTTTTGACTTGACTATTGCTAATTGCCTTCCCAATTAAAAATGGGGGGGGGGCAAAACCCTTATAACAAATAGAGTTAACCATAAGAAATACACACAGTGGCCCTGTCCAATATTGCATATCTTTTTCTATATCTTAAACCCAACACCTCAAGCCCATCATCTCTCTATCAAAAGGTGGGTTATAAACCTCATCATAGGTCCATGGATACATGACTAGTGATTGTTTTTATCAGAGTTTATAAACCTTTCAGAGTTTTGTTTATTTGCAGTGTTATTATTATTATATAAATTATTCTTCTGGTTCTCACTCTGCCTCAGTTCAAATTTTTTTTATTTTCTCTGAAATTATTTCATTATTTTTTATGGTGCATTAATATTCTATTACATACCAAAATTTGTTTAGCCATTTTCCAGTCAATGGACACACACATTAGATTCCTGTTACTTTCTTTTGTTCTGCTTTGAAGTCTTCTTTCAGAATCAAGAAGTTTATTTTCCTTGTGACTTTTCCCTCTCATTATTACCCTCTCTTTTAACCCCATCTCTCCTTGTTCTCATTTGATTCCTGATGAGTTTTGATGTGCTTCTATATCAAACTGTGTGTGTGTGTGTGTGTGTCTGTTCAGCTGTTCTTTATACATTTCAAATAAGAGTGAGGTTCACCTAATGTCTATTCTCCTCCCCTAGCTTCCATTTGTATAAATGCAGAAAGAGACATTTATTCTTGGTCATGGACACTATGTGAATTTGTTTTCTAGTCTCTTCTTATTTGTTCGGGTTTTTTTCTCTGTGTTTAATTGGGGAGGGGAGTATGTAGATCTTCTCATATATCCCAATTATGAGAAATATCAAGTTCTATTCCCTGCTCCCCCTTTAAAAGTATCTTCCTCTTACCTTCCCTTATTTTTCCCTCTTAAAATCATTAGACCAGAACCAATCTATCACAGGTTCTCCATTGTTCTACTTTAATTCCCTCAGTACCCTTTAAAAACAGTAAGGTCCTGGCAGGACACTTGTTTCTTCTCCCCACATTAGAATGTTAGAACTACATCACCACAAAACCCCTTCCAATTGCTCAATTAAGTTTATGTTTCTAGGTTGATCTTGCCTTTTGTGTTTGCGTTTCAAAGTACCTACCCAGCTCCTATCTTTTCATCAGAAAATTGAAAATTCTTTCTTCTATTAAAGATTTATAATTTTTCCCCTGTGGGATTATACTCAACTTTGCAGGTTAAGTTATTCTTGGTTGAGGTGATTTAAGTAAAAGAAATATCGTATTTTGCCTCAGCTCCTTTTTCATAGGTCAGGGTATTCGGGAAAACATGCTATTGAATTGTAGGATCATCAGATATTTTGTAACTTTAAGTGATCTAAGAAGTCATCTATCTCAACTCCTTCATTTTAGAGATGAACCTTTAAAATTCCTCCGGTTGTTAGGGTTCTTCTTTCTCAAATTACCTTTAATTTATTGACTTGAATATTTGCTTTAGTAGTGTCTTTGTATCCCCAGGACCTAACATAGTCCCTTGTGCCTGGTCTGTATTTTAATATTTGTTAAATTGAATTAAATGGAAGATAAGTCCCAGAGTGGTTAAAAGACTGGCTATTTGGCTGTGGATAATTCTTGTAACATCTTTGAGCCCTAGTTTACCCACCTGTAAAATGAGAAATACTAATACTTGCACTACCTACTTCACAGTGTTATGATGGGGAAACTATTCCCTGGGGCATTATGTAAATTTGAGTAGTAGTTGTCATTGGATGATGATGCTGCTGCTGCTGCTGCTGCTAATGTTGATGGCTAAAGTCAATTAGTTGGTGACAGAGCCAGAAGGAGATTTCATGGTTCTTGCCTACCAAGTTTTTGGTAGCCTCTCATGTGCTGAGGCAGTAGAAAAGAATACTACTGGAAAAGATGACTACCTTTCTGAAAATTCTTTGGGCTTTGTCCTTGTGAAGATATTTTAGAATTCCAGCTTTTTTATTGCTTTCAACTCTCCTATGGCATTTTGATTCCCTCAGTTCAAGAAATGTAGGGAAAATGTCCAGGAGATAAAGAAAGCTAGTGTAATTCCCCAATGAAAAAGAGACTTTTCTGTCTTTAGTGCACACCATCTGCTAAAGTTAGGGAAAGGGTTTCAAACTGAGTATTGGATATAATGGTCCAGAACTGTCTGGTGAAAATATGCTGAGCTGTAATCGTATTTTGTGTTTATTTAACACTTTAGACTTAAATTATCCATGTCTACTTTTTGGGATGATGATTAGAACAAATACCTTGAAAATTCTAGGATGTCTCATTGTACATGTCATTCAACTTTGAATATTAGTTAAAATACTGAGTCATGCTGTTTGATGTAGGTAAAGTAAATGAATTGCTACTACCGCACATGAGAAGTACACCATGAGAATCACTTCAAAAGACGAATAGTCTTCCGAGAATTGGTCTATGGTCTTATGACCTCATGTGATTTCTTTCCATGTTTGATTTGATTTGATTTCATGTCTTTGGCTTAATCTACATACTGAGAACTTCTAAATGAAGTAAGAATTATAGAAATTATGCATTGAAAGAATAATATTGAGCTATGTGCTTTTAATTTTTTTATTCTGAACTTAAGAAATACCCCCAAAATAAGCATTTCCATATTCAAAGTAGATTATAAAATGAGAATTTTATATGAAACAGTGAATCTCTAGTCTATACTACTTGAAGATTTTTAGTATATAATAAATTTAACCTTTTATTTTCAGTCCTGTTGTTCTAGTCTATGCTTCTTTATGAACTTTTGTTCTCTTCTGGAAGAATATTTCATTGACCCTCTTTTTTATTTTCTTCTTTTTTTATATCACAATTGCTAACTTCCTCTCTTTCACACACTTCTGCCCTCCTTAATTAAAAACAGAAAAAAGAAATCCCTAGTAACAAATAAATATAGTCAAGCAAAATTAATCCATACAATGGCAATGGCCAAAAAATAAATGTATCTTTGTACCTTGAGTACACTTCTTTTTCGTGCTTCATCTTAGTGCCTTCTGGACACATGGATAGTCATTACTTTGATAAGAATTTTTAAGTTATTCAAAGCTATTTTTCTGTACAATGTCTTTGTCATATAGTAATTTTTCT
Organism: Vombatus ursinus; assembly: GCF_900497805.2. Classification (NCBI taxonomy): domain Eukaryota; kingdom Metazoa; phylum Chordata; class Mammalia; order Diprotodontia; family Vombatidae; genus Vombatus; species Vombatus ursinus. Next base: position 5,443,848 of record NW_020954630.1, read on the forward strand.
CATGTTTCTGCTTAATTCACTATCCATCAGCTCATACTGCCCACTTCTCTGAAATCATCTCTTTTGTCACATACAACATAACAGTATTCCTTTATATTCATGTATCGCAATTCATTTAGCAATTGTGCAGTTGTGGGGAATCCCAGGTTTATATTCCAATTCTTTTCTTACCCTGTTTTCCCTCTTAAGCTTCATTTCAGTATCAGGATGTTGATTTTGATTGTGGTTATTCCTTCCCAGTATTATCTCTCCATAGCCCCAACTCTTCCTGTCTTTACCTGTTACCCTCTTGCTTTTGATGTATTTCCTATATCACTGAGAATTGTTTAATAGGATGGTAAAAGAACAGTGTTGCAAGAAAATTAATCTGGCAGTTGTGTGCTGGTTATATTAGAGTGGCAGCAACTAGAGTTAGGGAGATCAGTAAGGCTTTTGAACTGATTTTTAAATCTAGGAATAAAGTGATGAAGATCTTACCTAATTTGATAATGGGGAAAAGCAAGGTGGAAGTAAGAGATGTTTTGAAGGACCAGTTGACAGGATTTAATGACTAATATGAAATACAGGTTCATGAATAGGCATACATTAAAGAAAGTGGATATTTCAAGCCTGAATTACTAAGGAAAATAGTAATATCTTTGAAATAACTGAAACAGGAGGGAAAATTATGACAATGTTTTTAAATTTTGAATTTCAGGTGATGGCAGAAAACTCAAGTGGAAATATTTTAGCAGGCATTTAGTAAAATAAAATTGAAATTCACATGAGAAATCAGGACCAGTGATAAAGATTTGAGTGTGGTCATCTTGATCATACTTGAAGCCTTGTTAGTGAACTAACTTCATAAGGGAGAGATTGTAGCTATAGAGTAGAAGATTCCAGAATGGACCATAGAGTACAGGAATAGAAAAATGAGTCATTGAAGAAAACAAAAAAGGAATGTTCAAAGAGGTAGAAAAATAACAAAGATCACATGGTCTCATAGAACCCAGAATGGCAGGGAAAGGAGCTATACCTTCTCCTTACCTTTTTTCTCTCTCCCCAAATTTGCAACTTCTCCTTAAAAAAAAAAATAGTAGGTCTCCCAATGTTGCCCAGGCTGGAAGTGGAAGAACTACTCAAGGTCCTCAGCACAGGACCTTTGACCTACTGTAATTGTGACTTGAACCAGTTTCCCCCTCCTTAGGCAACCTGGTTCCCAACTCAACCCTATCTCACTGCAGGTGTGTTCTGCCACTTTTTTAAAAGCAAATTTTGCAAATTAAAACTATAATTTAACCAGTTCCCTACTGGTTAAAATGCCCTGGTGTTGACAGCACACACAAACACACACACACACACACACATACATGCACACATGCATACACACACAATTCTTCTGCCCATCTGGAGTTAACTTTGCAGGAAATCATATGGGTAAATAAGTCATGGTAGAATTTTTCCTCATCACATTCTAATTTTCTTGGGAAATATTCTCATGTTAAGGTTGTTAGTGACTAAGGATGGGAGGAGGTCGTTTTTAGCAGAAGGTAACAGAACTCTATAGTTAGGCAGCTTTTAAGTTCCTTTTTCTTTATCATTTGCTCCTATGAAAAAGATAGGGAACAACTTAATGTCTTAAAAGTATGAAAACTGGGACTTCCCCTTCCGGGACCCAAAATAGTGGAGTAAAAAGGTACTGTCTCTCACCCTCTCCTATCAACCTCTGAAAACCCAGAAAATATCACCCCAGAAAAAACCCTGGAACAGCTGAACCAGAAGAAAGATGGGGTGCAGCAGTGCAGTAGCCCAGGTAGCTAGAGGTATTACCGGGAAAGGCTCCTCTTACCCTGGGGGAAGGGGAGCAGTACAGAACAGGAGTCGCCCAGCCAGCTAGTGAAAAGACCCACCTTAGCACACCAGGAGGACATTCTGGTGCCTCGGCATTCTACAGCAAAAGGGTCTCCCAGTGTCTCAGCAAAAATAAGGGAAGCAAAACTACAAAGGGCCCCAGGCGGATAAGCACCCAGCAGCATTCTCTCAAAGGAGCTGAAGAAAGCAACCTAGAGGTGCCAAAAAGTTCCAGCCTTGTTGATTCCAGCCCAACACCAGGTAAGCTGTCAGAACCCTACAGCATCCAACTGCCAACCAGGAGGAGATCCCGAAGCCCAGGTGGTTGAGCAGGGAAACGCCAACTGCTGTACCTCCGAGTGCCTCAGTGAGGGTGGAGTAACTGGTGGAAACCAGCTCAGAAAACCACCAGGTGCCTCGGCATTCTACAGCAAAGAAGTCTCCCAGTGCCTCAACAGAAATAAGGGAGGCAGCACTGAAAAGGGCCCCAGGCAGATAAACACCTGGCAGCACTTATCTAACAGGAGCTAAACAAAGCTAAAGGAAAGGAAAAGCAGGCAACCTAGATTTACCTGAAAGTCCCAGCCTTGCTGATTCCAGCCTAATACCAGATAAGCTGCCAGAATCCTACAACCTCCAATTGCCAAAATAAGAGGCCCCAGTACACAAAGCCAGTGACCAAGACCTAGGCTCCCAACACAAGAAGCTTGGGTCAGTGCCCTCTGCTCCCCAGCAGGAGAGCTTAATCTCTTTAAAGGCCAGGGAATAAAGAAACACCATAAGTAAAAAGAAACATACTATAGATTCATATTATGAGAAGAGGGAAGATCAAGACAGAAATTCTAAAGAGGACAACACTGTCATCAGACCCACATCTGCAACATCAAAAGGGAATATGAACTGGTCTGAAACCCAAAAAGCCTTCTTAGAACTCAAGAAGGATTTTAAAAGTCAAACAGAGAGGTAGAGGAGTCCTTTAAAAGTACAATTGGCCAATTGGAAAAAAAAGTACAAAATCTAACAGAAAAAAACAATACGTTAAGAATTAGAATTGAACAAATGGAAACTAATGACTCTATGAGAGAGTAAGAATCAGTCAAACAGAAACAAAAAAATGAAAAAATAGATGAAAACATAAAGTACCTCATGGGTAAAACAGCTGACCTGGAAAATCAATCCAGGAGAGACAATTTAAAAATTATAGGCCTACCTGAAAGTCATGATGAAAAAAAGAGCCTGGACAATATCCTTCAGGAAATCATAAAGGAAGATTGCCCTGAGGTCCCAGAACCTGAAGGTAAAATAACTATAGAAAGAATCCACCGCTCCCCACCTGAAAGAGATCCCAAATTGAAAACACCAAGGAATACAATAGCTAAATTCCAAAATTACCAGATTAAAGAGAAATTACTGCAAGCAGCCAGAAAGAAACAATTTAAATATCATGGAACCACAGTCAGGATTACACAGGACATTGCAGTCTCTACATTAAAAGACCATAGGGCGTGGAACATGATATTCCATAAGGCAAAGGAGCTTGGAATGCAGCCAAGGATTAACTACCCAGGGAAAATGAGAGTGATTTTTCAGGGAAGGAGATGGATATTCAATGAAATAGGGAACTTCCAAACATTCCTGATAAAAATACCAGAGCTCAACAAAAAATTTGATCTTCAAGTACAAGATTCAAGAGAGACATGAAAAGGTAAGTGGGACAGAAAGATACAATATGTTGTTAATAAGGGCAAAATGTTCACATCCCTACAAGGGAAGATGACACTTGCAACTCTTGAGAACTGTATTGTTATTATACCATGTTAAAGGAGCATACGTAAAGGGGGTGGATATAAGTTGACTTTGATGTAATGATAAAAAAAATTTAATCAAGTGGGTTAAATGGATCCAAGTAAGTGAATTAGTCTGAGCTAAGAAAATGTACTGAGAAAGGAGGAGGCAGACAAGGGTAAATTACATTATAGGAAAAGACACAAAAACCTATTAGAGCAGAGGTAAAGAAGGGAGGGGGATGAGCATTGTTTGAACCTTACTCTCATCAGATTTGGCTTAAGAAGGGAATAACATAATCAGGTATAGAAATCTAACTTACACTATAGGTAGTAGGAGGGGAAAGGGGAAAGAAAAGGGAGGGGGGATAGAAGGGAGGGAAGAAACAGTAAGGGTAAAGAGGAAGAAAAGGGAAAGAGATAATAGAAGGGAGGTGGGACCCAAGGAGGCACTGGTCAAAAGCAAAACACTAGTGGGGGGGGAAGGAGAAAGGAGAAAGAAAAACATAAACAGGGGGGAAAAAGGAGAAAAAGACACAGATAGTAATCATAACTGTAAATGTGAATGGGATGAACTCTCCCATAAAACGAAAGGGCATAGCAGATTGGATTAAAAACCATAATCCTACAATATGTTGTTTACAGGAAACACATTTGAAAAAAGAGTGACACATACAGGGTAAAGGTAAAAGGCTGGAGCAAAATATATTATGCTTCAGCTGAAGTAAAAAAAGCAGGGGTAGCAATCCTGATCTTAGACAAAGCAAAAGCAAAAATAGATCTTGTCAAAAGAGATAAGGAAGGAAACTACAACCTGCTAAAAGGCACCATAGACAATGAAGTAATATCATTACTAAACATATATGCACCAAATGGTATAGCATCCAGATTCTTAGAGGAGAAGTTCAGGGAGTTACAGGAAGAAACAGACAGCAAAACTATACTAGTGGGGGACCTCAACCTCCCTCTCTCTGAACTAGATAAATCTAATCACAAAATAAACAAGAAAGAAGTTAAGGAGGTGAATAGAACATTAGAAAAGTTAGGTATGATATACCTCTGGAGAAAACTGAATGGGGATAAAAAGGAATATACTTTTTTCTCAGTGGTACATGGCACATACACAAAAATTGACCATGTACTAGGGCATAAAAACCTCACAATCCAATGCAGAAAGGCAGAAATAGTAAATGCATCCTTTTCTGATCATGATGCAATAAAAATTATATGTAATAAAGAGCCATGGAAAGATAGACTAAAAAATAATTGGAAACTAAATAATCTAATCCTAAAAAATGATTGGGTCAAAGAACAAATCATAGAAACAATCAATAATTTCATTCAAGAGAATGACAATAATGAGACAACATACCAAAACTTATGGGATGCAGCAAAAGCAGTTCTTAGGGGAAGTTTTATGTCTCTAAATGCTTACATAAATAAAATAGAAAAAGAGGAGATCAATGAATTGGGCATACAACTAAAAAAAACTAGAAAAAGAACAAATTAAAAATCCTCAATTAAACACCAAATTAGAAATGTTGAAAACCAAAGGAAAAAATAAGAAAATTGAAATTAAGAAAACTATTGAACTAATAAATAAAACTAAGAGCTGGTTTTATGAAAAAACCAATCAAGTGGATAAACTTTTGGTTAATCTAATTTTAAAAAAAAAGAGAAAGAAGAAAACCAAATTACTAGTATCAAGAATGAAAAGGGTGAAACTACCACCAAGGAAGAGGAAATTAAAACAACAATTTGGAATTATTTTGCCCAACTATATGCCAACAAATTGACAATCTTAGTGAAATGGATATATATTTACAGAAATATAAATTGCCCAGATTAACAGAAGAGGAAGTGAAATACTTAAATAACCCCATCTCAGAAAAAGGAATTGAACAAGTCATTGATGAACTCCTTAGGAAAAAATATCCAGGGCCAGATGGATTTACATGTGAATTTTATCAAACATTTAAAGAACAATTAATTCCAATGCTATATAAACTATTTGGTAAAATAGGTAAAGAAGAAATCTTACCAAATTCTTTTTATGATACAAATATGGTGCTGATACCTAAACCAGGAAGAGTCAAAACAGAGAAAGAAAATTATAGAACAATTTCTCTAATGAATATAGGTGCAAAAATTTTAAACAAAATATTAGTAAATAGATTACAGCAACTTATCACATGAATAATATACTATGACCAGGTAGGATTTATACCAGGAATGCAGGGCTGGTTCAATATAAGGAAAACTATCAGCGTAATCCATCATATCAACACCAAAACTAACAGAAACCACATGATCATCTCAATAGATGCAGAAAAAGCTTTTGATGAAATACAACACCCATTCCTATTAAAAACACTGGAGAGCATAGATATAAATGAAGTCTTCCTTAAAATAATAAATAACATCTGTCAAAAACCTTCATCAAGCATAATATGTAATGGAGACAAGCTAGAAGCATTTCCAAGAAGATCGGGGGTGAAACAAGGATGTCCATTATCACCACTGTTATTCAACATCATACTGGAAATGTTAGCTTTAGCAATAGGAGAAGAAAAAGACAATGAAGGCATTAGAATAGGCAAAGAAGAAACAAAGCTATCACTCTCTGCAGATGACATGTTGTTATACTTAGAGAATCCCAGCAAATCAAGTAAAAAACTACTTCAAATAATAAACAACTTTAGCAAAGTTGCAGGCTATAAAATAAATCCACATAAATCATCGGCATTTCTATATATTACCAACAAAGCCCAACAGGAAGAAATAGAAAGAGAAATTCCATTTAAACTTACTGTAGACATTATAAAATATTTAGGAGTCTACCTCTTGAAACAAATCCAGGAACTCAATGAACACAATTACCAAACACTTTTCACGCAAATAAAATCAGATCTAAATAATTGGAAAAACATCAGTTGCTCATGGGTAGGCCAAGCTAATATAATAAAAATGACAATTCTACCTAAGCTAGTTTACGTATTCAGTCCCATACCAATAAAACTACCAAAAAATTATTTTATAGAGTTAGAAAAAATAATAAGAAGATTCATTTGGAAGAACAAAAGGTCCAGAATATCAAGAGAACTAATGAAAAGAAATGCAGGGGAAGGTGGCCTAGTCATTCAAGATTTTAAATTGTATTATAAAGCAGCAATCATCAAAACTGCTTGGTACTGACTAAGAAATGGAGTGATGGATCAGTGGAATAGGTTAAGTATGCAAGACACAATAGTCAATGACTATAGTAATCTATTATTTGATAAACCTAAAGATCCCAGCTTCTGGGATAAGAACCCACTCTTTGAAAAAAAGTGCTGGGAAAACTGGAAAAGAGTATGGCAGAAACTAGGCATAGACCAAAATCTCACACCATATTCCAAAATAAAGTCAAAATGGGTACATGACTTAGATATAAAGGCTGATACTATAAGCAAACTGAGAAAGCAAGGAATAGTTTACCTGTCAGATCTATGGAGAACAGAAGAATTCATGACCAAACAGGAGATAGAGAACATTACAAAAAACAAAATAGATAATTTTGATTACATTAAATTGAAAAGTTTTTGCACAAACAGAGCCAATTGGTAAGTGGTCAAAGGATATGAACAGACAGTTCTCAGAGGAAGAAATTAAAGCCATCTATAGTCATATGAAAAAATGCTCTAAATCGCTATTGATTAGAGAAATGCAAATCAAAACAACTCTGAGGTACCACATCACACCTATCAGAATGGCCAACATGACAAAACAGGAAAATGATAAGTGTTGGAGAAGATGTGGGAAAATTGGAACACTAATGCATTGTTGGTTGAGTTGTGAAATGGTCCAACCATTTTGGAGAGCAATTTGGAACTATGCTCAAAGGGCTATAAAAATGTGCATACCCTTTGACCCAGCAATAGCACTTCTAGGGCTAAATCCCAAAGAGATCACACAAATGGGAAAAGGACCTACATGTACAAAAATATTCATAGCAGCTCTTTTTGTGGTGGCAAAGAATTGGAAATTGAGAAGATGCCCATCAATTGGGGAATGGCTGAGCAAGTTGTGGTATGTGAATATGATGGAATACTATTGTGCTATAAGAAATGATGAACAGGCTAACTTCAGAAAAACCTGGAAAGACTTGTATGGTCTGATGCTGAGTGAAGTGAGCAGAACCAAGAGAACGTTGTACACAATAACAGCCACATTGTGTGATGACTAATATTGATAAACTTAACCCTTCCTGGCAATACAAGGATCTAAGACATTTCCAGAGGCCTTGTGATGGAAAATTCTATCCACACCCAAAGAAAGAACTATGGAAGCCGAATTGTTATTTTTTTTCTCTTCTGTTGAGTTTTGTTTCCTCTTTCTGATGGTTCCTCCAATTGGTTTTAATCTCTACTTACAACATCACTAATGTGAAAATATGTTTAATATGAATGTAAATGTATAGCCTATATCAGATTGTGTGCCGTTTTGGGGAGGGTGGTGGGGAGGAAGGGGGAGAAAAATTTTAAACTCAAAAGCATATGGAAGTGATTATTGATAAATCAAAATAAATTAATAAAAAAATTTTAAAAAGTATGAAAACTGTCTAAATCCTAGATGAGATACAATTCTCAATAGACATGTTTTTGCAGATTTGCTTTTTGGTAGGAAAAATTGAAATGCATATACCAATGCTCCCCTTAGGAAAGAATTTATATTTGCCTGTGCTTTGAGCTGTCCTTGACATCTCTCTCTCTTTCTCTTTCTCTCTCTCTCTCTCTCTTCCTCTCTCTCTGTCTCTCTCTTTCTTTCTCATCTGATTCTGGCAAGCCTGGAGCATCATTGAGGAAGTAGCTCACAGCAGCCTGATCATGTTGACTTTTGGTCCTGAGCACTGAGGGCATGCTCTCATTAGGCACTGGTTGGAGTTCTCTTTTCATTGCTCCTGACATCCCATTCCAGTTTAGTTTCAAGGGTGAGATAAAAATAGGAATTTTTATCATGAACGGCACCAGAATCCCTAGACTATTTCCATTTGTTTACATTCATTTCCATTATAGCAAGCACTTGTTGGAGAAGAAAGCTTTGAAACTCTGAGATGTGGCACTGGAAAGACTGTAAAATTGGAGAAAATTGGTTCTTTTGAATGTAGAGAAATATCAGCTGCACAGTGGAAACTGGGAAAGTGTATGTTTGAGCAAAATAAATTGGAGTCAGTGCATAGGACTCAAAGCAAGTTGATTTCCACATTTGCTTTCTCTTCCTCCCTTTTGTTATTTTGAAAAAAGCAGATGGAATGGTATAAAAACTTGTGGGATTGGGTGGAGAAGAGACTGATTAAAAATTTTTTTCCAAACTTGAGCTTTATTTTTTTATTTTTGAAAGGACACACAGCTTTTACCTTCATTCTAGGCTTGCTTCTTTTTCAGCAACTTGAGTATATCTATCTGGACATCTTTGTGTAAGTATATAATCCTTTTTTTCTTGTTTATTTATTTTTAGCATTTTTTCTTTTTAAATTTTGATTTTCCAATTTTCTCCATCCCTGCTCTACCCTCCACTACTCACTGAGAAGGCTAGCAATATGCTATCAATTATACATGTGAAATCATGCAAATCATATTTCCATATTAACCATGTTTGTTTTAAAAAGGAAGAAAAATAAACTGAGAAAATTATACTGTAATTTGCAGCCCGTTTAGCATCTGTCATTTCTGATAGGTATGAGGTGGTACCTCAGAGTTGTTGTAATTTGCCTTTGTATAATCAATAGTGATATAGACTTTTTTTCATGTGACTATAGAAAATTTATTTCTTCTTCTGAAAACTGATTTTTGGGGCAGCGAGGTGGTACAGTAAAGAGAGCACCAGCCCTATAGTCAGGAGGACCTGAGTTCAAATCCAGTCTCAGACACTGACAGAGTCCTTCAGTTCTCTCTCTAGAGGTGATAGCATGTTTTCATCATGAGTCCTTTGAAATTGTCTTGGATCATTGTATGGATCAGAATAGCCACATCTTTCACAGTTGATCACCATTACAACATTGCTGTTACTGTGCACAATGATCTCCTGGTTCTTCTCACTTCACTTTGTGTCAATTCATGTAGGTCTTGCCATGTTTCTCTAAAACTACTCCCCTCATCATTTCCCATAGCATAATAGTAACCCATTACAATCATATGCTTCAGCTTGTTCAGCCATTCCCCAATTGATGAGTGTCCCTTCGATTGCCAATTCTTTTCCACCACAAAAAGTTACTATATTTTTGTACATACATGTCCTTTTCCTTTGATTTTTTTGGGATACAGACCTGGTAGTGATCAAAGGGTATGCACAGTTTTATGGCCCTTTGGGCAAGGTTCCAAATTATTCTCTAGAATGGTCGGACCAGTTTACTCATCTACCAAAAGTTTATTAGTTTATTTATTTTTTTTAACTTAGCCCGTTTAGCATTTGTCATTTCTGATAGGTGTGAGGTGGTACCTCAGAGTTGTTGTAATTTGCCTTTGTATAATCAATAGTGATATAGACATTTTTTTTCATGTGACTATAGAAAATTTATTTCTTCTTCTGAAAACTGATTTTTGGGGCAGCGAGGTGGTGCAGTAAAGAGAGCACCAGCCCTATAGTCAGGAGGACCTGAGTTCAAATCCAGTCTCAGACACTTGACACTTACTAGCTGTGTGACCATGGACAAGTCACTAACTCTGATTGCCTTGCTTAAAAAAAAAAAAAAAACCTGATTTCAAAAAAAGAAATAAGAAGCTCTCCATGGCCACCTGAAAAAGTCTAAAATCACTAATAATCCAAAAAATATAAATTAAAACAATCCTTAGATATCACCTTAGTCTTGTCAAGCTGGTAAAGATTAGAAAACCTAGGAAAACATTTAGAAGAGGCAGGAATGATAGACACATTTATTTCAATGCCTGTAGAATAGTGAATTGGTTCAGTGATTCTCAAAACTAAATTTGGAATGATGTTAGAAAAATCACTCAATTGTTTATATTCTTTTACCAAGAAATCCTGCTGCTAGGACTATATCCCAGGTTGTTGACAAGAATATAGTCGTATGTATAAGAATATTTGTAGCAGCAATGTTTTCTTTTTTTAAAAAAAAATACTGACTTTTAGTTTTCAACATTCACTTTTTTAAGATTTTGAGTTCTAATTTTTCTCCCTTCATCCCCTTCCCCTCCCCAAGACAGCAGGCAATCCTATATAGGCTATATGTGTATAATCATATTACACATATTTCCACATTAGTCATGTTATGAAAGAAGAATCAGAAGAAAAGGGAAAAACATGAGAAAGAAGCAACAAAAAAAAGAGAAAATAATATGCTTCAGTCTGCATTCAGACTCCATAGTTCTTTATCTGGACATGGATAGCATTTTCCATCATGAGTCTTTTGGAATTGTCTTAGATCATTGCAATGCTGAGAAGAGCCAAATCTATCAAAGTCAGTTATTGCACAATGTTGCTGTTACTCTGTACAATGTTCCCCTGTTGCTCATTTCACTCAGCATCAATTCATGCAATGTCCAGGTTTTTCTGAAATCTGCCAGCTCGTCATTTCTTATGGAACAATAGTATTCCATTACATTCATATACAACAACTTGTTCAGCCATTCCCCAATTGATGGGCATCCTCTCAATTTCCAGTTCTTTGCCACTACAAAAGAGCTGCTATAAATATTTTTGTACATGTGAGTCCTTTTCCCTTTTTTATGATCTCTTTGGGATACAGATCTAGTAGTGGTATTGCTGGATCAAAGGGTATGCACAGTTTTATAGCCCTTTGGGCATAGTTCCAAATTGCTCTCCAGAATGGTTGTATCAGTTCACAACTCCACAAATAATGCATTACTGTCCCAATTTTCCCATATGTTCTCCAACATTTATCATGTTTCTGTTTTGTCATGGTAGCCAATCTGATAGATGTGAGGTGGTACCTCAGTTGTTTTAATTTGTATTTCTCTCATCAGTAATGATTTAGAGCATTTTTTTCATATGACACAGATACCTTAAATTTCTTCATCTGAAAACTGCCTGTTCACATTCTTGGACCATTGATCAATTGGAGAATGACTTGTATTCTTAAAATTTTGACTCAGTTCTCCATATATTTGAGAAATGAGACCTTTATCAGAGATACTGGCTGTAAAAATTGCTTCCCAGCTTCCTGCTTCCCTTCTAATCTTAGTTGCATTGACTTGGTGAGAAAAATTTCAATATAATATAATAAAAATTATCCATTTTGCATTTCATAATATTCTATCCGTTGTTTGGTCATAAATTCTTCCATTCTCCATAAATCTGAGATGTAAACTACTCCTTGCTCTCCTAGTTTGCTTATAGTATCACCCTTTTTGTTTAAATCCCGTTCCCATTTTGACCTTATCTTGGTGCACAGTGAACAGCAATGTTTTCAGTAGCAAAGAGCTATATTAAAACATGCCTAAGGACTAGAGAATCCTCATATACAAATTATGATATATAAATATAATGAAATATCATTGTGCTATAAAGATTAAGAAATATGAAGAACTCAGAGAAAAATAGGAAGGCTTGCATCTAGTGATTCAGATGAAAGTGAAGCTAAAAGAACACAATATACAATTAATAAAGCAATATTACTAAAATCAACATTGAGATAAAAAAAACCTCTGGTTACACATGATAATTAATATCAATAGCATACTAACAAAACTTTAAAGAACTTTTTTTCCTTTTTGTTAATTAATAAACTAACTTTTCAGGGAATATACTTTGTAGGCAGGGGGTTTGGGTATTTTGGGGAAATACCTGCTGTGTAAAAGCAATTTTTTTAAAGAAACAAGAGCAATGGTAAAGCATACATAGAAGAAAAACTGAAAGGTCACTGGAGAAAGGATACTAGAGTTATTTGTGAAAAGGGAAGGCATGAATTATAGAATCTTCATTTTTTACATGAACTTTATGGCTATAGAGTCCATCTCCCCACCAGGGCTTGAATCACCTCTAAAATGTACATGACAAGGGCTTAGTCCTCTTTATGACATTTCCCTCTAGCAGATAATTCACTTCCTAGCAAGGTAGTCATTCTCCTTTTGGAAAGCCCTAATTGTAAATTGTCCCTGATATTTAACTGAAATTTGTCTCCCTTGGAACTTCCGACATTGATCCTGGTGGTTCTGTTCACTAGAGATATGTAGAATACATCTATTCCTTCCATAAGACAGCCCTTCAGATACTTGAAGGCAAATATTATTCTCCTTTCTGACTTCTCTTTTCTATGCTCAAAATCCCCAATCTGTTCATTTGCTTCCTATGTCACATACTTCACTGTCCTGGTCACTTTCTTTTGGACATACTCCAGTTTATCAATGTCTTTCATAAAATGTGGTACCCAGAATTTATCTTGGTATTCTAGATATAGCCTAACTAAGGTAGATTTAGGAGACTCATTCCTTCTCTTATTCTTATTCCTGGTACCTAAAATTAAATCATATTTTTGGCTACTGTAAAGAATTGTTGATTCATTCCAGTTTCAATCAACTTAGCTTTAGCCCTCTTTTGTTAGAATTGCCATCTAGCCATGTCTCACTAATCCTGTCTTGAGAAGTTGATTTTTTTAATCTAAGTGCTGAATTTTATGTTTATTACTCTTCAATTCCAAATTATTTGACCCAGACCCCCATTCTAATTGATGTTCTTTTGGATTCCTATTCTTTCAGCCTGTGTACTAACTATCCCTCTTAATTTTCTGTCATTCACATATCTGAACTTCATGCTATCTATGTCTTCAAGAAACTGATAAAAATGTTGTGCAGGACAATGATGAGGACTTAGTTCTATGGCATTCTATTAGAGAACTCTTCTCCCAAGCCGACCCTGATCCATCAATCAATACTCTAGGCTTGTTGGTTATCCAGTTATAGCCAACTTAAATATACTATCTTCAGCCCACATTCCAACAGATTATGTCATGAAAGACTTTATCATAAGCATTGCTGAAATTAGACAGTTGTTTCTTCTTCTCACTTCCAAAGATACCTCACAGTCCCATACACCTCATGCACATTGACCCAGACTATAGGCCCAAGTTATTTTATCTGCTCTTGCTATCTTCAAATCTAGGCAAATGGAAGATGTTTTGGCCTTGAGGAAACAAAATGGGAAAACTCTAAGAACCATTGCTCCACAAATCTATATAGGATCAGATTTCAACTAGATAAAAAGTATTAGAACTATCCAAAAAAAAAAGAATTAGGACTATCCAAAAGAAGGTAGCAGATAGATTTTCACTACATCTTTTTGTCACCATATATCAGTTTGCCAGGGATTTTGTTTTAGAAGATTTTATTCAGGTATAGACAAGGTAAACTTTTGAGGTCCCTTACAACTTGAGGATTTTGTTATTCTCTGATTGCTCCAGTATTCTTGCCAAGGACACTGTGGCAAGTAAATCAGACTAATATAGTTATTGTCATTCTCTCTTTAAATTGCCAGTGTTAATAAGCACTTGTGATCCTTTATCATCCTGATTGGAAGAAGAAACAGTCAGAAACTTATACCTTCCCTAAAGGATTATTTCATCATTAACTCTCAGCTTTCCACAAAGAGATTTTCTTCAATAGATTTCATCTTCTTGCTTTCTTTGATTAAAGGACTGGAGTCTTAGTGAGCTTTGAACTCCACATTATAGCTAACAGTAATTTTGCCTAGGGCAAATGAAGCAGAAGGGAAACGCAGTAGTGCAAAAGATTATCTCATGCGTAGAGAGCAGCCTGTTTCACATAGAGCCTGACCCTCATCCCAACTGGCTTGTGGAAGCAGGTCCTAAGGGAGGTTGTCTTTGGGAGGAGGCATTCTCCCTCTCTTTTGCCCTCCTCTCCACATGTTGACACCTTGGGATGAAACCTGGTCAAGCATTTTTAGTTACTTATACTGAAGAAGGGGATGTGGGAAAGTCTAGAATTCTAAAAAGGAGCCGTTAGATGATCCAAGAGAGTTAGGCATCATAGAACCTAAAAAGGAGAAAATATCAAGAAAGCAGTCATCTGTTGGAAATAGGAGTGTCAGAACTGAAAGAATTCATTGGAGTTTTCCATTAGAAAATCAGTGGTGACCTTTCAGAGAGTAGTTTCAGAAAAGTGGGTGGGACTGGAAGTCAAATTGCAAGGGACTGAGGAATGAGAGCAGTATGAGGAAATGGAGACTTTAGGTGCACACTATTTAAAGAAGCATTATCATTTAAATGGAAGACAGATGGGTTAGCTGGTTTAGAGTTTAGCATGGTGAAGAACAAGGTGTCTTTTAGGATGGAGGGGTACATGTATGCTTGTGGGTAAAAGGATCTTGTGGAAAGGGAGGGATTTGAGATCAGTATGACAGATGGGATAATTAACGTATGAGCTCCTAGAAAAAGTATTGAGGTATGGAGGAGTGTAATTGAGGAAGGTCACATTAGATGACCTAGAGCTGTTCAGTAAAGGTACAGTTGAGATCATCTGCTATGACTGTAGAGTTGGGGCTTGAGAAGAGAAGAAAAGGTTTGGGACAGTGGGTGCTAGGAACATGATAGCACCTCAATAAGTGTTCTGCAAAGATGTAAAGGTCCAAGCTGAGATCCTACAGCTTAAATATACACAGGATGACATTGGTGTGCTTTTTATGACATTCTCCAGTATTGCTCTGCAATTCAGGAACAAGAGTGAAGAAATTGGATGAGGGCATTGCCCACCTCTTTTGACTGAACTTACAAGATCAATGATGATGTGGACCAAGTACATTCGTGTTCTAGTAGTTATAACTTTAGACTCAGAGTCTCTATGAGCTTTTGTCTATAAGAACCACAGATGTCCTGGTGGCAACCAATCCTAGTTGGTCTTGCTGCTACTCCAGGTTCTAAAAAGCAGAGTTTGGACACGTCGTGAAATGGCACTTTTGGACCTCTTGCTGTGGCCTTCCCAAGTCCCTTGTAGAACTCATATTGAGTGAGTCAAGCCATTTTCCAAAACACCTATAATATTTGTTTATCATGTTCAGCTGCCTGGTTGGCTAGAAGAGAGGGGAAGTCCTACTATAACTGATTCCCTGTATCATCTATCTAGCCCTTTCATTGCTATGCTTCAATCAGAATGGCTCCATAGAGAACAGAAGGACTGGTTCATAGCCAAATTGGAGAATAAAAAAAAAAAATCCCTGTCTTTCAAGTCAAAAGACCTGAGTTGAAATCCCAGCTGTTACTTCACTACCTGTGTAGCCTTTGGGAAATAATTTTATTTCTCAGTTTCCTTATCTGCAAAATGAGGGAATTGGTCTAGATCATGGAGTGGGTCATGGAGCCCTTTGACATTCTGATGAAGCCTGTGAATACTTTCCCAGAAATGCATAAAAATCATAAAGCACAAATGCATAAAATACTTAGAATTACAAAGGAAACCAGTTATTTGAAATATGTTTATTGCAATATTAAACAACAAATTCACAGTTGCCTAGGTAAAAACCTCTGGTCTAGATGTTTTCCAGGATTCCTACCACCTCTAAATCTATGATCCTGTAGCTTTCTAGGTAATGAACTTACCTCATTATTTAATGTTAAATAAGGCTTATGAATGACAGATGAAAGTGCTGGAGGGTCTAGAAGATAGCAGATTCTCAGTCCCTCCTGCCTCTGTCCTCCAAACTCAGGGACCGAACTGTCAGCACCCCTAGCCTCTGAGATTTCAAGACTTGGAGAAACAAACAAAAAAAACCAATAGGTCCATCTCATAGAGGTTGGACACCCCTGCTTCATCATATGTGGTGATGGGGCAGAATGAGTATGAAGAGTGAATTGTAGCAGTATGCTGATGTCTCTCTATTACTACTTGTGTTGAGGAGATGTATTCTGGAAAAAGTGGAAGTAAAGTAAATCTCATACTGCAACCCCACTTTCCCTGTAAGTCCAATTATGAAATGGAGGCATGTTTCAGCAATTATTTTCTTAGGAGTGTTAACCAGGAAGCAGAAAATCTTGTCAAAGCTCCACATTTTGGGACATGGTCTATTTCTACCTGTTCTCAGACAATGAGACAACAACAGTGACAAGGAGCAAGGAGGAAAGAGTTGAATGTTGTAATCAAGGAAGCAGTAGTCATGACTCATGACCTTGGGACTCTGATGGGAACAGTGTGCCTTACACAACTGTCTAGGATGGATGGCAGGTAGCATCTAGGCCTTTGGCTTACTTGATATCCCCAGTGCTTGTGACAGTACTGCAGGACTTAATAAATGCTTTTAACTGAAAGAGATAGACTAAGTGCTATTGCCTTGGACTCCCAGAAAAAAAGGCTTTTGATGTAGAAGTAAATAGTCCTGAAGGAAATAAAGGAAACAAAAATAACCTTTGTCATTGTAGAGCAGCTTCCTTCTCCTTAAATTTTATATTTATATTGTTATCTCTTGTTTTCACATTATATTCATTTCCAAATATATTCCTCTCCCTCTGAAATAGTCCTCTCTTATTAAAAAAAATAGATAAAAAAAGATAAGGGAAGAAAATAATTGAGTAAATATATGTGTGTATATATATATATATATATATATATATATATATATATATAAAACTCATCACCTAAGTCTGCCCATGCATGCAGTATTCAACACTCATAGTACATACATACACACACCTATCTTCTGCAAAGGAGGGAAGAAAATAAATTTTCTCATTTCTTCTTTGTGGCAAAACTCATTCATTATAGTTGCACAGCATTTGGTTTGGGCTTCTTTGCTATTTTTACTGGATAGAGATTATTGTAGTTACTATGTATACTATAGTTATTGTGCATATTACTGTAGTTATATTCCATTATATTCATTTACCACAAGTTGTTTAGTTATTTCCCCTAATGAATGGCTATCCATTTTGCTTCCAGTTCTTTACTATAACAGAAAGTATTGCTATGAATATTTTAGTCTGTACAGGACCTTTCTTTTTGTCTGTGAACTTCCTGGAATATGTGTGTGTATGTATGTGTATATATTATATGTATGTATATATATGTGTGTGTGTCATATATATATATATGTATCCCTATAAGTGGGATCTTTGAGTCAAATTTTATGAAATTAGTTAATAAACATTTATTAAGTGCCTACCGTTTGTAAGGCACTGTACTAAGCACTGGGGATACAAAAAGAATCAAAGATAGTTGCTGCCTTCAAAAAGCTTACAATCTAATGGAGAAGCTTACATTTCTTGAGAATAAAAACAAGTTGATTTCCTGAATGGTTGGACCTAATCATGGCTCCACCAAAAGTGTATTAGTGTATCTTCCATTAGCAGGTAGTTTTTCCAAAATGGTGCTCCCCTAACTGCCTTGGCATTCAAGGCCCAATAAATGCCTACTCAGTGGGTAAATTAGTAATGCATATCATGCTCCTTTCTTCATAGGAAGATTAAAGAAAAAACAATATTGTCTTCATTCACGTAATCATAAAACATGAACACACATAACCAAGGAAGTCATTCTTTTGGAAGTTCAAATCCAGCCTCAGACACATAATACTTACTTGCTTGTGCCCCTAGGCAAGTCACTTAACCCCAATTACCTCACCAAAAAAAAAAAATCCATTCTTCCTCCTGTGTAATATTACACTTGATTTTGCTGGCTAAGTTATTCTTGACCTCAAGCCCATACCCTTTGTCTTCTAAAATATTATACTCACAGTTCTCAGCTCCTTTATAGTAGTGACTTTTAAATCATGTGTGATCCTGACTATGGCTTCTCAGTACTTGAATTCATTCTTTTAGGTTGCTTGCAGTATTTATTCTTTGACATAGAAGATCTGAATTTTGGCTATGATATTACTGGGAATTTTTGGTTTTAGGTTTCTTTCAGATGGTAACTAATGGATTCTTTGTATTTCCATTTTACCCCTCATTCTAAGAGATCTGAGCACCTTTCTTTTAAAATTTCTTGAAATATGATGCCTAAGCACATGGGCAGCTAGGTGGCTCAGTGAATAGAGTGCCAGGCTTGGAGTCAGGAAGACTCATCTTCCTGAGTTCAAATCCGGCCCCAGACACTTACTAATTATGTGACCCTGGGCAAATCACTTAACTTTGCCTCAGTTCCTATAAAATGAGCTGAAGAGGGAAATGACAAACTACTCCAGTATCTTTGCCAAGAAAATACCAACTGGGGTCATGAAGAGTCAGACATGATTGAAAAATGAGTGAATATAGGCACTTTTATTGGTCATGGCTTTCAGATAGTTGAATGATTCTTAATTTTCTTCTATTTTTTAAATCTTTTGACTTGTTTTTGATATTTCTTGTTTCCTTATGGTGTTATCAACTTCTGTTTCATTCATTTTATTTTCAGAGAGTGTGTTGCTTGGACAAGGTTTTATAACTCTTGTGTCAATCTGTTAATTTCCTTTACATATCTTCTAAAGCTCTCATTTATTTTCTAGTTTTCCCTCAGATTCTCTCATTTCATTTATTAAAATGTTTTAACTCTTTTTTAAAAATTCATTTCATTTCTTCCAGCAATTCTGGTTGAGTTTGTGGCTCAATGAGGCATTACTTGTAGGTGTTTTGGAGTCACTCTCGTCTGTGTTTGTGTCTTGAGTGTCTCTGCCCCATAATACCTCATTACAGTGAGGTTCTTTTTTCATTCTTTCTTTCTTTCTTTCTTTCTTTCTTTCTTTCTTTCTTTCTTTCTTTCTTTCTTTCTTTCTTTCTTTCTTAGTCGTTTAACCTACTTTCTGCCATCAGACTTGATATTAGGGCTTGTGGATACTGAGTATTATATTTTTCCAGGATTTTAGGGACTGTCTGAGGACTTGCATGCATTCACTGCTCCCAACATGGTCTAACTGGGGCAAAGTCTAATTGCTACCCCCTTGTGAAATCTGCAAATTCCTGACCTGGGCTTGGGTTTGTATAAGAGTAGACTGCTACTGCATTTAGTCCCTATCAGCTAGGTAGAAGGCACTGTTGGTTCAGTGGCAGAATTGTAGACTCTCTTTTGGTCTTCAATTCCTGACCTGGTTATCCCTCTGCAGGCTAATCTAGATACTAGAAGTGAGACCCTACTCTTCCCCTGGGGTCTGAACCATACCACTGTGGTTTCTAGTTTCTGAACTTCCTCCCTTTTTCCATACACAGCCCAAGGCAGAATGCCTCTCCCCTGCACATGTCCCCTTTTCTGTCTATCTGAGATCTGTGACACAGAACTAGGCAGTACACAACAAAGCTGCCATTTCATACCTGTCCCCTTTACAGTGTCCTGGTATGGATATAGTGGTGCCTTATATGAGTCTGGGATCTCCTCTTGCCTTGGTGCACAGCCTCTTCCAGGTTGAGTATGTTTGTCTATGCAGAGCTGAGCTGGAAGTGGCTTACTGTCACTTTTTCTGGATTTCTTCATCAAGTTTTAGTCTGGTTCACTTTTTAGATCTGTTTGGACAAGTTTGTACAGCACAGCTCACCACACTGATTCCTACCAATCCACTCTCTTGGCTCTATCCTTTGCATCTATTTTCCATATAGGTTCTTCAAAGCTATTACTGACAGCTGTCTTTGCTTCCTTATTCATCATTTTTGCTATTGGGAGTGTGATGATTATGATGGTGATTGTGAATCAAATATTGAGCTGGTCCTTAGCACTCTGAAACACTTAGTGGGATTTGTACAACCCTGTTTCCCTAACCCTTTCACTCTAAAAACAAGCTCACTAGAATCCTGAAGACTTGTCCAAACTATAATGAAAATACCTCTTATTCTTAGACAAAATAAGGATGTGATTTAGGAAGTAAGATTGCAAGACAGACTTTTGTGTGCAATACCCACATGCATTAGAAGAAGGAAAGGACAAAGTCTACAAGCTACAGATGTTCCACTCTGTATTTTCTGGGAATCAGCCTTAAATATTCACACAGCCCATAGCCAAGTCAAAAGGACCAGCTGCCTTTCTCAGTTGTTCTTTTGAAAAATTGGCAACTTGAAGGTTGTAGCAAAAATGCTATTGTGTAAATGATGATTTTGTCAGCACTCCCAAACCAGCCTCCTGAGGTTGTGGGGGGGCAGTCAGATGGAATGCATGCTTTAGTGTTTTTTTATCACATTATTTATTTTGGTTCTTTGATTTTTTTTTTTCATTTTGCCTTCTTAGTGCTATCTCAAACATCTCTGGGCAACTACCTTCTCTTTGAGCAACCATCCACTTTCCTCCTCCAAGCAGAGTCCTAAGAAGTGAACTGATAATCCTAAGAGGACAGTCTTGTTCCATGTTATTCTGAACTGTTTGTTTTTCCTTTAAAACCTGGCATAGTATTGACATATAGCAAGTGCTCTATGTAGAAAATGGGAATATGAAATTTTTAGATGTTTTCAACTCTTAAGATGCTATGACTCTAAATGTTTGGTTGATATGTCAGAATCCTAGAAATCTAGTAATTGGGAAGCTTGTGCAGAGAGAGATAGCCCATCTTTCAAGGAATCAATTTCTTTCTTCCTAGTTCCCATTGCTGATGATTTGCTCTATGATATTTGTATAGAGGCAATGTAGTATAGTGAATAGAATGCTAGATTAGGATTTAAGAGGATGAGTTCAAATCCTACATTTTATATATAAGCTCTTTGAACCTTCCTTTCCTCATCTTTAAAAGGGAGGTTCTAATAATTATAATTATTGACCTATCCTTTGGTCATAGTGAGGCTCAAATGAGCTAATGTATTTAGAGTAGAAAGAGCACTGACTCTGAAGTTAGAGGATGTGGGTTCAAATCCTACCCCTTAGTTACATCACTACCTTCCTTAGGCTTAATTTACTCATTATAAACTGAGGGAGTTGGACTAGAAGCCCCTGCAGCCCCTTTTTTTGCTCTCTTATCCTATTAAATGATTAAAATCCAGAAGGATCTTCTGATCACCTACCTTCCTTCTCATTTAAATCCTAAAAGATTGAGATGAATTATTTTCTTCACTCATGTCCCTTTTTGTTGTTGTTCAGTCATTCAATCATGTCCAACTCTTCACGACCCCAGGGATCATAACACAACAGGTCCTTCTATTCTTCACTATCTCTTCAAGTCTGTCCAAGTTCATGTTCATTGTTTCCATGAAACTATGTATTCATCTTATCCTCTGCTGTCCTCTTTTTCTTTTGCCTTCAATCTTTCCCAAGATCAGGGTCTTTCCCAATGAACCCTGTCTTCTCATTATATAGCCAAAGTATTTAAGTTTCAGTTTCAGTATTTGACCTTCTAGTGAATAGCCTAAATTAATATCTTGAAGTTTTGACTGATTTGATCTCTTTGCTCTCAAAGGGACTCTCAAAAATCTTCTCCAGCACCACAATTCAAAAACATTAATTTTGTGATGCTTAGCCCTCTCATGTCCCTAAATACTAAATTTTTTTGGAAATTCCATCTATACATGAAATGCTAAAAGAAAGAGTTGATGAACTTTGTATTATTTGTCCTGAATGTGCCTTAGCTTGTTGCTAGTGAGCAGAATCCAGGTTAACTAAACACATGACAGTAAAAACAGACATGGTGAAGAGTTGACCTTTAAGAAGTAAGTTGACTTCTGGGAGCCAAGATGGCAGAGTAAGTAGTAAATTGCTTTCGCTCTCCCATATTTACCTCCAAACAACCATAAAATAGCAACCTAGAATAAATCCTGGAACAGCATAGCCAGTAGAAAGACAGAGTGCAGCAGTCTTTTAGCCCCAGAGACTTGGAGGATTGGCAAGAAAGATCCATCTTACTGGGTAAAAGGGGAGTACATTCCAGAACTGGAAGCATATTTCAAGACAGGAAGTATCCCAGCAAGCCGCATCTTAGCAAACTAGTGGAAGATCCTGAGCCCCAGTGTGGTGGAGTAGGCAAATGCTAACACCAGCCCCACCTCCCAATACCTTAGCATAGCCAGGGCAACCAGCAAACTCTAGCTGTGAGAACCTCCATGTGCTTCAGCACAGCCCCAGGCAAACAGGCACCCTCCAGCAGCCAGACCTCCACATGCTTCATTGTAGCCCTGGAGAAATGCAGAAACACTCCACTGGGCCTCAGCACACACCAGGTACCACCACTAGGACCCCAGCTCAGCACCAGGCAAGCTGCCACACCCCTATGGCCTCCATCAGCACCAGTCACTTCCTACCCCACTCCCTCAATACAGCAACAGACATGAGAGTCCCCCATAAACCTCAGGGCAACATCAGTACAGTACCAGGTAAATAGCCAGGGCCTACACTGGTACAAGAAGCCTGAGATCAGATTTAAAAGAAAGGGAAAGGCCAAAAAAAATGAGCAAAAAACAATAACCAAAAAAGAAAAAAAAAGAATCTGACCATGGAAAGTTATGGTCATGGGAAAGACCAATACACAAATTTAGGAGAGGAAAACAATGTCAAAACATCAAGGGGCAAAATCCCAAAGAAAAATGGAAAGTGATCTCAAGCCCACAAAGAACTCATGGAAAAGCTCAAAAAGTTGCTTAAAAATCATATGAGAGGTAGAAATGAGACTTATGCAAGGGAATTATGGGAAAAGAGTCAATAGCTTGAAAAACTGCTTAAAAAGTAGAATTGGTCAGATGGAAAAGGAGATACAAAAATCCACCAAAGAAAACAGTTCCTTAAAGAATACAATTGGCCAAATGAAAAAGAAAATACAAAAGCTAATTGAGGAAAACAACACCTTAAAAGTCAGAATTGGGCAAGTGGGAGCTAATGACTCTATGAGACATGAAGAATCAATCAAACAAATTCAAAAGAAATGAAAAAAATGGAAGAAAATGCAAAATACCTCATGGGAAAAACAACTGACCTGGAAAATAGATCCAGGAAAGACAGTGTCAGAATTATTGCACTACCTGAAAGTCACAATCAAAAGGAGGACCTAGACAGCATTTTTCAAGAAGTTATCAAGCAAAACTCCCCTGACATCCTGAAACCAGAAGCAAAATAGGCATTGAAAGAATTTACTAATCACGTCAGGAAAGAGATCCAAAAATAAAAAAACTCCAAGGAACATTATAGCCAAATTTCAGAACTATCAGGTCAAGGAAAAAAATACCACAAGTGGCCAGAAAGAAACAATTCAAATATTGGGCAGTCATAATCAGGATTACACAGGACTCAGAAGCTGCAATATTAAAGGATCAGAGGTGATGGAATGGGATATTCCAGAAGGCAAAGGATCTAGGACTGCAACCAAGAATCACTTTTCTGGCAAAATTAAGCGTAATATATTGAGGGGGGTAAATGGTCATTCAATGAAATATAAGGATTTCAAGTCTTCACAAGGAGAAGACCAGAACTAAACCAAAAATTTGGTCTCTAATATCAAGACCCAAGAGAAGCAAAGCAGGTAAAAAAGGGAGAAGAAAACATAAGGGATTGAATAGAGATAAGCTATTTACATCCCTACATAGGAAGATGATATTTATAATTCATAAAAATTGCATCACTAATAGTACAGATAGAAGGAATATACATAAACAGAAGGTATGGGTATAAGGTAAATTTGAAGGAATGACATAAAAAATTAGGGGATGAGAAAGAGGATTACGATGGGTTCAGAAGGCAGGGAGAGGTAGAATGTGGTAAATTATTTCACATAAAGAGGCATGAAAGACCTATTACAGTGGAAGGGAAGATGGGAGGGTGGACAATGAGCGTCGTTTGAATTGGTATTGGTTCAAAGAGGGAATAATAGACACAATCGGTTGACTATAGGGAACTTACCCAACAGGGAATTAGGAGGGGAGGAGATCACATAAGGGAGGAGGTGTGGACTTGCAGAAGGGTAGATTGGAGAGGTGGTAGACAGAAGCAAAACACTGGTGAGGAGGGAAAGGCTGAAAAGAGAGAGAGGACAAACAGGAGGAAAAATAGGATGGAGGGAAATAGACACATAGTAATCATAACTGTGAATGTGAAGTGGATAGCAGAGTGGATCAAAAACCAGAATCCTATAATATGTTGTTTATAAAAAACACACTTCAAGCAGCGGGACACACATAGGGTAAAGGTAAGGAGCTAGAGCAGAATGGATTATGCTTCCTTCAGCTGAAGTAAAAAAAAACAAACAAACAAACAAACAAGGATAACAATCCTGATCTCAGACAAAGTAAAAGAAAAATAGACCTAATTAAAAGAGATAAGGAAGGAAATAACATCTTGCTAAAAGGTACCATAGACAATGAAGCAATATCAATACTAAATATATATGCAACAAGTGGTATAACATCCAAATTCTTAAAGAAGAAGTTAAGTGAGTTACAGGAAGGAATAGACAGCAAAATTTTACTAGTGGGAGACCTCAACTGTCCCTTCTTAGAACTCGATAAATCTAACCAAAAAATAAACAGGAAGGAAACTAAGGAGGTAAATAGAATATTAGAAAATTAGATATGATGGACCTTTAGAGAAAATTGAATGGGAACAGAAAGGAATATACCTGTTTCTCAGCAGCACATGGCACCTCTACAAAAATTGACCATGTAATAAGGGTATAAAAACTTCAAAATCAAATGCAAAAAGGCAGAAATATTAAATGTATTCTTTTACATCAATAGATGCTGAAAAAGCTTTTGACAAAATACAGCACCCATTCCTATTAAAAAAATTCTGGAAAGCATAGGAAGAAATGGAGTGTTCCTTAAAATGATAAGCAGTACCTATCTAAAACCATCAGCAACCAGTATCTGTAATGGGGATAATCTAGAAGCCTTCCCAATAAGATCAAGGGGAAAGCAAGGATGCCCATTATTGCTACTACTATCCAATATTATCCAAGAAATATTAGCTATAATAATAAGAGAAGGAAATTGAAGGAATTAGAGTAGGGAATGAGGAAAAAAAGCTATCACTTTACAGATGATATGATTGTATACTTACGGAACCCTAGAACATCAACTAAAAAATTACTTGAAATAATTAACAACTTCAGTAAAGTTGCAGAATATAAGAGAAATCCACATAAACGATCAGCATTTCTTTATATGATGCCTAGCTGCAAGACATAGATAAATTCCATTTAAAATAGCTGTAAACAGTATAAAATACTTAGGAGTCTACCTGCCAAGACAAAACCCAGGAGCTATACAAACACAATGACAAAATACTTTTCACAAAAATAAAGTCAGGTCTAAACAATTGGAAAAATATCAATTGCTAACAGGTAGGCCAAGCCAATATAATAAAAATAAAAATTCTGCCTAAATGAATTTATTAAATGAAATGCCATACCAATCAAACTACCACAAAATTATTTTATAGAGCTAGAAAAAAATAACAACAAAATTCATCTGGAAGAACAAAAGGTCAAGAATATCAAGGGAACAAATGAAAAAAAAAATACAAAGAAAGGTGGCCTAGCAATATCAGATCTCAAACCATATTATAAAGCAGTAATCATCAAAACTATCTGGTACTGGCTAAGATATAGAGTGGTGGATCAGTGGGATAGATTAGGTACACAAGATACAGTATCAATGTCCATAGTAACCTAGTGTTTGATAAACTGAAAGACCCCAGCTTTTGGGGTAAGAACTCACTATTTGACAAAAACTGCTGGGGAAACTAGAAAACAATAGGACACTAAGTAGGTATAGACCAACCTATCACATCATGTACCAAGATAAGGTCAAAATAGACCATGATTTAGACATAAAGAGTGACACCATAAGCAAATTAGAAGAGCAAGAAATAGTCTACCAGTCAGATCTATGGGGAGGGGAAGAATTCATGACCAAATAAGAGAGAGAGAGCATTATAAAATATAAAGTAGATAATTTTTATTATATTAAATTTAAAGGCCTTTGTAGAAACAAAACCAATGCATCCAAGATTAGAAGGAAAGCAGAAAGCTGGGAAACAATATTTATAGCAAATGTCTCTGATAAAGGCCTAATTTCTTAAATATATAGAGAACTGAGTCAAATTTATAAGAACAAAAGCTATTCTCTAATTGAGGAATGGTCAAAGGATAAGAACAGGTAGTTTTCAGATGAAAAAATCAAAGCTATCTATAGGCAGATGAAAAAGTGCTCTCAATCTCTTTTGATTAGAGAAATGCAAATTAAAACAACTCTGAGGTACCACCTCACACTTATCAGGTTGGCTAATATGACAAAAAAGGAAAATGATAAATGTTGGAAAGGATATGGGAAAGTTGGGGCACTAATGTGCTGTTGGTGGAATTGTAAACTGATCTAACCATTCTGGAGCATAATTTGGAACTATGCCCAAAGAGCAACCAAACTATGTATACATTTGATCCAGCAATACCATTACTAGGTCTATATCCCAAAGAAATCCTTTAAAAGGGGGGGGGGAAGGATCTACATGTGTAAAAATATTTATAGCAGCCTTTTTTGTGGTGGCAAAATATTAGAAATTGAGGGGATTCCTATCAATTGGGGAATGACTGAACAAACTGTAGTATATGAATGTAATAGAATACTGTTGGGCAATAAGAAATGATGAATAGACAGATTTCAGAAAAACCTGGAAAGACTTGTAAGAACTGCTACAAAGTGAAATGAGCAGAACCAGGAAAATAATGTACACAATATCAGCAACACTGTATGATGATCAACTATGAATGACTCAGCTCTTCTTAGAACACAATGATGCAAATCAAGTACAAAGGATTCACGAAGGAAAATGTTATCCATATCCAGATAAAGAATTGATAGACTCTGAATGCAGATTGAAGCAGATTTTTTCACTTACTTTATTCTTTCTTGTGTTTTTTTTCCCTTTTGAGCTCTTTCTTCTTTCACAACTATGACTAATATGGAAATATTTTTACACAATAGCACATGTTTAAACTGTATCAAACTGCCTACCAATTTCAGAAGAGTGGAAGGGAGGGAGAAAGGGAGAAAATTTTGGAACTCAAAATCTTGTAAAAATAAATGCTAAAAATTTTCTTGACATGTAACTGGGGAAAAATAAAATACTATTAAAAATTAAGTTACTCTCTCACACATATATTTAGAGTCAGAAGCCTTCTTATTGGTTATCTAGTTCTACCCCCTTGCTTTTTGTGGATAAAAAAAACCTGAAGGCCGGAGAAGTCCCATAGTTTGCCCAAGGTCACAGAGATAGCAAAGCCAGGATTGGACCCAGGGCTTCTGACCAGTTGCTCTTTCCAGTGTGCCATTTTGCCTGTCTCATCTCAAATTCTTGCCTCTGTCATCCTTAAGTTCTTAGAAACTCTCCATTTTTAATGGATGCTTTTCCGGAGTTCTTGAGGATAAGAGGATTCGCTAACCCTTCACCTTGGTCTATCTTTTTGCTAGATACTAATACCAGAATCCTGGGTTAGGAAGACTTGGGTACAAATCTGCACTTAAATACTTACTAATTGTGTGACCCTCTGCAAGTTACTTAAACTACTCAGTTTCCTCAACTGTAAAATGGGGATGATAATAGCACTTACTCCCCAGATGTATTGTGAGAATCTAATAAGATAATATTTGTAAAAGTATTTAGCTTAGTGCTTGGCACCCAGGAGGTGCTATATAAATGTTAGCCACCACCACCACCACCACCATCATCATCATTATCATTATCATCACCATCATCATTATCATTATCAACTCTCTCTCCTGCCTTCTGGACTGGGTATTTCTTGGCTCTAACTCTTCTAGGAAAGGCTAGTGGATATGCAGCTAACACATTTAAAGGGATACAAGGTTAAGAATCCATTGTTCCCCCTAAAGGATGGTTGAATCAATAAGTAATTGCCCCTGTCCCAAAGCCTATTGTTTTGTGACTGCTGGCTTCCC
Organism: Vombatus ursinus; assembly: GCF_900497805.2. Classification (NCBI taxonomy): domain Eukaryota; kingdom Metazoa; phylum Chordata; class Mammalia; order Diprotodontia; family Vombatidae; genus Vombatus; species Vombatus ursinus. The sequence goes on from NW_020954630.1 coordinate 5,472,243, forward strand.
CCATGTCTTCCAAGAATTTTTTTTTTCCCTCAGCAAGCTGAAGTAGGATTGGTCTCTTCTGCTAATATTTTAACTAATGCTTTAAGGTTTGCAAAATGTTTTAAGTATAATTAAGGTTTGCAGAATGTTTAAAGTACATTATCTTATTTGATCCCAAAACAACCGGATGACATAGGTGCTACTGTTACCCCCACTTTCTGGGCCATCTCCAGTCATCCTGATAGACATATGGCTACTGGACCCAGATGTCTCTGGAAGAGAAAGTGACGCTGGTGACTTTGCACAGCCCTCCCTCACTCAAATCAAAGTCAATTGCAAGTCATATTATCTCCCTGATGTCACGGTCCTCTTCAAGAATGAAGAACAAATCATAAAACCACACAGAGAACAGAATATATCCCAGGAGGACAGAAAAGGTTTTGGCCGAGACAAGGTGGTCGTGTAAAAAATCTGCAGGATTTAGAGTTAGGAGATTTAGGATTCCAGTTTTGGTTTTGCTGCTTTCCAGCTTTGTGGCCTTGAGAAAATAACCTAGGCTCTCTGAGACTCAGTTTCTACATCACTGTGGAATAATCTGTTTAAAAAAAAAAAGATTATATAAATATAAATTGGTATTTTGGATTAAACAAAATCTTTAAGTTATAGTTCCTATAACTTAACAACCTACAACTTTATTCTTTGTTGTGTACCTCTATAATAATATTAATCTCATGATTGATTTATGACAATTAAGAATTAGCAAATTAGACAATTATAGGTTCCTGCAAATTATAGCATTGCATGGCGGAGAGTGTTATACCAAGTCAGGAACACTTTGGTTCAAAACCTTTCTTCAACCCTTGTTAGCTGTGTGACTGTGTACGTGTGTGTGTGCGTGCGTGCGTGTGTGAGAGAGAGAGAGATTTCTCTGAGCTTCAGTTGTTTTTTCTGTAAAATGGGTATAAGATAAATGTCATCCCTATCTCACATAACTATTTTTTCAGATCAATTGAGATGATGAATATAAAGGCTTTTGCACATTTTAAAAGGGCTGTATAAGTGCCACTTGGTTGTTTGTTTGTTTGTTTGTTTTGTCGAGGTTGTTTGTATATTTAAAACTGATGGAATCTGTCTTCATTAGGGTCCATGGCACAATCAAAATGGGCAGCTAATAAGCCTAAGGAAGTTATGAATTGTGCTTTTATTTACTCTGTTGTCCTAATTGCTGGTTTCAAAGCACTCTTTTGATATGCTAAGCACCCCAATGAGTAAAGTTAAATAAACAAAGAATTAGGTTGTGAACAAAAGTGTCAACACAAAGAGTCTGCTAATTTTCTGATCTGGTTGATGGACACTAGAAACAATTAATTAGCACCATAGCACTTTCCAAAGATCTGTTTCAAGCTTCTAAAAGCTTTGCTTCCTTATTAGACTCGGATCCTGCTTTTCAGGATATTTAAAGCACAGTTTCAGAATTGGTGGCTTCCTGGACAAGGACCCTTAGGTTTGAGAACGGAAGAAGTTTCAGCTTTAAACTCCCACAAGCTTTTTTTATGGCTTTTCTTCCCTTTCTTATACCATTTTTCCTCATTCTTGGATTCTGATACCCTAAAAAAATTATTTTTTCCTCACCTTGTGGAGCAGTACTTAATGGGCTTACTGGTTTAAGAAAGGAAAAGATGCTTCCTTCCACCCTAAATGCCCCACTTCCACTTCACTTCAAATTTATATTGCTGCTATATCAAAGGACTGAAGTGAGAGGATAAGGAGGGGGTAAGAATAATTTTTTAAAAAATGATTTGAGCTTCTTGGTTTTACATCTATAAAAAGTATTTTATATTTTTGTAGTTGAAGCATTTCTGATTGAATTTGCTTTGCTAATTTGCTTTGTTTTGATCAGACCCATGATCTCATTGTTCAGGGGAAATCCCTTTAGTGGACATTCATATATAGGTACACATCATCTGTAATAAATCCTACCTTGTAATCAGTGCTCAGGACTTCAAGTAATTTGCTCAAATTTGCACAGATAATATGTGTCTCAGACAACTTAATAAATATAGTGCTTTAAGCTTTGCAAAATTATATTATGTTATATTATAATATGTACATATCATATATACATATACATATGTATGTGTGTGTATATTCCTCACAATAACCCTGTAAGATAGGTGCTATTATTATCCACATTTTACAGATGAAAAAACCAAGACTCAGAGAGGTTAAGTGACAGTCATTTTCCCGGTTATTAAGTGTGTGAAAGAGGAATTGAATTCTAGTCTTCCTCCAAATTGGGGACTCTATCCACTATACCACCTAGCTGCCTAAATCTTTCTGACTGCTTCTTAGGATATTAAATTAGGGTGATCTAAATTCTATACTCCCAGTATAAGAAAGCTCAAGATAAAAATAAAAGTTATTAAAAATCCTAGGCCCCTAAACCAAATGTTGGTAACTTCTTACCTTCGAGACCATAACACACAGAGCCCATGAGTGCCCTTCCCCAACCACTTAACATTCTTTCAGTAAATATTAGAAGGCCTCCTTGGATGAATAAACAAATGGCTGCTTGGTTGGTAAGTATAGTAATGGTACCCATCCTCGCTCTTGAGTCTGAGCCCCAGATATCTTCCTCAGTTTCAAATAGCATTTATCAACAACCTTCCTGGCCTCAGGAGATAAGGGTTCCAGGCCTTGCTTGGCCACTATCATCTGTATGACTTTGGAAAACTTACTTGAACTCTCTGGGCTTCAGGTTCCTTATCTTCAAAATGGGGGGAAGTACCCTTCAAGCTTTGTTATTCTTTAAGACAAAGCAGCATTGGGAAAAAAAATAACCAAAAACAGTTTTAGTCACCTCACTATTTACAGTTAGATAGTCAACTAGAATTAATTAGGCACTTGCTGTATGTGGATTTCTTTGCTACGGTGCTAGGGATTCAGAGAAAGGCAAAAAACAGTCCCTGTTCTCAAGGAGCCCACAGTCTAATCAGAAAGGAGCCAGAACTTTTAGTAGATTCAGTTAAGTAGTTTATTTATTCACTATTTTTTTCACTAGCTACCTCCAGTTACTTCAAGTCATCAGATTTAGGTGACATGTAAGAATAGTGGGGGGGGGGGGGAGCACTATGGAGCCTTTATCAGTAGTATTTGAAAAACAATTAGAATAGGAGAAATGTTTTGGTCATAGAGATAGATGAATGCTTTGAAATTTTTAAAAGAAAGAATATTTTTAAAACTATAGGCTAGTGAGCTTGACTTTGATTCCTGACAGGAGTATAGGATACATTATTAAAGGGATGGTTTGGGACCAGTTCGAAAAGGATGTTAGTATAGGTCTTTTAAGATTAGTTCATGGCAGACTACTTTAATTTACATTTCTGACAGGATTACCTGACAGTCACTGGAGTATTTTATCAGTTGAATTATAGGCTAATAGAATTTGATAACTGGAGGAAATCTTAGAGTTCATCTCATCTAATACCGTACTTCCTTAGGTGAGGAAACAAAAGAACCAGAGAATTTGTGTACCAAAATCAATGTGGAACAAAGGAAAGAGATTTGGAATTGAGGTAGCTACGTTCAAATTCTGCCTCTTGGCACCTTTGTGACCTTGAGTAAGTCAGTCTCTCTGAGATTTAGCTTTCTGTAAATGATGAGATTGGATTAATCAGTCTCTATAGTCCCTTCTACCTTTAGTTCTCTAGTCTAAGGTACTAAATAGGGTAGCTTCATGTCAGCAAAGTGTTTCAGAAAGCCTTGCTTGACATTTTTTGCAAAGGTGAAGAGATGTGTGGTCTGGGTCATAATGCAGTTATGTAGATTCTGAGCTGATAGAATGACCACACCCAAAATGTATTGATTAGCAGATCAATGTGACCTTGGAGGAAGTTTTCTTTTGTCATGACACAGGGTTCCATTCTGTTTTCTTCAATATTTTGTATCAATGACTGAAGGACAGGCATGCACAATTCAGCTCAAATACAAGAGAGGGTTCTGCCAATAAAGAGTAATCTAACAGTGAAATGGATCCTCTTTTGTTGAACTCTTAGCAGCATAATGACAGCCCTCGTATTCCAGAGAACAAATGATGAAATGTGCTACTTATCTTCCAATAAATGAAGGGCTCCGAATGAGACAGCTAGGTGGCACAGTGGATAGAACACTGGGCCTAGAAGCAGGAAGACCTCAGTTCAAATCTGGTCTCAGATGCTTACTAGCTGTGTGACCCTGAGAAAGTCACTTAACCCTGTTTGCCTCAGTTTCCTCATCTGTAAAATGAGCTGTAAAAGGAAATGGCAAACCACTACAGTATCTCTGCCAAGAAAACCCTAAATGGGTCATGAAGTGTTGGATACAACTGAAACAGCTGAACAACACCACCAATAAAGTTATATATAAGTTAAAAAAATTACAAAAATGTTATATGTATATATTTATATTTATATTTATATGAGATGGCCAATGTGGACTTTTAAAAATTGACTATATATGTTTGTAATGAGTTTATTTTTCCTTATGTTCTCAATGTGGGAGGGGGAGGGAGAGAAGGCAGATCTTGGTTGATTAAAACAAAATATAAGAGAAAAAGAAAAAAAAGAAAACTTGGCAGTTCCAATCACCAAAATGACCAAACATAATTACTAAAGATTCATGATGAAAGATGCTCCCCAAGTCTTGCCAGAGAGGAGATGGACTCAGAGAGTAAATTGAGACACATTTTATTAGACATGGCCAATGAGAAATTTTGTTTTGTTTAACTATGTATGTTTGTCACAGGGAGGTTGTTTTTCTTAAAATGAGAAGAAACATGAATCATCATAGGATCATAGATGTAGAGCCAGAAGGGACTCAGAGGCCTTCTTGTCCAACTCTCTCATTTTACAGATGAAGAAACTGAGGCTTAGGAAGGTTAAGTGATTTATCCAAGGTCACTTGGGTAATAAATGGAGGGGCCAGAATTCTGTCTTGAGCTTTTTTCAAGTTGAATGGGATAGAATGAATTTGTTAAGTAGAAGTGAGTGTGTTGTCCAAGAAGGTCTTTAAGAGAAGTCTGGATGGCCAATTGTTGGATGCTTTGTAACTCCCAAATAATTTGCCCATGTGGCTTGGAGCAGTACACTACTCTTCACTGTGTCTGTTTCCTTAAATGCAAAGTGAGAGAGTTGAGCTAGATAATCTCCAAGGTCCATTCTAGTTCTAAATAATATGTGATTATATATGAGAAAATGAATGTCCAGGTCCTAATCCTAAGACTTCTTTTCCTTGTATCTGATAGCCAGCAGATGTGTTCTCTTGAAAAAGCATGTGGTCTCGCCTGATCAAATGAGATATGTTTGTAAAGCACTTTGCAAGTGTTGCGTAAGTGCCTGTTGCTGATGTTTCCCTTCAGGCCAGAGGGGACCACAGAACATTATAACAAGGAAGGACAATTGAGGTAAGCTAGCCCAACTGCCCTCATTAAATACCCAAGGAAATCATCATGCAAAGAGATTGAGTGATTAACCCAGGGTTACACATCTGACTAATGGGTTTGGACTTTCAGGCCAGCATTCCTGCCTTTATACCTCAAGACTGGATAAGACAGTGTCCATTACGTAGGAGAGTTTATTATTGTTCTTGTTATTGTCTTTCCACCATTTCTCCTACTTTATTATCTTAAGGACCAAAAACAAACAAAGAAGGAAAAATAATTCCTCAACAGTTCTACGCAGCACTCTTCTACTGATCAGAAGTGATAGCTCTCTATGAGCATCAGATGGTGACAGATTCTTAAGATTACTGTACAGCTGCTGAACCAATGTCTAGTGCCTTTAGAAATCAAAAGTTTGCATATAGAATGAAGTCTAATGAATTTAAATGGATTCAGGTCAGAAGACCTGAATTTCATAGCCATCTCTGAATCTGACTTCCAGTGCCTTGCATTTTTTTTTTTTTGGATCACAACTGTAATTCATTGGTAAAGGTAACTTTGAGTAAGACCATTCCTTCTACCATGGTAGATCTGCAACTGTTTTATCATTTATAGTCTTAGAGAGTTTCATGGGGTACTGAGAAGTTAAGTGACTTGTCAAGGGTCACATTGCCAATTTGTATAAGAGATAGCACTTAAACCCACTTAAACTAGGTCAATTCTCTATCTAATATACTACACTGATTTTCTTTTTATTATAAAATGGGCATAACTAGAGGTATACATTTACATACCCAGTTCCTAAAAACATTTGCAATGGGTTCCCCAGAAATACCCATGCTGTTCTGATTTGATGGGGGTAGGGATGAAAAGGATCTTCTTTTTTTTAAATTTTCCTGAAAGTACTTACTGAAGGAACTGTGTGAGCATTAAGCTTTTGAAGATGATAATATCTTCCTCTGGTATTGGTATTGGTAGAGGAGTTGAAAATAATAACTAATAGTAATAGCTAACATGTATATAGTGTTCTAGGTTCAAGGCACTGTGCTAAGGACATTAAAATTTTATCTCATTTGACAAATGAGATGTGAAGTCAGATGCCATCAAGGCCAAACATGTCTTGTTCCAGGAACCTACCATAGCTTTTTCAGTTTTTAATTCACTGGACTTCTTAGTTGTGATTTTATGAATATATTTAGTGAATTGGATGATGGTGATGACATCTCAAGTGAGCAAAAAAAAAAAAAGAAAAAGAAAGAAACTATTCTAACCCTATGTAGTGAAGCTTACCTTCTTATTGTAAGGTAAGACACAAAATGTTTAGTGAACAAACAACATACATTCACATCCAAAATGATGTTTCCCTAGGCTTGAGCAAGATATGAGGTCACTAAGCTACGACAATCATACTGTAGGTTGCCTCTACACGTGATTTGATGGACTTCTCCAGAGACCCAGAGAATTCTAGAGCTAAAAAAGAAGAGTGAGATCATCTAGACCAACTTCCTTATTTTACAAGTGAGAGAACTTAAGTTTAGAAAGAGGAATTGACTTACCCAGAGCTTGGTCTGGCATCCAGATCATTTGACTCTCTACTCAGAGCTGAGATATGCACATAGCATGCTAAAGACACAGGACATTTGAACAATGATGGCTTTTTCAAGAAATATTTGGAGGACAAAAATGACTTAGTTTATCCTTATTAATGAACATTAAATAACTATTATACTAGAGTTCATCCATTCCATGACAATTAAGGACTTTTTTATTGTTACTCAGTCATTCAGTCATATCTAGCTCTTTGTCACCTCCTGGACCATACTGTCCAGGGGGGTTTCTTGTCAAGGATTCTTGAGTGGTTTACCATTTATTTCCCCAGTGGATTAAGGCAAACAGAGGTTGAGTGACTTGCCCAGGATAACATAGCTAGCAAGTATCTCAGATCAGATTTGAACTCAGGTCTTCCTGACTCTAGGCCCAGCACTCTATTCACTAAGTCACCTAGCTGCCCCCAATTAGGCAATAGGGATTGCCTGTTTTGGAACTTATATCTGTAGTTTGGAAATTATTGGGCAAAATTTGAAATTTTTCAAAGGAATAATCTCTTATGATTTGTGGCTTTTAAAATTATATATGCTCTATTGTACAATTATAATACCCATAATAAAAAAATAATTCTTTGGAGAATTTCTAGTGGATTTACCTCATTCATTTCAAAGGAAATAAAAATTTGATGGAAACTTTTAAATGCAGTGGACATAATCCCTTTTATCAGCCTCTGAACTAACGAATCGCTTGACTAGGAGAAATTAATGAATTTTTAAAAAACAACATTGAGATGTTATAAACATTATAACTATAAGAATTCACTTAATATATTTAACTTGACCCAAAAAGGAGGGAAGAGAGAAATTACAATTCAAAGACATTTTCTCCCTTTATCAGAATGTCTTATTCCTGTCATTTTAGATTATACTTTTGAGTATTGTTATTTTTTAAGTCAGGTCAGATTTGCCTACAATAAATGCCCCATACAATGTGAATTCTGTTCACATATAGGGGAAACACAGCAGGAGAGTCATTAAAGTTTGTAGCAGTAATGGGCCCCTCCAAAGAGTTTGTAAGGCTTATGTGAGCCATCTTTAGTAAAAGAAAAACAATCACTTAAAATCTGACCTTTCAATATCACCCCCTACTCATTATTAAGCAGATGATTGGCCCAGCCATCTTTCTCTGAAAGGCCCTGGCTGTTTCCATCCACATCAGCCTCAAAGGTTAGGGATGGCTCCATTAAATGTTATTGTGAACTATCCTCAGTAGTTTATTTATGCAGGTTTTGAAGCCATTTGTCATTTTATTTCTCTACTAATTCTAGAGATCATGAGAGAGAACCTGATTCCTGAATAGAAAAATTTCCCCTCTTCTCTCCTCCCTGCTCTGTACCCCACTGAGCCATAGAGTATATGAAAGATGTAATGTGAAAAGCTGCTTAGAAGGAAATGAAATGCCAAGCAGGGATGTTTGTATTTTATCCTATTGGCAGTAGGTAGTCCCTGAATATTTTTGTGGAGGGAGGGAAGGAGGGAGAGAGAGAAATATTAATTAGGCATGCCTCTTAGGAAGAGTTTTTTTTTTTGAAGCTATATGAGAGATAGTTTAGGTAGAGGGAAGAATATACTCTAAGAAAATATATACCAGTTAACTATAATAAAAACAATGCATTATGTTATAAAAGATGTATGAACAAAGTTATATGAGAAAGTTGATTTTTTTTTTTTTTGCTAAGGGTGGAGGGGGCGCAAGATTAGGGAAACTTTCATGAAGTAGATGGTAGCTGAGCTGAGCAATGATGAGATTCAATGGGTGGATGGAAGGGGCTGCGTTCCAGGGAAAGGTTCAAGGTGTGAGTGAAGGTGGGAAAGAGTAGAGCAAGGTCAGGGAGTGTTAAATAATCTCGTCAGGTCATAAACCTGTATCTAGAAGAATTCTTAGAGGTCGTCTAGTGTAACACCTTCATCTTATGGAGAGGGAAACTGAATCTAAGGTTGGTGAAGCGACTTACCCAAAGTTATATAGATGGGAAGCACTGGAGACATGATTTGAACCTAGATCCTCTGACTCCAAAAAAAGTGCTTTTTCTGTGTACCAAGATGCCTCCTTAATTTACTTTGACTGCAGCATAAAACATTTGAAGGGGAGAACAGTGAGATGTATGTTTACAGAAAGAGAGAAGGAAGAAGAGTCAACAAAGAAGATGTGGAAGTAGTTAGAGAAAATGAGGAAGAAAATGATTGTTTTATCTCAGAAGCACAGGACGTATTCAGAGAGTATCAGAAGGCAGGGATGATGGCAAATTGTATTCTTCAGGGAGGTCAGAAATGATTAGGACTGGGGGGTGGGCAGAAAGAGAGACAAATGGAGACTGAGACACAGAGAGAGACAGAGATGAAGACCCAGAGACATAAAAACCATAGAGAGAATAAAAAAAGAGAGAAAAACAGAGAGGAGAGGAGAGAAGACATTTTGAATCATTCCCCTATTCCAAAATGACTAACAAGACCTGGAGAAATACAAGATTTTCCTGTCTATTCCCCATCTCTCAAAAGAAAGCTGAAGAAAATTGACGGACTCAAGTTTGAAATCCTTTTACCTTTCAGTAGAAATATAAACGAGCATGAAGCAAAATGACCCAGTGTGGACAGAAGATGAGACAAAAGTCCTAAGCATCCACAAAATCATCTCTCAGCTTTCTGTGGACTGCACTCTCATATTTCCTTTCCAGTTACTCAGAGGGTCACATTTGTAGCGTGTCTGTCATTTTCTAATACCAGTGTCGCTCATGACTCTCATCAACTTAACAGCATATGGAATTTAAAAATAGAAGTGAGCAGTTAGACTGTTAAGCCAACCCAACAAATCACTATAGGATTGTTCTCTGAGCATGTTTCACAGAAGCTTTGATCTAATCATAATCCTATTTCCCAAGAGAGAGCCATGGAAATCATTCTAACCGTCACTTTTGTTTATGCTTCCAAGATATAAGACCTACTAAATGGTGCTTGAGTGAACCATCTGTGCTGTAAAGGGGCAATTGTGCTCATGGTTGTCAGATATTTGCAGCAAAATCCCTCAAACTTTGATCAAGGTCTCCCAGGCCAGGAGAGTCATTGCAATTTTAATGCTTAAAGGCAGGAAACTTGAACTTCTACTTTAAGATTGCCTTTGAAATGGCTCAGAGCAGTCTAGCTATTTATCTACTTTGTGGATTTTCTGCAAATGTGGGGTTTGGGGATGGTCGATGTATTTCATTCATCTGTCCTGCCCCTGTGGCCTCTTATAGCATAGATCACATTGGGTGGGGTGCTTAGAGGATACTTTTTCAAAAGCATAATATTTAAACCTACAACTAGAACATGTCCGATACCATGAGGTCAGAGACTGATATACTTAATCTTTTCTAACACTTATATAATGTTGTGGTTGTACATAGTAGGTTGTTGATAAGTGCCCATCAAAATTGAAATAGCTAACATTTGTCAATTTCTCAAGCATTTGAACACCAGACAGCTATCTTATCTCCTCATCATCTCCTGTCCAGACTAAACAGCTCGTGTTCCTTCAACTAATGCTCATATGGTATGGACTTAAGGTCCTTCACTATCCTGATTCCACTTCTCTGATCTCCAGCTTATCAATGCCTTTCCTAAATTGTGATGCTCAGAACTGAACACAGAAATCCAGAAGGGGTGTGACCAGGTTAGACTATCTGAGGGACTATTGCTGCCTTTTTCCTGAAGGTTTATATAATGCAGCCCAAGATTGCATTAGAGTTTTGCTGATTCATAACGAGGTTTCAGTCCACTAAAATTGCAAAATCTTTTTCTTTTTTAAAAAATTTATTTGTATTTAGTTTTCACCATTCACTTTCATAAGATTTTGAGTTTTAAATTTTCTCCCAGCTTCCAGGAACCAAGATGGCAGAGTAAGAGGTGAGTCTCTCTTATTCTCTCTTATTAACCCCTAAAAGCCCAGAAAATACCACTCCAGGAAAAACCCTGGAACAGCTGAACCAGAAGAAAGGTGGGGTGCAGCAGTCCAGTAGCCCAGGTAGCTTGAGGGATTAACTGGAAAGGCCCCTCTTACCCTGGGGGAAGGGGAGCAGTACAGAACAGGAGGCATCCTGGCAAGCTAGTGGAAAGCCCCACCTCAGCATACCAGGAAGAGATCCTGAAGCCCAAGTGTTGGAGCAGGCAAACATCAACACCTGGACCTCTGAGTGCCTCAGTGAGGGTGAAGGGATGGAAACCAGCTTGGAAAACCACCAGGTACCTTGGCATTCTACAGCAACCGGCTCTCCCAGTGCCTCAGCAAAACTAAGGGAAGCAGCACTACCAGGGGCCCCAGGCAGATAAACACCCAACAACATCCATCTGAAAGGTGCTGAAGAAAGGAAAATGAAGGAAAGGCCTGCGTGAGCAGGAAATCTCCAGGAGCCACACTACCCAATCCTACCCCTAGAGTTCCAGTATTGCTGTTTCTAGCCCAACACCAGGTAAGCTGCCAGAATCCTACAGCCTCCAACTGCCAACATTGGAGGCCCCAGCACAAAAAGTCATCAACCAGGCCCTAGGTTCCCAACACAAGAAGCTTGGGTCAGTGCCCTCTGCTCCCCAACAGGAGAGCCCAATCTCTTCAAAGACCAGGAAATAAGCAAACACCATGAGCAAAAAGAAATGTATGATAGATTATTGTTATGGGAAGATTGAAGATCGAGGCAGAAATTCTGAGGAGGATAACATTGTCAACAAACCCACATCTAGAACCTCAAAAGGGAATATGAACTGGTGTGAAGCCCAAAAAGCCTTCTTAGAAAAGCTCAAGAAAGATTTTAAAAGTCAAATGAGAGAGGTAGAAGAAAAAATGGGAAAAGAAATGAGAGGTACACAAGAGGGAGTCAAAGGTTTGGAAAAGGGAGGACAAAAATTAACTGTAGAAAACAAGTCCTTAAAAAATACAATTGGCCAACTGGAAAAAAAGTACACTGAAGAAAACAAGTCCCTAAAAAATACTATTGGGCGAATGGGGAAGGAGGTACAAAATCTAATAGAGGAAAACAATTTGTTAAAAATTAGTATTGAGCAAATGGAAGCTAATGACTCTATGAGAGAGCAAGAATCAGTCAAACAAAAACAAAAGAATGAAAAAATAGATGAAAATGTAAAATACCTCATTGGTAAAACAACTGACCTGGAAAATTGATCCAGGAGAGACAATTTAAAAATTATTGGTCTACCTGAAAATCACAATGAAAAAAAGAGCCTGGACAGTATCTTTCAGGAAATCATAAAGGAAAACTGCCCTGAGGTCCTAGAACCAGAGGGTAAGATAACCATAGAAAGAATCCACCGGCCACTTCGTGAAAGAGATCCCAAATTGAAAACGCCAAGGAATATAGTAGCCAAATTCCAAAATTACTAGGTCAAAGAGAAAATACTGCAAGCAGCCAGACAGAAACAATTTAAATATCATGGAACCACAGTCAGGATTACACAGGACCTTGCAGCTTCTACTTTAAAAGACCGTAGGGCATGGAATATGATATTCTGTAAGGCAAAGGAGCTTGGACTACAACCAAGGATCAACTACCCAGTGAAAATGAGCATGATCTTTCAGGGAATTAGATGGACAGTCAATGAAATAGGGGATTTCCATACCTTCCTGATAAAAAGGTCAGAGCTCAACAGAAAATTTGATCTTCAAATACAAGACTCAAGAGAGACATAAAAAGGTAAATGGGACAGAAAGTAACATCCCTACAAGGGAAGGTGACTCTTGTAACTCTTGAGAACCATATTGTTATTACACCATGTTAAAGAGGTATACATAAAGGGGGTGGGTATAAATTGACTTTGATGTAACGATGGAAAAAAATCTAATCAAGTGGGTTAAATGAATCCAAGTAAGTGAATTAATCTGATCTAACTAAGAGAATGTACTGAGAGAAAAGGAAAGGAGTCAGACAAGGGTAAATTACATCACAGGAAAAGGCACAGAAACCTATTACAGCAGAGGGAAAGAAGGGAGGGAGACTAGCATTGTTTGAACCTTACTCTCATCAGATTTGGCTCAAGAAGGGAATAACATAATCAGTTAGGTATAGAAATCTAACATGCCCTATAGGCAGTAAGAGGGAAAAGGGGAAAGAAAAGGGAGGAGGCAAATAGAAGGGAGGTGGGACTGAGGGTGGGGTTGGTCAAAAGCAAAACAGTGAGGAGGGAAAAGGAGAAAGGAGAAAGAAAAGCATAAAGGGGGTAGGGGGAAGGGTGAAGAGAAAGACGCAAATAGTTATCATAATTGTGAATGTGATATATGAATGTAATGGGATACTATTGTGCTATAAGAAATGATGAACAGGCAGACTTCAGATAAACCTGGAAAGACTTGTATGGTTTGATACTGAGTGAAGTGAGCAGAACCAGGAGAACATTGTACACAGTAACAGCCACATTGAGTGATGATTGACTTTGATAGACTTAACTCCTCTCAGCAATACAAGGATCTAAGGCATCTCCAAAACACTCATGATGGAAAATGCTATCCACATCCAAAGAAAGAACTATGGAGTTTGAATGCAGATCAAAGCATACTATTTGCTATTTTTTTCTTCTGTTGTGTTTTGTTTCCTCTTTCTGGTGGTTCCTCCTATTAGTTCTAATTCTTACCATATCACTAATGTGAAAATATGTTTAATAAGAATGTATATGTATAACCTATATTAGATTGCACACTGTCTTGGGGAGGGAGGTAGGGAGGGAGGGGGAGAAAAATTTAAAACTCAAAAGCTTATGGAAGTGATTGTTGATAAATCAAAATAAATTAATAAAAAAAATTTTTAATTAAAAAAAAATTCTCCCCTTCTCATTTCTTCCCCCTCCCCGACAGCCCACAATCCAATATAGGTTCTTTTTCAAATAAACTTTTTATCTACATATACTGCTCTCATCTAGCATTTGTGAAGTTGATTTCTTAAACCACTGGGTAAGATTTATATTCCTATTAGATTTTACCTTTTGGGATTCACCTCAATACTCCAACCTGTCTAGAATTATTTTGATCCTGACTTTGTCATCTAGTTATCTCTTTCAGATTTGTGTCATCTGCAAATTTGATGACAATCCCATCTATCCAAGTCATAAACTTTAAACAGTACAAGAAGGCATAACAGATCCTTTGGACACTCCACTGAAGACCCCTTGCCAATTCTACATGAACCCTTGATGATTACCCTTTGAGTATAGACATTTAACCCATTCTAAATCCACCTATGTTATCATCTATCTGTCATTTAGCCTATATTTTTTCCACAAAAATATTATAAGATGCTTTATGAAATGCTTTGCTAAAATCTAGGTAAACATCTCCAACATCTTTCTGATTTACTTATTAGCTTAGTAACCTTGTCAGTAAAGCAAATATGGTTACTCTGGCACAAAGCTATGCCGGCTCTTTGTAATCAATGATAATTTCTCTGGATTTTAACTGTTTAGTGATTCCTTTTAGAATTTTCCCAGAAATTGAAGCCAAGCTTCCTAATCTAGAGTTTGCAGTTTCTATTTCCTTCCCTTTTTTGAAAATCAAAACATTTGACCTTTGTCAGTGTTGTAGTAGCTCTCCCATTCTTCCCAGTCTCCCTAATGTTCTCAGAAATCATTACATCAGTTCTTTCAATACCCAAGGGTGTAGTTCATCTTGTCCAGGTGAAATTGATTTTATCAAGGGCAACTAGGTGCTTTCTCATTATCTCCTTGTTTACTTTGTTTATCACTTGACTGTTAGTCATTTTTTTCTACCTTTCAAGTACAAAAGTAATTCTCCTTTAGAGATAAGAAGAGAAAATATGAATAGACTAAATCTTTCTCTGTAGTCAATTACTATCATCCCACCCACTCAAAGCAGCTGATTTTAACTTTTCTTTGATCCTCCTTTTCCCTCAGTATTACATTAAAAGAAACACCCTTTTTGTTGTCCATAGCCTTCTTTGTTAACTTTAGCTCATTTTGATATTTATTACTGCAGGTACTTTTTTTTTTTTTTACAGGACCAGGCCACGTTCTTGTATTCATCCCTTGTTTGAATCTACTATAAGTATCTTTAAAAAATATAAGTTGCAAAAAATAAATAAATAAATAAAAATTTAAGTTACTTAGTTCCAAGTGCATCCACATCAGTTTCTTTAGCTAGTCTTCATTTTTCTTCCTCTTGGAACTATTTCTTTCTGTCTCTTCATAATTTGGTTCTTCAGAGGTTTTTTTTTTTTTGTTTCTTTTTGGCGAGGCAGTGGGGTTAAGTAACTTGCCCAGGGTCACACAGCTAGTAAGTGTTATGTGTCTGAGGCCGGATTTGAACTCAGGTCCTCCTGAATCCAGGGCCGGTGCTTTATCCAGTGTGCTACCTAGTTGCCCCCAGAGTTTTTCTATCCACACTATGCTGAATATCCCTGTAGAGTCCATGTATCATCTTTTGAAACCTTTTTCCTTTGAACCCTCTGAAATGTACCTTCCATAAATCAGATTATGCTCATCTTTCTTCTCCTTTCTTACCATAAATTCCAGGAAGGAGTTCTTAGCAAAGTTGCCAATTTCCATTAGCAAACAATTCTTCCCTGTTAATGTGACCTAGAATAGATCTTCCCCTTTGTTAGTACCTTCACCTTTTTAAATGTGAAATTATCATTAGGACAAGTCAAGGAGTTGCTCTGCTTTTGGCAGAAAGTACTACAATCAAAAACTTGGTAACTGTTGTCTACAGATCACGAGGTCACTCCTTTCTCTCAATGAGTTCAGTACATGGCTGACAGTTTTTCTCTCCTTCCCACCTCTTGCTGGAGACTTCAACATGCATACTGATTCTCCCTCAAACATCCTAACCACTCAGTTCTTCAGCCTACTCACTGCTCATGACCTACTCCTCCACCCCACTTCAGACACACACAAAGATGGCTACTTTCAATCTTTCTGTCGCTCACAAATGTACCACCTCCATGTTCAAGAGTTCTGAAATCTTATCTGGCCATAATCATTGTCTGTCCATCTCTCCCTCTGCCTTCCTTTATAAAACTCTCCTCTTAGCCCACATTATTTCTAATCCCTCAGTTCTCTCCCAAGCCATCTTCCCTGTACATGCCACTTATTCTTTTCCCAATATCAACCTCTTGGGGAACCAGTTCAACTCTTCTCTTGAGTCCCTAGCTCCCTTATCATATTGCCAACTCTGCTGTGCCAAGTATATGCCTTGGATCATGTCCATCATCTTCACTCCTACATATATATGTGTGTGTGTGTGTGTGTGTGTGTGTGTGTGTGTGTGTGTGTGTGTGTGTGTGTGTATATGTATATATGCCGAATATAAGTGGAAAAATCATGCAGCCATTCTCATTGGGTCCACTGCAAATTTATGTTATACAGCCTCAATTGAGCCCTCACTGCGACTAAACAATTCTACTATACCTCCCTTATCAGCTTACTATCCCACTCTCCACAGAGGTTCTTCCAAATCTTTTCATCCCTTCTTTAACTTCCCATGGCCTCCCCTCCTCTAATCTTCTTAGTTGAGGACATTCTTCATATTTTACTGAAAAAAACTGAGACCATTCGCCATGAGCTCCCGCTTCTCCCCTCTTCCTTGTCTTATATCACTCATATGCTTTCTGCCATTATTTCCTCCTTCTTCCATATCTCACATAAACAGGTGGCCTTACTGCCTTCACATGCAATCATATTTCAGCCCATTTCCTTCAACAGATTGTCCCCTCTGTCATTCCCACTGTGTCATTTATCTTCAATCTCTTCCTGTCTACCAGCTCCTTCCCAAATGCTTATAAATATACCCATGGCTCCCACATCCTCAAAAATTCCTCACTTGATCCCCACTATCATTCTATATCTCTTTTACCATTTAAGGGTAAACTCTTTTAAAATGCCATCTACAAAAGGCCTTCATTCACTCTCTTCTTAACCCTTTAAAATGTGGCTTCTGACTTCATCATTCTATAAAAACTGCTCCCTCCAAAATTACTAATGATATTTTAATTGCCAAATCCAGCGACCTCTTCTCAATCTTCATTCTCCTCAACTGCTGCTGTCTTTGACACAGTCAATCACCTTCTCCTCCTTGATTCTCTCTTCTCTGTAGGCTTTCAGGTTACCACTCTGTCCTGGTTTTTCTCCTGCCAATCAGACTGCTCCCTTTTCAGTCTCCTTTGCTGGATCCTCATCTTGATCATGCCCTCTAGTCATGGGTGTCCAACAACATTCTGTCCTGGGCTCTCTTTTCTTCTTCCTCTATGCTACTTCACTTTGATAATCTCGTCATGGATTTAATTACCTTCTCTATGCTAATGATTCTCAAGTCTACCTATCTTGCCCTAATGTATCTTCTAACCTCTAGTTTCACATTTCCAACTGCTTTTCCAACATTTCTAACTAGATCTCCAGTAGATAGCTTAAACTCAACATGTCCAAAAGTGAACCTTATTATCTCTCCCTTAATCCCTCTACTTCTCAACTCCCTATTTGCTGTAGAGGACAGCTCCATCCTCCCAGTCCCTCAGGCTTGCAACCTTGGTGTCATCTTCAACTTCTCACTATCTTCTACCCTCCATATCCAAGTTGTTGCTAAGACCTGTCAATTTCACCTTTTAAGAATTCCCAAATATGCCTCCTTCTCTCCTCTGATAATGCCACCAATCTGGTATAGGCCCTTATCACCTCACACTTGGACTTTTGCAATAGCCTGCTAATGGGCCTGCCTGCTTCAAGTTTCTCCAATCCATCCTCCATTCAACCTCCAAAGGGATTTTCCTAAAGTGAAGGTCCAGCCATGTCATCTCACTACTCACTAAATTGCAATGGTTTCTTATCACCTCCAGGATCAAATACAACATCCTTTGGTGTTTGAAGACCCTCATAACCAACCTTCCTCACCCATACATACATTTTTCTTGTCTTCTTGCACCTAACACCTTCATAGATCCAGTGACACTAGCTTCTTTGCTATTCCTAGAATACAGGAAGGTTCTCCCAACTTTTCTTAATTCTAGTGCCTCCTTTCTTTTAATTATTGTCAATTTAACTTGTATATAGCTTATTTGTGTATTTTGTTTGCTTGTTGTCTCCCTTAGTAGATTGCAAGCTCCTTGAAGTCAGGGGTTGTCTTTTGCCTCTTTTTGGATCCCAAGTGCCTAGCATGGTGCCTGGTATGTAGGAGGCACTTAATAAATGTTTAATAACTGACTGACTCACCATCAGATATTTGAATAATTACAACCTCCCTTCAGTATCATAACATACCTCTATGCCCATGCTTGTGATTTCTTTCCTGAACTCATCTCATTTCCTCTTTTATTTCCAAGTGGTCCATAATATACCTTGATAACTAAATTACTTCTTTTTCTCCCTCCAGTGGTCTTCATCCAAACATATACTGCCTTGTTTTTCCTATCTCACTCCTGGATTGTCATGCATGAATATACCTTCATGATATACATTGATACCTCTTCATCCCAGCTGCCTTTATCTATCCTGTTTCTTTTGAATAAGGTATACCTATACAGAGTCACATTCCAAGCATGGATTTAATTCTACCAAGTTGCAATGATACCTGTGAAGTCAGTTCAGTTTTACTTCCTTATTTTAGAACCTCTTATTCCTCTTGCTTATTGCATTTGTGTATAGACATTCAAACTGTGGATTTTATTACCTCTTTACTTGAATTTTGTCTCTTATGAGTTCCAGGTGTCTCAACAACTATTTTATATTCTCAATTATAGCCACTCTCTTTGTTAATTTGAATTATCAAATAAGCTTAGACAGCTTTCACCCTCCATCTTCTTTTTCTTTTAAAACTCCTTTGGTTAGATTTGAAAGGTACCAGGCTTTTCCTTTCCTTCCTTCTTTTATTCAGTAGTTTTCTTCAGGAAGTCAGCAACCACTAATTCTCTTCTTCTTTTAGCCCTTATTTAATGATTGCTCACTTGATAGATTCTATGGTTCTTCTTTATCATTCCTTGGAGAATAGCATCTCTTCAAACAATCAGCTGCCTCTTCAGGAAGAGCCTTAAATTTGTTTGCTTAGCTTCAAGTATACTTATGTCCTTTTCCTTCTCATCATATCTATGTGACATTCTCCCACTCTAATATGGGTCAAATTTCCCTTCTCCCATTTCAGATTCTTTTCCCCTCTATTGAAGTTCTGATTCCATGTTTTGTGAAACACTTCATTGTCCTTGATTATCTATTCCATTCACCTCATTTTATACAGGAGGGAAAGGCAGCCAAGAGAGGAAGTGACATCTTCAGGGTCACATAGAACCTAAGCCCTTGAATCACAATTCAAACATAGGTTTCCTGGGCCCAAATCCAGTGCTTTCCCCACTGTCATGCTGTTCTTCATTTTGTAGGGGATCAACCTGAAGACCAGAGATAAGAAATAAAGCATAACTCTTGTTTTCTTAGAATCTGAAGTTTTTGGCTTGCTCTACTAACCTAGTGTTGTTGTTTAGTCATATTTTAGTTGTGTCCAACACTTCATGACCCCATTTGAGGTTTTCTTGGCAAAGATACTAAAATGGTTTGCCATTTCCTTCTCCAGCCCATTTTACAGATGAGGAAACTGAGACACCCAGGGTTAAGTGACTTGCCTAAGATCACATAGCTAGTGAGTGTCTGAGACTGGATTTGAACTCAGGTAGATGAGTCTTCCTAACTCAAATCCTGGCACTCTATATACTTTGACACCTAGCTGCCCAACCTATTGCTGAGGACAAATCAAATCACTCACATGTTACAGGTGATAATGATAACTGGGAAACTTAATCATTCATTTCAAATATACAGCATTTATTAATTGATTACTAATTCCTATACTGTGCTAGGCATGAGAGATATCAAGTCAAAAATGAAAAAGGCAAGGAAATAAGCATTTATTAATGTTCCAAGCCCTCTGCTAAGCTGTGCGAATACAAGAACAAGGAAAAAGAGAGTCCCTTCACGCAAGACACTTATATTCTAATGAAGGAAGGCAACACACAAAGGTGGCTAAAAAGTCAAAGAGGGAAAGTACTCATGTAGGGACATGGTATGTTGAAGTCTAGAACAATTCCTGACTCTAAGCATTTTACATTCTTTTAAGGGATAGGGGACCATAAGGCATCAAGTGAATAGATAAGTATAGCCACTGTAATTTTAGGAGGAAGAAAGACCAGTCAGAAAAGGATGTAGAACCTGAGCTCACTCTCAAATAAAGCTAGAGATTTTAAAAGGCAGATGGGAGGCAGGGAGTGTGTATAAAATCATCTATGAAAAGGCCTGGAGATGGGAAGATGGCGTGTCAAGTTTAGAGAACAACTAGTTGGCCAGTTTGGCTGAAATAAAAGGGAATAAATAATATTAAGTAAATTTGGAAAGGTGTTAAGGAATACTCAATGGTCAGAGGATATTTAACCTAGTTCATTTTAAAATGATAGAATATTAGATTCATAGGTTATTGGAGCTCATCTAAGCCAATACCCATTATTGCAATAAGAAAACACAAGAATAGAGTATTTAAAAGATTTCTGGTAGATCACAAAACTAGTTAGTTGCAAAGCCAGATCTAGGTATCCTGATTTATGAAATATTTTTCTTAAAATAAAAAATACACAGGAAATACAATATGATTTTCAAAACATGCTGTTTATTTATTGACATTGATAAATTCAGCAATATGCAGTTGTCTGAACCATAGCTCCTAATAGCTTTGTGGGGTTTTTTTCTTCACCAGCCTTAACAATGTTTACTACATTTTGTGAAATACTGTCCTCTAGTGGCTTACATGAAGCCTGTAAATTTCCATAGCAGTTAACTAAATTATTTTAAGTCTGGCTGAAGGCTTGTATATATAACCCATAGTATATCTTACTTTGGATGCACATTTTATATTTATATAACAATCTAAGATGTGAAGACAGATATTACCTAATCACTCTGAGCATTAACTCAGGTTTCAATTTCATGATCAGTGACCTCTTAATTTGCTTATTAACATATAATGTCTCCCTAGGCGTAAATTTCACTGCTTATTATCTTTAATGACATTAGCAAAGTGATATATACTCATTTAATTAAGAACAATGCTTTCTGACAAAGTGATTGACTTTAGTTATCACTCCCCCCCAAAAAACAAAAGCAGCTGAGAAAAATAAGTAATACAATTACAATTGAAATGAAAAGAACATTACAGCAAAGCCAAACACCAAATGATTGTATTGCCAGTTTTGCCCTCGAGAATAGATGCTGAAATATACTTTCCTCTTTCCAGCAGAAAGGGAGTAGATGGCAGGTATGGATTATTGAAGTATTTGCTGTCAGAAACAGTTATTGTATTGGTTTTTGCTTAATTGTTCTTTTGTTACAACAGAAACATTACTTGGATACAAGGGATGCCAGATATTGAAATGTTGAAAACAAAATATATCAATATAACACCTTTTTTTAAAAAAAAGAAAAGAGTCAAAAGTCAACCAAGGGAATCACATTTTTATGAAAAATTATTCATGCCTCATGTTTCTCTCTCCATGTCCAGTATATCATTAACATTTCCAATTCCCAATGCACATCATTTTTCTGTAATAGCTCAAAAATGCAAATTAAAAATTCTCTACAAAAATAGTCCTCCTCATCCAAAAATAGCTTGTGCTTTCTGAAAATATTGAAGCAGCTGCTGGTTGAAAGAAAAAAAAAACAACAACATATGCATTACCAATTCCCTTTGCCTTAGAGCTTGATAAAATGGTATAGAAAGTTTCAAAGTTAACTTCCAGCTGTTCCACATTTTTGTCTATATGTTAAAGTTTAATTAGAATCAGAGAATTTAAGACCAGGAAAGGACAGTGAAACCACACAGTCAGACTTGATTGTTTTTCACCCAAGCAAAATAAGATCTAGAAATGTTAAGTGATTCATCCAAGATCACAAAGATAATTAGTAGGTGAGCTAGGTCTAGAGACTCGGTGTCTCAATTCATTGTCCGTTCCCCAGCATGCCAAGCTGCCTACTACATTTTTTATCTTTGTCAACATTTTCAGTCCCATCAATACATTCCTTATCTAACCAACAAACTCTAGAATTTTGATTGACGTTGATTTTTTTTTAATCTACTATCCATGCCCACTTGTAAGACTCTCAATTCTCTATTCTGTGGGGAACTCAGGTTAGTAAGCTAAATAATATATTTATTAAAGTGTCTAGAGGCAGCTCAGTGGTACAGTGGATAAAATGCTGGACCTGGAGTCAGGAAGACATGAGTTCAAATTCTGCCTCAGCCATTTATTGGTTGTACAACCTTGGTCAAGTCACTTAGCTTCTCTGTGCCTCAGTTTCCTCATCCTTAAAAAAAAAGATGATAATAATAGCACTTTCCTCTCAGAGTTGTTATGAGGATCAAATGAGATAATACTTGTAAAGCAATTTGCAAACCTTAAAGTTCTATGTAAATGCTAGTGAATGTTATTATATCATTACTATGCATATTATCCTACCTTTATTAGTAAAGGGTACCATGCAAAAAGATAGTGTGTCTTTACTCCAAGAAAAAAAAAACTATTTCTTGTGAGTAGTATGAATCAGTAAGATCCCCTTAATGTCTGAAGGATTATTTTGTGAGCAACATTTTTTCTCAACTAAATGAAGATGTGTATTCCCTATTTTCCGCTTATAAGAGAAGGCATCTCTATCGGTCATTTTCCAGCTAAAATTTAAGAAGAATATATCATCCAACAAGTGAATTATTTTCCATCATTATTTTCTCTTTAAGGAAAGAAAAAGATTGCACATGAAAAAAAGTCTCAACTGGACAAATACATTTTAAGGGAAAACTGTTGCTTGGTTCCAAAAAGCTACCATGCTGGATGAGACTAGCCTAGGGTCAGAATGCAACATGTACACATCAGACTCCTAGAAAACATTATAATAAAATGGAAATAACAAAGGTCTTGAAGTCAAAGACTTGGGTTCCAATCCCAGCTCCTCCTCTTAGAATATGTGTGACTTTAGAAAAGTCACTTCATTTCCCTGGGCCTCATTTTCCTCCTTTAAAATGAGAAGATTAGATTAGAGGGGCCCTTAGTCCCTTCTAGTTTTATACATGTGACCCCATGATCTCTGCCAGTGCTTCTACTAATAATACTCCCATACATTAGTTTAGCATTTCTTTTATTTTTGTTTTTTACTCTTCAAATTGTTTATGCCTGTTATCTCATTACTCAGTTTTCTTTCCAATGAACCTGCAAAGTAGGTAAGTTAGTGATATCTTCATATTGTAACATCTGAGCAAAGAGAGAGAGAGAGTGGCTTGCCCAAGATAACACAGTTATTTTATGGTGAAAGAAAGACTGAACCCAGGTTATTTAATCCCAGGTTAGTGCTCTTCCCAGAAGACAATTGTGCCCTTTAATACTGTCATAATCATCATGCCCATGCAGGGATGGGATGACCTCCATAAAAGAGAGAAGACAAAAGTTGTGATTCTAGGTTGATTAGCAGATTTTTGTTGTTGTTTAGGTGAGAAAGGGCGGGGAAGAGAAGGGCAAGAAAAGACTGGTTATTAGGATTCTCTCTCCTTCTTATAGAGTTCTAAAGTTCTTATAGAGTGGCTTCACAGGCTTCTTCATGACCCAACAAGCATTTATGTCCTGTTATCCTCTTAGGTAATCCAAGGTATTCTACCCATCTTTTCCAGTTGTGGAAGAAAACAATGAGAATAGGGCTATAGAGCATATAAGAAGGGTACTGAGACTAACATTCCTGCTCCTTATATTCATCTTCCCCAAATGGCAATGGTTACTTTTATTAATAATGCTTTTCTGGGGTGCTGATTTTGCATGGCTCCATCTTTGTTCTGGGTCACCCATAATGATGGCATTGCTAGCCTTGTGCCTTAGCTGTAAAGTCTACCACAGCTGGCACATTGGGCATACCCTTCTCCTTACTCTAAAAGAGTCATTTGAAAATTAGTAACTGGACAGCCTCTCCTCTATAGCCATATTCCTTTGTCTCCTAATAGAATGAATGTGATCTTAAAGTCAGTGGGCCATAGATTTTGCCATGTTTTATTTAGGAGGGGAGACTAAATAAGGCCTGGTGAGGGACTGAGGAGAAGCCCACATAAATGAGACTTGCCACCATAACATTGAATACAATGGAATGAATATTTTTAGCCCCTGAACATTATGAAGATCATCCATAGAGGATTGATGAGTTGTGTTGATAGAGGGAGTACCCACACTGATAGAATCCTTTAAATAGTAGAGGGAACAATTAGAGTGCTGACTTTGGATATTTTCTATAGGGGGTTGGGAGAATATTGAAGACTTCCCTCATAAGTACTGACTTGCCAGTTCCTCCCTTCTCCAAATTATAACTTGTACCACACAAGGTCATATTTGCTTGGATACTGGCTTAAATTATTCTTTTGTCATTTCATATGTGTATTATCTTTTCAGCTGGACAATGAGAGTCTGGAGTTCAGGGAACATGGGTAATACTTATTTCTACTACTAACCCAAGCACAGAGTCCTTAATTAATGCCTATCTGCTTATTAAATTGAATTAATTCCCTACCCTGAAACCTCCTTTTTGCTCTATTAGTCTTTATGCATAGACCAGTTCACTCTGCCTTTGACAGTATAGGTCAGCTCTTACTCGAGGGAAGAAGTATGGGTTAGGTGACAATGAGAGGTCTCTTTTAGCCCATTCCTTCTACTGTTCTTGAAGTGTTTCTCAGTGGTTCTTTTCTTTCTTTTCTGCAGCATGCTGTCTACAAATAATAGTTTTTTTTTCTTCTTTTCTCTCTTTAGACAGTTTTCTGAAATATATAACAGGAACTAGATAGAATATTTTCCAGCCACCTGCCAGCTAAATAGAGAACTAAGTGAATAATATTCCAATAGGGATAACTTATGCTCTCCCTAAATAAAAAATTATGTCCATTGGTCTTTAAAAACAGGCATACATCAGTACTGATTTACCAAAGGGAAAAAAAAAGAAGAATCTCTTTTTGTTACCAACTACACTGGTTTCTTATGAATAAAACTGTTCATATCACTTTTCTACTAAGAACTCCATTATGACTTCCCAGTTGCCTGCTAAGTATGGTTCAGTCTTTTGCCTATAATTCAAGACCCTTCACAATTCATTACTCTGCATTCACAATAACTCCACCTTTTCAACCACATTTCTTGCTACTCCACATGCTTTATCTTCTAGCCAAACTGGTCCAATCATCCCTTTGAACTTCCCTATTTCTGGAATACATTCCTCACCCCTCCCTACCTTGATAATTCTCTCTCTTTGAGTTCTTCACCATTAGTTATTTGAAACCCAACTCATAATCTACCTCCTGCAGAAAGCAGAATTGCTACATTTATCCAGTCAATGATGAGCTTTTTCTCCACTGAATTTAACATAGAACTTTGCTTATAACCTCCTTAACATACTTCTGATGAATTGATTTGTGCTCTAATTGTCAAATGTCATCCAAAGAACAAAAGAGATTCATAAAGTAGTTGTGAGTAGCATAACTCTCCTTGTCACCCCCTATTCAATTAACTCCAGTGCCCTCTATTACCTCTAGGACCAAATACAGACAAATGACTCTAGTTTTTAAAGATCTTCTTAACCTTGACTTGATCTCTCTTTCAAGCCTAATTGTACATTACTTCCAACCTGAACTTTGTGATCCAGCCAGTTTGGCCTTCTCTCTGTTCTTGAAATGCAGTACATCTCTTATCACTATGCCTTTGCCCCTCATATCTGCAGTGTACTCTCTCCTTACCCTTTCCTCAAAGAGTTGCTCTCTTCTTTTAAGATGTAGTTTAAGCACCATCTTCTGCATGATCTTTCCCCATTCCTCCAACTGTTAGTACCTCTTTCTCAAAGTATTTTGTTTTTAATTACTTTGTATATTATTTGTACTTATTTACATTACATTTATGCTGTAAATGTTTTTGTATGTACTTTGTTTTTCCCTAAGTAAAATGCAAGCTTCTTCTGAGTAGGGTTTGCCTCATTCTTTGTACTTGTATTCTCCAGTGCCTACCATAGTGCCTGGCTCATAATTGGCACTTAACACAGATGTGTACATAGAAGAATTGTGTTTAAGAGGCATTTTAAAGGCTGTTATCCAAGAAATAGGAAATCTGGATATTTAGCACACATGAGGGATAACTGATAAACAACATGTATACTCCTTGTTTCCATATAACATCATGAGCACCAGACAAAGGGCCCTAGCATGTGGATGGACCTTTTCTGTGGATGACTTGTAGGTGGAAATGGACAAAGCTTACATAGAATAAAAAAAAAATGGATGGGTTATATGATCTGTCTTAGTAGGGAAGGGGTAGCCATCCTGATGAGATCATAGATCCAAGAAAATTATTAAGATGTGGGTTATATCCCCTTGTAAGTTTCATAAGGGCAAGGGCCATATCTTATTCTGATTTTGTTTTCTCACCAAGAATCTCATAAAGTGCTAGTATACCCTTATTATGCTAGCATTTCATACTCATTTCTCTAACTGAATTTGTAGAGTTAAATAATAAAACCCCTTTATATGGGGTCCAAAAATGATTCCATCTTATAATAATGTCACTCTCTAGTGAAAAGCATTATTTAAAGATTTCGGTGTCTTTACTAATGCGATTACTCTCCTGAATCAGGAAGCAGGCCAAGGACAAGGCATTGAGGCTAGGAATCATGAGTTGTGCATCATACTGGCAGCAGACAGACCTGAATTCTTGCTTATGGGATTAACATTGGAAAGGAATTTAGAGATCACTTAGTGTAGCCCACTCATTTTGTAATTGAGGACACTGAGGCTCACAGAATTGAAGGTACTTGTCCAAGGTCGTACGAGTAAATGGTTCTTGTCAGCACCTTACTCCAAGGTATCTATTAACAGAGCTGAGACAATTGGAAATAAAGCATTTTCATAAGGTATATTGCTTAAGGAAAAGTTGTTGAAGCTATTGCCCATTGCATCGCCTAGGCTTCATTATACATTCGTTCTGATCTGACTCATAGCATCTTAGGGCTGGAAGGGCTCCTGAACCAACAAATAGGAAGAAAAAGAGGGATATTGTTCTTTGGCTTGAATTTTCTGTTCCAATGCCTCATTGCTCCACTTCTCTCTGCTCATACAGATCCCTCTTCAATTTCAAATTTAATGCCCTTAATTTTCCATATTCAAGCCCAAATAGTCAGAGGGACTAAATAGTGTGAAATTATATACATATTATTAAAAGATTGGAAACTGTAAAGAACAGGATTCACACTTGGTTGCTTCTCTTGATATGAAACATTTAAGATGACATGGAATAGAGGCACAACTATCTAAATAAAATGCTTCTTATAGATTTCTGTGGTGCACCTTCAGTTCCAGTTAAGTTCAAATCCCAACTCTGGTCCCTCACTGCCTATGGAATCTTTAGGCAAGAAGGTGGACAAACCGGGTGGTAATTTTTTCAGTTACAGAAATTCAAAAAGACCTTCTCCTAAGCTATAGAGGAACCACTGTGTCAGTGGAGGAAGCAACCAATCTGACAGAATCACATATCCTTGACCTTTTACACTTGTATATAAAATTTCATGTGAATTACTTGCGCATGTTCTCACCTGATCTTCATAATCCTGTGTGGTAAACAGTGCAAACACAGGCAAGATGATTTGACCACTTCCCCTCTTTTGTGTTCGATTTCCTGATATTTCAAAAAACGGAGTTAGAATAGATGGTCTTTAATGTCTCTTTTAACCCTCAATCCTGTGATCTTTAAAAGCCATGATGAATAATTTGCTACATTACTGTGAGTCTCTTTAAATTCTGTGACCAATCCAATGATCACATAAGCCCATTCTACACGAAGACAGATGGCGGGGAAAGCAGTATAGCTGTACATTTACTATGCATGGCATTAAAGTGACTACTGCTTGGTGTAGGGGAGAGAGGTCGCAGACTTTGCGTAATAAAATGCGCTCTATGGTCTGGTGCTTACTTAATGTACCAGTGTGGTTCAATAGTCAGTGTTTAGCTAAATTACTGCAAATCACCTATTTAGAAAAGTTTTTCTCTCACTCCTTCATGTACAAAACACTAAAAGCAATAAAAGGATAATGACCCATAATGCTGCAAATAAAAACGATTTTGCAGTCATCTCTCAAAATTAAGGTCCACACTTAAAGTAGCAGAAGCAAACTGTTTCCTCTTCTTTCATAGCTATTCCTAGCAACAGTCATGGGATAATCATCAGGGGAACACTGTCAAGGAGAGTGTCTTTCTGCTCTGTCGATTAGTAAGATAATGAATGCATGACCATACTTTCTGCCTTTCTAGTGGTGAGACAGATTACTATTGATGAGGACTGTTTTCCTAGACAGTCTGCCTAGCCAGATAAGAATTTCTTATCTTACTTCCCTTCCCTTGGGCTACTTTTTTTTGGTATCTGGAAGAGCTATGGCCAAATTTGGCATCTGGTAACCAGAACCATTAGACTATGTTAACATTTTTATTCCTGCCTGTTAAATCAGCTTGCTTTTTTAAATCTTTGTTCACTCTTTATTCAGGAAGATTCTATGAAAGTATGCCCCTTTGCTCCAAACTAGCCTATCTACTTGCTGTACCAGTGTGCAATTTTCCAGTGGCCATCTCTGTGCATTTTTCATCAGCATACCCTTCCTTCTTAGAATGTCCAACCTATCCTTTTTCCTATTCTAAATCTATTATTCCATTTGAGATCTGAATCAACAATTACCTTCTCCATAAAGCCTTCCTCAGGTTACTACCTTCCTTAGTTATTTGACCCCATATTCTTGTGTCCTTGGCCTTAAGAAGTTAAGTTTTTCATGTTTTACTTTTCACTGGTCCTCTACTCTTTTGTAAGTTGTGTTCAATTGTTGTGTGTTTGTGTGTGCATGCACGTCCTTGCCTCCCCAGTCTTATAGGCTCCAAGATTCTTAAACTTAGGGCCTCAGTCTTTTTGTCTCAAATGCCTATAACCTAGATTGTCTTGTACTTGTGCTAGGCACAAGACTTTGCCCTAGCAATGGGCAATAGATGACCAATGCAAAGTAATACATCATAAACTTGCCCTCTTAAGGATATAGTATATAGTATAGGAGTGACTGAGTAAGGTGGTAAGTTAGGAAAGTCTTCATGTAGAAGTAATTGTTGATTTAGAACTCAAATGGAATGATGGATCTAGAATGGCAAACAGGATGAGTGGGACATTCCAAATAGCAAGGATTTTCTGATTTAAAAGCCCACGGAGATGGCCATTAGAAAATTGTGTACAGGTACTGCAAGTAGATAGGCTAGTGTGGAGTGAAGGGCTATATTTTCATAGTGTCTTATGGTGGGCAGAGATAACTATCTAGGCCAGAAGTTCTTAAAATGGATGAAAAAAATTACATCTTTATTTTCACTAATCTCTAACTGAAATTAACGTTTCCTTCCATTGTGAATTTTTAAAAATAGTCTGAGTCTGTAGGCATCACCAAACTGCCAAAAGATCTACAGCAGCAAAAAAAAAAAATGGTTAAGAACTTCTGACCTAGATAGTTGATCTAGGCTACTGAACCAAATCATTTATTAAGCACAAACTATTGGGCATTGCCTTTGTTTCTAGAGATACAAAGATGAAAGTAAAAAAGCACTTAGTTTCAGAGAACTTAGAGTATAAGGTAATAGAAAATCTGTGCCTATCTATATCTATATTGACTACATATAAAGCAGATCCAAGGATTCTGATCTTTGGGAGGTAAACCTGAGTTGGAGAAGAGACATTCGCAGGTATGGGATCAGGCAGGTCTTTGTGCAGAAGTTGCATTTGACCTGAGTATTGAAAGGAGAAGGAGAATCCCAAGAGGCAAAGGTGATGAATAACATGGAGAAATGGTCTGTGCTGCTCAGTTAAATGGGAATGTGTTTTACAATATGTCTCACTTAAAGCCTCTGCTTGAGTGCTTGTAGTGACAGAGATACCCCTCTATAGTGAAGTAATGTGTTCCATTGCTGGACAGGCTTCCTGATTAGAAAATTCTTCCTTGTCCAGATCTGTCCTCTCAAATGTCTGTTTTTTAGTTCATGCTCTAGACTATGAACCTATGAATTGTTCAATCCTTCTTTTCCGTGATGGCTTAGTACTTATTTGAATATCGTTATCATTAGTTTTTCTTCTCCAAGCTAGATGTACCCAGTTTGGTTTTAGCTTTGTCACTGTCCTCTTCTCTCTTTTCTGTACAAATTCTTACTTGTCAATATCTTTCCTAAAACATTATGCTGAGAAATGGACACAGCACATTAGATTAAATCTTATATTCCTCAGATCTTGTGACCTATTATTAGTCTAAAAGGGAAATGAGGTTACTCCCCCATGACTTTTTCTTTATGAACCCATGTTGGCACTTAGTGATTGTCTCACTCCTTTCCTAGTGCTTAGAGACTATTCTTTTTATAATCTGTTCTAGAATTTTATCATAAATTGATAACTAACTCATCAGTTTCTCATTCAAAGCATTCATCTTTTTATGTTTTAAAAACTGAGACAATTCATATTGACTTTTCCCTCAGGGTGGTACAAATTAGTGACACTTCACCTATTTGGTCATAATAGCACTAAATAAGAAACTGACCTTACATTGAACTAATTCTGAATTTTCCTTTGTCCCTTTCTCTTTTGTTTTCTAGAACCTGATGAGCATGAAATATGTGAATCACACGTTTCTTAAATGCTAGAGATTTCTCTGTTAAGGAGACTTATAAAATTCTGCCATAGTGGTGATTTAAAAGCCTATTCATTTTCAAATGAAATGGAATCTTTCCAACACTGGGTGATAATGGGATTCCCTTTAGATTGAAAATTATCCTAATAGAAATAAAAAAGATCTTACATGCTTTCATATAGATAATGTTTTAGAGGAAATATGCTTTATTTTTATAACCACCATACATTTTCAGATGTGTCCTGGAATTTTAGTAGAATCTTACTTTTCCTTTTATACTTCACAGAACGTTAAATCACCAAGATTCCCTGGATCAAGGGCAAATTATCTAAGTAGTGGTAGGAACAAAAATTTACCATTGTCATTTTCAAATATCTGAAATGTTTCTTTTTTCCTTCAAATATGTCAAATATGTTTCCTTCTAGCATTTCAAATCTATCTTTGTATAATCTGTGATCAAATTCATTCTTCATAATGAGTAGAACTATCAAACATCACCTTTTCCTTATTTTTTTTACATTTAAGATTGTTACATTTCATGTCCAAAACTGCCTTCAACCTCTAAATTTGGATGACTCTACCATCAGAGAATTTGTGACTTAATCCATCAACACATAATAGGGTTGTCCAGGTGCCAGTATTGGTTTTACTATCATTGCTTTTCAAAAACATTTCTCTATCTCCATTTAATAGGATTATAAGATTTCACATGGGAAGAGACCTTTAAAAAGATCACCTGCTCCAACCCCCTCATTTTATAGATGAGGAATCTAAGTTGAAAAGAGTTGAAGGACTTGTCCAAGTTCACAAAGGTAGAATGATGGTAGCAGAGAAATAGTACAGATCCTAGAGTATAGGATAAAGTCAGAAGAAATCTGAGTTCAAATACAGCCTTTGACCTAAAGGTCAAAGGTAGCTATGTAGACACCAGCAATTTTCTTAACTGCTCGAGCCTAAATTTTTTCATTTCTAAAATGGGAATATTGATATCTGTAGGGCCAACCTCTGTAGTGTTTTTGTGAAGGTCTAATGACACAATGTTTGTATAGTCCTTTATAAAACCTTAAAGAACTATTTAAATGCCAATTATTAAGAATTAAAATAGTAAGTGACAGGGCTCTGATTCTTACTGCGCCAAGTTGGTAACTCTCATGTTATAGTAATTGAATTATAGAGCTAAAAAGGACATACAAGATGTTTAATTTTACAGGCCCCTAATTTTACAGATGAGGAGACGAAGCCTCAGAGACATGAAACATCTTATCATAGGATCATAGAATTTAGAGCTGGAAGGGAATTTAAGAGAACATCTAGCTCTCTCATTTTGTTTTTGATGGTGTTTTTGTTGTTTAATCATTTCAGTCATGTCCAACTCTTCATGATCCCATTTGGAGTTTTCTTGGCAAAGATACTGGAGTGGTTTGCCAGATGAGAAACTGAGGCAAACAGGATTATATAACTAGCCCCAGGGTCACACAGGTAGTAAGTGTCAAAGTAAGTATTTGAACTCAGAGAGGTGAGTCTTCCTGACTTCAGGCCTGGCACTCTATCCTCTGCACCACTTAGCTGCCTCTCTCATTTTACAGATAGAAATTGAGGCTAAAAAGGTGAAATGTCTTCCTTAATATATTCCCCTGGTAGTATTTTAAGTCTTACAAAGGATACTAATTACTATTAATTATAGCTTCAACTCAGTTCATTAAAGGCATTATCATTTTTCTTTGACCATGTATTGAAGAGCTTCATTCAGTCCTAAGGCTGGATGCTGGTCACTGCTGAACTGTTCTTTTTAGAGAAAAAAGAATTACTAGTCAAAAAAAAATTATTCTCAGTTCTACTTTTCAACTTACTTTTCTGAACTTGTTGAAGAGAAATATCTTTGGTTACAGTATAAAAAGGCAAAAGTGAAGGAATTAAGGTAGGTCAATTGTTGGATTGAAATTGAGTTGTCTCATTCTAGGTAATGATAGTTACATAGGTAAGGAAAGTTATATACAAGGTATAAGTCCTATCTGATCTTCAGTTGTCCCCAAAAATAAAAAAGAAATTGATTTAAATTACAGGGAGAAGTTCCAGATTAGCCAATCCAATCTAATAAATATTTATTAAGCACCCATATGCCAGGCATTGTGTTAAGCCCTGGGAATACAAGTAATAAAAAGAAGGATAGTTCTGCTTTCAAGAAGTTTACAATCTAATAGGAGGAGACAACACACAAAAGGAAACAGGAAAGTGGAGGGGAGGGAGGAGAGACCAAGAGGTACAGGATATGGGGACATTTTTTTCTTTGAAGCTGAAAACAGGTAACCCAGCAAATGCAGAATGAGTGAGGCAAAAAGTTCAGCTTCTGTCCTCTAGAATGGAAGGGATTGGGAAGAGTTTGGTACTTTAACCTCCAGCCTTTGAATAAGAGGGGAGGAGAGGCTGAGAGAGGTAATATCAAACAAGGCCCGAGTTAGCTATCTGCTAATGATATTAGAAGTAAGAAACTTAACTGAGAGTGGTATCTTGTTCCATTCATTTGAAACCTGGAAGAACAGAAGATAGAGAGTGGAGACCATCCCTATTATCTTAGAATCCTAGGACTTCGAGCTGGAAGGCACCTTAGAGGTCATTTAGTCTAAGGTCTCTATTTTAGGGATGAAGAAACAGAAACCTAAAGTGTCTTTCCCAAGTTCACACAGGTAGTGTATGTTATGGAAGAGTCTGGATTTGAATATATATCCTACTACTCTAAATCTAGTGATTTTTCCACTGCACCCAGCTACCTCCTTAAGTGCAAACTTTATTCATAGAGAATATTTGGTACCATGCTAGATGTAATGCTGTTAACAAAGGGTTTCTAAGATACTCTCCTGTAATTAATTTTGTGAGGAAACAAGATGAAACACACATATGTCAGTAATTACTAGACATAAGGGTAACCTCTCTAGTAGTGAGGGTTTGTGAATTACTATAAGATGCTTTAAATCTTCCTCCCTGGAGATGTTCAAGAATAACAGCAATTCTCTTTTTCTGTTGGTTAAAGATGGTTTCACATCGAAAAAGGGGATGGGAACAAACATTTATTAAACATCTATTATGTGCTAGGCACTAAGTGCTTTTCATATATTATCTCATTTTATTCCTACAACAACTCTGTGTTGCAGATGTTATTATTATCCCCATTTTACAACTGAGGAAACTTAAACAGAGGTTAAGTGACTTTCCTGGGATCACACAACTAACTGTGTCTGAGGCTGGATTTAAATTCAGGTCTTCCTGACTGCAAACTGAAGAAAGCAATGAAATAGAATATACTATGCTTCATTAAAATATCCTTCCAAGAGGTTCTTTCTAGTTCTGTTCCTTTTCTCTTCCACTGTTCATCCTAGAGCCCTGAATATACTCAATCAAGAACTCTCACCAACTGCCCTCTCTCAGGGCCATTTTGATCATTATTTGAATGATTTTTTGATTTTCCTCATAACTGTGATTTTTCCTGTTTTGTGCTGATCCTGATGCTTTTACATCATTCACAATGCTGGTCTTTTAATAGCAATTAATGACCAATGGGACTGCTACCAGGAAAGCAGGGCTTGAAGCTTGAATGCTCTATTAGTTAGACAATCAGTGGTAGCTGATGTGACCACTAAACCAAAGCACCATAAGAAACACAGTTTGTACAGAAGCTTATTTTGAATATGAGCTATCTCCCAGCACTGTGTCTACTCTTTATAGTAAATACCAGAGACAAGTAGTTCTTGTGGACAAAGAAATGTGTCTGTCTTTTTAATAGAGAGAAGAGAGGTAGGGAAGAGAGAGGAGAAAAAGGAAGTTTGAAGAAGGCAGATGACAGTTCATCAAATAAATCAATAAGAACTGAAAAGGACTGCAGAAATCTTTTCCTCATCCTTCTTTTTATGAATAAGAAAATTGGGATCCAGAAAAGTGAAGTGAGTTGCCCAAGGTAGTAAATATCAAAGTTGAGGTTTTGAATCCCAGTCTTCTGACTACAAATCAAACGTTTTCCCTTTCATTCTTTTCATAGAGGTTAGGACAAATCTCAGTTGACATAGAGTTACTATAGCCTTGGGAAGTACAGGGTTAAAATGAGAATTCAGGTCCCTTCTAAGGGGAGTCTGAGACCAAGGTAGACTGAAATATTTAGAGACATTGTAAGCAGACCCCTACAACAATGCCCTGTAACCCCTTTTATATTCCCCTCATCAATTTCATTATATTTTACATTATGATGTGCTATGTCTATACCCAAATTACCCCCTCTATGCTAACAAGCTCTGCCCCATGCCAGAGTTCCACTGGACTCCAGAAGCTAAGGCATGTGGTTATTGAATGGTTATTTGGACTCTGGAGTCATTCTGAGAGTGGACATTAATATTTGTTTTAACTCCAGGATTTTATAGTGACCAAAGACTGGTTGAACCTTGAAAAGAAGGAATTGAATTTAGAAATCATTTAGTCTAACCTCTTAATTTTGTAGACGATAATACAGAGGCCTAGAGGTTAAATTATTTACTCAAGATTACATATTTGGCAAGTGGTGAATCCAGAATTCAAATTCATTATCAATCAATCAATAAACATTTAAGTGCATATTATGTGCCAGGTGCTGTGCCAAGTGCTGAGGATACAAAAAGAGGCAAAAGATACTCCTGGCCCTTAAGGAACTTACTATTTAATTGGGAGGGGCAGTTTACAATATGTAAACAAATATATTCAAAGCAGCTCTATACAGGATAAACAAGAGATGATTAACAAAGGGAAAACACAGGAATTAAGAAGGCTTGGGAAAGACTTCTTGTAAAAAATGGCATTATGCCTGAATTCATTGCTTTTTTTTCTGCTATACAAAATGACAGAGATGAAGCCCATAGGAGAGGAAACTGGACAAATGGCCATTTAATTCTTCCAGGCCTAATCCAGCCCATTCCTCACTTATATCAGATATATTCCTATCTAGGGAAAGATATCACATGTACTGCTCACCACACACTAGTTTTGTCCTAGGGAAACAGTTGAACCATAGGACAATATTCAGAGTTGTCATATGGGAGTTCATTCCTAAGAAGAAAAAATGCAGCATTCTACAAAATGGGCATTAAACATTTATAGGTTCACTGTAGGTGTCTGTGTGTGTATGCATGTGTATACAAATTTACATATTTGTGTGTATATATGTGTGTACATCTATTTATGTGAATATACACACATGTGTGCATATATCTATACCCACATATGTATACATATGTATTTATATTATATGTAATATGTGTATATACATGCATATATATATACATACACACAATTGAAAGGGATCTTAGATGTTATCTAATCTCATTCATACCTAAATTCATGAATTCACTCTTCAACATCTTCAACCAAATATTTGTGAAGCTTCCAGTTAAACACCTCAAAATAACAGTCCACTGAAATCCTCACAAGTAACCTTTTTATTATTGAGCTTTTCTAAATGTTGGAAAATTTTTATTTTTCTTTTTTGACTGGGATTGTGGTTTCATTAGTATAAAGAACTTGCCCTGGGGAAATTCCCTTGACCAGTGCAAATCAGTGCCTGTTTTGAAATTTTTAGTCTTAAAATATTGCTTAAGGCACTCAGAGGTTAAGCAGCTTTCCCAGAATCATACAGTGAATAGATGACAGTGGCAGGACTTAAGCCCACATTTTCTTGACTTCAAGGCCAATTCTTTAGACACTCTGCTACAGAGCTTCTTATACTTCTATTGGGTGAAAAAATCTGTGTCTTTG
The DNA here is from genome assembly GCF_900497805.2 of Vombatus ursinus. Classification (NCBI taxonomy): domain Eukaryota; kingdom Metazoa; phylum Chordata; class Mammalia; order Diprotodontia; family Vombatidae; genus Vombatus; species Vombatus ursinus. Next base: position 5,508,717 of record NW_020954630.1, read on the forward strand.
GAATGTCCTTCATTAGTCTTATTTAAAATGATAGTTGACATTGATCAAAACACTTCATGGCTTAGAAAGAACCTTTAATAAGTTCTTATTGCATTCTCACAACACTATGGAAGGCAGGGCAGATATTCCCCACTCCATTTTAAAGAGGAAAAAACTGTCCTGAGAACATGACAAGTGAAGCTATTTGCCCAGTCACACAGCTAGTGGTCAAGGTAGGATTTAAACACACATCTTCCTGAGTCAAGATTGTACCTGTCTCCACTTTGTCACACTACCAGGTAAATAGATAGATATAATTTTTATGGGGATGTCATTTTCATATGTTCCTTTAAAAAAATCTCCATTATCTTAACTATCCTTCAGTTTATCTGGAAACCATAGCTGTTAACATTACTATGAAGCTGTCTCTAGTTTTTAGGGATTGAATAACTCCATAGTATTGCAGTGCACATGTATTGTCAAACGTATAGTGGTCATTTAGTTATCTGTGGGTCCACATCATTGTGTCTTTCTGAGAGTGTGTGACCTTTAGAGGCAGCCAAGTAACTCAATGGATAAAGCATTTATCCTGGAGTCAAGAAGACCTGAGTACAAATCCTGCCTCGTATACTTAGTAACTGTGTGACATTTAACCTATGTGTGCCTCAATTTCCTCCTCTGAAAATGAGGATAATAGTAACACCTACTTGTCATGATTGTTATGAAGATTAAATAGGACAATGTTTTTAAGTGCTTAGCAAACCTTAAAGCACTATATGAATGTGAGATACTACTACTGCAAGATGGAGGCATATAGCAACAGATAAATGATCACTTTGACCTCTTTAGATTAACTCTTGAATTTAGGCACTTGGTGAAATGCAGTGTATATTGTGGATACTTAGCCATGTTTGCTGATGGAAATAGCCCAAGTTCAAACTCCTGGAATAAGGAAAAACAAAGACAGCAAAGGGAAGATGATTGATTAAGCACTTGGCAATCACATTTGTCTCCATAAAAGATCCCTTCAGAGATATCTGAAAGTTGTCTTTCTTCAAGAACAATTTTACGGAAGATTGGAGCCTGAGAGGCTGCGTATGTGTGTGTGTTGAGCTTAAGATGGTGAGCAAAATAATAGAAAATAAAAATTAAAGGGGAAAATATCCTTTTGAGATTAACATTTCATTTAATTTCAAGGATCAAGTTGTTAAATTAAAGTCTGATAGTGAACTATTAGTATTTTGAGTAACTGCCTCGTATAATCTGCTGATGAATTGAAGTTTATATGGTGGTAAAAATCAGACATGTTTCTTCTCAGTGAAAACTCATCCTTTTCTATGTCTGTCTACTGTATGAATTTGGCGGAATTCACTGGGATAGGAAATATGGTATAAAAAGCAGAGTCCTATACTCTAAGTTGGGAGATTTGAATTCCAAACACAAATTTTTCACTAACTACATAACTAGATGGGCACAACACCTACTCTGAGGAATGTCTCAGTGTCATAATAAGTGTAGATAGATGTCATTTCTAACAAGATAATCTCTATGATTCTTCCTAATTTATTAGATTGAGCAGTGTCATCCTCATCACCTTTTTCTTCATCACTGGCATAAGATTTATTGATATTGTTTTACAAAGTGTACTTTGTCTATTATGTCCACTTAATTCAGTTTCTTTATGCCCAATCCATTTCCTTCTTCTACATTATTGTTCAATCTTTCTCAGGCTAATGATGTGCAAGCAAAACTAGAGCTGGTGCTCTTTTAGGAGATCTTTGGGGAAATTCATTTTTCCCCTGAAACGTATGTGGCATCAATTTCTTTTACCCCTCAGTTTTCATACAGACACCGGGTTTAGGAAATGACTTCTTGAGTTTGTTTTCCTGTCTCCCCTATCATCATCTTTAACTACTTAAAAGTTTTTACTGAACAGCCATGAAGTACAGTAGCATGTAATAAGTATGAGAATACATAATTAAAATAGTCTCTGACTTGAAGAAGATCACACCTAATAAATCAGATGAGACATACACACGTGTGGGCAGTGTGTTGTAGGTCTTTGGTTACTGTTCAGAAAAACAACTGAACAAATGATACCTTTTTTGTTGGTGAGGAAATGGAATGTCCTACAGTAGAATTCTAAACTACCCAGTGGTTATGAATTTCAGTGGTAGATTCTTGTCATTCAGTACATGCATCGTGATCACTGGCTGATGCCCATCTCTCAGAAAAACAGTCACAAGTCAGCATTCTATTTGCAAATGTTAGTTTTTATAACTCTAGTAAAACTTTCTGCCTTAACTTTAGGTATCTGTACTTTAAAGTATAGGATTATCATTGCCGTATTTTGGGAAATGCAAGAAGTGTGGAATTCAAACACATTTGTGAAATTCAAACACATCTTTGTTCACTTATGGGAATGGTTTTAATGAAGGCATAAATATTACTTAAAATAACTAAATTGAAAAAGAGTCAACAAAAGAATTATTATGGTAAATAATAATAATAATTGTTCTTTCCTTCTTTAGGAAATAACTGGTGGTGTTTTTACAAAGAAATTCATTCAAATGCTTTTTTAAAATAACATCTTGTAGTCCTCAAGAATATGTTGTTTCATGGGATATCTTTGGTTGTTCCACAGTACTTACTTTCTCTTTGTCAGGAAACATTTGTTCATCTTTTTCTCAGTCATAATAGTTATTAGTCCCAAGAGACTTGAAGATATTGGATCAATAGGGGCTAGCACCTGTATTTTTTTTTTATGGCATGTTAATCATTCTGTGACAGGCTTTGTGGGCTTAGAGTTCAGAGATCTGGATATACAACAGGACCAGTAAGTTATTTTTTTCTTAGTTAAGTTGGTTGAGTGGGAACTGCTTAAGTTCTCTTTAGGAGAAGAGAGAAATAAGAAATTCTTGCTAACATGATTTATCTTGTAACTGTAAATTGTTGGGAATGTTTTGCCTATTAAGTTTTAGCTATTGAGAAGTTTCACCATTCATAGTAAGGTCAGAAATATGAAATTATCTCTTGGAGGAGGATTCATACTAGAAAGAACACTAGACTTGGAATCAAAAGATTGTGTGACTTACCGGTTGTGTGACCTTAGGCAAGTTACATCATTTCTTGGGGGTCTCCATTTTCTTATCTGTAGGATGGTTGGATTGGACTGAATGATATCTAAGCGTACTTCCTACTTAAAGTTCTGTGAACCTTGTAAGTGTTCTATATCTTACCAAGTAGTACCTAGGAGACTTTCATTGTATAAAACATAATAATAATCCCTCATGGAATAAAGATTCCCTTCCCCTCCCCACCCCCAAAAAGTTCTAATTTCCTTTGCACCACACATAGGCCATTCAGAAAGGCAGGCTTAATAAATGAGATGCAGTGATGACCTTTATCAGCTGTACCAACAGTCATAAATTGAGCTGAACACTCCTATCAGCTCACTGGACAGAATTCATTACACAACCGTGATTGCTGCATTGCCTTTGTCTTTGATTGAGGGGCAGGTCATTAAAATAAATGTTACTTCACCCATAACAACAATGCATTGCACTGTAAGGAGACCTGAAATATAATTCATTAATCCTTTGGATGACTAGGATAACGTAACCTAAAGATTAGCTGAGCCTTATTTTGTTTAGCTTAGCTTATAGTGAAGATCAATTTGCTCTTCTTTGAAGGAGGCCGATTTGTTGTTCATTAAATTGGAACCATTATCGATGGCCTGTATTGAATATAATAGATTTACAGTCCTGACAAGTCAGGGTTAGTTATCTTTTTGTTTAAAATGCATGAGGGTAAAAAATACACATGTGACTCTCAGCCAGGAGTTTGAGTTTTGCAAACTTCAAAATAATATGAAACTTTTCATCTGCTAATGGCAGCTCCAGTGAACATCACCTTGTCCTTGAATTCTAGGCTCTTCCTGAAAGAGGACTTCCGACATTATGCGATGCCATGTGCAGTTGTGTGAAGTCCTACATGTTAAGCAACTATCAAGAGATTTTTAGTCATAAGTCTTCAGGGAACACTAGAGCAATAGTTGGAAGTTATAAAGAGGCAGATTTAGGCTGGATCCAAGGAAAAATACTTTAAAATGAGAGTTATTGCAAAGTAGAATGTGCTATATCAGAATATTTGTGGTTTCATTTTTCCTGGAAGTCTCCCAACAGGGATTTTCTGGCAGTAAAGATTCTTGTTCAGGTATGGGTTGGATTAGTTGACTAATATTTTTTCTTTGACATCTGAAATTCTTTGTTTTTAGGCAAGACACCAATAGAGCCCAAACCATTCAGGCCATAGCTGTGGCAAAAGAAAGCATTGAGCATGATATCTATGCCTCCAGTAGTTAACAGTTTATGGTGGATTGTAGACAAATGTAAGAATCCAAAATATCTGATGAATTCACATCATCATGGTCCCAGAGGAATCAGATAGTTGTTGTGAGGCAGTGAAGAATGGTATGGGGTTGTTTAGTACTGTATCTCTAATTATATTTGAACTCTTCTAACTATTTTCATGAAGTTGGTGGGTTGCATTCTACCTCCTTCAGAAAGGGATGATTTATAGTATGTTAGATACATATATCTAATGGACAGTGAATAATTAATGCTTTTCTGATCTTAGAGTTATTAGGCAGAGATGAATTACAAGAAGTCTATAGAATAGGCAAAGTATGTACTATACTGGAAAAAAGTAGAGTGGAGTTGATATTTACAGTGTTAAATGCCTTTTATAGAACTCTGTAGCAACATCTAGACCAAAGCAATAGGTGCTCTCCCAAACTGAACTGGAACAAGGAAGTGCCACATCCCAAGAAGGTAAAATCGACTGCTGGCATATTGTATTTGTTTCTTTGGTCAACCATTGGAGGCTGATCTTATACAGATTCCCTGAGAGAAATATCCCTCTGGTAGCTATTCTATAATGAGGCACTTTTAGGCTTAACTTTTGTAAATGAACATATTTGACAGAGTGAATGATTCCTTCAGAGAGTATCTACCCACTTTTCCAAGGGAGGATATAAGACCCTATAATCATTTCTGCTCTACTTTTCCAGTCCAGAGAATAGATAGGATCTTTTTACACACATGGGTGTTTTCACTTTGCACATGAAATATGCCTTGCACCTGTTTGTATGCACATACACAGCGGGTTTATTTTTTTAAGTTGCAGTGACAAATGCCTATTGTATAGTGTAGCAACAAGTAGCATAATGTAGCAATATCAACCACTATTTCTAGGCAATACTACAAGTCTTTAAAATAAGAGTTTCTTAACAAATAAAACTAAAAGTTGAATATATATATATATATGATAACTTAGACTGGTAGAGATGATGATGATGATGATGATGATGATGATAACACCTTGCCTTTATATAACATGTTTAACATTAAAATGTCTGTAATATGTATTATCTCATTTTATCTCCATTCCAAAGCTACGAGGATAGATATTATTAAACTTTTTTTAACATTTTGGAAAATGTGGCACAGAGCACTAAAGTGACTTACCCCAGATCACACAGCTAATTAACAGTGTAGTCTGGATTATTACCAAGCAAGGTCTTCTAACTCATAACTTGGAGGGTTTTTCCCCCATTAGACTATGTTGAAGGATAGGATAATTGCCAGTCCTTCATTCCATTTGACCCACATGACAGTTATGTTGTATGTATGATTCCTGTCCACATTCCAGCAGATTTTTACAATCTGTTCCACAAAGGGATCATTCAACAGGCTTTCAGTACAGCATACATTTAACTAATTAATCAGCAAAGATTTACTAAGTTCCTACTCTGCTGAAGGCACTGGGAATTCAAAGAAAAAAATAGAACAATCTCTTCATAAAGATGCTTATGTTCTACAGGGAGTTCAAGGAAGAGACAACTTGTTCACATATAAGTAAATATGAGATAAATACATAATAATGTGGCAGTGGAGAGTGACTGGAAAAGGCCTCATATGGGTGGCAGCACTTCAGGTGCACCTTGAAGTAAGCTAAGGATTCTAAGAAGTAAGAGCTTCCTGGTAAAGCTCAAAGATGGAAGATGGAATGTTTTGTATGGAAAGGAACAAGTAAGACAGTTTGGTTGGAGCATAAAGTATAGTAACGGAGAATGATGTGCAGGCAGCCTCCAAAAGAGTTCCAGAGACAGATTTTGAACAAATCAATAAGCAAGTATTTATGAAGTACTTACTACATGACAAGCATTGTGGAGATACAAAGAAAAAACAAAAATGGTCCCTGTCCTCAAAGAGTTTGCATTCTACTGGGGGAAGCAACATGTACATGTCCAAGAGATATTGTAGAGAGATAAATGGCAAGATTTGGCAACTAATTGGATATGTGGTATAATGAGAGAGTAAAGACTCAAGGATGACATTGAGTTTGCCTATGTGCGTGGAAGGTAGATGTACTCTAAAGTGTAATAAGAACTTTGAAAGAGGAATGAGTTTTGTTTTGGATATGTTGAGTTTGAAATGTCTGTGGGACGTCTAGTCCAAGTTGTCTAGAACATAGTTGGCGATGTGAGACTGGAGTTCGGGAGAGAAATCAGGGCTACCACACCTATCCAACCTTCAAGGTATTGCTAAGAAGCCAATTCCTCCAAGATGTTTTCCCCAACCTCTACTAATCAGAAAAATTGTTTTATTCTTTCTAGTCTCATAGGACCATGAATCCTATCATGGTGGAAACCTTTGAGGCCATTTAGTCTGATCTCTTTGTTTTACTAATATGAACACTGAGGACCAGAGAAGATGTTACTCGTTCAAGATTCCACAGATGGCGAGTTACAGAACTCATAGGGTTTTAACTCAAGTTCATTGACTCCGAATCTTTTTCTCTTTCTACTTCACTATGCTGCTTGCCTATGTAGCACTTTGTACCTTCCAACTTTCTTATAAGATACTATTTGTTCTCTTGGGAAAGCAGCTATGATGCGGTGGATAGGGTTTGGGGGCTGAAGTCAAGGAGACTTGAGTTCAAATGCAGCCTCAGACACTTAGTAGCTGTTTTACCCTGAGCTAGTCAGTTAAACTCTGTATCAACTTCCTCGCCTGTAAATGGGAATAATAACGACACCTGTCTCACAAGGTTATTGCAAAGATCAAATGAGATGACGTTTGTAAAACTCTTAGCACGGTATCTGGAACATAGTAGGTGCCATGTAAATGCTTATTTCTTTCCCTTCACCTTCTCCCTTTATTCCTCCTTTCTGCGCATGTATCTAGGAACCTTATCCTCCATGCCTTATACAGTCAGCATGTCTTAATTATCTTTGTGTCTCATCTAGTGCCTAACAGCCTGTAGTACAAGGACACTTAATAAATAGTTGTAACTTTACTTAATAACATGTACCATTAACAGAAGTATTAGTATCTAGTACAGTCCTTTTGAATTTAAGTTTTTTGGTGGAAGGGACTATGTTGTTTTGGTCTTTGTGGTTTGCCTTAGCATGAGAAAAAAACTGGGTTCAAGTCATGCCCCTGAAACATACTCACAGTGTGATGCTAAGTAATCCCTTAACCTCTCAGGGCCACAGTCAACTCTCTAATACCATAAATTATAGATCAAGTTTCAGTCTGCATCAGTAGAGGGATTTTCCCATGTCAGTAAAATCCCAGTTTAAAAAAAATATATCCTTTAGCACCTAGCCTTGCATATAATAGGCACCTAATGTTTAGCATTACAAGAAATTAAAAGATTTTTTTCACACTTTAAAAAATACATTATTTTCTCCACTCTTTTTACTCTCTTTCAAATCCTATTTTCTTCTATACTATCTATTTAGTAGGTACACCTTCTATGAAGAACTCAAGAAAATCTTCTAAGGCACAAACTAAAATGAGGAAGAACTATTTTGAATTTTTTAGCAATCACTTCGGATTGTTCACAACAGTTACATTTCTTTATCTGGCATTTTCAGTGCCCCTCTCTTAAACATGCAAGTATATGATTGACTGTGTTAAAAACAATATTGTATATTTTAATTTTCATCAGCAGAGTTTATGCACTGTAAGCTATTCTCCAGCTTTCTCCAATATTGATAATATTAAAGCCCATAACTCTCTGCTCTCTACAAACAGCCTAGAAATTAAAGAGGTTATTTAGAAATTCAATTAGGCAGCCCACTGGTTATATTGAAAATTGGGTAAACACAGGTCTTATTGGTTTTATGATGAAAACTCTGTATATTATAAAACCACTGAATAATCTCCATGAAGTATAACCATCTGTCCATGAAAGCATATACTGTGTAATCTACTTTTGAAGGTACAAAAAGATATTAACTTGAATGAAGTGCCATTTGAGTAACTATAATTTGACATCTGTGGCTGAGTTTGAAGTACAAGGGTATTTCTTTTTTTTAATTTAAATTTAATTTTTTCAATTAACAAAAATCTATTTTATATTCCTTCCATATCCCCTATCATTATTTGTGGGAAGATAAAAATAAAAACAAAACCTTTGTAACAAATTAACATAGACAAGGAAAGTTCCCATATTCACTTTGTCCAAAAAATATTTCTCCTTTTCCACCAAGTCCCATCAAGTCTCAGTCAAGAGGTGGGTAGTGTGTTTCATCATGGGTCCTCTGGAATCATGGTCGGTCATTACATTGATTGGAGTTCTTGGCTTTTAAAGTTGTTTATTTTTACAATATTGTTTTAATATTTAAATTGTTCTCCTAGTTCTGCTCATTTCACTCTGCATCAGATCACACAAATCTTCCCAGGTTTCTCTTAAACCATTCCTTTTATCATTTCTTATAGCATGACAGTATTGCATGACATAATGTAATTCATCAAGCCTTTTTCCACTTGATGGACATGCTTTTCATTTCCATTTCTTTGCCACCACAAAAAAAGAGCTGCTACAGGTATTTTATACATGTTGCTATTACTATGTCAATATGTATACTTTAATAGTGTTTAGGGCATAATTCCAAATTGCTTTCCAGAACAGCTGTATCAAAGCATAGCTCACTCAGTAATACATTAATGTGCCTGTTTTCCAGGAGCCCCTCAAACATATGTCATTTTGGGGGTCAATTTTACCATTCTCGTGGGTGTGAGATAGAAACTTAGAGTTGATTAAATTTGACATTGTATGATTAATAGTGATTTGGGAAAAAAATTTCACATTGTTTTTGGTAGCCCAGATGTCTTTGTTAGAAACTACTTCTTCACATCCTTTGATCTTTTAAAAACTGATGAATAGCTCTTATTCTTGTAAATTTGAATCATTTCTCTCTATATATATTAGAAATGAGACCTTTATCCAAGAAAACTACTGTAATTTTCCCCCTGATTACCTGCTTCTATTGCAACATTAGCTTTATTAGATTTGTGCAAAAACTTTCTTCTCTGAGGCTCTCTATTCCTTGATTGTTTAGTAATTCATAGATCTGAAAGGCAGTTTCTTCTTTGTTCCTCTAATTTTTCTTATATCTCCTTTTTTTGTCTAGATACTGTATCCATTTGGAATATGTCTTAGTATATATTGTAAGATGTTAGTATCTACCTAGTTTCTAACATACAGCTTTCCAGTTTTCCTAGCAGTTTTGTCAGTTCTTGCCTTAAGTAGCTAGAATGCATGTATTTATCAAACATTAGTAAACTATGTCCATTTGTTTCTGTATGTCTGGACCTAATCTGTTTTACTGATCAACCTCAATATTTCTTTGCTAGAACCAAATCATTTTGATGATTATTGCTTTGTAGTATAGTTCAAAATCTGGTATTGCAAGATTCCTCTTCTCCCCACTCTTAATTTCATTATTTTCCTTGAGATTTTGAATCTTTTGTTCCTCCAGATGAATTGTATTATTTTTCTCTAGCTCTACAAAGCAATCCTTTGGTAGTTCAATTGCTGTGGCCCCAAAAAGGAAATGAATTTATATAGTATTGTCATTTTTCTTATATTGACTTAACCTACCCATAAGCAATATATCTCCAGTTATTTAGATCTGTCTTTATTTGTAAACACTGTTTTATAGTCTTATTCATATATTTCCTGTGTGTGTGTAACTCAGCAAGTAGACTCCCAAGTATTTTACACATCCTATGGTTATTTTTTGACAGAATTTCCCTTTCTCTTCCTGCTACATTTTAGGAGTAACATACTGAAATATTGATGATTTATGTGAATTTGTTTTATGTCCTGAAACTTCGATGAAGTTATCAATTGTTTCAGTTAACTGTTTAGTTCTGCAATTCTTATACTTTTTTTGGTCTCCCTTTACACTCTTAAAAATGATTGAGAGGAGCAGCTAAGTGGCACAGTGGGTGAAGCACTGGGCCTAGAGTCAGTAGGACCTGAGTTCAAATCCAGCCTCAGACCAGACACTTGACACTAGCTGCGTGACTCTGGGCAAGTCACTTAACCCCAATTGCCTCATCAAAAAAAAAAATGATTGAGAAGCCCAGATGGCTTTTATTTATATAGGTTATGTCTTTTTATATTTACGGAATTAGGTATTAGAACTGGCAAAATTTTAAATTGTATATTAATTAATTCATGTAAGTAACAGTAATTGTCATTGCATATTAACATAAGTAATACACTTTTTGAAAAATAGTGATTTTCTAAAACAAAATTTAGTGAGGAGAATGGTATTATTTAACACATTTTTTTCAAATCTCTTTAAAATTTAACTTAATAGAAGGTAGCTAGATTTTCATATCTGTTTCTACATTCAATCTGTTGTATTTGCATCAATATTCATTAGGGAAAATGATCTGTCTTTTTTTTTATCTGCTTGGACCCTCCTTGGTTTAAGCATCAAGACCATATCTGTGTTATAGGAGGAATTTAGTAGCACATCTTTTCTTATTTTTTTTTTCAGTTTATGTAGTACTGGTAGTAATCATTATTTGAATGTTTGATAGAATTTACTTGTAAATTAGTCTTGTCCTGGGTTTTTTTCTTTGGGAACACATTTATGACTTATTCAACTTCTTTTTCTGGGATTAGATTATTTAAGTTCTCTTTTTCTTGTCTTGTTAACCTGGGCATTTTATGTTTTCATAAATATTCATCCATTTCATTTAGGTTGTCACTTTTTGGCATATAATTGGGTAAATTTGTACTTTTCTTCATTTCTTTTTCATTTGTTCATTTCAGCTTTTTTCATTTCTGATAAGCATATGATTATTTCCAGGGATGGAAAAGGAAGAGACACTGAAGAAAGTTCTTTTTTAGGTTGTCCCATGGGAGTTAAAGGATCTAGGTTCAAATTCTAGCTTTAACTATCACTGTGACCTAAGAAAAGTCACTTTCCCCTCCTTGAGTTCCTATTTTCTTAATTATAGATGAAGAGGTTAGACCAGATGATCTCCAAGGCTTGGTGCCTACCATATATTAGGAGCTTAATAAATGTATTTGGACTTGTTGACTAAATATTACAATCTGATTTGGTGAACAAATGCAACTTTCATGTCGTAGATAGAGATCAGCCGCAACAAATTTTTATTGAACACCTACCATATACAAGATACTATTTGCTATGGTGATACAAAGAATTCTAATCCATTTAATTGGAGAAATAAGACAAATAGACAAAGACATACACAAACACATGCTCTAACTAATTAATATCCAATCCATTATATGCTAGTAATGATGGTTTATGTTTATGTAGCTCTTTCTGATTTACAAAATGCTTTGTATACAATATCTCATTTGAGCTTCCTAATAACTCTATACATCTGTAAAGTAGGATTTTTACAGATGAGGAAGCTTAGTCTTTAGGGATGCTAATTGACTTACTTAAGGTCATACAATTATTAAATGGCAGAACTAGGATTTAATCCCATTTCTTCTGATTCCGTCCAAGTCTACTGTATTTCTCCTAACCACATTTACTTCTGCTGATTGAGTGGCGGAGATAATTTGCACTGTTGGAGTTTAGAGGAAAGAGTAGCATGACACTAGTGGAATAGTCCCTGTGACAAAAAATAATTTATTCCCCTCACCCCACTTTTAACTAGACTTTTATTTCTCCTGGGATGATTCCTTAGAAATGGTCCCTAGGACATACTGGACAGTAATAGGGGAATAGCTTCTAAAATATTTCTGGCATTATGTTAGACTCTTAAGGGTAAATTCTGAGATTACACTGCCCTGTGATACTTCCATGATCTTTATCATCTCTTTTTCTGACAAGCACTGAATTATTTCCATTTTCAGGAACCATTGGTTTCTTTAGGATGTGTGAATCTAATTTTATGTCATCTCTTCCATATGCCCTAGCTCTTAACTAAAGTTATATGTGTCTGCTTATGTCATTCCTCCCTCTCAAAGTACCCTCTATCCCCACCTTTTGAAATTCAAGGCCCACATCAAGTCTTATTTCTTCTGTGAAGCTCTCCTGACCATGCCAGTGTGAAAGGATTTCTTCCTCATCTATACTTGCTGAAGCACTCTTATGGTACTTATGCCTTGTACATACTATTTATAGGCTAGACCTTAGATTTTTTCTTTTTTAAAAAATTTATTTTATTTTCAATCCGTGGAACAAAACAAGCATTTCCATAACACAGTACAATAAAAGAGATGATTGCATATGAAACTGAACATCTACCATGTACAACTTACTATTCCTCTAAATATACAACATAGATATTATCTGAATTTCATTTTTTTTCTTCTCTTCCCTATACCCCTCCCCTGATGGCTACCATTAGACACAAATTGTGTGTGTGCATGTGTGTAAAATTATTCTATACGTACTTATATTTATCAGTTCTTTTTCTGAATGCAGATAGCATCTTTCTTCATATCTTCTTTATTTTTAATTTGCGTATTTATAATAGTCAAAATGACTTAGTCATTCAAAGTTGTTATTAAAACAACATTGCTGTTACTATACACAATGTTCTCTTGGTTCTGTTCACTTTGCTCATCATTTTGTGCAAGTCTTTCCATGCCTTAAAGATCATTGACCTAATCATTTCTTGTAGCACAGTAGTATTCCATCACAACCATGCACCACAACTTGTTCAGCCATTTGGCCTTAGATTGTAGTTATTATTGTCATATGTGTAATATTTCTGACTAGATTCTAAATGCCTGGACATCTGAGATGTTGCCAAGTAGATCTTTTTCTTTCCCCTACATTTCCCCTACACATAGTAGATCCTTAATAAATGTTTGTTAATTTCTTTGATTGGTTAGGTTACCAGTAAACATTACCTTCAGAAAGTTTACTTTCTATCTTTTTTATGTCTTTGTCTCCTCAGTGCCTACCACAGTGCCTGGAGCATAGGAGGTACTTAATAAATGATCCTCAATTAATCGGTTACCTTTTGAGTTTTGTTTTCTTCCTCATCATTTTCTTTCCTTAAGATCCCATGTTTGTTTGTTTGTTTACCTCTCCTCACTTTATATAAAATGGATATCTCTGGAAGAAATTATTTGTCGTTTCCAGATCATTTTATTTACCTTCTCTTTCACTTCATTATCAATTCTATTTGTCAATTTGCTCCCTTCATGTGATTTGGAGGGTGGGTGTCTACAATTCTTATTTGGATTGTTTTATGTTATATGCTGACTCCTTTGATTAAAAAAGAAGAAAAAGCATTTTTTCAAGATGGTTTTAAAATCAGAAGCCTGTTTACCTCTCCCTAGATATTAATACTAGGGAGGCCTTTCAGAATTAGATAGTTGTACCTACTGTTTTTGCTCAACATTTCTGGAACTCTTAGATACTTAAGAATCTAGGATTCTTGAGGGGCTATGAAATTGAGCATTGTCATATATTGGTTCTTCTATGACCACTCAGTAGGGTTGGTCAAGTATTTTATAGACTTGCTCATTAAAAACTGTCATCTATAATTACAGTTGTCATCAGTAGCTGTCATTATTATACCTTTTAAGCTTAAATAATTCACCAGAGATCAAAATTTTACAGGTCTGTCTCCTATCCCTTGAGATATTTGATTTTTTTTTCCATTTGGCATCTATAGCATAAGATCATTGAATTTTGTCTGTCTAGTGATAGACATTTTAAACTTCTTGTAAATCACAATAATATATATTTCAGCCCTACCATTGGATTCTAAGAATCATTAGTTTGAAAAATCAAGTTTGCTTTGGCCATACCCAAATGTCCTGGTATCACCCACTAGCTTCCCAATTCACCCTACTTTCTTCTTATGATTTCCAACCAGAGGTCAGTTCCTCTCAAGACATCAACTTAATGTTTTGGATTTGAGACACATAAAGGAGAGACCACTGGAGTCCATAGCTTTTCTCCCTAATTGTGGAGTAGAAAGTGATCATAAAACAACCAAGTGGGGATATGGCCATGGAACCATTCTTTGCATAACTCCCAATTCCTGGATTCCAATCTGGCAGTACAGTGTCTCAGAATTTATATGTATAGCCCTGGGCTACCTAGAGCAATATGATAAAATTGTCAACAGCATCATTCTGCAACCTAAACCTTCAAAGATCCTCCAGAGTCACAGATTGCCATGAAAGCCAAGTGACAAAAAAAAATAAAGAGACAATGTATATTACTATATTTCATTTAGGGACATAACTGGAGAGTCTTATTTTATATTTTTTATCAGCTTGGCACCTGGACTAGTTCTTTCTTTTTTTCCAAAGTAAACATAATTTGTTGTATGCCATAGGAAATATTTCTCATCTAAAATTAAATGAATAGACATTGCTTCTGTTTGAATCCAAAAAAAAAAGAATATGGAAAAATATAAGAGAAGGAATACTGTTTTAAATTAGACATTAGTTGAAATTAAAGAGGTATGACCCTTGTGGAAAAGTCAAATATACTCACTTTATTAGTTATATGCACTATGTATTTCAGAAATGAAAATATGTTCATAATCTGATAGGATTTCTTTGCAGTAATTCCATCATCAAAATAAAAGTATTATACTTGAAAAAGCTACGGGCATGCACAGCTTTTATTTAACAATGAGAGATTAGCACAACCCTACAGCTAAGCCTGTTAGATGTCACAACATCAATCTATCTGTCACAAATAGATACACAGTACAATTGTTGTGACTTCTGAAGGTTTAATTTGGACATTAGTTTTGGACAAGCTAAACAGTCCATAAGTACCATCTGCTGTAATTTCATGCATTGTAATGGTACTTAGATTTTTGAGACTATCATATTTCTATTTAATTTCCTGAAACGTATGTTCACTGAAAGAACCGAGAACCATTGATCCTATCTAAAATTGGCTCATACATCACATTTTTTGAGGGAGTAACAAAAACACACACACAAAAAAATGCAATTTTCCTACTAGAGTCTTTTCTTTGAAAAGAATGTGGAAATAACATATATCATTTGGTAGGAGGTAGGAGTCAGTGAACAGTGTCCTCAAGGCAGCTAAGTGATGCAGTAGATAAAGTACTAGACCTAGAGTCAGGAAAACCTCAGTTCAAATGCAGCCTCAGATACTGTGTGACTCTCAAAAAGTCATTTAACCCCTGCCTCAGTTTGTTCAACTGTAAAATGGGGTCATAATAGCACCTTACCTTCCAGAGTTCTTGTGAAAATCAAATAATATAATGTTTGTAAAAAGCTCTTAGCACAGTGTCTGACATGTTGTAGGCACTATATAAATGCTTATTCCCTTTCCTCCTCTTCTCCATGCCCCAGTGAGACAGTTCTCCTAACTATAAAATTGAACAGCCATTTTTGAGTTCTTATTTACTAGGACTTCTCTATAGCTTATGACAGTAATGCTTCCCCTATATCCCCAAATATCTCTTCCAGTGGTTTCAGTGACAATGTGCTCCTCATTGTTCTTATGCCTGCCCCCATCTTACTATTCCTTTTGAGTCTCCTTTACTGTATAATCATCCATCTTCTGCCCCACAAGTATAGGTATCCCTCAAAATTCTGCTTTGGACCCTCTTTTCTTTCTAAATTATCTCTCTTAGTGATTTTTTTTTATATTGAGGATGATATGTTTGTGTATGTATGTATATATTGATGTATATATGTATATATGTTACATGTATATATACATATGTTTGTGTATATAAATCTATATAAATCCATCAACATCTGAAATTAACCATGTTCAAAGTAGAACTAATTATCTTCTTCACTTTGGAGTCTTGTTTGAGTCTTCTCTCTCCTTTAGCCCACACAAGCAGTTAGTTGATATGTGTTTTGTGTTCTCCTTCTGGTAACTTTGAAGAGGGCAATTTCTGTTGAATGGACCATCACAAGAATAGTGAAAAGGTTGAAGACCTAGGAGGTGCCTTCATTGGAAACAGGAAAGATAGGAATAAAGGTGAATTTGGGTCAAGAGACAATATAATTGAAACAGTTCATATTTGTTCATCTTTTGCTCCTCATTCTTTCCCACTGGAAAATGAGAAATATGAGTGGTGGGAGTGGAGAGTGGAAATTACTCACTGGCCACTATTTAGGAATACAGAAATACAATTAGGAGACATCTGTTGTAACCATGAAGGGATAGGGAAATGCAAGGTTTGGATCTGCCTGGGGGGAGTGGTGTAGAGATTTTTTTCTGAGTACCTACTATGAGTTCCTGAATTGAATTAGATTTTAAATGCCCTGAGGGGTCCCTGCTTGGTGCAGCCATGGAAAGCCAATGGTGGTAGGATGAGCAGTTGAAGAGGATGGTGTGGTTTTGCTGGATATAAGCAACATATTATCTGTGGGGTGGGCGTGACGAGATACAAGCCAGCATTCCATTCTGTGAGTGGTTGATCTTATGACCCTTGGAGTCAAGCCACAGCCTCTTTGACATCATTCTGCTGCTATCTCCCACCCTTCACCCCCACTTTGGGTACCATTGCTCTGGATGCTCAATAATATTGTTATTGAATCAAGCCCTGAAACACTGCAGAGTTCACAAAATGAGATTGATAATCACCAAAATTACTTCAGCCTAACTATCTAGATAGAAAAAAATCAAATGGATGTGAAGAATGTGTTCTTCAAGCTGTTATATACAGTTTTAGGGACATTTCATTAATTTGATCCACCAGTACATGTATCTTGGGTAGGTATTGCAGATGGACAAGAAACAGAAGCCAGAGCTGAAAAGGAGGAAGAAAGTGCAGCATATAGTACAAATAGGTCTTTAGGCAGTGCTTTTAATGACTCTAGTGTCTTCATGGGGGAACATCTTTTTAACACCATGATTCTTCAGGTGATATTATACAGTGGCTCCCTCACCAAATACCTCAGTCTCCAGAGAATCAGAATTGCAGTTCACTCAAAGTACAGTAGAGGGACATGTGGTCAACATCAATAAGCTGTATCCTGTTACTAATGAATAAAGCTGCCCAATAAGTGACCGAGGAAAACTCTTTAAATAAAGTAATGAGAAAAAGAAGGTGGGTCCATCGTGCAGAAAGAGTT
This sequence comes from Vombatus ursinus, assembly GCF_900497805.2. Taxonomy (NCBI): domain Eukaryota; kingdom Metazoa; phylum Chordata; class Mammalia; order Diprotodontia; family Vombatidae; genus Vombatus; species Vombatus ursinus. The sequence continues at coordinate 5,526,099 of NW_020954630.1, forward strand.
AGGGATAACAGGCATGTATCTGTGTGCCCTATCGGTACCTGTAGAATGTTTAAAGGCTTAGACAATGGATCAGAGGAAGGAGGTAACAAGCATTTGTGAAGTGCTTACTTTGTGCTGGGCACTGTGCTAAGTGCTTTACAAACAACAGTAAATGATAGAAATAGGTTATGAATATGAAGAGAAACACAGAATGAGAAGATGGAAGCAAGTGGTGATCTACACAATTTGGATAATCCACAAGGATGAGATCTTTTGAAATATCAGTGTCTTCCTAGGGCCCAGCACAATGTCTTGTACTTAGTAGTTGTTAAATTGCACTGGCCATTCATTAAGCATTGTCTGTAGAAGAATGATCTGTATCTACTATCTGCGGAAGAACCACTGTCTGTAGAAGACTATCCTAAACTCTAAGTTAGAGATACTAAGTCAAAAAATACATAACACATATCTTCATGGAATTTATAGTCTTCTAGGGATTATAGTGATGATACATATGCATATAATTAAAATACAAACATGTAACATGATAGAACAAAAATAGTAACTGATGTTTTATAGTAGTTTTTGATTTACAAAATGCTTTATATACACACTATCTCTTCTAATACAAAAACACCATAAAATGGGTATAAAAGGTATTATCGTTCCTTGTCATAATATTATGCTCTTAAATATTATACACATTACAATATGCATAAAATAATTTGCATACATAATATACATTTATGATATATTTTAAGATTGACAGGCATTTCACATATGTTACCTCATTTAATCCTCAGAACATGTATAAGGTACATACTATTGTTGTTCCCATTTTATGAAAAAGGAAACAGGCTCAGAAAGATCAATTGATAAGTATCAGAGGAAAGATCTGAATCCCTAGTTCTTCTTTATTTTAAGTCCAATGTGTTTTTTTCCCGCTATTCCACATTATCTCTTATAATTGAAACAAAGAAGGCTGAATTAAATAACTTGCCTAAGACCAAACCAATATCTCTGTGGTAAAATTACTATTTGATCCCAGCTCTGCTGACTTCCGATGAAGTCTTCTTTCCACTACACTATAACCGTATGTTTACCCTTTACAATTTGTATTATGTAGTCAGATGTAATTTACCATTCCTGATGCTAGTAGACAGAAGAATTAGCACACTGACATCAAAGAAGCCTTAAATATATGCCGCTCTTTTGTGGGACACAAAAATAACTGAGGACATGTAGGTCAGTGTGATTATTCTTAAGACTGGGGTCCCCAGACAATAGATCAGAATCTTCCGGTAAGTCTTAAGCCTGTCTGTATCCCCAGGTTGAATTACTGTCACAACAGACTCTTCTCATATGTTCTATGTACTGCTTTCTACTGTTTTGCCAAGTAAGAAACAAGAGCATAGAGGACACTAATTGTCCTTCTCTTATCTCTAGTGATTTCACAACTTACAGAAAATTTATAGAAGCGTGTCTTCACTTTAAAAAAATTGACCAGGATTATATTTAGCCTAAGAGTTTTAGAGATTTATACATTTATCATGAGAGTAGCACCTCCTCTGGTGTGTCTGTCTGTCCCAACAACCGCTCACACTAAACGGTTGGATTCCCCAGAGGTCAGCTGACTTATGACTGTCCTCAAGATGCTAATGATTATCCTGAGGGTCTGAGGTTTCTAATACTATAGCTCCTGAGCCCCTATGTAATCTATTTCCTATTATCAGTCAGTTCCTAGAATTCTATTATCTTTTAGGAAAGGGTTTTTTGACAGGGTATAGCGAACAGAGTAGCTATAAAATGGTTCCCCCGCCCCCACAAACTGGAGGTGGAGGCATACTCTTCCCTTATATCATCCACAAGTTACCTGAGGAAAGTGGGGTTCAAATATAAAATGGTTGTGAAACATTTGTGTAGAAAGCATGCATGTGAGCCCACGGAGTACCTCCTGCTTCCTTAACCTAGAAGTTGTGTTTTTTTTTTTGCTTTGTTTTTTTTCCCTTCGTGGAATCTTCATGAAGTCTTCCTTTGATGTATCTCTTTGCTAGGCTCCAAGGATCCTTACCTTTCCATAAGCTGACCCTTCTATTCATCTCAGGAGGTCATGATCCCTGAAGTCCCTGCTGTCTTCAGGCTTTCTATAGCCTTCTGCAGGTGCTTCTTCCATTGTTAGTCACTGCTAGTGCTTCTGATAGATTCTGATACCAGCTCCTGTTTCCTCTGTTACCTCAGATAATTCTTACGACCTTTCAGAATTCACAAGGTTCAAACCTGGTCAATTCTCTCTCCAGGAATTTATTCATCTAAGATGAGGGAAGGCAAACACAAAAGAAACTGGAGTGCCATGTGCTCATAGACACATGGTAGCTCATTGCAAGGAACAAAGCTTGCTCTACTCCCCCACCAAGCAATTTATAGAATTTCTTCCCTTATTGAATGTGTGATCAAGCAATTGTAGGGTGGGAAGAAGGATTACATCCCATTCTCCCACAGTAGCCATTCATGAGACCACCTCTGCCTTCACCTATTTTTACCCCTCCCAAATCCCCATTCCAACTCTATCCATTTGCTGGCCTCACAGTGACCGTGCAAGCTTCCAACTTCTCTTCCCCACTGGCTTTGAGCCTCTCAGGATTGTTATAATCTAACCATGACCTGGATCTTTGTTGCACTAGGAGGTATGCAGGTGCCAAAACTAGCCACCGCCCACCCTCCATATCATTTTGTGGCTATGTTATTTTCCCCATGCAGGATTGGCTTTATGTTCTAGGGAAGTGGGTGCTGAATAAGAATCCTCTTCCCCTTTACATTTGCAGAGGAACAGAGTGAATCACAGAGGATGAAAAAGCATGGAATGAATTGCAATCTGCATTGCAGATCTTATTATCTTTCCCTAACAAACTCACTTCTCTTTCAGACTACCCTATTTCTATCATGACACCATTATCTTCCCAGTCACTCAGGTTCAAAACCTTTGTGTCACCCTCTACATTTGTCACTTAAGACAAATATTCATTTACTTTGGCAAATCTTCTCATTTCTACCTAAACGTCTCTTGTATCTTTCCCCCTCGCTGTACTCATATAACCATCCGTGTTATTCATGCCTTCCTCACCTGTCTCTTGGACTCTTGCAGTAGGCCCCTAATTCATCCCCCTTCCTCAAGTGTCACCCCACCCTAATTATTATTCCACACCACAACTTAATCAGCCATTCCCTAATTAATGTACATCCCCTCAATTTCCAATTCTTTACCACCATAAAAAGAGCTGCTATATGTATTTTGGCACCAATAGGTCCTTTTCCCTTTTCCGTTTTCCCTATCTTTGGGATATAAACCCAGTAGTGGTATTGAAGGGTCAAAGGGTATGCACAGTTTTATAGCCCTTTGGGCATAGTTCTGAATTGTTCCACAGAATAGATGGACCAATTCACAATTCCAACAGTCCATTTTTGTCCCTATTTTTTCCACTTCACCTCCAACATTTTTTTCCTTTTCAGTCATGTTTGCTACTCTTATAAGTATGAGATTGGTTTAAATTGCATTTTTCTAATCACTAGCAACTTAGAATATTTTGTACTTGAAGGTCCTTTCACCTTTTTCTTGGACTCTTGAAATAGCACCCTAATTGGTCACCATTCCTCAAGTATCTCCCCACTCTAATCATTCCTCCACATCACAATTTGATCAGTCATTCCCCAAATGATGGGCATTCCCTTAAATTCCAGTTCTTTGCCACCACAAAGAGAGCTGCTGTACACATTTTTGGTTCACATAAGGTTGGACAAGTTAACAATTTCACTGCTAGTGCATTTAGTGTCCCTATTTTTCTACATTACCTCCAGCATTGATCATCTTCCTTTTCGGTCATGTGATCAGTTCCCTCTGTATTTAAGAAATGAGGTTTTTACCAAAGAAACTTGCTGGAAAATTTCTCTCCCAAGTGCCTGCTTTCCATGTTGTTGCACTACTCCAGTGGCTCCCTATTGACTGTAGGATTAAATATTATTTCATCATTTTCTCATCCTTTATTTAATATGTCTATTTTTCTATAATTTTATAATGTATACAACTATTAGTAGAGGAGTATATAGATGTAATTCATAAATAATTATGTTGGCATAGTAGATAGAGTGCTAGATTTGGAATCAGGAAGACCTGAATTCTAATTCTGCCTCAAGACATTTACTTGCTGTGTAACCTTGGACAGGTCACTGAACCTCTCTCAGCCTCAGTTTCCTTAAATAATAACCTTAAAGTGCTACATAAATGCTCACTTTTATTATTAATTCTTAAATAAGTAAACTTACTTATCTGAGGCATACATATTAAAAAAGTTATACTGTCAGGGATGTACAGTCAAAAAATTTAGAGACTACTATTCTAGAGGGCTGCTTTGAGCTTGTCTTTATTGTGTATAGGTCCAATACTATGAATGGTGCAGTGTGTGAGTCACAAGATGGTGGTAAAACAGCCTAATATTACTTGAGGTAAGAAGAGTGATATAACATGAGTTCTTTTGTGTTAGTATGTATTCCATAGAGTGTACTTCCTGATTTGAAGTATAGTAAATCTGAAAACCCTACCATCTGCCCTGCCCTAATATTGAAAGGTAGCAACTCTCCTAGTGCTGACGTTGCATGCACCATTCATGAAAATGTGTTTATATATGTGTGTGTTTTCAGGTAATATTGTCTAAAGTGGTAATGAAGAATCTGGTTTAGGGTCAAATGGGCTTATATCAAGAGAAACTCCAATGCTCATTGTTTAAAAGGTCTTTGATGAAAAGAGGATTGTTTTTTCAGAAATATTCAGTTCATCCTACAAAAGCATCCAACATTCTGATCAAAAGCTGAGTGAGTTGCTTGATGTCTCACATTCTTCCTTTTTTCTTTTACAGATAAAGAATTCATCTACAGAGAACAGAAAGGAACTGTGATGTTGCAGAATGTTGAGACAAATAATTCTACTGTATTAATAGAAAGCAAAAAAATTGTAAGTACTTTCTTTAATGACCGGAATAATTTTAGTTTTTCCTCCTTCAGGTCAATAAAGCAGAAAATGACTTCAGATTTCAACTCTCTCTATAACTAGGCAGGAGCAATAAACTTGTAATACCACAGGCTAAGCCACTGAGGAGAATGTGAAATTGAACCTCCTCTAATTTAATAAGTGAAATCTCACTTTCTTTCATTGTACAGAAAATTCTCTGCAGGTATTGGAAACAAGTGTTGCATATCATATATAATTGAAAGATAAAGTCCTATGGCTTTTACACATTTACAGAACAATTGCAGTAATGCATATGTAATACTCCAAGAGATCTTACCCAGTTTCTTTCAGAAAATTCATCTCTACATGTACAGCATGGTAGATATTAACTGAGTTCAAATCTAGTTATTCTAATGATGGTAATCAAACAGGTCTTAATTCAGTAAAAGAATCACATCTTGGAAATCTGGAAAAGTTCAATCTTTTCTAAAACTTTGAAATATTGTATTAAATCTTTTTTAACATAAAGTCATGATTTGTTATTTAAATGATGGCTTATAACTTCCTAAGCAATTAAAAGGAAAGTTCCCTTTCCTTTTTTATGTGTTCAATGGGATAAGAATTAAGCCCCTGGGGTTTATTTTATTTTTAAAAGAAAAGACCATTTGGTTGACAAATTATCTGGGGAAAGAGTACAAAGTAGACCAACAGTGAAATATAATACTTTTCTATACAAAATCAAATAATCTAAGTCAGACCAGAACCAAAAGTTCTGAATTGGAACTAGTACCATTTTGAAATTGACATGGGTCAGAAATGTAGAATTTTGGAATTTTCAACTTGGAAAAGGCCAGAGAGGTCATCTAGGTCAGCCTTCTCATTTTACAGGTGAATAAATGCAGGTGCAGGAAGATTAGATGATTTACTTTTGACTACCTGACATCTCTATGCCTTGTAAAAATTAGGACTAGAACCCAGGTCTCCTGATTCCCGGTCCCATTCTTTTTTCAGTACAACACACACTCCAGTGAGTACAAAGGATAATTTTATTTCCATGCAATTTAATTCACTGGTTCTTCTAGGAAATTGGGATTTTACTTCTCTTGCCTTAAAGAAATTGCTTAATTTTCCTTTAAATTTAATTTTCTTTTGTAGCAAAGTAAATTCACTTAGCATTCATTTATCAAAAAATATAATTTTCTTTTAAGAGACAGATTAGACTTAGGGATAGAACTTAGTCTTCCTTGTAGAAAGGCTACTTCCTGGTTATGAGTAAGACATGCTAACTCTTTTATGTTTTGCAATGTTTTATTTAGTGCAATAGTCTTAGTTTACTAAATGAGGCCCTATAAGAATGAATGCATATCTGTTTCTGCATTAAAAAAAAAAAAACACAAAACACTTAAGGCAGAACCTGGAAGAAACTAATTCAACACATTTCCAGATATCCCAGGTGCAGAAAAGGTTTTCTAATATTAATTGAAAGGCAGAAACGAACAGAAACTGTTGCCAAGGGTGACTAGATTTTAACATCAGAATGTTATCAATATTTCCTGGCAAGGTGTCAGGTTAGTAAAAGCAGGTTGCTGTACATACAACTACACTTAGTAATGAAATACTGGAATATGAACTGCCTTCTCTTTCTAAGATCAATAGCCCATGACAGATCATGTATTTTATCTGAAGTCGTTTCAACCAAGTAATAGGGCAACTTCACACACCATCTTTGGTAAAGAAAAGAGATTCTTATTTCCCTAAATGATTCACACATTCCATATCATGTAAGTTTTTCCTCCTTTTTAAGGCACCTTGTTAATAATGATCCTTCTGGTGCTTATTTTAATTTTGTCCCTGGCATACATTCAAATGGCTTAATTAGTGGCCTCCGTGATAAGGAAGGAGAGAACTTGTAGTTTATGACTTGAATAATTGTCTAGAATATCTCAAAATCCTTGATTTCGAGTCTATGTGTGCTGTTAGTCTCTTGAGCTGAAGTCATTTAACCTTCATGGGCCTCAGAGGAAGTCTCCTCCTCACCCCCAGCATGTTGGATGCACTCCCTCTGGTGAACTTATTGGAGGATAGAGACAAGAGTCATGCAGGATGAGAGAGTGTGGATGACTTGTGATTTGCACAACTGAAGGAAGGATCCACATGGGTGAGAGATAACAAATGATCAGTAGGAGTTGTCAAAGTATGTCCCAAGCTACCCCACATATATTACTTGCCACTTGATGAATTAAAGGGGAACTATGAGCTCCCTCAAATGAATATCTCTGCATTTTTTGTGATATTTACAGTTTGCAAAAAGAAAAGTGCTGGTATTCATTACAGACATTTAAGTGTCTACACCCACAAGACACAAACGAAAAAATGAAACAGCCCCTTCCCTCAAAGAGCCTCCATTCTTTTGGGGTGAACACAGATAAGTGAAAACTTCATATATACATATACATTCATACATATATATGTGTATGTACACATAGTAATTTAGTAATTTATTGAGGGATGGCACTAAATAGATTGATCAGTCTATTGTTATATGATGATCAAAATTTGGGAACTCTCATAGTTGGGAGTAGAGGTGGGGTGTAATTCAGTTATCCCCATTTCATGAATGGTATCAGAACTTTTGCATTATGACCTTGGCATAAGTTTTGGGTTCTTGGTCAAAATTTCTCTTCTTTTGAAATGTAGAGCCCTTTGGGGTTGTTGAAGACATGGCTGAGGGAGACTTCCCATCAGTGCCTCTTACCTAAGAAATAGTAATATTAGTGGTTGTGGTGATGGTGGTGGTGGTGGTGGTAGCAACTCACATTTATATAATATTTAAAGGTTTACTAAGTACTTTCCTTGAAACATCTCTGTGAGGTAGGTTGCAGAAATTTTTGATAGCTGAAAGTTCTGAAGCTGAGAGAAGTCAACAGTTAGTATGAGTAAGAACCTACATTTGAGCCCAGGGCTTCTGATTCCATGTCCAAGACTCTTTCATTATACTCTACTGCCTTTTCAAATTGACCATACAAAAATGTTATACATTTTATTAAGCTAGGTCAATACTATAACATGAAAATGATTTGAAAGTAGAAATGATATTTTTTTCTTAAGGACACACTTTAAAACTAAATCACTCTGGCTCTCATTGATAGGCCAATAGTAGGTCCCAGGCCAAGCCCCTTGGTCATTGACTGGGCCCTGATTTTCTCAGAGTGAATGTAAATAGCAATTGTTTCTGTTTTGGTCAGAAACCCTAAGGGTCTTCCCCCATCCCCACTGATTTTTTTTAACTAAGTAAAGAGGCTATTCTCTGCCTCATTTCTTACCTAGCCTTAATCACTGAATGGATGCTGCCTCCATCAAACTGAGACAGGTTAGAGACTGTAGCTTAAAAAGACCAAGGTCTCCCACTGCATCCAGGGCTATCTCCAGTCATCCTGATCTGATCTATCTATTGCCACTGGACCCAGATGGCTCCAGAGGAAAAAGTGAGGCTGGTGATTTTGCATAGCCCTCCCTCACTAAAATCCAATTCATTTGCATGTCATGGCATAACCCTCCTGATGTCATGGTCATCTTTGAGAACAAAGGACACACAACAACAATAACCAGTTGTGTGATTCCAGGCAAGTCATTTAACCTCTCTCACTATTTCCTCATCTACAAAATGAGGATAATAATAACACCTAAGACATAGGATTGTTGTGAATATGTAAAGTGCATTACATACCTTAAAATACTACATGAATGCCAGTCATCAAAGCCTTTCCAGTTTTGTGGGAACTGCTAGACTTTGTACTCTAGTGGTATAACCTTCAAGAACTCAGGGCCATTTCCACACCATGATGAGGAAAGAGTAGAAGAGAGTTTTGTGGTCATTATACATTAACAGGTCAGTGATCTCATCAATGTAGATCCTCCCTTCAATGGCAAACTCACTATCCAGCCACACCTTCTTATTCTGTGGGATTCTTGGTCATCTTTCTTAAATTCTCTAGAAGAACTATCTGTTGTGCTGTTGGTTTGACTCTAGGTCTTTAAAATGTTCTGTGGGTACTAAGGTAGTATGTGTGGCCCTTCATCTGTTATCTTTTGCTCTCACTGTATTACTACTCTACCTTCTATTTTATATAATATTTTTGATAACCAGAGAGATATTGTGGCATATTGCATACAAGGTCAGCCTTGGGATCAGGAAGACCAGAGTTGAATTCCTGCCTCTGACTCATATTAAATGTTTGACCTCTCAAGAAAGCCACTTACCCTTTTAAGGGGCCAGGCAATCCTGTAGGGTTGTAAGCTACAGATGAGCTGTTGAAGCTACATTAGTCAAGAGAATTTCCTCACTGAGAGCTCTCCTACACTTGTGAAACCACAAGTCTGTCCCCACTCTAGCTCTAAATGAAAACAACTTCAGTATCACTTGAGCTCCATCATCATTGGAAACATGCAGCTCATCGTAAATATCCCAATTGGACCCAAAGACATCAAGATACAGAAAATGCTCCGTTTTTATCTGGGCTAAACCAATAATTTCACCATCCTCCATGATCTCCTACCAGTATGAAGAGACAATTAGATCAACTTGTATGTCAATATGGATCCTAGGCCATACCCACAGTAAAGCCCTTTAAAATAAAGAGACTGATATAATGCAAATAAAATACTTGTGCTAAATCTGTGTGTGTCCTTTTCCCTTGAATCTCCCCACCGCTAAAATGTTTTGATTCACAGGTTTAATTCATTGTCCCTTTTTTAGAAAAGCCCTTAAGGCAGAGCCATGCAGAAATACACAGAGTCCTCTGAGCACAATACTTGGAATCAGGAAATGAAAACCTTGGATTTCTTTATTTCTTCTCCAGTAACTGGCACTATTGCACTGGGCAAGTCGCTTCACTTCCCTAGGCCTCAGCTTCTTCTAAAGCAAATGAAAGAGTTAGAAAGTACCTACTATGAGTCAAGCGCTATGCTAAATGCGTTGGCTATGAAGACAAAGACAATAGTATCTGACCTCAAAGAACTTACATTCTTTGAAAGGGGGCCAACATTAACAATAAATAAATACACAATATGTACTAAATGCAAGCAAAGTGATTTCCCCAGGGGATACCACTAATAAGTAGGGGTACCAGGATATGCCTCGGGTAGGAGTTAGTACACTGGCCCCTGAGCTAAACTTTGAAGGAAGCCAGGGTTTCAGTAAGATGGAGATGAGGAGGAGGAGCGTATTAGAGGTAAAGGGGGCAGCTTAAGCCAAGACGCAATGCTGGGAAGGGAACAAAGAGGCCAGTTTTGCTAAAATATGGGATGCATAAAAGAGAAATTATATGCCTAGAAAGACAGGCTGGGGCCAGATTAAAATTGGTTTTAAATGCCAGTCAGTGTTGTCTAATGCTTAGTTCTTGAGGCAATTGGATCACCAAGTTTCTTGAGTAAGAGAGTGACATGGTCAAACTCATGCCTTAAGACTGTCAGTTTAGAATGGTGGCAAGGCAACCATTTAAGATTAGTTACTGGTATGGTCCAGTTTGAGAGGTAGTGAAAACCTGTCTGGAATGAGCTTCTTCAGTCCCCACACTATCTGCACAGTCATTTTTGCCTTTCCCTTCTTCATCTTACCTGGAATGCCCAGTCACAACTTCTCCACCTGCTTAAGGACTATCCTTCCTATAATACTCACAAGGGAGTTTTCGCTCTCCAGGGCAGCTTTCTTAGACTGTCTCAGCCATGTGGATATTTCTTTCTCCTAAACATCTAAAGATTTTACTGTGCATTCTATTCTAATACTTAGTATATACCATATCACATTGTGATTTAGCCTTTTGTGCCTTATCCTCATCTAGATTGGAAGCTCCTTTGGGGAAGGAACATTAGTTTATACATCTATATTCTCAGGGCCTGTCACAGGTTTAGGAAAATAGCATCTATAAATGGCTTTTGCTATTGCTCTGAACCATACAACTAGTTAGCAAAGCCAGAACTATAATCTATCATAAAACTCTGAGTCCAACCCAAATTCTTACATACTACATCGCCTCTCATTGAAGACGTTTTTAAATGAATGCATCATATTTAATTTTAATCCCTTATAATGATGAAGATGATAGTTCAAATATTTACATGTGTATGTCTCTCTCCCCATCTATCTATAGATAGAGAGATATATGATGATTTAAGGTTATCAAAAGCACTTTACATGGATTATCTTATCTGAGTCTCCCAGCCACCTTCTAGGGTTGACTCTTTTACCTCCACTTAACAAATGAGGAAATTGAGGCTTAGAGAGTTTAGGTGATAGCTGGTAAGCATCTGATATAGGACTCAAACCCAAGTCTTCCTGATGCCAATTCCACTTCTCTTCCCACTATGGTAGGATTTTTAAAATGTGAGACTTAGATTTTAAGGAGATTGGGTTTTTTACCTTTTGATGAATATTTAAAATCGTAGGATTCTCTGAGTGGTGTTTGAAGAAGGGAATAAAGCCTGTTAATTTTTGTTTAAAGCATTCCACTGATTGTGTTTATATATCAAGTTTTCTTACCTTTATGTTTTCCATTATTTAATTTACCAAGACTATTTAAACAAAAACAGAATCCTTTATTCCCCTCTTTTGTGCCTTACCTTCCCTATTTGGAATCTTGTAACCTTCTGACTGCAGAATTAGCATTTTTATCTGGCTCTTCAAAAATTAATTAATCCTGACACCTCCCAGAGAGGGAGATAAATTAGTCGTGTATTATTAGAACCATTTTATAAATGAGAAAAGGAAGAATGAGTGTTCCCATTCAGGCTACTCTGGAATCCTGGAACAAAGTCTGAATTAGAACTTGAGACTAGTTGACTTTGGCTTCCTCTTATATATTGTATTTTTCAAATCAATTTATATTTGTCACCTTGTGAAAGTCTTCTTTCATGTGCATGTGTCCTTTCCCCCTAGCTAGATTGTAAACTGTGAAAATAGGAAAAGTACCTTCTTAAAGGCCCTCCCCAGTGTGGCTCCCAGCCTACCTTTCCAGCCTTATCTCTTGTTAGTCCCCTCTTAGCTCTTTCTGAGCATCCCACCTGTGCCTCCCTGCATTTTCATAAGCCAGTAGCTACTCCTGGTACATGTTCCCTACTCATCTCTGTTTATTAGGAGCCTTATCTTGACTTCAATTCATGTCACCTCCACTGTGAAGACTTCCCCAATCCCCCTCTCAATTGTCAGGGTTCCCTAACTCATAATACCCTAGATATATGAAGAGTCAATCTCCCTTCCACTCACAGGAGAAATAATAATTATGTGTTTATCCATTATATCCGGCCAATATATTGTTCGAAGGCAAGAACTGTTTTATTTTTATCTTTGTATCTCTAGTACTAACACAGTGCTTTATAAACAGTAGGCATTTAATAAATTTATATAAAAAAATACAAAAATCTGCTCTGGTGGGAAGGGGCATAATGTCCTCCCTTAAAGCCCCTGACTAAGCTCCTAGAGTCTCTTTACTCTTTGCCTCTTTCCCTTGCTACAAAGCCTGGTCTACTGGAGCCTTTCCCCAGTTCATGGGAGTGTTGCCATTTCCACTGCCTAGAAGATGGGGTGACTAGGGAGAAGACATTCCCAGTTTCCCAGCATCAGGAGGAGGTGATATGTTACTAGTTTCATGGATTGAAGTACTGAATGGAGGAGGCAGAGCCAAGATGGTATAAAGAAGGCAGGGACTCACCTGAAGTCTCCCCTCCAAAGACATTTAAACAATGCTCTAAAACAAATTCTGGAGTGACATAATCCACAAAATAAGGGGTGAAACAATGTTTCAACTCAAAACAACTGGGAAGTTTGGCAGGAAAGATCTGTTGCACTGGAGTGAAGTGCAGTCCATTGCAGGTCCACCATTGCACACTGGGCCCAGCAAACCAGGTACAGGCCTTGGGAGTGACTGAATTACCAGCAGCTGCTGCTGCTTCCAGAGCTCTCAGCCCACAGATGGTAAAGGAGTCAAACAACTGGTCAGAAGGAGATTACAGGGGTCTCTTTGCTGGCACTGGGGGCAGGACTCTGTTGCTTTGCCAATACTTGGATTCAGGTCACAGTCCTGGGTGGCAGTCCCAGGGTGAGGAGGAGCAGTAGCACACCAGAGCTTGTAGCCACAAGGGAGCAGGGACCTTCATCACAGTTACAGGGCAGGAAAGAGTGCTTGTGGTCACTCATAGACCATAGCACTTGCCAGAAGAGAAGTAAACACACCTCTCTTTAGGTCATACCACATTGGAAGAACTGAAAACTTACAGGTCCCTAGAAGTCTCTCTGAAAATGGCTGCATAAAACCCCTGAAGTTTGGGACAGTGCACCCTCTGCCTTGGAAACAGAAGCCCACTTTTGCCAAGAACTAAAAGTCAAGAAATAGGGAAAATGAACAAACTACAGAAAAAAAATTCTCACTATAGAAAAGTACTATGGTGACAAGGAAGATCAAAACATACTCAAGAAGACAGCAAAGTCAAAACTCCTACATCTAAAACCTCAAAGAAAAATATGAATTGGTCTCAGGCCATAGAAGAGCTCAAAAAGGATTTTTAAAATGTATAGAGGTAGAGGAAAAATTGAGAAGAGAAATGAGAGTGATGCAAGAAAATCATGAAAAAAGAGTCAACAGCTTGGTAAAGGAGGCATAAAAAATACTGAAGAAAATAACACCTTAAAAAACAGAATAGGCTGAATGGCAAAAGAAGCACAAAAATTCAGTGAAGAAAAGAATGTCTTTAAAAGCAGAATTGGCCAAATGGAGAAAGATACACAAAAATTAACTAAAGAGAACACCTTAAAAAGCAGAATTGGACAAATTGAAAAAAAGGCACAAAAATTCACTGAAGAAAAGAACTCATTAAAAAATAGAATTGGCCAAGTGGAAAAGGAGGTACAAAACCTCAATGAAGATAATAACCTCTTAAAAACTAGAATTGAGGAAGTGGAAGCTAATGACTCTATGAGACATCAAGGAACAATACAACAAAATAAAAAGAATGAAAAAATAGAAAACAATGTGAAATGTCTCATTGGAATAACAACTGACCTGGAAAATAGATCCAGGAAAGATAATTTAAAAAGTATTGAACTTCCTGAAAGTCATAATAACAAAACAAAAAAAAAGAATCTAAACATCATCTTTTGAGAAATTGTCGAGGAAAACTGCCCTGGTATTCTAGAACCAGAGGGTAAAATAGAAATTGAAAGAATCTACCAATCACCTCCTGAAAGAGATCCCAAAATGAAAATTCCCAGAAACATTATAGCCAAATTCCAGAGCCCCTGGGTCAAGGAGAAAATATTAAAAGTAGCCAGAAAGAAACAATTCAAACATCCTGGAACCACAGTCAGGATAACACAAGATTTATCAGCATCTACATTAAGGGATTTGATTAAAGGATTGGAGGGCTTGGAATATGATATTCTGTAGGGCAAGGAGCTACCAAGAATCACCTACCCAGCAAAACTGAGTATAATCTTTCAGGGGAAAACATTTACATTCAATGAAATTGAGGACTTTCAAGCTTTCCTGATGAAAAGACCAGAGCTGAAGAGAAAGTTTGACTTCCAAATAGTAGATTCAAGAGAAGCATAAAAGATAAACAGGAAAGGGAAATCATAAGACACTTAATAAAGTTAAACTGTTTTACATTCCTACATAGGAAGATGATACTTATAACACATAAGAACTCTTTCATTATTAGGGCAATTAGAAGGAGTTTATATAGACAGAAGACACAGATGTGAGTTGAGTATGATAGAATGATATCTTAAAAAATAAAATTAAGGGGTATGAAAGAGGAAAGCACTGGGAGAAAAGGAAAGGGAGAGGTAGAATGGGGTGAGTTATCTGATGTAAAAGAGTCATGAAAGAGCTTTTATAGTGGAAGGGAAGATGAGAGAGGTGGTGGGAAATGCTTGAACCTTAGTGTCATCGGAATTGGCTCAAAGAGAGAACAATATGTAAACTCAATTGGATATGTAAATCTATCTTACCCTACAAGAAAGTAGGAAGGGAAGGGGATAAGAGAATGGGGGAGGGTGCTCATACAAGGAAGGGTGGGTTGGGGGAGGCAGTAGTCAGTAGTAAAACACTTTTGGGGAGAGACAGGTAAAAGGAGATAGAGAATAAAATAAATGGGGGGAGGGGAGGGAAATAGGATGGTGGGAAATACAGTTAGCAATCACAACTGTTAAAAAAAAATTAAAGCAAGATTCTCTGATAAAGTCCAGATCTCTCAAATATATAGAGAAATGCATCAAATTTGTGGGAATAAGAGTCATTCCCCAAATGATAAAATATGAATAGTTAGTTTTCAGATGAATTTGTCAAAGCTGTCTATAGCCATATGAGAAAATGTTTTAAATCTCTATTGATTGGAGAAATGCAAGTTAAAAACAATCTAAGGTACTACCTCACTCCTATTAGGTTGGCTAATGGGATGGAAAAGGAAAATGAAAAATGTTGGAGGGGATGAGGAAAATTAAGACATTAATACATTGGTGGTAGAGTTGTGAATTGATTCAACATTTTGTAGAGCAATTGAGAACTATGCCGAAAGGCCTATAAAACCATGCATACTATTTGACCCAGCAATGCCACTACTAAGTCTGTATCCCAAAAAAGATTTAAAAAAAAGGAAAAGGACCTACATGTACAAAAATATTTATAGCAACTCTTTTCTGGTGGCAAAGAATTGAAAATCAAGGAGATGCCCATTAATTGGGGAATGTCTGACCAAGTTGTCCTCTATGATTGTATATATATATAATTGTATATATATATAATACTGTTGGCTATAACAAATGATGAGCTAGATGCTCTCAGAAAAATCTAGAAAGACTTCCATGAACTGATGCAGAGTGAAAAAATGGGTAGAACAAGGAGAAAATTGTACACAGTAACAGAAATATTATAAGATGATCACCTGTGAATGATTTAGTTGTTCTCAGCAATACAATGATCTAAGACAACTTATGATGAAAAATGCTATGCATCCCCAGAAAAAGAACTGGTGGAGTCTGAATACAGATTGAAGCATACTTTTTTTTGCTTTATATTTCTTGGATTTTTAAATTTTTGGTCTATGCTTTCTTTTACAACATGACTAATGTGGAAATGTTTTACATGACTACACATGTATAACCTGTATCAAATTGCTTGCCTTCTCAGTGAGGGAAGGGGGGAGGGAGGGAGAGAATTTGGAACTTTATTTTAAAAATGAATGTTGAAAATTGTTTTTACATGTAATTGGGGGAAAATAAAATACTAAATTTAAAAAAAAGAAATATTAAAGTTAAGTTCTCTAGTATTATCACAGACCTCTCTTTTGTTCAGGGATATTATAGATTAAACAGGTCTCTTTGAATCTAACCACCGCAAATATCATCATCTCCAACTTCCAAACCATCCTTTTACAGATGAACTGGAACTCAGCCCATCCATAAACTGAAGACAGACTGGGTCTGTTTAGGCAGGTAGAAATAAGTCAAAATAAAAGGACAGACAGATGATAGATAGATGGATAGATGGATAGATGGATAGAAAGAAAGAAGAATGCCAAACTCAGGTTAATTGCAGTAACCACTGAAAGTCCTTGAGAACAAATGATAAAACACATTCCTCTCCTCAGTAGAGAGGTATTAGAGCACAGTTTTGCATGCTTTGTCTGACTCAGTCATTTGATTGATTTTGTTTAACTGTTTTTCTCTGTTAGGAGAGAGCTCAGGAAGGGATGAGGTATATTGGGGAATGAATATGATATCAAAATAATCAAAAGAAATCAATAAGCTTTTGGAAAAATTAATAAAATAAATATGAGGAATTGAAAAATATAAAGAAAAAGGGGAATTGTTTCGTATGACATAGTACAAGAGATATAGTGACCTTATCAGGAATGCTCAGCTGGAACTGAACCTCACCTTTTTTCTTGGAGAAATTTGGAAGGTAAGTTTGCTGTAAATATTTTATAACATTTTACACATTCTGTTCTGTTTATTTTTAAGGAATCATTAAAAGCTGTTCGATATGAAGTGTCTCCAGATCAAGAGTATGCCCTTTTCTCCTATAACGTGGAACCGGTGAGTATTACTTTTTAGTGCCCTAGCGACCAGGTATTTCTTTCTGCTGCTGCTGCTGATTCATTATTTAGTGAGTTTCCTTGGAATGCCATTCTCTGCTATCTTCGTAGCATGAGGTACTTGGACGGTCATGGGATTGTCTCTTTGTATGTCACAGTGCCATCTAGCAGAGAGGAAGGGTATAAATAACTGCACAGCTGAAGAAATCACCATCAGTCAAGGAAGCATTTTATAGGATTTTCTTGGGGAGATGGTGAGGATGCGTCTGTCTACAAGAATTTATCTTACCCTTTCATGTTATTTTTTTCTTGCCATTTCCTCAATCACACCATAAATTTCTTCCTGGGAACCAAAAGCAACTGCTAGCATCCCCCTCCACTAAAACAATACATTAATTATCATGTCACCATTGCTCGTGCCATAGTTAAGGGCGAGCTATCACTTTCCTTGTATAAATCCTAATTTCCAGCAGATTATAGGTGACTCTTACATAAAATTTCACCCTGACTCCTCTATAAAAATTCACCTTGAGTACAGGGCCAGTCTAATCCTCCAAAGGCTGAACAATGTATCTAGATATCTTCTTTTTTTCTTCAGTCTTGTCAGAAAAAAAATGCATTTTGTCCTATTTTAATTGTAAAGTGGCAACAGAAGTAGCATTTTATAGAGCTGGGGCAGGCAGATGTTTTACTTGGAAAAAAGTAGAAATTTTAGAAGAATGCATTTGTGAAAGGAATCACACTGTCCAGAAAACAAGCAAAGAGTAAAAGTATACCATTGCCTCTCTGGTTATCAGAAAACCAGGTTCAAGTCTTACATCTGCCACTTCTTACCTGTAGGACATTAAAATTACGTTGCCTCCCTTGACCTGAGTTTCCTTGTCTCCAGAAGGCGGAGTCTGCACTAATTTACTTGGGCTGTAAATTCCCATCCATCTCTAAATTCTTTTTTTTCTTTTTAACATGTGTTTTTAAAACTTTGGGTTACAAATTTTCTCCCTTCCTCCCTCCCCACCCACCTTCATCTCTAAATTTTACAATTAAAATATGTTTGAAGAGGGCTCTATCGTAGTCTAAATCTAGTCTTGGTGAGTCCTAAATGAATTTGAAAGAAACCTCAAAGCAGAATGAAGAGTGATTGAACCATAACTACAGATTTTGTAGCACAGTTCCAAAAAGGCTGAAGTTTTACAATAGCATTAAAGGCAACAAGCATTAGTTCCTAAGAGATGGACTCATCTCCCATTAAAATGTGCTGTTTGTGACTACAGTCTGCTCTCATCAATTCATCCAGGATATGATGTCAGCTTGTTATAAGTTGCAGTTGTCTTGACCTAAGCTGTTAGGAGTCCAAAACTCTGAGGATGGAAAAAGAGGATACTATTTGGTAGTCACTTTTCTTTCCTTCCCTCCAACTCTGGCATACCTCTGGATAATAGCTTGTTTCCTTTATGCCAGGATAGTCAACAGAATTACAGTTGTTGCTCCCCTTATGCCAGGAGAAACTGTGAAATATTACCCCTTCTTCTTTCCCCATCTTCTCTCTAATCTAGGAAAATATCTTATTGCCTGGATTAGAAAACATGAAAAAAAGATATGATAGCTTTTTTTTGTATTCTCTCTTAGTATAGTGCCTGGTATATAATACTGAATCAATGCTTTTTTATTGACTAGCTGTAATCAGATATTCATAGGATTTTAGAATTGAAAGGA
Source organism: Vombatus ursinus (assembly GCF_900497805.2). Taxonomy (NCBI): domain Eukaryota; kingdom Metazoa; phylum Chordata; class Mammalia; order Diprotodontia; family Vombatidae; genus Vombatus; species Vombatus ursinus. The sequence continues at coordinate 5,544,877 of NW_020954630.1, forward strand.
ACCTGAGAAATGTCCTAGGGCAATCTTAATTTTACAGGTGTTGCAGATTGGTAGTAAGGCAGATATGTGGAAGGAGTAGTAGACCTGCTTTTTGAGATTCCAGAGGTCAGACCTAATAGCAATGGGTGAAAGTGGCAGGGAGGCAAATTTTGGCTCAACGTAAGCAAGAAATCTCCTAGCAGTGAGAGCTATTCAATAATGAATGCAATCTGAATTCAATAATGAATGCAAATACTTACTAGCTGTGTAATCCTGGGCAAGTCACTTAATCTTGTTTGCCTCAGTTACCTCATCTATAAAATGAACTGGAGAAGGAAACAGCAAACCATTCCAGTATCTTCACCAAGAAAACCCAGATGGGGTCACAAAGAGTCAGATGCAACTGAACAACAATAATGAATTGAAGACTCATTAGAGTGGTTGACAAAAGGATGAATGGCTATCTGACAAGGATGTTGTAGAAAATATGCTTGCATTGGCTGGACTACAGGACTTCTAATTTTAAGATTCTATGATTCTGTCCCTTGGGATTGCTCTAATGTTGACCCTTCTTATGTCCAAAGTTGTCTTTGTAAGAAAGCCTGAAGAATTGTTATTAATAATCTTTTAGTTTGTACTGATTGTGAGTCCTCCCCGCAGTACAATGCCATGTCCTAGGATCTGTACATAAGAACCTTGAGGTAATGTTTTCTTCCTACTACATGTTTGCTGGACTCTTAGAGCCATTTGGTAATACACAACTGAAGAAAATTATTCAGATGAAAACCATGACAACATTTAAAGTTTTGGGAATGTGCTTTCTAAGGAAAGGCCAAAGGAATGGAGTGTTTAACTTGTACAAGGAAATGGAAGCTTTAAATGTTTTTATTGTTGTTTATTTATTTTTCAGTTGTATATGACTCTTTGTGACACCTTTTGGGGTTTTCTTTGCGAAGGTAATAGAGTGGTTTGCTGTTTCCATCTCTAGCTGATTTTCCAAATGAGGAAACTGAGGCGAACAGGGTTACGTGATTTGCCCAGGGTCACACAGCTTGTGTTTGAGGCCAGGTTTGAACTCAGAAAGAAGAGTCTTTCTGCCTCCAGACCCAATAATCTATCCACACTGCCCCTTTAAATGTATATAAAGTTAATATCTGAGTGTAAATGGGTCACTATTGTCTGTTTTCAAATTTTTCAATTCAACCAACTCTTTTGAAGGTACTTATGTTTGACTAGGCACTATGAATTCAAAGACAATAATAAAAGTCTCTCCCCTCAGAGAATTTACGTTCTACTTCTGGGGAGGTGAGGGATTGGGATGAGGACTTCATGGCACATCATCATGTATGCAAATATGTTGATATATTTACACAATAATATAATCTCAATAAGTAGAGAACTCTAACAAAGTGGGGAATCAGGAAAGACTCCTGTGAAAGAAAGCATCTCAGTTGTGCTTTGAGGAAAGCTAGGGCTTTCATGAGATAGACATAAGAATGTATTCTTACGTAAGAATGTATTGAAGAAATGTATTCCAAACATAACAGAATCATCAATACAGAGGGACTGAAATAGGAGACAGAATTACGTACCTGGTAAATAGCTACCAAGCCAGTTTAACCACAACAGAGAATGTAAGGAGGAGAATAATATGACGTAAGATTAGAAAGTCAGATAGGAACTAAATTCTAGGATTTTGCATATTATTTTAGAGGCAAAAGGGATCCACAGATTTTTATCCTGCCACAAACCTGGTTTAATGTATTTCTTACCTCATGTGTGGATTTTTGTAAAAATGAGTTATAGAGGAAAGAACATTGATTTCAGATTTAGAGAACCTGGGTTCAAATGCAAGCTCTGCTCTTGACTAGCTGAGTGATCTTTAGAAAATCACTTCACCTTCCTCGACCTCATTTTCTGTTTCTGTAAAATGAAAGGGTTAGGCTGGATTAATTCCAAGGTCCCTTCTAGCTCTAAATCTCTCATGCGCCTAAGAGCTGACCTTCATTCTGTCTCTACTCTCAGTCCAATTCAATAGGTGTTACTTAAGCACCCACAGTGTTTAGAGAATTGTATTAGGCACTGGGGAGAAACAAAGTTTAGATAACACACAGTTCCTGTCCTCATGGAAAGTTAGAGTATTGGTAGATTGTGGAGGGGTTGGCCAAGAAGTTTGAACTTTACTGGGTAGAGATCTTGTAGGATGTATTCTAGAATTGATTAATTTAGATTAGATGACCTCTAAATCTAATATCCTAAGTCTTTTCTTGGGTTTTTTATTTGATTGAAGGGTTTTAAGGAGAGGAGAGATGACTAGATTAATGCATAAGGAAAATTAGCCTGGCTGTGATGTGAGGCTGGATTTAAGTGGGAAAATCTTAGGCCTAGGAGACAGGAGGAGAGAAAACATGGACAGAAGTAAAAGTTTCTAATTTTCTTCAGGGTAAGGGTCATGTTATGTTTTGTAGCATCCACAGTGCCTGGTATTGAGCTTTGTGTATTGGTACTTAGTAAACATTTGTTCATTGTTGAATGATTCAGAACAACATATCATTAACATGTCAGTATATCATATTTTTAACCTGTGATTGTTATTGTAGGAGCCCTCTCCTTGTGAGGAATTCCCTTTGATAATGCAGAGAAGCATATATTCTCCAACTTACAGTCTTAAAGAGATTCCTGGAAGATTGAGAGGTTAAGTCCAGAGTCACACAGCATTAGAGTCAGAACTTGAATCCAAATTTTCTTGGGTCAAGGCCAACACTTTATCTATATTCCCTAGAACATTTCAATACCAATAACTCTAGCACTTGATAGCTTTTGTAGCACTTCCCTCATAGCAACCCTGTGAGGTAGGTAATAATAATATTATCTTCTTTTTAATAATGGGGAAACTGAGCCTCAGAGATTAAATGACTTAACTAAGATCACATGTCAAAATACTGGCGTGCCTAAAGTACAGAGGCCAACCATAAACATAAAATCCTATGAAAATATTACACAAAGTAGTAGAAAGGATGGACAAACATGGTTCTTGAAATATCTTTAGAATACAATTAGGTTTGCCTTAGGCTAAAATTAATTTATTTTACTCTCTCTTCAACTTTCTTCCCAAAAAAAAGTCCAGAACTTAACACAGCAACATTATTCTTCTGGTGATGCTATGTATGTCTGAAGTATGGAATACTACATTCTCCAAAGGAGTAAAGTGTAGGTCATCCAAAAGCAATGGAGAGGTTTATGGTAGGCATGGGTAGACTGTCCCTTATGACCAATAAAGAATTGTGCAAGAAAAGCAACAGAAAAAATATCAACCAAAAAGTAATGAGAGAGAGGGATAACCAAAAGACACCCTTTTGGTAGCCATGTGGCGTCCAAAGATCTGGAAGAAGATTCTCAGCACATTCAATGAACTTTCTGAGAAGGATCCATGAGAAGACATGAATAAGAGTTACCCAGTTTGAAAAGGCATGAATTGGGTCACTGTTCACATCATTGCAATCAGTAGCCACATCAATGATATGATCCACTAAAATATTAAACAAGATGAGTCTTGTCTTTAAAAATTTTTTTTCACATTTTATTGGTCCAAATCAGTGCCATGGTCTCATCCTGGTTTTCTTAATCTGTGAAACTAGATATAAAGAGAGAGATTACAAGAAAATTTGAAGAACATGGAATATATTACCTATCAGATATAAGGATAGGCAAACAATTTATGAATTAATAAGAGATAGAGATTAGAGTGAGGTGTAAATTGGATAATTTCTATTGCATTAAATTAAAAAGGGTTTTGTACAAATAAAACAAATGTAGCCAAGAGCAGAAGTAAAGAAGAATATTGGGTAAACATTTTTATGGACAGATTCTCAGATAAAGGTCTCATATCTCAAATATATAAAGAACTTCGTAAAATCTATAAGACTACAAGTCATTCGCTGATTGATAAATGATCAAATCATATAAATAGGCAGTTTTCCAATGAAGAAATCAAAACAATTTATACTCATATAAAAATGCTTTAAATCATTATTGATTACAAATTAAAACAACCTTGAGATAGCATTTTGCACGTATCAGATTGGTTAAAATGATTGAAGGGGAAAGTGACAAATGTTGGAAGGGATGTGGAAAAATTGGGACACTAATTCACCGTTGGAACTGTGAACTGATGCAGCCATTTTGGAAAGCAATCTGGAATTATGGCCAAAGAGTTATGAAACTGCCTATTCTCTTTGACCCAGCAATACCACCATTAAGTCTGTTTCCCAAGATAATTAGGGAAAAAGAAAAGTGCCTATATGTTCTAAAATATTTATGGCAGTTCTCTTTGTAGTGACAAAGAACTGGAAATTGAGGGGATGCTTATCAATTGGGAAATGTCAACAAGTTGTGGAATATGATCATGATGGAATACTACTGTGTTATAAGAAACGATGAGTTCAATGATCTTAGAAAATCATAGATAGACTTGCATGAAAAAATGAAGAGCTAAATGAACAGAACCAAAAGAACATGGTATACAGTAACAGCAATATTGTTTAAGAACAACTTTAAGTGAATAAGTAATTTTGACTATTATAAATTAACTACAAAAGATATATGAAGGAAGATGTTATTTGCATCCAAAGAAAGAACTGATTAATAGAAGTTATGTATAGAATGGTTTTACATATATGTATACACACACGCATATTTGTATCTAATAGTATCCATCTCTAGGGGATGAGGGGGGAGAAAAAAAGGAAAAAAAAGAGTTACCTGATAACTTTATTATATATTTAAAAGGAATAGCAAGTTGTACACAATAGATTTGCAGTTTCATGTATAATCATCTTTTTTTCATTCTACTATGTTATGGAAATGCTTGTTTTATTTCTTAAGTTCAGAATAAAATAATAAAATTTTAAAAAGACTAGGCAGATAGGTGGTACAGTAGAGAACTAGACATGGAGTCAGATCTATCTGCTGAGATAAAATCCAGTCTCAGGTACTTGCTAGCTGCAAAACCCTGTGCAAGTCACTTAGCCTTTGTATAACCTTGGTATAACTTGGTTTTCTCATCTGTAAAATGGGAGTAAAAATAGTACCTTCCTCCCAAAGCTGTTGTAAAAATCACCGAAAAGATCTGAGAGGATGTCTACTGTAGCCTCTATGTAGAGCATCAATTCCCTCATCAAGAAGTGGTTGATCATCCAGCATTTGCTTGAACAGCTCCAGAATTCACCACCTATCAAGACAGTTCCATTTTGAGACAACTCTAATTATTAGGAAGTGTTCTTTATATTGAACTGAAAATGTTACTCTGCAAGCATCCTTTGAGGATGGCTCAACCAATCACTAGTAATGGCAAATATAGAGAAAACAAAAATATGGGAAACCCTATGTGAAATGATGCTATGTAAAGAAAACAAATAATTCAGCAGTATATACATTGATTACAATTACATAAATAATAATAACAGCCACAAAATCATGCAGCAGGTGAATTTAGAAGATTTGGAAACAAGAATTTTTTTTGCTATATTATTAAAGTTAAAATGCATATTTAAAATAAAGTACCAATAATAGAAATATCATTTCATATGCTATCTTAAGTTGACAAAGCCTACTGCCAATGACCTGAGAGATCATTATAATATTATGTTAAATGGAAAAGAAACACAAGAACAAGTTTTTATTAAGCATCTACTATGTGCCAGGCATTGTGCTAAGCATTTAACAAATAACAAAAAATGGGAAAATTTTATTTAATATGTGCAAATGGACTGTTATCTCAGAGGTCATAGGGGCCCACTCAGAACTTAATCTTTGCTTGGATCCGGTATTTTGTTGTTGAGATACACACACACACACACACACACACACACATATACATATATATATTTTAGATTTTTACTCTTTTTCTAGATACTGAGCAAAGTGAATATGTAGATGGAAGGATCAGTATTTAAGCTGCATTTGTAACTCAAAGGAATTATTTTAATAGTGAAAAATTCAGATTATTCTCAGCACCCTAAGAAATCAAGGAATTGACTTGCAGGGGTTCTTAAGCTGACGTCTGGAACCTTGTTCTTTTTAAATATTTTGACAACTGCATTTCAATATTAGTGGTTTCCTTTGTAATCCTATGTATTCAATTTTCATGCTTTTTTTTTTTTTGGTGAGGCAATTGGGGTTAAGTGACTTGCCCAAAGTCACACAGCTAGTGAGTGTTATGTATCTGAGGTCAAATTTGAACTCAGGTCCTCCTTACTCCAGGGCAGGTGCTCTATCCACTGTGCCAACTAGCTGCCCCCATTTTGATGCATTTTAAAACAACATTCTGAAATGGGGTTCATAGGTTTCACCAAATGGATCCCATATACAAAAAGGAAAAGAATTCCTGTGGGGATGTTGCTGGATGACAGTGGGTAAACTGGATTAATTTTCCAGCCCTCAGTTTTTCCATCAGTATTCATTAAGATATTGGAAACAAATGATGGTATACGTGCAAGATCTTTTGAAGAAAGGTGTTCTATACCGACAAGAGGTATAGTATTACTATTATTTTCATAGGATCTCAAGATAAAAAATTATGTTGTTCTTTTATAAAGTTAGGAAGACCTAAATTCAAATCTTGCCTCAAACTCTTAGTAGTTCTGTGATCCTAGAAAACCACTTAACCTCTATTAGCCTCAGTTTCCTAATCTGTAAAATAGAGATAATAGACCACTTTGCAGGGTTGTTGTGAGGATCAAATGAGATAATCTGTAATAGGATTTTGCAAACCTTAAAATACTATAGACATACTAACTATTGCTACTACTTCTATTAAACAATAGTAATAATAAGAAATATCTCATTGATTTTACCTTCAAAATGCATCTCATGTCTGCCCTATTTTCTCCACTGATACAAAGACAGCCATAATTTTAGCTCTCATCACCTCTTTTCTGCAATATATTAGCAGCCTCCTAATGATTTCCTTTCTTCTCTTCTCTCTCCCCTCTCCAATTCATCCTTCTAGTTTCTAAATTAATCTTCATAAGGCACAGGTGTGACTATCACTCCTCTGCATAGAAAAGTCACTGCTGCCTTGATATCTGGAACTCTTATTTCAAATTTCATTTTCTTATCTGTATACAAGTTTTATCCCACAGTAGAGTATAAGTTTCTTGACTACAGGGAATGTTTTTATTTTCTCTTTGTATCCTCATTGTCAAATTGTGGCATTTGATGATAGTTTATTGAATTGAATGAAGTTCAAGGACTCCCCAGTTCCCATTGAAAACAGAATTAAAGGAGAAATAATTAGTCTGTTAAGTGTGGCTATATTTCACATAGTCTAATAAAGATTTTGCCCAGGATTCTAAATATAAGGAAATGAAATCTTAAAGAAAGGTTTATGTTACATAAGGGAATTCTACTATAATTTTCTATTGCAGAATTAAAGGTGAATAGATAAAGATTAGGAGAATTAGTGATTTAGTCAGTTTGATCTGATATGTTGTCATGCTAAAAGCAGTTATTGGTTTCTGAAGATTTATATTTCCATTAGTACACAGCTATCATACTTAGGAAACTTCACTTCCCAGGGCTATTGCCAATAAAATCTAGCCTAAATTCCATGATACAGAAACTGAAAAATTGATGTGTAAACGCTGAGTGGCCTTAGGCACTTGTCCTTGCTATAGAGACAGAAAGTGGATTTTTTCATGAATTGGCAGTAATTATTATATAGTCTTCCTAAGTGGCTGGTTCTGAACAAGCCTAAAACCTTTTCTCCATTTCTGTTTTTCTAATGGAAAACATAATCCTGGTTGAAGCCTATGGAATGGACAGTGAGTGAAAGGGATACCGTATTTAGTGTATGAGGATAAGGACTTTGATCTGTGATTTCACTGGTAAAGTGGTGAGACTTAAAGCATGGAGCAGGGGTTTTCAACCTGAATCCATGAAATTTTGAAAATATTATTTTGATAACTGTTTTTCAATATAATTGGTTTCCCTTGTATTCCTATAAATTTCATCGTTCATAAATCCTTTTAAAGGGGTTATTCTGATAAGGGGTGAATTGGCTTCACAAGATTGCCAAAAGGGTCCCTGGCATTAAAAAAATGAAGAATCCCTATTTGGCCAGGGTTCCACAGCGATTGTGTCTCAAAGACAGGACTCGAATCCAGTTTTTCCTGATTTCAGAACTGGCTCTCTATCCAGCATGCCATCTTACCTCTCATGCAAGAAATTATTTTGAATAAAACAAAAGTATTTATGAAGCATTTATTTGTATATATAGGTGCCAGACAGAATAAACTGACCACATTGATAAACGTCCAATGAGATACTGTATGTAAAAGTACATCGAGAATTTGAAAAGTACCCAGCAAATAAAAGGTGGTATTATGTTTTGGCCCCTGCCCTCTCTGAGCTTACTGTCTAATGTATTGGACTCAATAATCTTTATGGGAATGAAGTTATACATTGCTTTTCTGAAACTGTTTTAGATCATTTGAGTCCCTAGGTCAGTAATGAACAAAGTATAGTCTATGGAGTAGTCCAGATATGCGAATTATAAAACAGTGGAGTTTTTAAAAAATATATCTTTATCTGTAATTTTGGAGCTCCATCACAAAACCCAAAAGTGAACAGAGGAAAAGGCTATATGGAATAGCTGCTTAACCAGGTCACAACTTCACCAAACTATTGTTTATGGATTTTTGTTTTGTAGCAACAGAGTATGGTTTGTGTGTATATTTGGACTGGCAAGTGAGACCAGGTAGCCCAAGCAGACTTTAATTGTGATGACGTCAATAAAACAAAAAGTTAGAGAACCACTGCCCTGGAGTTAGGTGATGATAGATTTTTTTTTAAATCCATACATTTAATCAGATATTCCCCCAAAATCAATATATTTAACCAAATATTCCAAAAAAAGAATTCATTCATTTAAAAACAATTTAAGGGCCCCTATGTGCAGATGACATAATTAATTGTAAAGGCTTAGTTTTTTAAAGCACTTAAAAGTGCTTTTTGAATGAATAAGTCATTTTGACTACTATTGATACCCAAATGAACTGTAAAGGACATATGAAGAGAGACGTTATCTGCATCCAGAGAAAGAACTGATTAATAGAATTATGTAGAGAATAGTTTCACATATATATACATACATGCATGACAGAGTTTGAATCCAGCTCCTCTGACTCCATCTCCTACTCTTTTTATACCACAGCTCACAGCCCCACCCTAAGAGACTCGCTCTCTGTTAAGTCACAGTGGTTGAGTTTAGGGACAGTCTATGTGGTGTGATTTAGGATCTGACTGCCAAAAAATCTCTTTCCTCCCAGCTGTCATAGCAACTGAAATTTCCACTATTAGAGGGACTTTTTCAGAGAATTCAGAAGGCTCATGTTGAAATACATTGATGTTACCAGGGAGGAGGATAGATTGGCCTCTGGTACCCATAATGGTCCCACTCATACAGTAGAAAAGAGTGATGGGTTTGGAGTCTGAGCACCCCGATTCAAACCTTCTCTTTGCTACTTAATAACTGTGTAACTTTGGATAAGTAACTTAACCTCTGTAAGCCTCATTTTCCTCATAGACGAAATGAATAGGTCTTTGGACTAAATGGTGTAAGTGTTAGCCAATGTTAAGAATAGAGAGACTTCTACAGAATAGGCTGATGATACCACTGGGAGGATAGAATGGTTAAGATGCTGCTAAGGAGAGGAAGGGGGGACTCAAGAGTCTCTGTAAGGGCACTGGGAGCTGAGATGAGGCAGTAGGTGGTACAATGGATAGGGTGCTAGGCTGGTAGGCAAGAGAATCAGAGTTCAAATATGGCCTCAAACACTTAATAGCTGTGTGGCTCTGCACAAATCACTTAATGTCTTTTGGCCTCAGTTTCTTCAACTGTAAAATGGAGATAATAATACCACCTACCTCCCAGGGTTGTTGGGAGGATCAAATGAGATAGTATTTTAAAATGCTTATCACAATGCATAGTGTTTGCCACATAGTATTTGGTTAATCAATACTTGTTACCTTTCCTCCCTTCTGCTTCTATTCCCTCCTCCTTCCTGAAAAAGTGAGCAGGGAATAGTAAAGAGGAAGGTCCACCAAAAAGCTCACTTTTTGATTTGTTCTTTGGCCTGTTGCCTTGGGACTATGCTCTGCTGAATGTATGTGATTTGCTGAGAAAATCATAGATATCCCCTCCTCCAAAAGGTCCAATAGTGAAATGCAGTCAATGCGTTTACTCTGTTGTGGTTACCACACTTTGGATCTTCACCATGAAAACCTCACCTTCCTTATAGCTTTCAGCATCATTGAATCATAAATTTACAAGTGGAAGGGACCTGAGAAGCACTTTAGTTCATCCTTCTTATTTCACAGATAAGGAAGGCAAAAAGCAGGAGAGTTCAGTCTCTTGACAGGTCTCACAGATACTCAGTGTTACAGGTACTGAACCAAACCTTGAACCTCCAGAGACATCAGGTACTGCCTAAGATCAGTTTATCCTGATGTTTTTCACATATAACTTCTTCTTTCTGCCACCACTGGTATGACTACCCTAGGATCCCAGGCCATCTTGGGAAGCTCTAAACATATATGATATTAAGAGCTTTCCCAGCAAAAACCCTGTGAGGAAGATGGTAAGTATTATTGCCCTCATTTGACAGGTAAGGAAACTGGGACTGAGAGAAAGAAAATGAATTGACCAGAGTCATCCAGCAGGTACATACCTCAGGCCATAAACCCAAATCGTTCTGTCTTATTGATAGGCCAATAATAGGTCCCAGCCCAAGCCCATGGGGTCATTGTTTGAACCCCCAATTGCTGAGAGTGAAGGTGAATAGCAATTATTTCTGTTTTGGCCAAAAACTCTGAAGGGCTCCACTCCCAGACTATTTTTTTTGACTAGGTAAAAGGTCATTCTTTGCCTCATTTCTTACCTAGCCTTAATCACCAATTGGGCATTGCCTCAGTCAAATGGAGACCTGGGAAAGACCTTAGATTAAAAAGGTGATGGTATCTCACTGCATCCCCCATCTGTAGTCATTGTGATTTATATCTTGCTACTGGTTCCAGATGGCTCCAGCAGAGAAAGTGAGGCTGGTGACTTTGCACTGCCCTCTCTCACTTAAATTCAATTCACTTTCAACTCATGGCATCACCTTCCTGATGCCATGGTCCTCTTTGAGAACAAAGGACAAATAAGAACCCCAGGCCACAATTTCTGACTCAAAGTGCTGTTTTGACTAGCCATTTCTGTTGAGTACCCAATTAACGATCACTGATAAGGATAAGGATGGGAAAAGTCTGCACATGGTGAAACATCTGGTAGAATTAGGGAAGATTTGAAATACTGCCAGGAAAATGAGAGGCGACCTGTAATTCTGCACTCCTAGATAAAGCAATAATTATAGAATAGAAAAGAGAATTCTTTACTTGACTGAAGCAAAAATGTCTCCTCTCTGGTTGGTGGTGTGGACAGTTATATTATTGGAGTAATTTTGTTTTTTGTTTTCTGAGCCCTGAGTTCTATATGCTATGGAAATGGAAGTCAATCCATTGAAGTAAAAAAGGTACACATAGAACATGTACTTAAAGAAAACAAGAATTGGAAAGTAAACAAGATCTCTATCTGATTTGAGAAGGAAAATGTATATCTATCAAATAAGTGGAAGAAATGACTGAAAACAGGATAGATCAAGTTGGCCACATAAAAACCCTCCCATATATAAAATAAAGGAAACTTTAGAGAATATCTTTGTGATAATAGTTAATAATAGCTAACATTCCTAATTGTGCTTTAAAGTTTGCAAAACACTCTATACATTTCACTTTTGTCCTCACAACAAACTTATGCTTTTATCCCCATTTTACAGATGAAGAAACAGTGACTCAGAGAGGTTGGCAGCCAATAAACATTTATTAAGCTCTTAATATATGCCAGGATTACACAGTTATGTTTTGAGGCAAGATTCAGACTTAGGTCTTCCTGAATCTGTGTCAAGGACTCTATTCATTACACCAACCACATGGCATATCTGATAAAAATCTGCTGTCCAGGATCTGTAAGAAAATGACACAAATTTACAAGAGCAATAGTTGGTATTTATTATGCAAGGATATGAACAAATATGTTAGTTCTTTAAGGAAGAAACACAAATTGTTAATGATAGCTTTATTTTTTTCTATTTTTAATGTCACTACTCAAGATACTCTAAGTTGCCTCCTTACCACCATCACATTTGATAAGAGGGTTTAAAATTAGCATGTAAATACTCACTTAACCCAAGCACAGTGCTTCACACATAGTAGGTATGTAATCAATATATTTCCATTTGAATTGACATGGCAAATGTATATGCTATTGGTGAATCTAGGAAGGGATGCAGTTGTCTTGAAGTATACCTCTAACCATGGACTATGGGGGTTACAAAATGTATAGTACCTTTGACTGTTATTTCCTTCTCAGGACTATAACATAATGATATTATAAGAGAAAAAAAGAACTCTCTATTCAAAAACATTCATAGCAACTTCATTTTTAATACTAAAACAAAATGACAACAACAACAAAACAGGATGCAGCTGATGTAATGATTGGAAAATGCATAAATTGTGGAATAGTACTGCATTATTAAAAATGACAAAGATGGACATACTTATATGTAGTGATTCAGAGAAAAGAAACCAGAATGAGCATTTATCCTGATTATAATAATATAAAGTGTCATCTAAAAATCTAATAAGAACATAGATTATAAAGATGAGAAAAAGAACTCTCACAAATAAGATTATTATTTTGTTTAATAGTTTATATGTGTGTATGTATGTATTAGAAAAATGTAAATAGTTTAGAACAGGGACTCAACTTTTTGTTTGTCATGGACATATTTAGCAACCTGGTGGAGCCTGTGGACCCCTTCTAAGAATTATGTTTTCTTGTCTACAAGTGAAAACCAAAATAAAATTCATTTCCCATCAGTCTAATATTAATAATGATTCATAAAATTTAGTTTATTTTTTATTTAACAAAAATCTATTTTCTTTCCCTCTCACTCCTCCCACTGAAGTAGGAGAGAAAAACAAAACCATTGCAACAATCATACATACTTAAGCAAAACAGATTCCTGTGTTTGCTTTATCAAGTGAAGTCAGCAAGCATTTATTAAGTATCTGCTATGTGCTAGGCACTGTTCTAAGTGTTGGGGATGCAAAGAAAGCCTCCCCCCCAAAAAAAGGTCTCTGCTCTAAAAGAGCTCATAGTCTAATGCAAGAGATAACATGGAAAGAACTGCATACAAAAAAATATAGATATATAGATATAGATCATAAGTTGGAGATAATTTCAAAGGAAATTTACTAAGATTAAGGACTGGGAAAGACTTCTTGTAGAAGGTGGGACTTTAGCTGAGAATTAAGGGAATCCAAGTAAGCTTTGAAGGAGAAATGAGAAAGGAGAATGTTCCAGGCATGGAGGACAGCCAATGAAAATACTCAGCTGGGAAATGGAGAATTGTGTGCTAGGAACAACAAAGAATAAGTGTCATTGAATCACAGAGTTAGGGGAATGTAGAATAAGATGTAAGAAGACTGGAAAGGTAAGAAGGGGGGCAAGTTATGAAGGGTTTTTAAAGCTAGAGGATTTTGTATGATCTTGGAGTCAATAGGGAGCCAGTGGAATTGCTTGAATGTGCGGGGTGAAAGGGAGCAATAACATGATTATACTTGTACTTTAGGAATATTAGTTTGACAGCTGAATAGAGGCTGGATGAAAAAAAAAATCTGAACAATATGCCACAATCAGTAAGTGATGGTTCTGGTTGATAATAGAAAAAAACCAGATTTTAAAAATACTTTGCCCTTCTCTGTTTTAGGTATCATAGGGGCTGCAGAAATAGCGTGAGGTATGGTCCTTGTATTTAAGGAACAAACCTACAGAATAGTTGAGAAGAGAAAGCTAATGTACTTGAAGCCAACAGCAAGTAGTATAAAATTAAGTGTTAAAGTGTGTGACTATACTTGATAGGTGGTCAGCTGATCAATCCAGTTTTCCAAAGAAGAATGCTAATTATCAATGACTAAATGAAAACTTGCTCCAAATTTCTAATAATAAGAAAAATGCCAGTGCAACAACTTTGAGATTTTACTTCACTGTGAAAGGAGATTAGTTTGAAAAGAGCAGAGTTGTGGAGAGGATCAGTGGGAGATAAGTTCAGAAGAATAGGCAGCATTCTTTTTGATCTCATTTAGCCTTCATATGCAGAAACCTGCAAATAATGAATATATTTCAAAATTTCCAAACAGCTCATCTTATCATCTGCCAGTGCTGCTGCTCACAGAACAGTTGAACTGATAAAATAACAACAACAATAGTGATAAAATGCTTTGACAAGTTCTACAGTTTCTCCATTTTACAATGGACTTTTACAAGTTGATAAGTCAAATTAGCTAGTGAAGTTTGCATACTTGGTAATAAAAGAAACGAAGAAAAGTAAATGAGTAGAAAGATGGCTCTGCTTAGCAACATAGTAAGATGTTAAATAGAGAACACTTAATTGCTTTTATTATGAACGGCCCAGCATTGTAATGTAGTGAAAGAAACATCATTCAGATCCTTCAAGAAGCTATTCGTTCTTCAGTTCCACTTTAGCTGTCCATTGTTGTGGGTGAGCTCGTTAACAACAATTACATGCAGAGGCTCAAAGCGATTAATATGAACCAAACTGCTAAGGCCTTCTGAACAGCAATTAGGGTTTAGATGTTTTTACATAGCTATAGAAATATCATTATCTCTATTTTATGGTTAAAGCATTTTTATATAACTAAAAATTGTAAGGAAATAATAGTTGCTTTTAAAAATAAGTTTTATTAATTTTTTTATGTCATCATACCTTCCCCTAGTATCCCTCCTCCTCCTCCCAAAGAGCAATCCCATGTAACAAATAGTATTTTTTAAAACCAAAAGGGGACAAGAAGAAGAAATATAAGCATAACTGATAAGTACATTGAAAAAGACTAAAAATATATTCAATGTGCAACTTTTGTTTACCTCCCACCTGTGCAAAGGCGTGAATGGAGTGGAAACTTCTTCTTAGCTCTTCTTTCAAGCCATGCTTGGAAGTAATCATTGTTATAATTGAGGACTAGTTCTGTTTGTGATTTTCTGAGTCCAGTTGCTGTTAGATAAAATGACATTATAAAAAAAAAACTTATATTAAGAGGTGATCCAAGATATTGCCAGAAATATCGCACATATTGTAGCTATAAAGTAATTGGAGTGGGGGGGGGGTTAAAATTAAATAGACTTGTCCATTTCTAGAAACAGGTCAGCACATGCTTATTCCTTTATTTCAGACAAGTCAATTTTTTTTCTTATGAAAGCAGAGAGGCTTTTTGGAATTTAATTTCAAAATGTTCTTATGGTTGAGAAAATAAGAAATTAGATACAGGAATGGAATAGGATTCTGAAAACATGGCTTGAGGTTTAAACTCTGCCCCTGCCCAGTCATTGGACCTTAGGTACATCTTCACCTCTCTTAATCTGTTTTGTTATATAGACTCTATCATTCAATGGTTTTATAAACTTGAGGTCCCCAGGACTGCTGTTTCTTATGATGGTCTCACTTTTTTCTACAGTGGCAAGATGAACTACTGTATTTGATTTGCAAAATTACATGAAATTTTAGCAAGCAATATTTGCTAGTTAGCCTGTGTCCCTCCTTCTCAAATTATTATATACATACTTCTCTATTTACATATTGTATACTCCTGCTCAGACCTAGCATAGCACTTGTACATGGTCAGTGCTTGTTGTTGAAATGGTTCATCCATTACTTTTAATCCATTTCCATCTTTTGATGTGATTATGCTTCGAGAAATTATCATAAAATTTTGAGTTCTACCAAATACTTTAAAGATTGTGTGTGGGTGGTTACCAGTCTGGTAAATTATATAATTGTCTTTGACAGCTTTCTAGTTTGGGTTACATCAGCAACTACTATTTTTCCCTTACAGGAATTAGTAAAGTTGACTGGTAGACTCCAAAATTAGGTGTTGCTTATTTAATCAATTTGACTTAGGGATATCACTCCCTTCCTCTTCCCAAGCTCCAGCTCCAGCTCCAGATTTCCAGCCATTCTAATCAACATCTCTGCCTGGATGCCTTGTTAACACTTCAAACTCAAAATGCTCCAAAATGAACTCATCATCTTCTCCCTTAATGTTCTTCTTCTGAGCTTGTCTGTTTCTGTTAATGGAATAATACTCTTCCCAGTTACCCAGACTTCACACCTCACTTTCAAGATCTTTGACTCTTCTCTTTCCCTCACCTCCCATATCCTATTCATTGCTATGACCTGTCAATATCTCTCACATTTATGGCCATTCACACAGCCTCCAACCTAGTTCAGGTTCTCTCTTTACCTTACAGCTGCCCTATCTTGCTGATTTTCTTGCCCGTAGTCTATCCCTGTTCTATCCTCCACACTGTTGCCAAAGTAATCTTCCTAATATACAGATCTGATAATGCCATTGCCCTAATCAGAGACCTTCGGGGACTCCTCATTGCTCAGCAATAAGAGGCAGTGAGGTACAGTAGAAAGAACACTGCTAGCTGTGTGACCCTGGGCAAGTCACTTAACCCTGATTACCTCCCAAATAAATAAATAAATCTTAAACAAAACAAAACAAAACAATTTTTAAAAAGAAAAAAGAAAGAAAGAATGCTGGCTCTGGGATTAGAATCCATCCATTCAAACCTTGGCTGTACCATTTACTACCTGTGTTATCCCAGGCAGATCACTTAACCTACCTTAACCTTATCTTTATCATGGGATTGATAATTCTGGCACTATCTATCTCACATAGGGTTTTATGGGAGTCAAATGAGATAGTATATGTAAAGTGCTTTGAAAATCTTTGTATTGCCTAAAAAGAAACTACTGTTATCAATAATACTGTCCTTAGAATTAGGAAGATCTTGATTCAAGTTCTACCCCTGACACATACCAGCTGTATAGCCCTGATCCAATCACTAAATCCCTCAGTATCCCCAACCAACTCTTTCTAGATTATTGAGGGATTACTGATCTACATGGGTGGAGGAAATTGGGAATATTGCCATACTAATGATGTCCTAGGACCAAAAAAAAAATGTGTAATATTAAAATATGCACAGTGGATCATAGATTTAGAGCTTGAATAGACCCCTTATGTAAATTAATTCCAATTTTTATAGGTGAGGAAACTGAGACCAAGACACATTGTGACTTGCCCTAAGTCACACAGGTAGTAAGTGGCAGAGCTCAAATTTAAACAGAGACTCTAGCTTCAAATCCAGTTAATTTGGAGAGAAAACTCAGCCTGCTCCCCACTTTGAGGAAGTATTGTCTCTGTATGTGTGGTAACATTCCCAAAGCTCCCTAAGCTATTAAGGGGGCAGGAATGTTGACCTTCAGACAGTTGCTATACCCTTCTTCCTTATCCCCCCAACCACCCCCCAAAATGAGGGCCTCTCTCCTGTGAAGCAAGGAATAAATGACAACTTGTCAGGCCACTTTTGAAAGACTGATGAGACCTGCCATAGACCAAGCCTCTACATTCTGTTAGTTGTCTTTCAAAATTTGTCTTTTGGGTCACAAAAGGGACATGAAAATCCACCAAAACTAACATAAAAATAGCTCAAGTGACAGTATGTGATGCCTTGATAAGTAAAGTAGACTTACTACAAAGTCTAATGCATCATCCCCAGGGTACAGTCACTAACTCAGATCCATGATTACATAAATTTTTTGTGAAATTAAGCATGACAGAAATAAGCCCTCATGTTTGGTTATGTGCACCATATGACTGCTTCATGGGGCTAGCGTTTCTAACTTTCTACTTCTCCCCAGTATGCCTCCATTGTCCTAGGTAGGAGTGAAAATTTAGTAGAGGAAATGGTATCAGAGAGGTTAGAGCTTGCTGGCCAGGTGAAGAGAGAAAGGGAAGCATAACAATTTAAATTCACCAACATTTATTAAATACTTACCACATGCAGAGCACTTTTCTCTAAGGACTAGGACAGATACAGAGTTTAAATAAGACATGGTATATACCTTTATGGAGCTTATAATCTAGTAGGAGGATATGAAATACAAGTCACTATTATACAAAATAGAACAGAAGTATCTGAGAGTCCTATTCAAGGGTTGAAGAAGAAAGAGCTGACCAAGAAACACTTCACAGGGCGCAACTAGGTGGCGCAGTGGATAGAGCACCAGCCCTGAAGTCAGGAGAATCTGAGTTCAAATCCAGCCTCAGACCAAACACTTGACACTTACTAGCTGTGTGACCCTGGGCAAGTCACTCAACCCCAAATGCCTAAAAACAAACAAAAAAAAGAAACACTTCACAGAGGAAGTGTCATTTGAACCAGGTTTGGAAGGATTTGTAGCAATTCATCTAGCAGAAGTGGTGGAGCAACGACATTCCAGCCGGAAGAAATGGAATGAACAAAGGCAAAGGGGCATAAAAGCATGGCGTGTGTACCGGAAACATCCAAGAGTCTAGTTTGGCTGGAGGATAAAGCGTATGAAAGTGGAATAGGAAGAAGAAAAGCTAGAAAGGTAGGGTGAGGATCAGGCTGTGAAGGGTCTTCCTCAAAGGCCAGACTAAGGAGTTTAGGCCTGATGACCCCTGAGGTTCCTTCCAGTCCTAAGATTCTCTTGTGATTCCCTAAGTGATAGGGGACAATTGAAGGACTTGGAGAAAAGGAAATACATAAGTGGTCTAATGCCGTGGTACTACCAAGGACGAAAAACTAGACGGAGTGTAATGAAGATGGGGGAAAGGGAAGGTGAGTAATCACGGGCAGCTGCTTCTGGAACCACTGTTGTAAGAAGAAGACAGCATTGAGGGACAATTTTTAGATGGTTTTCTACATTGTGTTTTTAATTCCAGAAGATTGCTTTCTCTATGGCACAAAAGTCTATGTGATGTCAAATAACAGCTGTTATAATGGAGGCTGGGGGCCTTCAGAAGATAGTCAACTCTTTCCCTACCCCACCTACTTCCTTTAACTCAGCTTAAATCCTGTCCTCTGCAGGAGCACTTTCTGGTTCCTTCCCATCAAAACCACCACCACTGCTTGTGCCTTCCCTCTGCGATTACCTCTCACTTACTGTGCATATATCTTGCGTGTATGACTTTTAGCATATGTCTCCCCCATTAGGATAAGCTAGAATGTAGTTAGAATATAAGGCAGGGCCTGTTTGTGTCCCTAAGGCTTAGCCCAGTGCCTGAAATATTGTAAATGCTTCATAAATGCTGGTTAGTTGACTGTAGACATGTAAGACACATATTATTTTGTATTATAGCTCTTCATATCACAGTTACGTCTCATGAAGCTGAAGGATAGTTTTCTGAATGATGCTCCTTGGTAGTAGTCTTGGGGCAGCTAGGTGGCGCCATAGTGCCTAGAGTGCCAGGTCTGGAGTCAGGAAAACTCATCTCCTGGAGTTCGGATCTGGCCTCAGACACTTCCTACCTGTGTGACCCTGGGCAAGTCATTTAATTGCCTCAGTTTCCTCATCTGCAAAATGAGCTGGAGAAGAAAATGGTAAACCACTTCATTATCTTTGCCAAGAAAATATCAAATGACTGAAATTACCCAACAGTAAACTAGACTTAAACTCCATGAGGACAAGAAACAATTAAACTTCACCTCTCCTCCCATTTCATTCCTCCATGCCTGCCACAGTGTTCTGCTCAGAGTCAATACTTCATGTATGTTTGTTGAATTAATCTGAATTGTTGAGAGACAAGAAGAAAAGTCTTCAGTGCCACATATTGGTACTGGCATCCAAATTCTCAGCCTTTGTCACATTGTGTGGGTTTATTAAAATGTTGAGTCTGCATATATTGTTCTGGAGGTGCCTCCTGGCAAGGAACAATTTTAGCTTTCATAATTAGAATACCTTCTATTCAAATATGTGTGCAGTTTTATTCATCCAGCTTGTATTATTCCTAATACCTTAGAGAGAGATTCTGTTAGAGGACTAAAATATTTTTTCACTCCAAGTATGTTTTCATTATCATAAATATTTAAGAACACTTAGTAGCTGATCCCTATAGTTGCTGATCTCCACAAGTATGTAGAGATTCAGTCTTTTGTGAACTATGTGGATAGAGAACCCACTGTAAAGCCAAGAAGATCTGGGTTTGAGTCCCACTGACACATACTGACTGTGTGACCTAGACAAGACAATCTCTCCATACTCTAGACAGTCTTAAAATTTTATGTTGCAGAGAAGATCATTGCCTGCTTTAGCAGAGCACATTTTTTCACCTGGGAGGGCCCTACACCAATGAAGTCACAGGTCTTATCCATATCCCTATAAACATCTTAAATGTATTTATTTGAAATCAAGGCACCTGCTTACATATGACACTGTGAAAGTAATATGTTTTGTTGCTATCTCTTTTAACACAAAGAGCAGAATAATTTCCCTTAACAACCACAGAGAAATCTCAGGCTTCTGCTCTGTCTCTCCCTGCAGAGGTTACACACCTATACTCCTGGAGTAGTTTTGCTGCAAGGCATACCTGCTGCTTAGGCAGACTGTTGGCCACTAAGAACAAAGTTAGTCTGCTGGAGATTTTGTCTCTGTGAATTCTTAGCTCCTGTTTCAATCAGTCAACAAGTACTAGGAGAGAAGGCTTTCCAAACCTAGGAAGTGGATCAAACATTTGATCCACCTGTAGGGCTAACTCTGTTTGAGGCACTACGGGGGCATAGAAAAAGCATGCTATAGTTGGGAAAACAAGACAGTTGCATGAGGAAAAATTAGAAAACCCTGTTAGAAAAAGATCAAGTACCGAACTGTGTGATATAGACAGGATGTGCTGCAACATTTCAAAGAACAGGAAGATGCCCCTGTAAGGTATGTGTATTGACAAGCAGGAGGCAGAACCGAATTGCAGATTTTAGGTTTGGGTAAGATTTTGATAAGAGGGAAGGAAGAAAGAGAACAGACTAGAAGGTGAAAAGAGCCCTGGGAACAAAAACCTAGAGGCAAGAATAATGTGAGATGAAGAAGCAGGGCGCCCCTCCGGCCAAAACAGTGCGCGTCTGTAAGCTTGCATTTATTAAGCACCGAGTGGGTGCCGGGCATGACCAGGAATGAGGATGGATACGTAGGCCTAGGAGAGAGGGTGGAGAAGCTTAAATACTAAGGAATTGAGATTGACCTTATCCCTTGATTAAAGTCAGCTGAAGAGGAACATTGATTATATCACTCGTGATGTCAGAGTTGGAGAGTCTTATTTAATTGGGAATCAGGAAATGAGTAAAAGACTGCAGATTTTCACATAAATATTAAAATATGACCGTAACATATAGCAGGTACTTGATAAATGGTCACTGAAGTGAATCAGATTATAAAATGTCCATGTTCTTTAGTTTTTGAAAAGCAGGATAATGTAGGATAATGTCACTTGGAGTGACCTGGATTCAAAGTCTTCCTCTACCTCCTAATAGCTATGTACCCATGGGCAAGTCATCTAACCTCACCGAGCCTCAATTTCCTCCTCCATACAATGGAAATGTTTATACCTGTCATTCCTACCTTATAAAATATGAGGATCAGTTATGATATGTGTGAAGATAATATATATGATATATAAGACTACGTATGAAGTTTTGTTTTTTTTAAATCTTAAAGCGACTATATGAGTGTGTGCTACTAAAGATTGTTACCTCCCCGTGTGACCTTGAACAAATTGTGTCCATTCTTTGGGCCAGTTCCTTCATCCTTGAAGTAAGAGGATTAGTTGTATGGTTTCTTAAGTTTCCTCCCAGCTGTATCTTTGATCTGTGATCCAGAAAGGACAGACTGCTTCAGCTAGTTGACTCTGAGTGCCAGAGTTTTGTTTGTTGCTGTTGAACATTTATTAGTATGATAGTGTTTATCCCTATAGTGCCAGTGAATACACATCACACACCAAATTAGGCCTGCCATATCCAGACAGCCCTATTGACTGTAATTCACAACCCATTGGCCTTCATGGTCTTATTGACCAATAATGTTTGACCAGTGCATTATTTGACTATACCCATGGCTCCTGAATCAGCCTCAAGTGATCTACCACTAAGTATCACAGAGATAATAAAAAAGGGCTAAGGGAGATCAGAATACTTCAGATGTTATTTCCAAATAAATTTGGTCCAAGGCAATACTTTTTCCTGTATAAAAAGAAGTACAATATCCTGTGTTGATAAATTTTATTTTTACTTTCTGTACACCTACATTTTCCACCATACCCTTCCCACCAACCCCTCCCCTGAGACTCACCCTTAGAACAGAGACTTTTTTAAAAAAATTTTAAAAAGTTTAGCAAAGTTTATTCATGTGTAAACCAGGTCCAACATAGTATTCCGTACTCGTAACCCTCTCCCACCTCTACAGAGTAGGGAGGGAAGTATATTCTCACACCTAGTCTTTGGGACTAAGTGAAATCACAGCAATTTCATAGCTTTCTTTTCCTCCTTCCTTCTTTCCATTTTCCTTGTTATGGTAGTTGCCATATTATTTTCCTTTGTTCTTTTTATTTCACTTTGCCTCAGATCATTTAAGCCTCCTCCCACTTCTCTGTATTCTTCATATGCGTTTCTTTTTGTTTTTTTATAATACTGTAATATCTCATTATATTCATGAACCACAACTTGTTTAGCCATGCTCCAGCTGATGGTTGTTTCTAGTTCTTTGCTACTACTACTACAAAAAAAAAAGTATTACTGTAAATAAAGACAATCTTTTCCCTCATTAGGGTATATGCATATCAGTGGGGCCTTGGAGTCAAAGAATATGGACATTTTAGTCACTTCTTTGCACAATTCCAAATTCTTTTCCAGAATAGATGAACCAGTTCATAGATCTACCAACAGTGCATGAGTGTGGCCACTAGACCTTGTGTTTTGCACTTAGGAAATGCTTTACTAAGTGGTTTTTTTTTTCATTCCTTTATTCTTTAAAAAAGACAGAATTTACCTTTCTTCCACCTGATCTTTTGATGTTTTATTGCTCTTTTTCAGTACCACTTCAAAAAAATAAAAATTCTCCTGTTACCTCCTGGAAACTAAGGTGTCGGGAACATGCCCTTATCTCTTACTCTCTGATGCCTACTCCTCTATCAGCCATTTCCAACTACTTACTCTCTTTTAATTGTTATCCTCTCTTAATAGTTTCTTCCACTTGTAGTTGCTGAGCTTGCCATGGTCTGGGATTTGTTCCTGCCCCATTGGGAATTTTTAGGAGGCTTCTTGTTTGAGACTAAGGTTCTTATCCATAGTCTATGCAGTCATGACTTCTTGCTTAGTTTCTGACCTACCTCTGGCACCTTGGTGTTCTCTGACCCACAGGAACTCAGAGTTGGTAGGGATGCTATAGGTTAACTGGTTCAACCCTCACCTGTAGCATAGATCCCCATCTATACAATCCCTAACAAATGGTCATCCAGACACTGCTTAAAAGTTACTAAACTGCTAATACTGGCCTTAGGCTGATGACTAGCAAATGGTTTGAACACTATCCATTATTTGGCCTAGTCATGAACCAAAATCAAATTTTCATTTTAATCCTTTTTTTCCCTATATCACATTGGCTTAAAGCAAGGTTCAATAGTATTCTTCTCCTCTTCCAGAGCTTAGTGGAATTAATATTCTATTTTCAGGGATTGGTCAGTTCTCTCAAGCCACTGGTCAAAGAAGAGTAGGGACCATCTGGATGGTTTATTTCTCTATCCATATGCTACCTAATGACCCCAAATCTTTCTTCTCTGCTGCACACTTTTTTTTGTATATATGACATCTGTTCCTTTCTGGGCAGTCATTTTATGATGATGATGATTAGGTTCATAATATCTTCTGCAATGTGCTTGAAAATGGATCAGATTGATACATATTAAGTAGATGTATTCCATTGATAAAATTAGCATATGCCCAGGACATTAAAGGTTTCACACAGTTAGCCTTATTACTGGATTTCAGAGAAATAGCTTCTCAGGTAAAATCACATTGTTTCCCCTACATGGAAGTCACCTCTTCCCTACCCTATCACTTCTTTTTAGCTCTTCTGGGAAGCTTTCCTTGATTGTAGGAACTATATCTTGGTAATTATCAGCCCTTTACTTTGAGTTTCTTAGTGCAGATAGAGCAATTTATACTGCATTTTTTAACTTTCTAATATTGTATAGTTCAAAGATGTATGATATGAGAATAGGGTCAAGAGAAGTTAGAAGTAGTCTAGTCCAGGAAAAAAAATATTTTTGGATCTAGGAGCCAGCTCTCAGATTTAGGATTCAAACAAATGTTTCAATTTTTAAGGAAAGAAAAAGAGAGGAGGGACAGCATATATTGGACAAGTTATTTCATCTCATGAGTCTTCATTATACTTGGGTATACTAGATCATAAGCATACTATATGGTTTCTAAATCCTATCATCATGATCTAAATCCTATTATCCTATGTTGCTGCAGGCCATTATTTATCAGACTCAGTGCTAGGCTCAAATTAAGATCCTTCAAAGGTTTGCAGAAGAGGATCTGAATTCACTGGAAAGCCTCAAAAATTACATCAATCACAACTGACTGGCATACTTCCTGAGCCATATATTGGTGATGTATATTGGTGATGACCATATGCAAACTTTACAACTATCATTTATATGTCTTTAACAAAATCTTTAGAAAAATATATAATAGAACAAGGTCAAGGACAGAGACAGAAAGTTAAAGCATTTTGTTAGAGATCTCAGATTGACAAGGAGTCATTAACCATTACTTATTGTGAGTGGTTGTTCTACCAGCTATAAATCCAATAAACAGATCTAAAGTTGATTTATTGAACATTTCTAATATACTTACATTGTTTTCCCAACTCAAGCCTAAGCTACTAGAGGGCAGGAGCCATATTTTCTATTGTGTCCACAGAGTTCCAAGTATAATGCTGATCATTTAGTAGGCCCTTTGAAACTCTTTGATAAATGAAAAATTCTAGATGATTGAAGGAAATGCTAGTGGTGCAGTGGAATTAAGAAGGGCTGGATTTGATAGTGTCAACAATCTCACATAGCATACTCAGTAAAACACACAGAAGCACAAAATAGTGATATAATTAGCCTGAAGAAACTGATATAAACTTTAGTGTTCAGCCTCTGAATTTAGTTTCTTAGACCCTTATGCCATATCACTTTATCTCAAATGGAAGGGACACCAAACTGAGGTATGAGACTTGGGCTGGAGTTTCATCGCTGCCGTCAATGATCTGCCTGACCTTGGGCAATCAATTTAACCTATGTCAGTTCCAGTTTTTTCAACTACAAAATAAGGGAGTTGAACTAAGCTAACCAAGAAAATCCTGTTCCTTTCTTTAATTCTGAGATTTTCTATCACTAGGAAACTCATCTGGAACCACAGCATGATCCATCTCTAGAGGGAAAGGCGCATCTCGTATAATGTCTTCATCTTATAGAGGAAAAAAATTAAACAAGAGAATTGAAGTGATTTGACCATAGCAGTTGTTGTGAGGACCTAGCAGTTAGGGTTTGAGTTAGATATTAAATATTTTGACTCTCTGGCCAGTGTAGAGAGGAAAAGGAATTTAGAACAGACAGGTCAAAGACAAACCCAAATTTAGAACATGCTTATCTTGCTCTTCTTTTCTGTGTCTTTGATGTCTCTCAATCACATTGTAGTATTTAGGTGCACCTCCTAACTGACAGGAAGTTTCCCCCAGATGAGATTACTCCAGCTTCATGTAGTATTGTGTGTGTCTATATAGTCTCCAAAACTGTAGCTCATGAGATGCTACCATTGTGTTCACTTTTAATAGTACCAAACAATTACTTCAAAGTAAAATATTTAATGAAATATAGTAGCATAGTAAGAGAGCAAAAGTCAAATATCTCCCTCATAAATAACTACTTTCTGAAAAATACTCATATTATCAAGGAGAAGGATGGATATATATTGGGTAGAGAGGCCCAAATGTACAAAGAATGTACAGCAAAGGCAAGCAAATGGAAAAACGTACAAAAAGGGAGCATTTTTGATGTCTTCTGGTAATATCATCACTCTATGCCTGAAATGTAGGGTCACCTAATCTCTTCTGAACTCTGCTCTTCTTGGCCACAGTCTTGGTCAGTTGAGGAGTCTTTAATGGACATTGCCAAATGCAGTCCTCTTAGGCACGTGATTTTGGAGCTTTTCTTAATCTCCAGCATCTGAACTCAGCTGAAATCTTTGGCTCTAGTGATATCTTCCTCTTGAAAAAAGTGGACTGTATCATGCTTTCTTAGTATAAATCTCTGGAGCTCTTTTAGAAAAGCAACATTTCTTGCCTCAGTCATAGAATCAGCAAAAGCCTCCTTAGGGGACAATTAAAAAAAAAAACTTTCTGACCTTTTTCCCATTAAGGACATCTCATCTCTAGTAGGAGATTCTTTGCTCCTGGTGTCAAAATCTTTAGAATGAAAAACAGACTACTCCTACCTAAATGGTTCATGTCCTCTGGCTTATCTTTTTTTTTTTTTAACTCACCTTTGTGATCCTTGGGGCTTGGTTTTGTCAAATCACCTCATTTTTGCTTATGGAGAACATTTTGCTGGCACCTGATTTTAATCTCTGCAGGCTAGACTACACCTTATCTGCATTTAGTGGCTACTCATCAGACAACTGTCAAGGGCTCTGGGGTTCCAGCCCTCCCAGTTCCTTAACTTCAAAACCTTCCCTCCCAAGTACTATAAATTAGTAGATTAGACACAAGGTACAAGATTAGTAGATTAGGCACTTTAGGTACAAGACAAAGCCACATCCTGGGGACAAGGTTATTTTCTTTTCCCCTAGTCTAAACAGTTTCTTGGCTTTTCATATGTATATACGGCTAACAAAATCATTGTGTTGTGCTGTGTACGTGCTTTAGCTCACTATAGTTCAAGGGTCTATGTTTTTAAATATCCTAGAAATCTTACTGATGCTCCATGCACTTCTATGATCTTGGCAATTTATCTAATGCTTAGTTCTACAGATCTGCTCTGTAGTTGAGTAGCAAGAGTTCTCGGGTTTTGGAGTCAGAGGATCTGCATCCAAATCCTGATTCTACCTTATATTTCTTTTGTTACTTTCCCTCTCACTTGCACATCTGTGTCATGGGGGGGTTGAATTAAATGATCTCCTAGGTCTCTTTCAGTTCTAAATCCTATTTTCTTATATATATTATGATCATCGATAATGATCCTCTCAGATCTAGCTGAAAATCAGCAAATAGAAATAGATGATATTGCCATAGTCTTGCACCTTCTTGACTATTGTGCCTCTAGTATGACACTCCTTCTAGTCAAGTCCTGGTGATGTGGCAGTATTCTAGTTTAGGACTGCTTTCTCCCCGCTTCTACCTCAAAACTTACTAGTGGTTTTTATTTTTCCTGACCAAACTGGGAACTCATGACGCTCTCAAAGTGTCTGCTAGCCCTAATGACAAATTGGCGCTGAGGTCAACCGTGAATGGTTAATTAGTATGTTATCCCTTCATTGCTATATTTGAATAGGGTATATTCCTTAATAAACCTACAGGAATGAATGAAGGTACCAATGACAAATTGGAAGGGAGATATGTTGTGGGCAGTCCCTCTTCCCAGTATCAATTAAACAATTCAGTAAATGTTTATTGTGTGTGCTGTGTCCAAGATGCTCTGGTGAGCACTGATGCACAAAGACAAAAAACGGGAGACTAGCCTTAACTATGTGGAGCTGATTA
The DNA here is from genome assembly GCF_900497805.2 of Vombatus ursinus. Lineage (NCBI taxonomy): Eukaryota > Metazoa > Chordata > Mammalia > Diprotodontia > Vombatidae > Vombatus > Vombatus ursinus. The sequence continues at coordinate 5,572,647 of NW_020954630.1, forward strand.
TCTATTGAAGGAAACATCCCATCAGATTATGGCACATGACAACCTGTGTCTGCCTGTGTGTAGGGTTGACTCAGTATACTTTTCTCATACTTTTACAGTTAATGGAGTCTACTAATAGGGTTTTAATCTGCTTGTTCCTTTCAGTGTTCTCTAATGAATGGAAAAATGAAATTTCTGAGGTCTTCTGATAGTAACTTGTCTAACTCCTCTATTGTTTGCTATTTTTAACACCATTTCTACCTTTTCTTCATCTCCTGCCTAAAAACAGATTTTTCACATTCCGGTCTCCAAAGAAAAAGTCCTGTTCCATGATGAGTACAAAGCAAAAAATAAATTTGTCTGGTGAAATGGTCCATACTGTCCTCCACTCTTCATCTTGTTCTAAAGGAGTTTATCAATTAAAGTGCCAAGGATGTATGCTTTTGGAGCAGGTGGCCTTGTTGTTTAATGGTAGCACAAAAAAGTTGAATTAATGCTATTAAGTAGGAATGATGCTTTTAGCAGTCCCAGCAGTCATTCTGTCTTCTATCCCTATCCTGTCTTAATTTCTATCTATTTCTATCTTCTTATATTTAGAAAAATAGCACACTAGAAGAAATTGTGGTTGGAGGTTTAACCAGGAGCAGAGCTGAGACTCAGGGTAAAGTCATGGGTGAAACAAGAAAAAAGTTACTGAGAAGGATCAACCACTGTTGTTATTCAGTCATTTTTCAGTCACACCCAACTCTTTATGTGACCCCATTTGGGGTTGTCTTGGCAGAAATACTGGAAATATATTTCCTCTTCCAGCTCATTTTACAGATGAGAAAACTGAGGCAAATAGGATTAAATGCCTTGTCCAGGGTCACACAGCTAGTAAGTGCCTGAAGCTGGATTTGAATTCAGGAAGATAAGTCTTCCTGACTCTAGGCCCAGTTCTCTATCCACTGTGCCACTTAGCTGCCCCTTTATCAGCATGATTATTCAATCAGAGATCTAAAGTTTGGAGGGACCTTGGCGATCAGCTAGTCCAATATCTTGTTTTGTAAAAAAAAAAATCTATTTTGAGCAACTTTCCCAATGTGACCTAAATAGTAAGTGGCAGAGCTGAGATTTGAACCCAGATCATGACTTCAAATATAGATGATGTTGAACAGCTTTTAATGCTAGCAGACCTAATCTTGTATTTAGAAGAGGTAGCTCCCTGAATTGTGCGATTTAATTATAATTAAGTCTAAACACTATTGTGGATCACAGAGTCATAGATTGGTAGCTGAGAAGGGACCATAAACACCATTCAGTTCATCCCCTCATTTTTACCCACATTAAAACTGACAGTCAAGTTAAAGGATTTGCCCAGAGCCTCACAGAAAGTTCCTGTCTTGAGGCAGCATTCCAACCTCACTCAAGGTCTAATACTGTCCCATACACCATGCCGCCTATCCAGAATGTAAGACTGACCAATGAATATTTCCTCTATTTTGGTAGGCATCTGTACTCAGGTGTGTTTTTAATATCTTCTTTTAAATGTTTTCTTGACAGCACATGTTTTATTTAATCGAAAAGTATTTATTTCTATGTATCACAAATTGGTTTTTCTCATCCCAGACTGCTGAACTGTCTCAGATTAAGTGCCATATTTCTCAGCTTAAAATGAGATCAGATCTTTATTGAGTACCTACTGGATACAAAATAGTAGACTAAGTTCCATGGAAGATGAGGCATATAAAAATCCTTCCTACCTTACCTGCTCTCTTTCTGGGAGTTCCAAAAATTCCTTATTTCTGAAGTTTGTCCCATTTTACTAAACTCCAGTCGATGACTTGCTCACTTCTTCAACCCATCTGATTATGCAGCTCCTACCCCCTGACATTTTTTTTTCCAAAAGCCACTTGAACATATATTTTGTAAATGTTCAAACTACTTATTTTATGGTTCCTTTGCAGTATTGGTACAACCACCTATATGTTCTTAATCTTTTTTGTGTTTGCATCCATGTCACTGTAATTGACCTTGAATTACAGGATTCTGGAATATGATTCTCTCTTCTGGTTGTCTCAAATGATCTCAAAAAAAATTTCATTCTTTCTTCTCTTTCTATGCAAATTTCCATAGCATTGATTTTAATTTGCTTTCATTTATTAAAAAGTACAGTGTACTTGGAGAATATTGGATTGAGGTTATTTAGGAATCACAAAGGAAGCAATTTAAAATTGTTGCCAAAATAATGATGGCTAATATTTACATAATAATTTAACCTTGTCTAAATGTTGTCTGTCTATATCTGTCTATCTATCTATCAAATTTCACTTGATCCTTACAACAAGCATATGACATAGATATAGGGATTGGGACTGTATCTGAGCATTTATTGACATAGAGAGCTTCCTTATAAGGAAACCATCTCTACCAATGCAAGTTGGCATCATCTCTGCGACTTATATTTTTAATGAGTTGCTTAGAGCCCTGGAGAGGTTAAGTGACTTCACATGGAGATTAACAGAGTAGACTGGAACCTAGTTCTTCCTGATTCTGTGTCTCACACTCTGTTAATTATTCCATCTAGCTGCCTCAGCCAGTTAGCAAGAGCACTGGGCTGCTGGATGCTGTATGGAGTTGAGAAAAAGGATAAGACATGGTCACTGACCAGGGAAATATTCTGTGGAACAGACTAAATCATATGATTTGGATATAAATGTTTAGGTGCTCAGAGGTAGGGGAGATAAAGGAGGACTGGAATAGCCATAAAGTGAGATGAGCAGAGTCTTGAAGGATAGTATAGTATCATGAGAGCCGAAAAGCAACAGTAGGGAATTTTAAATGGTAGAAAATATTGTCAGATAAACTGAATGAGGTCAGGCTGTGGAGGGTTTCACAACCATCCTAGATACCAGGGCTCCTAACCTGGGCTCTAGGAACTCTAAAAAAAATGTTGATAACTGTATTTCATTATATTTTTATTGTAAGCCTATGCATTTTATTGTATGCACTTAAAAACATTATTCTGAGAAGAGGTCCATTGGTTTCACCAAACTGCCAAAGGGGTCCATAAAATACACACATACACACACACACACACACACACAGAGTCACGCTCAAAACCCCTGAAAGAGACCATGCTTGTTTTCTATGGTGGTTTTAAAACACAGCACCCCCCAAACACCCACAAATCGATTGTTAGGAAGACCTCTGCAAGGATAAGAGAAGGAGCTGAATCTCCATTGTTGTCTCAGTTGTATGAGTGGAAACAGAAAAGATTACCAAAAAATGCATTTCTGGAAAAGGAGACTAAGGGAATCAAGGGCAGGAGGCAGTGGGGAGGGTTCTTGGTTCCCTGGATTTCACAGCGTGTCTTTGTTGGTGTGAAATACTGCACTCTGGGTATGGAGCAGCCAGGATTAAAGGCTTTGTTATTTCAACAGTGTTTTCACAGAGTAAATATGAATAGCCCCTGATCCAGCCAAAGAGATCACAGCTGTAGCATCCTTCACCAGCTGCAGGGCCAGTTTGGGCTTATTTTGAAAAATGTCTATTGTGAAAGGAGGGGTTAGGAGCATTTTTAACTGAAATATATTGAAGAGCTGTGTACCTGAATATAGAATCTGAGAATTTTAAGTGCCAAAAGTGTCCTTAGGGATCATTTAATTCCATCTTTTCATTTTATACCTGAGAAAAGGACTTTGAGAAGTAAAGTGATTTGCCAATGGTCATGCTACTCATGGCAGAGCCAGGACTAATAGAAGTTTCCCAAGTCTCACACAGATTACTGCATTTCCTTGTGTACAGCATTACAAAGTGGAAGTGGTACAAAGAAAAAGGACAGCATCTCCACATGCTACATAGCTTTGGTAGAAGTGATTCCAGCTGTAGAACCATGAACCATCTGTATGTCCTGGTGGGGCTTGCTTTTAGAAAATTGTGTCATGTGAACCCTCTTGACCATCACAGAACATAAGAATATGAAGTCTAGCTAAAGAATCATAGAGAATGATAAAGAATTTGTTTCTATCCTCTTCTTTTACAGTTATGGCCACTGAGGCCCTTGAGAAATGAAGTGACTTACTCAGAATCACACAATCAATTAGCAACAGAGGTGATATTAGAATTCAGATTAGCCAACTTCAAATCCAGGGATGCTTTTTTTTCTTTTGTCCTAAGCACTAGGATCCTGAGGTTGATAAGAAAGTTGGGTTAGATGTAAATAGCTATGATCACAGTGGCTACTGAAAAATTCTGTTGACCTCAAGGATATGTTGTCATATTCTAATGCTTCTTCTTCCACAATTATCCCCCATGGGCTTGACATCCTGTGGGCAAATCATTTGTTTCAGGTTTACTGACTGGCTTAAACGCCATCACAAAATGGAAAAAATTGTTACTACTCAGTGTAGCAGTTATTGAAAGAACTTCTTCCATTGGTCTCCTTGAGTTTAACAGTGGGTTGTCACAATTAACATGACTATTGGTATTGGTGAATAAGAATAAAGGTCCCATGGGCCCCTAGTGCATTCTGGTTTAAGACTTTTTCCCTTGTCACAGCATTTATTCAACATAAATATTTATCAAGCAAGGACTGGATTAAAAAACCTCTCATGTAGCTGCAAAATCATCTAGTACCTCAGATCTGTTTCCTTATCTGTAATGCATGGATAATATTGCAGGCATTGTCTACCTAATACGTTGTCGAGATGAGAACACAGTGCAAATCTGGAGATATTCTATAAATGGAGTTATTATTATTTTGCACAGATTACTGTGTTGGGAAACATGAGTTATTTGTAGAAGTGCCTTCCTGCCTTCAAGGATCTTAAAGTCTAATTGTGGAGATGACAGGTATGTGATTAACTAAAAGGCAAGGTAACCTACAAGTTCAATTTAATAACAGTAATATTAAGTGGTCATTGTAAAACATGCAGTGCAGTTCCTGGCACATAATTAGTGTTATATAAATGTTAGATATTATTATTATCATTATTATTATTGAAAATATCATTTCCAGCTTAAGTTGTCAGGGAAGTTGAAGGATTTTATCTGGGCCTTTGAGTCCTTGAGAATTTTTATATTCTTTAGTAATTTGGGAGAGAATTCCAAGTGGTGGGAACAGAAAAGATAATTGTTGAAAGACTGACTTTCTGAGAAAGCTTTAGCCAGCCACATGGCTTCCCACCTACATATCATCTCCTGCCACAAATAATAATTAATTATTTAATTATAATTAATTACAAATAATTAATAAGACATGGTCACTGACCAGGGAAATATTCTGTGAAACAGACTAAATCATATGATTTGGATATAAATGTTTAGGTGCTCAGAGGTAGGGGAGATAAAGGAGGATTGGAATAGTCATAAAGTGAGATGAGCAGAGTCTTGAAGGATAGTATAGAATCATGAGAGCCGAAAAGAAAGAGTAGGGAATTTTAAATGGTAGGAAATATTGTCAGATAAACTGAATGAGGTCAGACTGTGGAGGGTTTCACAACCATCCTAGACACCAGGGTTCCTAACCTGGGCTCTAGGAACTCTAAAAAAAATGTTGATAACTGTATTTAATTATATTTTTATTGTAAGCCCATGCATTTTATTGTATGCACTTAAAAACATTATTCTGAGAAGAGGTCCATCGGTTTCACCAAACTGACAAAGGGGTCCATAAAATACACACACACATACATACACAAACACACATACACACACACACACACATGAGTCACACTCAAAACCCTCCCACAAATCTATCTCTAATCTCATCTTTGGGTTTGAGGCTGAAAAATAAAATTGGACATGGCTTGGAGATACATAGCCATGGCCCAAGCTCCCAGTTGCATTGCAAGAAGGTGTACTTTTAAGGGAGCACAAACAAGCAAAAAAAAAAAAAAAAACACTGACAGGAAGTTCACATTCATGCTTGTTGGCAGAGGGTAGTATCCTCCCTGAAAAGATAATGTTTAATGAAGAACAGAGATGTACCTCCCAACCTTTCAGAATATTATTTTTTGCCAGTTGCATAAGAATTCTGAGGCTAGAAATGAGCAGCAGTGCACAGAAGCAGTGGATGTGATTAGCATGGATAATTCCCATAGTTAATTGTGTAACATTATTGACAGTGGGTTAGGATGCACTATAAGGGCATTTGACAAGTGTTACTGATACTACAAATTAATCATCATCCCTATACCAGTACTCACATTTATGTCAGGCATAAATGCAGTTTTACTTCACTGCATTAGGAGCAGAGATTAATTGGGTCAGTCTAACTAAATCCTGATTTGCCAGTGGGAGGAAAACATAACAACACAAATCTTGATGGAATTATAATGTATTTTACATTCTTAATATTGCCTGGTGCTTGAGAGCTCCCCGCCTTGGATCACAAATGCCTTGGAGAGCAAATTTTCCCCCATCAAAATTTTGAAAAAACAAGTCTGCCACCAAACTCTGAGTAATTGAAAAACTAATATGTTCTCTGAGAACAAATAGTATAATATATCCTTCTTTCAGCAGAGAGAATGGGGCAGCTACAAGGCAAGAAAAAAAGTGATCATTGTGTCATGCTTGTGTTTACTTGTTTTTTGTTACAAGGAAAGATTCAATGGGGGTGGAAGGAAGAGAGGAAAGGTTGTTGTATCCAAAAAAATGTCTAAGATATAAAACAAAAGTCATCATTAAAAAATATTTTTAAATATCAAAGAAAAGAATAGCAAAAAGTCCACACCTTTTCACTTTAAAAATAAGGCTACATTTATTCACTGCACTGAGGAAAGTACATAATGAACCAGATTATAAATTGGATCCTAGTTGATGCCAATTTCTGACAAAGTGCCAAATGCCATGGATACAATGACCATATTTTCCGGGTTTTCTGGAACTTAGTCAATTTCAAGAAAAAGAAAGTATACTTTTAATGAGGCTTTGCAAAATGATGGGTTTTGCCAGACTATGTGTTTCAATTTTTGGTCCAAAAATTATAATCATTGTACTAGCCATGAGCCACATTCCCTGATGATGAATAAGATTTAGCATCCTAAGCCTACTTGTCTCCAAAGCTAGCCCCAGGAGTGTCTATATGTCTGCAATGGGGCGAATCCAATTAATTAGCAAAACTTAGAGCACATATGATGTGCTCAACCCAGTGTTAGGTACCATGAGGGGATACAAGAGGATCGTAAAACATGCTTCCTACCCACAAGGAATTTCTGGTATTCGTGAGAAGACAAGTCTCACAAGTATGATGTAATTAATCAAGAAAGCTAAAACAAAGCACTCTTGTACAATTGTTTATGTAGATAAGCATAATAGGGAACAATTTGGCAAAGGGAAAGGTCAGACAGTGTTCTTTAGGAAATTTTGAGGAAGGGAAGAACACAAAGCTGGGGGAATGAGAAAGGGGGAACTTGAGAAAAAAAAGACACGATGCCACATAAGCTGAGCCTTGAAAGAAGGTGACATCTTACTAACAAAAGGTTACTTGTTTGTTGCTCAAAGACTTTTAACTAATATTAAATAAGTTGCAGAGAATGTGCCAACTTGCACTGGTTAGAGGAAGTTTGCTCACCTAGGAATATCTTGTACCATTGAAATTGTATCCCTATCCCTTAATCTTCAAAAAACTAAGAACACTTGTCAATCAGTCAGTCAGCATTTATTAAGTGCCTTCTATGTGCCTGATGAGAGGGGCAGCTCACAAACAGCTATGTGAAAGAAAAAAAAAGATTTATATAGAATAAATTGGGAGTAGTCTTAAGACAAGGCTCTAAGATCAAAGAAAAGTGGGAAAAGCTTCTTGAAAGTAAAATTTGAGATGAGACTTGAAAGAAGCCAGGAAAACCAGGAGGCAGAGAAGAAGAGGGAGACTGAGTCCCAGGCATACGGGGCAGGCAGTGAAAATGCTCAGTGTCCAGTGATGGAGGGTCATGTACTAGGAACAAGATCAGTGTCCCTGGATCGCAGAGCACATGGAGAACAGTAACATACAGTCTGGCAGTTACCACCTTTAAATTCATGATAACTTCGTAAGCCTAGCAACTTCATAAGAGATAATTTACCAAGCTCTTTCTGGGGAGCATTACATACAGAGCATTAGTCAGAACTTGAAATTCAGTGCTCTAAATTTAATTCTAACATACCCATATATTAAACTTGTTAGTAAGGGTACTTATCAAATGGTTGATGCTATCAACAGAAGCATTAGCTAATTAATTACTCTATTTACACTTCCAGTGAATAGATAGATATTTGTTTAGCTAGGGCTCTGATTGTGATCTACTGTTTGAAACTGCATTGCACAAGTACCTATGAATTTTATGAGTCTTTCATTTCACCCCAAAAAGAAAAGCTTCTATTGGAAAATACCTCTGGTACAGTAAAATTATAAATGGAAACTGAGACTTGATATGATTTAGTTTGACAACTTGATATAAACACAGCAACAGTTAACAAATTTGCTAATTATTGTTCTCAGTCACATATATTAATTGACATTCCTTTTTTATATGCAGTTTATACTCTACTCATGATGACGTGGTGTGTACTGCCGAACCACTGCCTAGTTTCCAACTGCCAACCCTTATTATATCATGCATCTTTTGTGTCATTGACTCCTATAACAAAACACTGATGCGTGAAATTAACAGCATTATAAATAGATTATAGTGACTCTGACAGAAACACAGCAGCAGTTATCCCCTGGAAACAGCCATGCACAATTCCAGTAAAATCCTGCCAAATACCTTTATCCAATTAGAGAAAGGGACCTGAGACTCAACAGGGCCTGCTGTCTGCTCCCTTAATGATGTGGAACTCTGCTCTGTTGGGCCAGCAGCTGAGTCATGTGCCAGTACAACCTGTATCCATCTTTAAGAGAGCCAAAAGGATGCTCATGGAAATATTATAATGTTTTGCTTTGAGTGTTTCATGAGTTCATTTAAGTTATAATCCAGTGTTATATGCTCTTCTGTTCAAGTATTATCTTGTTCTTCATGAAACTTTAAACTTCTTGTTGCTGACAATTGGTGTTCAGATGAATCATTGATATAGATATACTATGGACTTTTCTCTCAGGGTTGAATGCCTTATTATCATTAGAAGGAGTTTCTCTAACCCTGGGCACAGACCAGTGTTAGAGAGGCATATCTAAAAGGCATACCTTCCCTTGAAAACAACTCTGTTGTGCTAGGCAGTATAGGTAACACAGGTTTCAATCTCCAGAGCTGTGAACTTGAAACTTTTTTTTTTCAAAGATACTAAATTTCCTTTCAAAGCCATCACCACCACAGTGTCAATCTATGTCTGTCTTTGTCTCTTACTCCCACATATATACACCTGTGAACAAATGTGCACACACACTGAAGAAACCAATGATAAAGTCCTTTGAAACCTTTTTTGCAACTAGCCCATCTTTATTTTTCTGTAGGGGAGTGAAATAAATGTTAACTGGATGCTTCTAAAGGGGAATTGCCGAATACGAAAGTGATAGATAGCACTGCACAGATGCCCATGGTTGGAAGGATCCAAAGACAGCATTTTAAAAGCCCCATGAGAACTCACTAATACAAAGAGATATGGGAGAGATTTTTCAATTCTTTGCCCACAGGCTGTGCCCAACTTACTTGGCCTTTAGTATTTTCATTCTATTACAGTCTGTACCACACAAATTAGTTCTTAATTCTATACTGCTGCCTTGCATAACTCTCATTGTTCTCCATGTCCTGCCAATTCATTTATAGGCTCTTGGAGGACTGAGACCTGTCCCCTATTTATTTTCTCCCCTGCCTCTATCCCATAATTTAGAGCACATGGTGAGTTTTTATTAAGTATTTGTTGATTGATAGATGGACAGATGATGCTGCAAAAAATAATCAGCTCAAGAAGAGATAACCTCACAAGCACTCTCCAAACAAGGTGTACTTATCTGGCCAGTATATCAAAATTAAGGTTCATTGTGAAATTTGTCTGTTTTGTCCAAGCTTTCAAATCACATATATGTGGACCCAAATATGCAGTATTCAGAATAGGTCAATGATCTAATTCATGTGAATATTACCTCCAGTGAAGTAGAACACAACCTATCTATGACTGTATATACTGTACTTTTTTTATCTTATTTGTACCTTTTGTTTTTATGTTATCTTCACTTCCAAATATATCCCTCTCCATTCCCTCCCCAAAACAGCCATCCCCTGTAATAAAAAATCTTTTTTAAATAGAGAAAAAAAACAGTTCCGCAAAACCAATCCACATATTAGCTAGCTATGACAGTGTTATGCATCATTCCACACTCAAAATCCCCTACCTCTGGGGAAAAAAAAGAGGGAGGTATGTTTTCTCAGCTCTTCTTTGGAGCCAAGCTTCTTAGATGTTATTATTAGAGGGTTCAATTTCGCTTTTTAAAAAATTCTTTCCTTTTACATTGTTTTTAGTCATTGTGTATGAAGTATTCCTAATTCAGCTCATATAAGTCCTCCCATACTTCTCTGAATTCTATATATTTCTTATTTCTTATGGCACAGTAATACTTTGCACTATTCATATAGCACAATTTGTTTAGCCATTCTCCTGACCATAGTCAATAGGCATCTGCTTTTTTTTCTGCAGTTCTTTGTTAACACAAAAAGCACTGTTATGAGTATGTTAGTAGATATGGGACTTTTCTTTATGTTTTTAACCTCCTTGTGTTATATTCCCAAAGTGGAATCCCTGGGGAAAGTACAGAGTTGTTAGATCAATTCTCAGTTTCATCAATCACTGTTGATAACTGTTGATATAAGCATGCCTATCCTGCTTATGGAATCCTAATAAAGGTGCCACCAGCCCCAACATTCTAACTTCCTTATGGGCCCCTCCAAACAGCAAGCATGTCCTTATTTAACCATACATCCTGGCTTTAACCACACCTGAGGCCCCTAAACTCAATACAGCCACTGCCCCCAGATCCAATTCACATATTTGAACAGATGTGTCCTTGTACTCAACCACAATTACATCATCCATTTAGCGCAAGATAGGACCGCAGTACCTAACTAGCCATCTTGACCAGACAGGACCACAACTAGCCAATCAGAAAGCAGCACAACCAGGATGTTTGATCACCAAACCATAGAAGAGACCCCTTCCCTATTGCCTAATTCCTTAACAAACCCCTCCTGCCTTTTTAATATTCATAATTTCTGTTGTGTAATCAGCATCATTACACTTTATTTGCCTGTCTTGTCTTACTAAGTTGTTGGTTTCTCTTGAAATCTAGCCCACTTCTGAGGGGCATCAATCCTCAATAAATGCCCTCACTTGAATTAGAGGTGGTCTGAGTCTGAATTCTTTGAGACGACCCACACAACACACCACGTAATTGCAGTACTGTCACAGTGGGCCTGTCTTTCCATATCTTCCCAGAAATTTGCCACACCACATAGTTGAGACCTTCTTTAATTTTTCTTGGCATTTTATAGTGCTACAAATTATTACTAAATCATCTTCCATTCTTGGCAATTATAGCATCATTTGCTTTATGGGGTCCTTAGAAACAATCTAATTTAATCCCTTCATTTTATGCATGAAGAAACGAAAACCTAAAGAAGGAAATTGACTTTCCCAAGGTCACACAGATAGTAAGTCACAGAGCCAAAAGTCAAATTCATGACTCTATACTACCATAAGGATAGGCTGAAATAAAAAAAAAAATGCCTTCAAATTTTAATTTCCCAATTGATAGAAACATGTCTTTAGAAAGACTTGAAATCATGGGTTGCTGATAGAAAATTGATCATATTAGAATCTTTTTCCAGAATGAGAATGAGCACTTGGAGACAGGTATAGCTAGAATGTCACATGAAACCTCTGAACTACAAGGAAATGTTACCAACTCCTCTGGGCATCTTTATCATGATTTGGTTTATTGAAAGGTACCTAGAGTCTACTTATCTTACATCAGTACATTTGTAAAGGATTATATGTCCCTTTGTTCACTGATCATAAAACATTGTCAACCTTGGTGTTCAAGAGCCACTCAGATCAGTCTGCCATCTTGGCATAGCTATTTCTTCCTGCTTGGATCTCATATGTGTTGTGGCATGTCCCCAGTCAGGACCCCAGGTGACTATGTCATAAGCAGGCACATGCTCTGCTGTATCTTTCGTTTTTTAGCACGGATCCATTAGACTGTGCGATCCTTTCCAGTGGAGATTATTTTATTTGTTGTGTCCCTAGTTTGTAGCCCAAGTACCCACAAAGGTGCTTGATGTACATAATAGATGATTAATTAATGATTTTGATTGATTGGTTTATCTTGGTAAGGTCTCCCATAAAAATGGGCATATTTCCTTTGCAAACTTGAATAGCCTATTTTAATCACCATGGCTTGAAAATTCATCCCTTGTTGACCATGCTCATGCTGGTGAGTTTCACTGAATTTAGTAACTGTGCCTCAAAAGGTAAACACATCTGCCTTGGTCCATTCTCAGAACCTTTCTAGTAAACCTATAGTGACTTGGGCTCAAGTGACACAGTGGACCCAAGGGTTACCTTCACACTACTGTGAGACATCAGAATAATCATATGAATCTTTCCAGTTATATAGCTCACGCTATGCCCTTTTTGTTCCTCCTCACCCTAAATTATTACTTGTGCAGGGTGACAGTGATGGTCACTAGAAGAGATGAAAGAGAAGTGGTAGAGCACTTATAACGATTGCTACATTTCTCTTCCCCCTCCTCTTTCATGCTGGGAAACCATCAGGATTAGGTTCAACCTCACATAATAGAAAGGAAATAAGGTATTTCGTTCTCTTGCCCTTTAAAAAGATTTTCTGCTGAGCCATACCAGTTGACTCTGGGTGTGGAAAACTGTTGCATGCTTTGTGGCTGTCTCACCTGATATTGAGAATTTCCAGGAGGGCATATTGGTAGCAGCTGTGGCTTGCCCCAGGAACTCTATCAGAGACCAGAGCGTGGGGCCTCTTAGGCCTGTAGAGAAGCCAATTAGGAACCATCATGAAGAAGCAAGTCTGGAATGAGTGACTGAGAAAGGCAGTATCTGAAAGCCCTCTTTGGCTGGTGAGAGAGCTGGGGGATAGATCCACTTCTTGGCACTGCTCCCAATGTCTTAATTGTTTGTGCTCTTCCAGTTATACAGAGCTGAACACTAAACAATAGTACTAAAGCCCCTTTCCCACAGTATGGGGTATAGGAAAAGAGACTGAACTCTGAACTGGCAGGACACCTATATGAGCATGGGGAAATTTTTCCCCTCACATCTTTGTTATATTAAATATGTTATATAAGAATTTTATTTCCTGTGTATGTTGAGAGGTGAGGTACAGATACAGAATGAGACATCTATTTTCAGACATGGTTAATGGCGGTATTTGTTTTACTTGACTATGCACATATGTTAGAAGGGCTTTGTTTTTCTTTTCTTTCTCAGTTTGGGAGTGGGTGAGAGAGAAAGGGATAGGGAAAAGAGTAGCCACAAAGAAAACAGAAAAGAAAATAATAAAGGAAGGGGCATTGAAACTTCAAAATAATACACAGAAGAGAACGGAAAGAAATTCTTAAAGAATCATAGAGAAGCAGGACAAATTTGAAAATTACATATTGAATGTATCATATATTTAAAAAAAGCAAGCAGTACATAACAGATATCTGCTATTTCATGTATAGAAATCTGCTCTTTCTCTCTTCTGCTATGTATATGGAAATGCCCATTTTATTTGGAATTTAAGTTCACAATTTAAGAAAATAAGTTCAAATAAAGACAGTAAGCTACTTGAGGGCAAGTACTCTCACTTCTGTGTTTGTATCCCCAACACTTAGTATGGTCCTTAGCACTGTAGTGAGTACTTCAGGAGTAACACAGACCGTAAGTGCTGGCAGCCTTCAAAGGCCAGAGAGTCCTTGTGTTTTGGGACAGTGAAGGAAGGTTCCATGGTGAGGAATTTAGCTGAGTCTTAAAACATGGATAGAATTTTAACTAACTGATGAGGAGGGAGAAGGGAATCTTGGTGAGATGAGCTGAATGAGCAAAGGAAGAGGAAAATAATGGGTAAGATACATTCTTAGTAATCGAGAGAAAAGCAATCTGTCTGGAAAATGGATCTTAAAATATTGGTTCTGTTAGTAGATTTTCCATCCTAAATATTCAATCCTCCCCACTCTTCATGTTCTTTATGGACATTTTGCTTGTCTAACTCATACTTGATCTTTGCTATTTAGACCCTGTAGTTTTGCATTAAAGTGTGAAACTCAGGTAAATTATTTTATGACACCCCCCTTTCATCTAGCTCATCTCTGAAAAATCCTAATACAGCTTTCTGATTGCCCTCTCTGAAACTCTGCCTTCCCCCCCCACCACACACACACACATACACACACACACACACACACACACACACACACCATGAGCTCACTTTGATGTTTACCTAATTTCTTACCTTTTATCTATATATCTGACAATTTTTTCTTTAATTAAAGATCTCAGCAGCTTACTTGGCATCCCTGTCAGTCTTGGAAGCTTCTAATTGCCGGTTCCCATCTTCTTTTCATCAGTCCTCAGGGGCCCTCTGAGTCTACATGATATTTTAAACCAAAGTGACAGAGGATTAGCCAGCTCCAGGCTCAGATTTGTTTATTATCATTACATGTCTGGTGACTTAGAGTAATAGAATGTTGACATTGAAAGAGTTCTGAAAATCCATGTAATCTGTCTCCTTGTGTTTCATACGGCCATAGAGCTGGAAGAGACCTCAGACATCAATTAGTCAAACCATTTTACAGATGAAGAAACTGAGGAGCATGTAGACCATGTGACTTGCTTAAGGTCATCCTAATAAATTCCAGAGGTCAGATTTGAAGCAAAGTTCTCTGAGTCTAGAGATGGTGCCTTTTCTGTTAAAGAATGATGCCTCTTTGGTTATATTATTAACTGTGTGATTTTTGGAATTTTTATTGGAAATGCTCTTCTTTGGCTCTAGAGATTTTAGCTCTTTTACCATCTCATAAATACCAAAGTGCAGTTGTTGATCTATATACCTGATTGATCAGATATCCTTGAGGGCAGAGACTGTTTTGTCTCTATGATACTGGTTTTGTCTCTTTGTCCCTAGTTCAATGCATTGCACATAGTAGGCACTTAATAAATGCTTGTTGACTCAATTGATAAGCAAAAGTCCTTGTTATTTCTATAATCATAATGATGATGATAAGCTTGTCATTTTAAAAGCACTTTTGTATTTCTTACTTACTTAGATCCTCAAAATAATCCTTTGAGTTAAGAAGGACCTGTCCTCTGCTAGTCAAGGAAATGAGCACTGAAAGGAAAAGTGACTTTTTTTTAAGATCCTGTATTTAATAAGTGGCAGAGCTGGCCCTGGATCCCTAGTCTCAGTGTTGTTTCCCATTAGACTAAATTTATTGTATCTGGGGGAAAGAATAGCAAGGTGTTTGTAAAAGCCCTGGTCTTAGAATCAAAGGATCTGGATCTGAGTATCTAAATTTCACAATAGCTATTTTTCTCTAGGCACATCACAACCTCTATGAACCTCAATTTCTTTATTGCTATAAGTAGTACAAATATTTGCATTGCTTACATTGGGGTTTTGTGAGAAAGGTGCTTTGCAAAGCATTATCTGCTAGCTTTATAAAATGCATTTCCTCATAAAATTTTCAGTCTTGCTTAAATTGGACAGGTTCTCCAAGAATCAACCAACTTAAACCCACTTCATTTTGTGAGTAATAACAAAAAAAAATGCATCCTTTATAATCATAGATGGAAGAAAAGATAGCTAGGTAAAAGAGAGAAGAGGCAGATAGGTGGTGTGGTAGAGCGCTGGTCTTGGAGTCAAGAAGACTTGAGTTCAAATCTGCCCTTATATATTTACTAGCTGGGTTTGCCTCAATTTCACTAACTGGAAAAATGGGGATAATAACAGCACCAACATCACAGGGGCTCAAATGAAATATTTGTAAAATGCAATTTGCATTAACTAGTATGTAATAGGCAAAATATAAATACTTATTCTCTTCCTCTTATTTCCCTATTTCTGTTCTTTTTTTGTTTGTTTTTGATTTTTAGTTTGATGGGGCTACTTTTAAGCATGTATAAAAAGCTTCACAATACCCCCTGCAAACATTCTCCCTTCTGCTTTGCTTCTCCCTTCCACTTCTCTTCCCCCCTGTTATCCTGCCCTTTCTCAGCTCTCTTTCCTTCCATCTCCTGAGTACTTCTCCATTTCTTCAGATTCTTCTTCTTTCTCTGTGAAACTCTAATTCACTCTCACTCCCTAACTCCCTGTTTTCTCTCCCCTCTCTCACCTTTTCTTCCCACTAGATAGAAGGAAGGAGGTTGAGAAAAGGGGGCATGGGGCTTGATCTTCAACATTGCCCATAGAATATAAAGAAGTGAGGAGGAAAGAGGAAAGAAAGAAGAAAACCGTTTTTTTTCCTATTTCAAGCTCTGATGTGACTTGCTTCAGAAATGTTTTATTTACACTCATGGACCAGTAGGGAGAAGCTAACTTTCTGTCTTCTTGTTGATTTGATCTGGTTTCTTAGGGTTGTCATGTTTTTTCATTTGTTTTGTTTTGTTTGCTTTTGATACAGCTGCCCCAGCTTTACTGTTCTGCTTTCTGTTCTGAATTGCTCCAAAGATCCTGTATTAGTATCAATTAAAATAATGCTAGCAACAAAGTAATTAGCAGAAATACTACCTTTGGAACTTAATTACAATCAGACTATGGTACTGTTGCATTCTATCCATCACGTTGGAGTTGGTAGTTTATACCTTTGTGTGCTTGCCTGAAACAGACTGCAGAGGATTAGGAGGGCAGACGGTGACTTGATTATGTCCTTCTTGTTAGATTTTCATTCAGGTCAGACCCTTGGCAAAATTGGAGAAGCATTCAAATACCCTTTTATTGAGTTCCTGTTAGGTTCTAGGCCATGTGGGGATACAAAGTTGAATAAAACAGGGCTCTTGCCATAGAGGAGCTTGTGGAGACAAGGCACATGAGAAACTGTGACAAAAGCTAGAATGTAATAAATTCCCGAATAGAGGTCCAGGTGGAGTAAGCATTTTGCCTTGGTTACCAGGCCCTGCTGCTTTTAATGCTCCTTCTCAAACTTTTTAGGTCACTGCCTTCTTTCCATCCACTAGCCTGAGTCAAATACCTACACAGCCTTGCTTTCAACTAGCTGTTATGTAGTTGTCATAATTCAAAGACCATTAGAGCTAAGAGATCTCAAGGACCATGTATCCTAGGGGTTCTTAACACCATGGATAGATTTCAGGGGTTCAGGAAATTTTTTTCTAATATTTTGATGACTGCAATTCAACATAATTAATTTTTATTGTAATCTGCATTTTGTGCATTTAAAACATTATTCTGGGAAGGGGTCCACAGACTTCACCAGGCTGCCAAAGGGAATCATGGCATATTTAAAAGGTTAAGAACCCCTGAGGTTCTAGTCCATTCCCCTTAATTTGTAGGGCAGAGACTGGGTCTAGAAATGTTGTGATTTGCCTGAAATCATTCTGCTAGTTAGTTAGTGGAAGAATCAGGACAAGAACTTGGTCTCCATTTCAGGGAGGCTCCTATGCCAACCATCTCTTTATTTCACACCCAGCCACACTCTTTTGGATTTCTCCATCATTTTTCCTATCCATTTTGTGTGTTGTCTTCCCCAATTAGATTACCCTCTTGAGAGACTGTCTTTCTTTTTGAATCCCTAGTGCTTAGCACAATGCCTGACATATAGTAGCTTTTAATAAATGTTTTTAATTGATTTCTGTCTCAGTTCTTTTTCCCTCACCCATTATGCTTCTCAGGGGTAACATATTAAGCAGATAATGACTAAAAGCATCTCCTTTCTCAAGGGGATCTTTATTTGCAAATGGAGCCCTTGAAAACTAAAAAGATGCAAAGGAATGAATTTCTAATGATGGAATGTCAGCTAAAGTGGTATGTTCTGACACATATCCCAAAACCATACCACACAAGTAATATCATAACAGTGACAGCCACAAATGACAACTATGTAAATATATTAATACAGTGTTCCCAGGTTTACAAAAGACTGAGTTTACAGATTAAGCCAGTCCCAACATCATCAGTTTACCAACCATGATAAATTATTTTTTTGTTTTCTTTCTAAATCATAAATTAGAGAATTTGGCCAAATATGCTAATCCATTTTTTATTCATTGAATTTTAAAGGATTTCTAAGGACATTGCCAACTTTCTGGTGTGATTTAGATATAGTTAGAGACAATGTGGTTTAGTGGAAAGAACATTTCCACTTAAATGGAAACTTAAGAGTCAAAAGATCTGAGTTCCAGTTGTGCTCTGTCACTTGTTAGTGTCATTTTGAAGAAGTCATGTCAACTTTTAGAGTCTCAGTCTTCTCACCTCAAAATTAGTGATAATAAAACTTGTACTAGCTATCTTTCACAGTTGTTATGAAAATCAAATAAGCAAATCCATGCAGAAGTTTTTTATACCTCTAAAGCACTATTTGAAAGCAAATTAATATCTTATTTTTCCCAGTAACTAGAACAGTTCCTTGCAATGAGTAGGCTGCCTAATGAGTGTTTACTGAATGAGTAATGAGTGAGTATATGGTCCTAACTGGAGACAGAGCTGTCTTTAGGCCAGAAATTATAGATGAGCATTTAATCAACTTTCTTTTTTCTCTCCCTCCCTTACCCTCTTTGTGTTTTACCTCCTTTTAGATTCTTCTCCTCTTTCCACCAAGGCCTTTATAGGTTATGTCCATTTGTATCAAAGGATCCCTACCAGTGCGATGCCCTAGGAAACTAATTGTTCAGAGCCCTGAGGTTACTTATAATTTCCCCCAACCTAAATAAAATATTAGGTAACCAGCCACCACCACAGAGTATTAAAAGTGTCTCCCCATTGAATGTGCAATACCCAGTTCCCACCACAGAGCTTCGTAGAACTTCCAAAATATCATAGAGTTATCAGCTATTTGTCCCATTCACTTACATTTGAGTTACCCTGCCTGCCTGGAAGCAACTAAATTATCTTCTTAAGAGTCCCTGCAAACTGAAGTTATAAGATCATGTAAAGCACGAGTACAATAACCACATTATAGAAGAAAGAAGACTGCAATACAGCCAAAGGGCCTGACTTAAAATCCTGTCTCTGTTCCTCATTACCTATTGACCCTGGGCATGTTACTTATTCTCCCTAAGTCTTAATTCCTTCATCTGTAAAATGAAGAAATTTGACTCAGTGAGGCTCTAAATTCTATGATTCAATGCCTTGTCCTTGTCTGTGAATCACTATCCATAGCAAAGTTCTGGAATCCATATATTGTTTAGCTTAAAGAAGGTAGAATTCTAAACAGCATTAGAGGTAATCAGGAAGAATTGTGTGCACAAAGGACTGAGCTTGCCAGTTGGGAGTGAAGCAAGCTGGTAAAAAAGAATGAGACAAATAGGTTGTCTGTGACTCTTGGACTGGACTACAATCCTCTGGTGAGCCGAGGGACAGCAGCCCCAATGCACTTGAATTATGGGTATATTATCTAGCATTTGGACCAACAGAGTAAATACAGACAATGCAAACAGCAAACAAGGGGAGGAAATAAACACAAACAGATCGAATGGGTATCCAACTGCCTAAGGAAGAGCAGTGATTATTGTTTTAGGCACAACTAGTATCCAAGGAATTCCAGGGTGAGCTTTAAAGAGACCTGCACATTTGCTAAAAGTACTTGGCAAAAATTCTCTAAAGTGGTCATTCATTTCCTCATTTATTCCTGTAACTTAAGCTATAGCCGAAAGTTTAAAATGAAACCATTGTAAAGGAATAGTGGCTTGTCAAAAAGCACTTTCAAAAGCACCAAGATAACAATGCAATCTGGACTTCTTCCCTCATCATCACCTACAACAAATATTTATTGAACACCCACTACCTTCATTGCAATGAATAGCAATGCTTTGCCGAGAAAATTTGTTTTATTTTCAGAATGATTCACTGAGGTAGCATCAGACACAAAACCCACAATCCTTGTGTTTGGGGAGTTGCCAGAGTACACAGTTCCTTATGTTTTGTTATATTGAACAAACTCAGCTGTGCAGATGGGAACAGAGCATAGACAGCGTGTACTCCTTCCTTCCTTCCATTGTGGATTTCCCATTGTGCTCATGAGCTAAACTGGTTATGGCAATGATTCCCAAAGGAACTTCAGAATGTCCTCTTACTGGATTACCCAAACTCTGACAGGAAGGGAAAATGACAAACAATGATACTCTGGGTTCTGATCCCCACTCCCATTAGGTTTGCACTGAGATGGGAGCTATTTTAAGTACCAGAAGAGGGCATGCAGATAATTCAACTAAATCCAGCATTTAAGAAGCGCATATATTATGTGCCAGGCATTGCACTAAGTGCTGATGCAAAGATAAAAACAAGGGACCTTGCTCGAGGGGCTTGGGATGAGGGGGCAGGAAATATAATGCTCTATAATGAAAAAAACAGTGGATTTGGGATCAGAAA
The DNA here is from genome assembly GCF_900497805.2 of Vombatus ursinus. Lineage (NCBI taxonomy): Eukaryota > Metazoa > Chordata > Mammalia > Diprotodontia > Vombatidae > Vombatus > Vombatus ursinus. Next base: position 5,593,135 of record NW_020954630.1, read on the forward strand.
ACCTCTCTTTGAGTACAGTTTTTGCTACTTATATCTGCACAAGCTTGGGCAAAGCACTTAAGACTCGGTTTCCTCATCTATTAAATAGGGACAATTCAAGTAATGGCAGTCTCATAGGGTTCAGGTGAAGATCATACAAGTTCTAAAAAGTGTTTATAAGTGTCAGTTATTATCATTATAGAAAAGTTGGGTCATGGGAAGATTTAATCCCCCAAAATTGGGAGTAACTTTTGTCTTGAACACAATTTAACATAATTCTTCAAATATGAAGCTAATTGGCTGGGCTCTTCTGTGTGACAATCCTGGAATCACAGAACTTTAAGCTTAGAAGGGGATCATAGAAATTTAAGCTTACTTCAAATCCTTTCACTTTAAAAGTGAGGCCTGGAGAATTGAAATGACCTGGCTAAGGGTCACATAGCTAATAGTGTCAAAATCAAGACTAGAAGCCAGGTTTCCTGAGGCCCAAATTCAGCTTTTTCAAATACAACGTTTTCCCTCTTTCTATGTATGTTGCTGTTGCTACCTCTATATAAAGTTAAACACACACACACACACACACACACACACACACAGTCATTTGCTCTATAACCTTGACTTTCTTCCTAGATAAGGGCACATGGCTTTTAAAGAAATGTATCAGGACCATCCTCTAGAACTGAGAGCACTTAGTTGCATAGAAAATAGTGGATCACCAGTAATGAGAATAATAGGACTCTAAGATTTAAGAAATCAGTCAATTTAGGCAGTCAACTGGGACCTAATGGTTTACTTCAGAGAAAAGCTAATGACAATCTGGTGAGCAGGACGAGTCCCCAAAGGATTTTCAGATCTTCGCTTCAGACATCCATGAGGAAACCTTAAATCAAGAATGAATATAGCAGATTTTCACTAGTACCTACTGACCAATGTACGCCCCCATTATTGCGGAGAAGACTTCTTAGCACTATTATGATTAGATACTTCCTAGAAATGTGTCCAATAAGCAGAGATGTACTGGTGTTTGACAGCTATGCTTTGTATGCCTGCATACTTCCAAGTTTAATCTGTGCTTTTAATACTTTTTTAATCTAGACAGTCTACACAATAGTAAATCGAATCCTGATTTGGATGTCCAAATAGATGTCTGAAATGTTACATGCACACAATGAATATTTAACATTGGACTCTCAAAAGCTGGTTACAGCTGGCTACAGATCATCTTTGTCATAGCCACCACTTGTGTCCTCCCATTCTCCATTCTCCCTTTCTCCCAATGTTGGGGAGAAAGCAATATAACCTTTCATTGTCAGACCCATTTTGATCCTATGGTATCAGAATTATAAATGAATAAAGATTTTACCTACTTTTACTTCCAGCCCTGTTTTTCTCTTTGTCTCAAAGGCATCACATTCTGTGATTTCTTCATGTTTTTGCATCATCAAAATCAAAGGAGATATATTTAGAGGCCCTTTGTGTAGAACATAAAGTTTCACTAGACACAGAATTGCCAATTAGGATGATAGGCTCAGAAACTGGAATCTTAATGACGCAAGTAAACTGCTTTTTTTTCTCTGAGCTACATGACTAATTTCAGGGATGTTTACTCTAAATGAGGTCCCTTTTCTTCTGTAGCTTTCTATGGAAACTGCTCTGCCATAAAGGCTGTATTAAAAACAGTAATTATTGCTCCCCTTTAGGTAGTTAGAGCCCCATCACCCAGATGTTTCTCCTTATTTGTTTCCCCTTGCTTGCTACATTGTTAGCTTCATTTACGAAGTTGGACCAAGAATTTGAGAACACTTTAGGTTATTTTGGGGAATTCCACTCAATTCTGAGTGAAAAAGGTAACCTAAATTGCCTGTAGTCTTCTCTTTTTAGTCTACTCTCTTTATTTCTAATGTGAATTTTTTAGCAGTCTCAAACTTTGAAGAAATAGCATCTTAAAATTGTCTGTAATTCTCTTTCCAAGTCCCTTTACCTTTGAAATCTTAGGAGATTGCTTCAGGTGTATTGACTTTCCTAGATGAAAATCTAGTCATTTTGAACCTCTGAGACATAGGTTCCTCACCTTCTTGTGAGTCATGGATTACTTTACAATAAAACCTATGGACACCATTGAGAATAAATTTTTAAATCCATAAAACAAAATATGTAGGATTACAAAGGAAACCAATTATGTTGGAATAGTTATCAATTTTTTGAGTTCCCAGACTTCAGGTTAAGAACCCCTTGTCTCTGAGAGGCAGCTCTTCTGCTCTTTAACTTTCTCTACTTTCCTGCACTCTTTATCTTCTAGGTTTTTGGTTTTTGGTTTTTAGCCAATGGGGTTACTTCTTCACCCTCCAATGTTAGATCTGAGAAAATGCAGCACCTATACTGGAAACTATTTGTGTATACTCCTCCTTCCTGTATGATCAGCTGTGCCCTTGATTCTGTTCCTTCCTGAGCTGATCTGATGCCTCTAGCATGACTTGGCAGGCTGCTCTAAGGAAGAGTTGATGATTCAGCTGTTAGTTGTGCAGAAAGGACTACAGCATGAAAGGAACCAGGAGAGAATGGAGGGTTGAATGAAATTGACATCAGCTTAAAGATAGGAAGCTGATAGGGAGTCACGGGTTCCTTTCTCAGAGTATCAAGTCCCAAATTTCTAGAATTCTCTCAGCATGACAGTCAGAATTTGAATAAAAGTGGAGGAATGAATGAAGTGGCTGTGAATGTTTGGTGGAGAGGAAAGGGATCTTCAATTTCCTTCTTCTGAGTGGGTGGAAAATGTTGCACTCCAATTCCTTTATTACCCATCCCTTCCCCTCTGTGGTTTAGTACCTCAGAGGTAGGAGTGTCCAAAGCTAGTTTAGGGGCCATGAGATAGAGAATGATTCTAGTTCCTTCTTTTTATATTTTTTCAATAAACAAGCATTTGTTTTCTCTCCTTCCTACCTCTTCCCCAACACTTATAACAAATATTCATAGTCAAACCAAACAAATTCCCACATTGGTCATGTCAAAAAAGTGGTGTGTTGTGGCAGTACTGTCTCAAAGATTTCAGAGTCAGACCACCTCTAATTCAAGTGAAGGCATTTATTGGGAATGATACCTCCAATGGGCTGAGTTCCAAGAGGAACCAGCAAATTTAGTAAGACAACATAGACAAATTTATAGTGTAATGATGCTGATTACACAACAGAAATTATGAATATTAAAAAGCAGAAGGGGTTTGTTAAAGGATTAGGTAATAGGGGAGGGGTCCCTTCAATGGTTCGGTGCTGCTTTCTTATTGGCTGGCTATTGTGGTCCTGTCTGGTCAAGATGGATAGTTAGGTATTGTGGTCCTGTCTTAGGCTAGATGGATGATGTGGTTGTGGTTGAGGACATGGACACATGTTTTTTTAAACATGAGAACTAGATCTGGGGACAGAGGCTAGCTAGAGGCAATGGCTGTATTGAATCTGGGGGCCTGTGACGTGGTTAAAGCCAGATTGTGTAGTCAAATCAGGGCATACCTTTTGTTCAGTGAGGCCCATAAGGAAGTTAGAATACTGGGGCTAAGGGCAGCTTTATTAGGATTCCATCATCATTCTGCATATCCATCACCTCCCTATAAGAAGATGAATGTAGCATTGTACCTCATTGGACTTCTGAAATCATGATTGGTCATTTCATTGATCAGAGTTCCCAAATTGGCAAAGTTGATTTAAAAAATGAAAATTACAAATGTTGGAGGGCCTGAGGGAAACGTATATTAATGCACTTTTGCTGAAACTGTGACTTGGTTCAGCTAGTCTGGAAAGCAAAAATTTGAGACTGTGTCCAGAAAGTTATTACACTGTGCATATCCTTTGACCTGGTGATACTAATAATAAGTATATACTCCGAAGAAGAGAGAATAGCACCTAAAAAAGTACATACCCTTTGCTTTTTCTCTTAACCCAAACTCTAACACTGATACCAACCTGAAAATGTTGCTGCTATAAAGCTCTCTAAACCCCTGAAGGTTAAAATTAACAGAAGAGTGTGTGAGGCATGAGTTAAAGTATTAACTGGTTATTTGAAGATGTGATCTTCAAAGAAGAATCAAGGAAGTTTTTTTAAAGGTGTATTCCCCAAATTCCCTGTGCTTTCTTCCTCTATTCAATTAAAAAGAATAATTCACTGGTTTCTTAAAAGTGCTTGCCTTCTGTAATTCTTCCCATCCATTCAGCAGGAAAACTACATGGTGTTATTTGGCCTTTTAGAGAATTCACAGAGAAATGATAATACAGTTTTATCGCATAACTCCAGGGTGTGCTATCACAGAGACTAATTGGGATAACTGGTGCAACCCTCACAAAGGACAGGGGCCCCAGGGCTCAGTGACCCCAAGAAACTTATTTGAAAGTCCAAGTATCTCCCTTTTTACCTAAAGTTTATAATCATTTAACTAGGGATTAATGGATTTATTTCAAATGTTGAGATTCTCCATTATTTGTAGCTGCTGAAGTTCCAGGAGTTGCCTGTTTAAAGATCAATGACTCAACCTATTTAAGATTAATCATGTAACTCAAGTTTGTGAGGGGAAAGTGCAAAAGGCAATGGAAAGCAAGTTAGAGTCATAACCAGGAATACAGTATTTGACAGCTGTATCTTTCTTCTCCCACCAGAGATATCATGACATGTCATGCAATAACTCATGCATTGCAAGGGGACTTGTGGTCTTATTTTGCTATTGATATAGAATAAGAACCTCATTTAAGGATGATAATGAATGGCATTTCTATAATATTTTACATACTACAAAATACTTTTCATGCACCCTTACCAACTCTATTAGGTAGTTTGTACATATATCACCAATTTACAGATAAGATGAATAAAACTCAGAGAGATGAAATGACTGACAAGTAATAGAGTCAGGATTTGATCTGAAGTCTTCTGACTCCAAAGTGACTTCATTCTACTATATCATAGCACTACACTGTTTCTTAAATGGTTGCATGGGGGACAAGAGGAAGGTGAGGTGATAGTCATAGAGGGTACCAAATAGACATCTAACCCTATGAGAATAAATGAGATTTGCCAAAGAAAAATGATGACATAAGAGAGGACATGATCTAATACCTAACTGAAGGGTATTTGGCCAGTAAACGTGAGAATGGATCTCTCAAAAATATAATGTACTAATGCTTAGACCAACCCTCCAGGAATCATGGAAGGATTTCAGAATGCTATTGCTATTTCAGAATAGAGGCTATTGGTTTCAGGGAAATATCTCTCAGTGTTTTCCTCGACCCCTCACCCAGAAAAATTTGCCCTGACCATGGTTCAGGCTGGGACGAGCAGTCCAGTTATTCGATGTTTGTCTCTTTTGCCAGCTTTAGGATCAGACTGAAACTCCCAAAGAAGAGGTAAAGGAGGGTGTTGGGAGATATCTACTTGAAACCAGCAGGCATCTGTAACGTCTGTAGTTTCACATCTCAATCTCTTTAGTGGCACCAGGAAGAGGCATTGCCAACATTGCAACCCTAAGAAAGGAAAAAGGCCAGGAGGAAGTGATCTTAGTGAGAATCAAAAATACAAAAGGGACAGGCAGCATTAATACAGCTCCTGAAAGAGAGGTGATGAACTAAATAGACAGAATGGGACACACATTTTGAACATTGCCAGTGTGGGGTTATGTTTTGCTTGACTGTGTGTATTTTTTCAAATGTTTTGTTTTTCTTACTCCGCTCAAGGTGGAGAGGGGGAGATGAGAGGAAAATGCTTTTTAATTGAATAAATCAATTTAAAAAGTAAATAGGTAGCATTAGAATTGAGAACAATAGAATGTAGAGACATTATAGAACATCATTTAAGGGAGCCAGAGTCACCAAGGACTTTACCAAGGCTATTTAGAGGGTAGGGAGTCAACAACCAAGTAAGTAACCTGAAGGTCAGAAGCAACCACAAATCATATATCAGGGTAAAACAGAAATCAATTGAATAAACAACAGTTGAGGCATATACATGTGGCAGAATACTAGGCAAAAAGTGGTTCATAGAAAATATTAGGACAGAGATTAGAGAAAAATACTGAGTGATCCATCATGTGGGCAGACAGGTGAAAACCAAGAGGATTAGATTCCAAAAGACAATACTAGATAGATTATCAAAATCCAGTCATGAGCCACAACTAGTGGTGTGCTGATAAATATTTAACAATCAGCTCTGCAGGGGGAGGGGAAGAATATGTGCTTGACACACTTCTAAATTTAACATATATTTTTAGTATCTTCTCTATTACTTTCTTAAGTCTAGACATTCAACAAAACAATAAATCAAGCCCTCCTTTCTGAGGTGTAAGTGCTCACACTGCAAAATTAACAATCAGCTCTTGGGAGCTGGCTTATGCTGGCTTGTACACCCTACATTAGACCCACAAATGACAAAGGAGCAGCACAAAATGAATGAGGCCCCAGCACCAAGTAGACCCTGAAGTACAGGCAGACTCTTCTACTTAGGAGTCCAAGTTCTACTTAGATACAGAAGAGTCACAAGGCTCAGGAGGGAGGAAAGTAATTGAACGTCATCAGAAAGAGTATAAATGCAACTTGGGTTTCAGTTCCACGGGTTATTGGAGTTTAGCAAACAAATTATGTCAGTTTCCTTTTTTTTTATTCTCAAACAAAACTTTTTTTAATCTCAGATGCATTGTGGATGGTAGAACAAAAGGTTATTAGCATCTTTATGAACAGACAGAAGAGGTAGAGAGCAATCCTCGGTCGTCATTATCTATATGAAATAACAGGACTATTAGATTGATTAAATTTTTTTTCCAGTGAGGCTTAATAAGCATTTGAACTGAATGTTTAATATCAGCCTGCATTTTATACCCTTGGATCCTTCCCCCTCCACCCCCACTGCCTTTTTTGTGTGAAGGGAGGCAAGTGTATAAAAAAACAAAACAAACAAAAACGAACAAACAAAAAGAAAGCATACTTCCTATATCTTTCCATTTGTTTCATGAAATGCAGAAAACAATGTAAATCTCTCCACAAGAAACAGAGAATTAACAAAAATTGACTTTACCATAGGATCTAGAGCTGAATAGGATCTTTTAGTCTAACTTCTTCCTTTTACATTATTTAGTCCAAAAAAAATTCTCATTAAAGAGGCAACTGTGGCTTAGTGGATAGAGCACTGGCCTCAAAATGGGGAGAGACCTGGTTCAAAGTGTGCCTCAGACATTTCTTAGCTCTGCAACCCTAAGAAATTCATTAAGCTTTTCTGAGCTACAGTTGATTCATCTGTCAAAATGAGGATAAGTTTAACAGTAACCTCTCAGGGTTGTTATGAAGATCAAATAAAATAACATATGCAAAGTTCTTTGCAAACCTTACCATACAATATAAATAATTTGTAAAGTGTTGATCTAATTTTTTTTTTAGGTCTTAACTTTACAAATAAGGAAACTGAGGGGCAGGGAGAAGGCATGACTTGCTTAAGATGGTAATTAGAAGAGTTAAAATTTGAACTCAGATCATCTTGTGGCTCCAGATCCAAAGCTCTTTCCACTCTATATCATGCTTTTATCTTTCTTCTTGGATTTAAACATATGGTCAGTCAGTCTTATTCTATCTAATAGGTGCCTTCCTTTCTGGTAAGACAGCATATGATTGTGTTCTGACCCTGCTCACAATATTGCGCGTAATTTTTGTCGCAGTCTCATAATTTTAGAACTGGAAATGACTTGAGAGATTATTAGTTCAATCCCCTTATCAGATAGATGAGCAAACTAAGACTCAAAAAGGCGAAGTGACTTGCTGAAATATTAAGGGACCCAAAGAGAGTGAGAGGAGTCAAAATTGACACTGAGATTTTGCCCATAAGCAATGAGGTGACTCAGATCATCAAGTCGGAAAGAAGAAACATTTTTGAGGGATGGAGGAAGAAAATGAATTCATTTTGAGACATGTTTGATGGGGAATGGACTTTGGACCCCTCCCCCTTTGTACTTTCCTATGAATTCCAGGAACCTAGCCCCCAGAACTCAGATGCCTGGGGTTCCTGAGGCATCAGCAAATCATCCTTTTAACTACCCTTTCATTGTGGCCCTCATTATCTGTACCTGCCCCCATCCTAGACCACCACTCCTTGATTCCATCTAGACCCACTCCTTGACCACTGTATATAAGTGTCCATCTTACACTTGTTAAATCGCTCAGTTTCTTAAAATCTGGCCAATAGTACAGACTCATTAGGAATCTCACCCACCCCAACCAGTGTTTTAATAGACCTTGTCTCTGACTGAAAAAAGGTTTGAATCAAGTTCTTTTGAGGCAGGACTTGTGTCTTCTGCCCTTGAATTTTGGGGTTCCCAGCACCTCTAGACCTCAACATGTTGAGTTGGGGGTTCCGTTAGAGCATCCAGGGGAAGCTGTTATTATTATTTTTTTGGCTAGGCAATGGGGTTAAGTGACTTGCCCAGGGTCACACAGCTAGTAAGTGTTAGGTGTCTGAGGCTGGATTTGAACTCAGGTCCTCCTGAATCCAGGGCCAGTGCTCTATCCACTGCACCACCTAGCTGCCTCACCAGGGGAAGCTATCTAGCAGTCAGTTGGAAATGTTCTACTGAAGCTGGTCAGGGCCAGGAATCAATTTAGTCCAACATATGGAAACATTAGTAAATTCTCTTTTATGTTGAATAGATATATATTGCTTCCCCCATCACACACACACACACACACACACACACACACACACACACACTCATACTTAACACATGTATATCTCCTTAGGGGTTTGGCTGAAATTTCCAATTTTCAATCATGTTGTCTTGATATGTTCAGAGATTCCGTGTGGCTCTGGAGTCAGAGGTCCTAGGTTTAAATCCTACGTCTAAGCTTTAACTACCTGTGTGTCCAAGTCATTTAGCCTTTCTGGGTCTCATCTAGTCCAAGTCATTTAGCCTTTCTGGGTCTCAATTTTTTCATCTGTAAAATGAAGGGGTTAGACTAGATGGCACAAAGGTCACCTCCAGCTCCAGATTTCTGAGCCTTATGCTTCTGTATTTCAGTCTTTTATGCTCTCAAGGGATTATCCTGCCTGTCCCTGGTCTAGGACTAGGGGCAGAGCACACGTTTAGGCACGTGGATTGTGTGTTTGCCTAACTGGAGAAGAAAAGCAGGTGCCCTTTTTACCATTTTCTGTCTCTTTCTTTAGGATTAGTCCCTCCAGTGCCATCTTCCTCACGGTTGCCAAAGTGGCTTTCCTAAAGCAGAGTTTTGACTTTGTCACTCCCCTGCTCATTAAACTCCTGTGGCATCTTGCTAGGACCAAATACAACATCCTTTGTCATTTATATCGTTCTTAGACTGCTTCTAATCTACTGCATAATGTGTAATCAGTCTTATTCTGCACCATATAACCAATTCTATGTGTAACTAGTTCTAGCAAGTCTTATTATACATCGTCCCTATACCTACACTCTACAATCCAGCATACTGGCCTTCTTACTGTTCCTCATTCATGTCCTCCTTCCTTCTTTCATCTCTGTACTTTTGAGCAGGCCTGGGATGCAATCCCTCCTCCCTGCTTAGATTCCAGATTTTCCTTCAGAGCTCAGCTAAAGTCACAGAATCTTCACAAAGCCTTTCTCGAGCCCTTTCCATTGGCATCTCATTGAAAATATAATCTCATTTATTTTGTGTATGTTTTAATTTACATGTACCTGTTTGTGCATATTCATATACATTCACGCACACCTATACACACATGCATGTTCTCTTTCATGACATACTGTTGCATTGAGCACTGGGCTTGGAGTCAGGAAGAACTGAGTTGAGATTCAACCTCAGGTACTTCCTAGTGACCCTGGGCAAGTCACTTCATCTCTTTCTGGCTCAGTGTCCAGTAAAATAGCGATAAAAACAGTGCCTATTTCCCAGTGTGGTTGTGAGAATCAAAGAGATAATATTTGTAAAGCACTTAGCACAGTGCTTGGCACAGAATAGATTTTAAGGAAATGCATATTCCTTTCCTCCCACCCCCTTTAAGGGCAGAGCCTGTTTTCATCTTTGTACCTACTGTGCCTACTAATGTATGGTAGACATTTAATGAATACTTGTCCTTTGATTGTTTATGTAGCAATAAAGAAACATTTCAGTTCAATTTAACAAACATTAGCTGCCTACTATATTCAAGGTACTATGCTAAATGCTAAAGATAAGAAGATAAAAGAAAAATAATAAGTAAAATCAAGGCAAAAGAAGAAGAGATAGTGTTACTGACTGAGGTGGGTGAGGGGGAGGAACCAGGGAAGTCTTCGTGGAAAAGGGTCACCAGAGCTGATTGAGTCTTGTAGACAGAAGAGGAAGTCAAGGAAAAATACTTTCTTATTTTAATAAAATGTTCCAACAGCTCCCTAGGGAACTTTTTGCTGGGTCTGAAGAATTTGCTTCCTACTACTTAAAACAAATAAACAAACAGCTCTTTCCTTCCTAAAATCTGCTTTTAGCATTATTTAAGCACTGAGAAAATTGTAGTTTCCCCTTTTCAGTTCTAAGTATTGTGGGCAGGTAAGATTGACTGAGTGAGGCTGGCACTAAGCCAGATTACAGAATGGACAATATTTATTTTTTAATCTTTCACATCTTCCCTTTCAGCTTTCCTTCTTCTCTTTTAGGTACTTCTGAAGCATACGCTAGGCTTTTATCTAGGTTCCATTCATTTGAGTGTTGCTCTCATCTTGCTGTCAAGTCAAGCCTCCCTTCCCCCACATGCTGTTAGCTAGTCTTAAATTACTACTCCTTCCAGAATGATGAGAATGATACCTTTTCTAGTATGGGTTGGACTATAAGGTCTTTGAGTCCCAACTCTGTAATTCTATGATAGCATGATTATAGTATTTGCCTTTTAAAGGGAATTCCTGAAGATGGAAAAGCCTTTATGACTCAAAGAAGAAATGTCTAATGGAATTTCTATCTAGTAGAGGAAATGTTTTTGCTAACTAGGGGGATTTTTCAGTGATATTGTTCAGACTATATCCTCCCTGTTCTTCAGGTCAGCAATGAGACTGTGAAATGCAGTTTGAAGAAGATGATGGTTAATACAAAGAGAGTGAGGAAGCTAATGGACTGTCAAAGAACAAGAGAAAGAGTGGGCAGGAAAGCCTTTCAAAACAAGAAAATAGAAAAGTTAGTGAGGTAGAAAGTAATCTGACATTGCCTACAAGAAACCTATAGTTTCATTCCTGTGACCAGCAGAGCCCAACTAAGCAAAGACCCAGGGACACTGCCAAGCTCAGAAACAAGGCAGGATCTGCCTCTTGGAAAAGGAGAGTAGGAAATCTTGTGGATGACATCCTCTCAACTTCTGGTAACCAAGGACCCGTTTCATTTGGTGCAGATGGACATCTGAGATGCACAGAGATGCCAGTTCAGGGTAACCTGTTTGGGTTGAGATAGTATAGAATGTCGATGTAAAATGGGAAACATTCCACCTGTGCTGAACAAAACACAACTCTGAATTAGGGAAATTTCAAACAGCTAGATAATGGAAGGCTTCACTTGTCATTTCTGAGTTATCGCCTTACATCCCAGCTTCAACTATGGTAGCTTTCTAGTGGGCAAACAAATTGTTTAACCTCTTTGAACCTCAGTTTCCTCATCCATAAAATGGGAATGGGCCTATTTAAATTGCGTTTACCTCAAAGGATTGTTGTAAGGCAAGTACTTTGTACACCTTACATTGACTATAAGATATAGTAGGCACTTAAAGTGTTTGTTGATTGATTATTAGATGGTGATATGTCCTCTTTCCATAAGAAATACAGAATGGATGATGCCTCTACATAATACTTCATCAAAATCAGCAGATCTTCATTATGGATCTAGAGGTATACTCTAAATATAATCTGTGAATTCCTTGAGGACAGGAATTGTTTTATTTTTGTCTTTGTGCCTCCAATACTTAACACAAAATCTTTCACAGAATAGATGCTGATTGTTGATTGAGTGATGCATGAAATAGATAAAAATTACACAAAAACTTGTATAGACATTTATTGGGTATTGCCCATCAATTAAGGCAAATGTTTGTTCTTTTCACAGGCTTTTGTTACAATTTGTGTGTGTGCTGTGTACAGAGCAGAACAAAACATATTGTGCATTTAGAATGAATTTTCAGTCATTTTTCAGTTGTATCCAACTCTTTGTGACCTCATTTGGGGTTTTCTTGGCAAAGATACTGGAGTGATTTGTCATTTCCTTCTCCAGCTCATTTCACAGATGAGTAAACTGAGTCAAACAGGGTTAAGTGACTTGCCCTGGGTCACACAGCTAGTAAGTGTTTGAGGGCGGATTTGAACTCAGGTCTTCCTACCTCTAGGCCCAGTGCTCTATCCACTGAACTACCTAGCTGTCCATTTAGAATCATAGATATTTCTTTTTTTTTCTGTGCTTCTCAGGGAAATCTTTATTTTTTTTTGTTAATTTATTTTTAGTTTTCAACATTCACTTCCACAAGATTTTGAGTTCCAAATTTTCTCCCCTATCCTGTCTCTCCCCCCCATCCCAAGAAAGCATGCATTTTGAATACCCCTTCCCTTAATCTGCCCTCCCTTCTATCAGCCCCCCTTCTCTTATCCCCTTCCCCTTCTGTTTTCCTGTAGGGCAGGATAGATTTCTATACCCCATTGCCTGCATATCTTATTTCCCAGTTGCATGTGAAAACAATTTTTAACATTTGTTTTTAAAACTTTGGGTTCCCTTCCTGTCTCCCCACCCACCCTCATTGAGCAGGCAAGCAACTCGATACAGGTTATACATGTGTAATTATGCAAAACATTTCCATAGTAGTTATGTTGTGAAAAAATAATTATATTTCCCTTCATCCTATCCCACCCCCTGTTTATTCTATTCTCTCTTTTGACCCTGTTCCTCATTAGAAGTGTTTGCCTCTGATTACCCCCTTCCCCAATCTGCCCTCACCTCTATCATTCCCCCGCTCTCTTATTCCCTTCTTCCCTATTTTCCTGTAGGGAAAGATAGATTTCCAATTGAGTGTATATGTTATTTCCTCCTTAAGCCAAATCCAATGAGAATGAGATTCATTCATTCCCTCTTACCTTCCCCTGCTTCCCCTCCACTGTAAAAGCCTTTTCTTATCTGTTTTATGTAAGATAATTTGCCCCCATTCTACCTCTCCCTTTCTCCTTCACCCAGTATAATCCTCTCTCACCCTTTAATTTTATTCTCCAGATATCACCCTTTCATCTTCAACTCACCCTGTGCCCTCTATCCATCCATCCATCCATCCATCTCTCTCTCTCTCTCTCTCTCTATATATATATATGTATATATATATACACACACACATATACACACACACACATACATACATACATACATACATACATACATACATATAATTTTTCCCTCCAACTACCCTAATACTGACAAAGGTCTCATGAGTTACAAATATCATTTTTCCATGCAGGAATGTTAAACAATTCAACCTTAATAAGTCCCTTATGATTTCTCTTTCCTGTTTACCTCTTCATGCTTCTCTTGAGTCTTGTATTTGAAAGTTGAATTTTTTTTTTTAGCTCTGGTCTTTTCATCAAGAATGAAAGTCCTCTATTTCACTGATTGTCCATTTTTTCCCTGAAGGATTATACTCAGTTTTGCTGGGTAGGTGATTCTTTGTTGTAATCCTAGCTCCTTTGACCTCCAGAATATTATTTTCCAAGCCCTATAGTCCCGTAATGTAGAAGCTGCTAAATCTTGTGTTATCCTGATTGTGTTTCTACGGTACTTGAATTCTTTCTTTCTGGCTGCTTGCAATATTTTCTCCTTCACCTGGAACTCTGGAATTTGGCTACAATATTCCTAGGAGTTTTCCTTTTGGGGAGCTCTTTCAGGAAGTGATCAGTAGATTCAATTTCTATTTTACCCTCTGGTTCTAGAATATCAGGGCAGTTTTCCTTGATATTTTCTTGAAAGATGATATCTAGGCTCTTTTTTTGATGCTGGCTTTCAGATAGTCTAATAATTTTTAAATGATCTCTCTTGGATCTATTTTCCAGGTTAGTTGTTTTTCCAGTGAGATATTTCACATTGTCTTCTATTTTTTCATTCTTTTGGTTTTGTTTTACAATGTCTTGATTTCTCATAAAGTCACTGACTTCCATTTGCTCCATTGTAATTTTTAAGGAAGTATTTTCTCCAGTGAGCTTTTTTGGACTTCTCTTTCCATTTGGCCAATTCTACTTTTTTTTTGTTTTTGTTTTTTTTTGTTGTTGTCTTTTTTTTGCTTTTTTGGTGAAGCAATTGGGTTTAAGTGACTTGCCCAGTAAGTGTTATGCATCTGAGGCTGGCTTTGAACTCAGGTCCTCCTGATTACAGGGCCAGTGCTCTATCCATTACACCATCTAGCTGCTCCCAATTCTGCTTTTTAAGACATTCTTCTCCTCCTTGGCTTTTTGGACCTCTTTTGCCATTTGGGTTAGGTTATTTTTTAAGGTGTTATTTTCTTTAGTATTTTTTTGGGTCTCCATTAGCAAGCTGTTGTCTTGTTTTTTCATGATTTTCTTGCATCACTCTCATTTCTCTTCCCAGTTTTTTCTCTACTTCTCTTACTTGCTTCTCAAAATTCTTTTTGAGTTCTTCCATGGCCTGGGACTGATTCACATTTTTCTTGGAGGCTTTGGATGTAGGAGCTTTGACTTTGTTGTCTTCTGGTTGTATGTTTTGATCTTTTTTGTCACCAAAGAAAGATTCTATGATCTGACTTTTTTTGTGCAGTTTGCTCATGATCCCAGTCAATTACCTGAGTTTTAAACTCTTTATTAAGGTAGGAATCTGTTTCCAGTGTGGAGAATGTACTGTCCCAAGCTTCAGGAGTGTCATGCAGCTGTTTTCAGAGATACTTCTAGGGGCCTGTAAATTTTCAGTTCTTCCAAGGTGGTATGATAAGGGGTGAGGTGTTTACTCCTTTCCTGGCCTGTGTTCTGGTCTGTGAGTGACCACAAGCACTCTTTTCTGCCTTGGAACTGTGAGGAGGATTCCCTCTCCACTGCCACTACAAGCTCCACCACACCAGCGTTCCTCCTCATCCCAGAACCACCACCCAGGACTGTGACTCAGATCCAAGCAAAGGCAAAGCAAGAGATTCCTGCCTCAGCAGCAACAAAGAGGTCCCTTCAATTCCCCTCTGATCAGCCACTTGATCCCCCTTCAGTCTGTGGGCCAAACCAGAAGCAGCCACCACCCCAGGGCTGTGCCAGGACTGGGGCTGGGACCAAGCTTCTCTCTCACCACAGTCACAGAATTTTCCTACTGACCTTCTAAGTTGTCTTTGTCTGGAAACCACCACAGCTGCCCATGTTTGAGTCCCCTGAGGCTTGCTCCAGGTTTGCTGAGGCCTGGTCTTTGCCTGTGTGCCCACACTAAGCCCCGTTCCTCTCCCAGCCCAGTGTAATAGACCTTTCCAATCAACCACCCAGCTTGTCTTGGGCTGGAAATTTGTTTCACACTGTCTTTTTGTGGATTCTGCTGCTTGATAATTTGTTTACAGGCATTTTTACAGGTATTTGGAAGGGTTTGGGAGACAGCTCAAGCAAGTCACTGTTGTTACTCCACCATCTTGGCTCCGCCCCCTAGAATCATAGATATTTCTAATTGTGATTAGGTGTCATGTAGACAAAATACCCAAATTTGTAGTGCAATGCTTCTCTTTCAGTATAGTTACTTAGTGTCATTATGAATGTTCTATATAAGGACACTTGAAAATAAGTGCTCAATGAATGTGATTGATAGCAATGACAAAGATGGGGGGGTGAGGACATTTGGCATACCGGGAGGGGTGTATGTGCCAAATAGGACAAATGGAATAAAGTAGTAAGGGACATCTCTGAGGTGGAAGGGCAGAAATTAGTGATTCCATAAGTCTTCCCCCAAAAATAGTTGGTTCATTCAAAAGTTTTATTGGCATTTTTATAAATATTTACATTGCCCTAGTGTGGGGAAATGGAAAGGACAGGAAGCCAGTAACAGAAGAGTCAGGAATAGACTAGTTTCAGGTTATAGATTTAGGTGGTGGTTTAGCAATACAATAGGAAGGCAGGTATCTAAGGTCAAGGTGAAGCAAAGGATAAAAAAACCAGGCAGACAAGTATACATTAGCATGTACATGGACAGACACCAGAGGTGAGCTGTGGGAAGAAGGGTGGAAATCATGTGGAAATCATGCAGTAAGAGAAGGAATATCAAATCCTAATTATACTCATTACTAGTCATCTTGAGGAAGTCACTGGGTTTCAGTCTAAGAGTTAGCAAGTATTGATCAAAACATTTGCTATGGGCCAGGCATTGTACTAAACTCTAGGAATACAAAGAAAAGCAAAAACATACCTGCCCTCAATGAAGTTACATTCTGATGAATGAAACAACATGAAAACAATTACACACATTTAAGATCTATACAGAGGAGATGGAAGATAATGTCAGAGAGATGGCACTACCATTGGTGTGGAGGTGGAGGTAGTAGGAAAAACCTCCTGCAGAATATGGGATATGAGCTGAGATTTGAAGGAGCTAGGAAACCCAGGATGCAGAGATGAGGAGAGAGAGCATTCCAGATATGGGGAACAACCAGGAAAAAGGCACAGAAACAAGAGATGGAGTATCTTATTCAAGCAAGAAGGCCAGTTCTGACAGATCATAGGATATATTGAAAGGAGGAAAGTATAAGAAGACCAGAAAGATAAGAAAGGACCAAGTTATGATAGGCTTTAAAAGCCAAACAGAATTTTCTATTTGATCCTGGAGCTAATAGTGAGTCCCTGGTGATTATTGAATAGAAAGGTGATGTCAGACTTAGGATGGTTTCTAGTGTCAAGTGCAGTCCTTTGCAAAAAGTAGGATCCATAGTGTGTGTGTATGCACACAAATATATACATACATATTTACATATACATATATTTTAAATTAATAATTGATCCTAGAAAAATTTTATTTCTTTGGTTCCCAGGTGACTTTTTTCTTTTTTAAGAAAAATTTTGGGTCATTGGATCTAATGCTAGACCCTTGGTTTAATAACATTTTCAGGGGTATAATAGAGCAAGCCCTGGAATGAGCCAGTCAATACTTGGAGAAGACCAAAATGACATCACTATGTTGGAGTCCAGAAGTCAAGACAGAGTGTGTCTGACTGTGACTGATCAGACCAATATGAGCTCAGAAGGCTCTATCACAGATCAGGCACAAATAGTATATATGAACATTTGGAATGGAAACGTCTCTAAATTTGCACATCTCACATTTTTGTGAGCTACTACAATTCTACTTCACTCATAGAGCACAGCACCTTCTTTGATGCAGACACACCATTCTGGGCGGTCCTTTGCCAGTGTCTCCCATGTCATGCAATTGATTCCAAAGTTCTTCAGATAGACATTCAGAGTGTCCTTGTATCTCTTCTGACCACCATGTGAATGCCTGCTCTGTAAAATAGTCTTTTACGCAAACATACATTTGGCATTTGAACTACATGGCCGGTTCATCAGAGTTGGGATTTCTGCAGTAGAGTTTGATTGCTTGGCAGTTTAGGTCAAGAAAAGACCTCAGTATCTGGTACCTTATCTTGCCAGGTGGCCATATGAAGGATGTTGTGAAGGCAGAAATATATAACTTGTCAATAGATTAAATATATCAAATGAGTGTGAGTGAGGAGTTCAGAATAACACTGAGGTTATGAGCCTGGATGACTTGAGGATGTTAGTGTACTCAACAGTAACAAAAGAAAGTTTAAGAGAGGGGAGAGTTGTTTGGTTTTTATGGATAGGATAATTAATTCAGTTTCCACATATATAAAGGGTTTGAACTAGATAGTCTCTAAGCAATAAATATATGATCCTGTGATTAATAGGTGAGAAACCAGAGACACAGAGGTGAAAATCAGAAGGACCCAAGGCAAAGTCAATGATCAAAAAAATCAAAATAATCAGAATGGAGGAGTTCAACTGGGAATAAAGGAGAAGGGTAAAGTCAGGAGAACCAACAGGAATTGCTTATATCAAGTTGACCCTGATTCTTAAGCACTCATCTACCCCCAAAGAAGCTGGCTCTTATATACCTTATAATAGGCCAAACCTGATTCAGTCCTGCCTGGTAACTCAGATTAAAGATTGGACTAAAATGAAATATCTATAGATTATCACATAGTTATGTAAAGATTTACTTTGCCATTTCAGGGAAAGGATATTAAACAAAGACACAGCATTGACTGAGTTGGGTGTGGTTTCCCTGCCTCTGTTATTACCCTTTATGGTCCATAGTTTAAAGCCTGAGGGACGTTTATTTTTAGGCACCAGGAAACTATGTCAGAGTGCCAACCCTTTAGTTCTCTGAACCACTTATGTATAGAGGATGATTTAAGTACCTCATAAGACAAAGTTAGCCTAGCCTGTGTGGTACAGGTTCTTAGGATACTGTCCTTACCATATGTCTCTTCCTAAGGCAGGAACCAATTCTAAGACAATCCAGAATTTAAAGATGGAAGCAAGTATGTGAAGTCATCTAGCTGGAGTAAAGAGTGTGGGGACAGATTGTGACATGATTAGTCTAGGATGAAATGTAAAATCTTAAAATTAGCAGGGAACTTAGAAAGACATCTAGTCCAACCTTTAACCCAGGATGAGGATTCCTTCTCCAGTATTTCTCCAGAGGCAAACTGCACCAGTGTTGGATAACTCTTTTTTTTTAAAAGTCAGTTGGGGTTAAGTGACTTGCCCAAGGTCACATAGCTAAATAGTAAGTGCCTGAGGCCAGACTTGAACTCAGGTCCTCCTGACTCCAGGGACAGTGCTCTATCCACTTGGATAACTCTTAATGTTGACTTATTTGTTTTTAAAAATCTGTCATCTCTATAATCTTTACCCACTGTTCTTAGTTCTGGACTCTGGGGCTTAGTGTATTAGAATAGAAATTAATTAATGTTTTAGAATATAAATATATTATATAAATATAATATAATATATACATACAGTATAATAAATATAATGTTTTAGAATATAAATATAAACTGCTTGAGGATAGGCTACGTCAGTATTTTTTTTAATCATCCCATCCTAACACATAGCTTATTAAATGTTTGTTGAATTGTGTAACAGAAACACAAAATAATTCTGCCCCAATCTCCTACATGGAGTGATCACTTGGCCTGTGATTGCGTTGGTATAGATAACTCACAAATGAGAAAGTTGCCTCTACCGAAGCAGAGTGGCACCTACTCTGTAGTCTTATTGATTTGCAAGGTCAATATGTATCAGAGAGAGAATTTGAACCCAAGTCTTCCTGTTCAAGCCCAGCTCTCTATGCACTGTGCCATACTCCAAGTATAGTATTCCATATGACAAAGCTCTAATTGAGGCATCTTTCACATTCTTCTTTAGTCTTTTCTTTTCCAGGCTAAACACTGCTGATTTTCTAAACCGTTCCTGATATGATATGCTTTCCCAGGCCCCTTTAACATCTTAGTTATCTTAAAGTGTGACACATAGAATTGAATGGAGTACATCAGAAGTGGTAAAGAATTGGTTCTGGAATACAGTTAGCACATGATTTCTTCCTTTGAAGACAGAACTCCCAACCCAGCCCCCATAATTAGAGCTGTGCTCATTTGTTTTAATTCTTCAAAGAATGATATGGCTGGGCTCTCCCCCAGCTATTAGTCATTCCACTGAAGGATACATCAAGATACTCCAGGAAGGAGAGCATCTGCTGCACAGTGAAGATGATCATCATGATTGATGAAATTAATTAATAAAATCAAGAGTACAAGTTGTTGAAGAGAATGCGGAGGGACCGGGAGGATACCTTGATTAGTGAATACAGTGCACATGTGACTGCTCATTACATATTCTTTGATGCTGAAGTCACTGTCTCTTCCTTCTTGAACCAGGGGCATGGGAGGATGTTTCTGAGGCTACTGAGCTGGAAGGGTTCTTTAACAAAAAACAAAATTAATCCTGGGATGACGGGGGAAAGGGCATCTTCAAAATACAGGGCCTTCCAAAAATAGCTGCCATTCTCTCAATCTTGGATTGCTCAAGCAAGTTCCTGTCTCCAGAGAGGGACTGCCTGTCATTGTCATGTTTATTCCTAGCAGAACCGTTAGATTGTGCAGACCAGCACCCGAAAAAATTGCTTTATTATTTGGTAAATGAAAGGTTTTTAAACTGTGAAAAGATAAGCCCTTTATAAAAATGCTTCCTTTTTTTTTTAACAACTTTTAAGCCAAGAAAATCTGGCTTTATCCAATTTCTTGAAATTGGAGCATCTTCATTCTACTATCATTCACGCGCGTACACACGTACACACACACACACACACACACACACACACACATACCATATCTCTTCTCGTTCTTTGCTAACTTGCCACAGATCCTAGCTTATTCCTTGATGTTCTCCTCTCCCAATTGCTCCCTGCATACGCTTGGGTCCAGTCACGGTCCTGTTCATTTTTCTCAGTTCCTCTGGATTCATTCCCTCTCATAGTGCATTATCTCACTTCCCTAACCATATCTTTGACATTTTAGCCTTGATTTTTTAGTTTTGGAGAAATATTGCTCTGAATTCATCTGTGCCTTCATTTTCTTTGTTTCAATTGAAACTAATTCTACATTAAGCTTCTCCTTTGTTCAAAGTAGAAATGATAAATAAAAGTATGTATTAAACAATTTTACATATACATATATACATATATGTATATGTGTATGTGTGTGTCTAATGGTAATCATCTCTAGGGTGGGGGAAAGGGGGAAGAAGAAAAAAGGGGGGAAAGAAGAAAAAAGAAATTTACATGATAACTTTGTTGTATATTTAAAAGGAATAGCAAGTTGTACATAGTGGATTTGCAGTTTCATATGCAATCATCTTTCTTATTATACTATGTTACGGAAATGCTTGGTTTATCCCATAAATTAAAAATAAAATAAATTAATAGTGGAAAAAAGTACTGTATTAGGTATTAGGGAAAACAAAGTTTAGGTAACATATGTATGGTATGACTTAAAGTCTAGTAGGGGAATACGTAGGGAATCTGGTAGGACAGGTAGGTGGCACTATAGTGCACAGAGTGCCAGGCCTGGAATCAGGAAGACTTTTCTTCCTGAGTTCAAATTTGGCCTCAGAGACTAATTATCTGTGTGACCCTGGGCAAGTCACTTAAACCTGTTTGCCTCAGTTGCCTTATCTGTGAAATGAGCTGGAAAAGGAAATGGCAAAGCACTCCAGTATCTTTGCCAAGAATACCCCAAATGGGGTCATGAGAGTTTTACATGACTGAACCTACGCAGCAACAACAACAGGAATAGAATATGACCTATACACAGCTATAATTCATTATAATCAATTATATTAGGGAGTTAAACACAAGCACTATGTGAAATCTAAGGAGAAAAATTGTTACTAAGAGAAGAGGATATGGATAAGTGAAGATTCGGTGGAGAGATAATGTATGAATGTGGCTTTGAAGAAATTGAATAGGGAAAGAGGCTATAGGATTGTAGATTTAGAACTGAAAGGGGATCATCTAGGCTGTCTCCAAACCCCCTCCCCCAACATTTTACATTTGAGAAAACTGAGGATCCCAGAGGTGAAGTGACTTCCTCAAGGTCACATTGCTAGTAAGTGGCAAGGCTGCAATTTGAAACTGTCTTCTAATGGGAAATCTAGTGTTCTTTGCACTGTTCCATGCTGCCATACAAGGACACTGTAAGGTCAGTTTGATTGCAGTTTAGAATGTGTACAGAGAAGTTGAAATAAACAAAGGGCATTAAGATAAATTGTTGGGAAAGATGAGCGTCACAAAATACACATGGCCTTGAAGGCTTGACAGTGGGATCTAAAATTGGTTGTGTAGATGCTATAAAGTCACTGAAAATGTTTGAGCAGGAAGAACTTGCCTATAGTTCCTAATCATTTTCCCTTTTAAACCATACATTCCATAAACTGAAAGGGATCTTGAAAATGATCTAGTTTAATCTTCCCCCCAGTATATTAATCCCTTTGAAGGCTCTCCTGAACAATACCATTTAGTCTCTGCTTGGATACCTCTAGTAACTAAGAGGTTACAGCTAATAAAACTGTCATTGATGATGTTGTTGGGCATTTTTAATTGTTAGAATAGTTGAGGGTTCCTAGTTACCTAAGTAAACTCTATCCAGAACAACAATCACAGTTTTTCCATCACCTTTTTTATTTCTTAAAACACATTGACTGCTTTTGGGATAGCAGTTTGCTATTCCAAGCTAGGGGTCTCCAAAGAGGGAGCAAGGCCCCTTAAGGGTCAATGGCATGACCTCAAGGAATGTGTGGTCAATCACAGTGGGAAAGTAAATCACATCCCACTCCTTCCATAATGACCTATCATTGGGATTGCCTCCAACACAACCACACCTACCTTTATCCTCAAACACTCCCCCACTCTGTCTCTTTCATCCTTATCTCCCCCACCCCTGCCATTTGACCTAGGCAATGGCCCTTCCAGGAAGTATAAACTAAATACTACCTCTTGGAAAGCTGCAACAGCAACTGCACAAATGTCATTGGGGAAATTCCACTTTCCAGACTCTCCCTCCCTCTATCCCTACCCCAAGATTTACCTCATTTCAGCAGCAAGAACATCCATTCAAAGGTTGGATGGAGGGATGGTGGACTCTGTGCTTTGGAGCAGTGACCAGTGAGTAAGAACCAGGCCTCTTTCCTTTAAATTTTGGGTGGAACAGAGTAAGTCATGCAGGATGAACAGTCATCAATAGATTATAATGTGCATTGCAAATCTCATCTTAATACCTTTCCCCAAAAGGCTAACCCTCTTCTAAACTGCCTTATTACTGTTGAACTTCATCTTTACAATGGACCACATCAGTAACCTCAGTGTAATCTTTGATTCCTAACTCTTCCTTATATCATTTATCCAATTGTTTTCCAAGTATTGTTGTTTCTACCTCTGCTTCTCTGGTGTCTATCCCCTTGTTTCCTTTCACACAGCCACCACCCTAAGTCAGGACCTTAGCACTTCAGGCCTGAATTACTACAATAGCTTTCTAACAGATCCCATTGCCTCAAGTCTCTCCCTTTTTCTTTTTCTTTTTTTTTTTTCTTTTTTTGCTTAGGCAATGGGGTTAAGTGACTTGCCCAGGGTCACCCAGCTAGTAAGTGTTATGTGTCGGAGGCCGGATTTGAACTCAGGTCCTTCTGAATCCAGGGCCAATGCTGTATCCACTGCACCACCTAGCTGCCCCCATCTCTCCCTTTTTCAATCCATCTTCCTTCCACACACCTGCTGAAATAATTTCCCTAAATTGCATAACTGACCATGTCATTACCTTGATCAATAAACTTCAGTGGCTCACTTTTGATTTTAGGATTAAATACTATTTCATCTTTATCTCATCTTTTTTTTTTTGGTTTTTATTTTGTGTATGTTTTGCAATATATACAATTATTGGTAGAATAGTACTTGTATGCAACTTACAAATGAATAAATACGCACATGTTGAGGGTACAAGTTCAAAAATATTTTACTGATATGGGTCCATGATCAAAAAGTTTTGAAAACCACTGCTCTAAGTAGCCAATCTCATATTGAGAAACTGAGTCATCTTTACCTGGAGCCTCAGAGCTATAGAGAAGGAAGAGTTCCAAAAAACTGACAAAGAGCTAACAAACAATGTCACTTCCTCCTCTTAACAGAAAGACCTCGTGGTAAAACTAGAAAATGCCCTGAGTGTTGAGTGTAAAACTCAAGGTTCCTAATACTGTAGGTGTAAGGCAGTCTTTTCTGGTTTTCCTAGCAGTTATTTTCAGTATTTTAAAAATAGTCATCTACCAGCCTGATATCTATTTGGAAAATAATCTCTATCCATGAGTTGGGCATCTGGAAAAAGTCCTTGTTTAAGGAACTAGTTAATTTGCCAAACCTCAATTAACTGGAAAGCTCATAAAATTCATATGCTGTTTGAATTGGAAGAAGCCTTTCAGATCATAGAGTGCTCATTTTGAAAATTTGAAAATACCTCCAAAGAAATGAGGTTACATGCCAGAATGCTTAGGCAATGAGGTGTTGGAGTTTTCTATTAATTCAAACTTGTATCAGTTTCTGTTACCAAGCATCTCTCTAAAATATATGAGTCTCATTTCCTGCCTTAGTCAGTAGAGTGCACTGAACAGAATTGAATCTTTAATGGTTCAGAATGTTGCAGGCCCTTAGGATCATCATTCTTGACACATAATGGGAATAAGGAATTGGGGGAACAGATTTTTACATAGGCAGTCAAGAAGGAAACATAGAACCTTAGAATTAGAAATTAATTTAGGAGGCCATTTGGCCCAGTCTTCAGTCCAGTTTTACATTCAATCTCCTCCACAACATCCCCCCAAACTCAGTTGTGTTTCCATGTTGGTGGATTCCAAAGCATAATATAGTGGAAAACACTTTGGAGTCAGAGAAGCTGGATTCAAATCCCAGTTCTGCCATTTCTACCTGTGTGACTATGAGTGAAATCATTTAACATCCATAGCCCTTGGCTTCCTTATATGCGCAATGAAGGAGTTGGATAATATGGCAACTCTGAATCTATAACATGATCTTATGTAAATTCTCATGGAATGGAACAGCCACACCTAGCCAAAAAGCTATGGGAGAATAAATTTAATGTGTACTTACCCCAAGACAAGTCCTGAAAGGGATTTTTTAAATTTCATTTTCATTGACTCTTTAATATCAGTTTGTCTTCTCCAGGTTGATTCCTAAAATTGTTTTTCAGCCAGTTGAGAATTCTGGTTAGTTGGGCCCTAAGTAAGAGAGGTTTTATAGCATTTGAGCAATGATTCATGCATTCAAACTCCATAAAAATTTACATGTTGAAAAAAAATAAAGGTAATATCTGTGTCCTCCAGGGTTTTTTGATGGCTCACAATATCTGGAATATCTTGGGTAGGGCCCATTTTGAGGAAAGAGGTATCAAGATAAATAGCTTTTCAAAAGCAGCGACTGTAAGAGAATTTTTTTTTCATTTCTCTATCTGGAAATTAAGTTCAGAGGGCTGAAACTTTTCTTTAAATAAAGAAAAAATAGCATTTAGCCAGGACCTACTGTGTAAGTCAAAGCATTTGGACTTAATGCCCTTCAAAATGACACTTCCTTTGAGTCCTTTGGTTGTTTGATTTCTCCGTTGAGGATGTTTGTGCAAAGGGACAATATCTGATCATGGATTTTCAATCAAGCTTACTTTTAAAACAAAGAGCAGGCAGGTTAGACTTCTTGTGGCTTCCCTATTATTTTTAAAGTAGCACTTTCAATCATTATTGTGTTTTGATTTTTAAGGTCTACCAGTTGTGTTAGGACTGTGTACTAGATCACAAATTTGCCATGCTTGGCAAATGTAGCTTATCTGCTCCTCCCACTCCTGATGGCCTACATTTTTAGTTTTATTCTTTCTAATTAGTGATTCAATTCAATTTGCCTGGAGATTTGATTGCATTTCCCATCCATACAAGAGAATTGTTTGTCAGCACAGACACAGTATTGGAAAATTGTTCAGTCTTAATTCTCTTTTGCTCTTTTTCCCTGCCTTTTTCCTTCCAGGGCTCTGATCTGATATCTTAATTATATTTTCTCTTTCTCCTTACATCTAGCTTTTGCATATTTTTACATGAGTCTGAATTCAAAGTCATGAGCTGGGTATTTCTTAAAGACAGTTGTAAATGGAAACATTCAATCATTTACAATTTTATTTTTAGGAAATCCTAGATATTTAAGAAATCTTAGATAAAATCCTAGAAATACAAGTAGATATTTACTGCTGAATCATGCAGCCCTGGATAACGTGCAACCAATATTTGGGATGATAGGGTTTAAAGATGAAGAGGTCTATAAAGGTGTCCTAGTCTAACTGCCTTCATTTTACAAATAAGAAAACTGAAGTTCAGAGAGTTTGAGGGTCTTGGGGAATTAAATCTCTTTTTCTGGATATGCATAAATTTCATGTAAAATAATCCACATAATTATGTAAGATCATTAATGTGTATTACCATTATCACTGTTGAAAGCATGGGTATTTCAGTTAGCAGAGCAACTGACTGGCAACCTGAGAGTTTAGGCCGCTTGTCAGTACAAAGAACACCTTGACCAAGAGTATTCTCTGAGCTAGCTTTTTTAGCTACAAGGAGTGTTGTCCCTTTATGTTATCAGGACTTTCCACCCCAAAAGTAGAGCTATAGTGTTGGGAATGGAGCATTGGATTGAATTAGATGGCTTGACCTCAAATCTCCTCTCTGCTTCTCACTACTTTTGTGACTTGTGCAAGTCACTTCAATTCTCTTGGCTTCATTTTCCTCAATATGAAATGAAGTGGTTAGATTAGATGATCTCCAAGGTCTGTTTCACCTGCAAATCTATGAAACCCATGTCTTCCGGTCTAAAAGTATTATGATGTGTAATTCTTCAGTAATAATTTTAGGAATTAGTCCATGGAAAGGAAGATAGGTAAAAAGTTATACTATTAAGAACTAGTATCTCCAAGTAATGAACTTGGAGGTAGATGACATAAGTTTGAATCAAAATTAAAGCACAGTAATTGTGATTTTAGGTAAATCACTTAACTTGACCCTCAGAGCCTCAATTTCCTTATCAATTGAAGGGAGTTAATAATCCTAGTATTATGTACTTCATGTTATTATTTTGAAGATCAAATGAGATGTAAAGTGCTTTGTAGAGCTTAAAAACCTATTTCTATGAGTAGTTTCCAACTGAAAGTGATCAAAGGAAGAGTAGTACAAGCATATAGAACACAGTGAGCAATGACACAGAGGGAGGAGAATATAGAACATCATCAGGGAATGATTAGTAGTTCATGACATGTGCCCCATATTCCATTTTTTTTCTGGCTTATGGGGCACATAAAGGGGAATCACTTGAGGTATTGTCATGAAGTTTTGTTTTTGTTTTTGTTTTGTTTTTTTTCTGTGAGGCAATTGGGGTAAAATGATTTGCCCAGGGTCACACAGGTAGTATCATGTGTCTGAGGCCAGATTTGAACTCAGGTCCTCCTGGCTTCAGGGTTGGTGCTCTATCCACTGTGCCACCTAGCTGCCCCCATGAAGTTATTATGAAGCTATATTATTGAGGGCCTTTGATACCAAGCTATGGAATTTGGGGCTTTATTCATTAGGCAATGGGGAATATTGGAAGATTTTTGAGTAAAGGAGTGATATCAATCTATTGTTTCTGTGAGGAAGATTGATTTGACAACATCTTATGGGATGGATTAAAGGGAAGGAGACATGTCAAAAGATTATTATGATAGTCAAACTGAGCAGTAATCAAGGAATGAAGGGGGTAATATGGCAGGGGCATTGGGATTGGGAAGGCAGTGATAGATAGGATACATTCAGGACAGAATCAACAGGTCTTTTAAACTGATGAACTGTGAAATGGGATAAGAGGACAAAGAAAGTGTGAAAAATGACTGATGTTTTTGAGCTTAAGTTACTGAAATTGTGGCACTATTAACAGATCATGTAACAACAAGAAGAGTGGTTCTCATGAGAGGGATGAGTTCTTGGAGTTTTGGTGGCATAAAATCATAACTATAGAATAAGAAGTGTCCTTAGAGCCCATATATACCAGCCCCTTATTTTACAAATGGAAACAGAGACTCAAAAAGGACAACTAAATTGCCCGAAGTTACACGGGTAGAAAGTGCCAGGGTTGGTATTTGAACCAAGATGCTGTGACTCCAAATCTGATGTTCTTTCTACAGTACCAACATAAGGTGCCAATGGGGGAGATCTAAGATGAACCATCTAGCAAAACAGTTAGAAATGTGGGCCATGAGCTTAGGAAAATTATGGAGGCTGAAGACACAGGTTTAAGAGTCATTTGCATTGAGGCGATACCAAATGAAGCTAATACCTGCCTTAATTGAAGGATTGTTTTGACAGAAAAATAAAACAAGATCTATAAAAACAAAAAGCACTATGTAGGTCTTGTGATTTTAGAGTACTATATATGATGTATCTATAAAGAAATGGGGTAGTAACATTAGTACTAAATCATAAGACAGGAAGTATGGCTTCTGGACCCTGAATAACTCTGTAAGTTTGAGTTAGTCAGTTTCTCCCCATGGACCTACATTTTTTCCAACTCTGAAACATTACTTTTTTAAAAGATTTCCCAAGCCATACACAAAAATCCTCATAAAAATGCAATGTGGAAATTAATAATAATAGCAGCATCAATAGTGAAGAAAAAGAAAGCTTTTGAGACTTCTTCAAGAATATAAAGTAGAGATTATGATCCTGGATTAAGACCAATGTTCAGGTAAGGAGTGGTCTAAATCCACTGTGGTCATATTAATTCATCATAGAGATTGTTCTAGTCATGTCCCAAGGGTCTTCTAGCAGGCACAGAAAAGAAAAGGAAAAAGGAACAGTGTATGCTTAGAACTAAATAATAGATATGAGATTCTTCCCAAAGAGAGAGAACTAATCCCATTAAGAAGGAATAACTTATTGTCTTCCAAGGAATGATTATGTGAATCTATCCATGCCATCAAGTGAAAGATCATCCAAGAAGGTTCAGAGGAAGACAAGACCATTTTTACCAAGGAGTTGTTTACTGCAACAGCTATTTGTGAATTTGACATTAACAGTAGAGACATCTGGGACAAGTATCCAAAACTTGAGGAAGAATCAACCAAGACTTGTAAAAATTTATAACTACTCCCCGCTTTGGATGTGTGTGAGCACAAATGTTACTGAAATAAGGGATCTGGAAAGCATTTCTAAAGGAGATGAAGTCTTGACCAAGAATCTGAAGATCTCAGTGGGATAGATTGTGTATCTATCACTCAAGCCAGTCAACAGCAAGAGAGAAGCAGTTTGGGGATGCAAATGGCTGGGTAGAAAGGGATGTCTGAGAAACAGAATTTGAATTTCTGTATCACATATTCAACTATAGGAATGATGGGATCTTGACCAGGGATGGAATGTTTCTAACCAGAGCTAGTAAAAGGTTATTTAGTCCTTAGAAATCCAATCAAAAGGGCTTTAAATCAAAAAAAGGAGAGGGCTGGAAAAAATGCCTGAATATGTAGATAACTAAGAGATTAACTACCCTGAATAAACAAGACTAACAGTAGAGTCACTCTGAATTTCACAGAATACAAAATCTAGGAAAGAAGCCAGCATTAAAATTCAGGCATTCATAGACAAATACACAAAGTATGGGTAACAAACATGGTGAACCTCTGACTGGAATATGGCTCTTGAAGGATATAACTCACTGAGAAAGGAACAGACTGGGTAAGAGGGAGGGGAGAAGGGGTAATAGCCTTCTATTTTATGAAAGATATACTCTAATAACCAAAATGCTGGAGGGCATTAGAGGTAGAAACAGAAGGCATAATGAGGGACTCCAATTATCTAGTCATTTGCTACAGTTCTGTTTGTGTCTGTTCTCTGACTCTCAAAGTTGAGTGGTTAACAATTTGTTGGCTTTCCTTAACAAAAATTCTGTCCTTCTAAAAGTAGAGCAAACAATGAGGGGAGCTTCTATTCTGGACCTTGTTATCACTAATAAGCAGAATGAATGAAGCACAAATTATAGGAACCTTGAGGGGAAATGACTACTCCATTTTAGAATTTATGATGAAGCGTAAGAAATAAAGCATAAGAAATGTGGGCATGATTTGACCAAACATATTTGAACCATTTTGCCTGCTTGTTTTTGTGTCTGTCATAATCACTTAATAATTACTTAATAAATACTTTATACTGAGAGATAGCTACTATTATTATCCCCAGTTTACAGGTGAGGAAATGGAGGACAAGGGAGGTTAAGTGACTTACTCAGAGTCACACAACTAGTATCTTATGCTTGATTTGAATTCAGGTCTCCCTGACTCCTAATTCCAGTGCTCCATCCACTGCACTAAAATTTCCCTGGATAGGGTCAGCATTGTCTTAGTTATTAAAGTCATCTTGTCAGCAGTTTGGATCTGGTCTATTGGCTGCTTTGGCCTGAACTTTCCATTCTGGGCATCTCTTTTCTTTTTACTTAGTGCTTGGACATTTTATTTAGATATTTGTGTTCTCTTTCTTCTTGTCTTCCTCTCTGGTTTTCTGGTCTACTACCTTCATCAGGCCTAGGGTGCCTGTGTACATACTGACTGAATTGGTCACCAGATTCTGGATTCCTAGCTCCACTGCACATGTAGGCTGACAGTTATTTACCTAAATCTGACTCACTTGTGTGTGCATTTCCTATACCCTGCTGCCGTCTTTGAGCTCTTTGTCCTATCTTCATGTTCTAGTTGTTGGTGTTCAGTCATTTGTCATGTACAACTCTTCATGACCCCATTTGGGGTTTTCTTTGCAGAGATACTGGAGCAGTTTGCCATTTCCTTCTCCAGCTCATTTTACAGATGAGGAAACTGAGGCAAATAGGGTTAAGTGACTTGTCCAGAGTGACACAGCTAGTTGTTGTGTGAGGCCAAATTTGAACTCAGGTCTTCCTGACTCCAGGCCCAGCACACTATCCACTGTGCCATCTAGCTTCCCACAGTTTCAGTACTAACAAACAACTCAATTTTGGCAAAGAATATTTTGACAGATTTTTGCCTTAAAAAGGAACAGTTTGCAAAGTGCAATGTGATTATAAATACATAATTCAATCAATGATCTCATTTGATTTCAGGGTCGCTAATGGGAGAAGGGGGAAAGGATTTTGGCATTAAGGATATGGAAGTAACTTTTAGGTATGTGATTTAAGAGAAGTGTTCACTATAGAAACTGGTGATAGGTAAGGGACTGTGTTACCCCACAGTTCAGGGATCAGGTTATCCCACAGAATAATTTGGCATTTACCTAACAGTTAGTTTGAACTTTTAGTACTTTTCGCTAGTAGGAGCAGAAAAGGAAAAATAGAGAGCAGAAGGCTCTTTTTTTTTTTCCCTAGCTTCCTAGCATCAAAAAAAATTTGCCATTATCATAGAGGTCACACAACCCTAACCTGCAAATCTAGAGCTTGGGAGTAAGCAGTCAGACTGGCTTCCTCTCTTGTCCATTTTACTCAACATACACAGACCCTTGAATCAGCCTGAGATCAATATAGAATATGAGTTTCCCATAGGTAGAACTGAGTGGTGGGAGCCCAGAACACATCTCTGTGGTCCTGTTTGGCATTACCTTCTTATAGAGAGAGTGGTTTGGGGGAGCAGGAAGCATCATTTTCCTCATCTGGCTTTCTTTCATTACCTCCCAAGCTGTTCTATCAGGCTCACAGAGCCACTTTCGTGTCATACTACAGCAATCCTTGATGGGATCCCTCCATGTGGCCATCTATTTAGTACATAGGAGCCAGAGTTCTTATGCTTCTCCTGGGGAATAGTAGCTGCTTTCTCACTCTAGTAATAATAAAAGAAAAATCTAGAGCCATATGCTCTTGTCACATGTTCATGGCAGCTCATTGGAATTTTTCTTTATTTACAGCCCTTTTATAGAGATCTCAGCCACTTTGCAAACAACCAACCCCACCTTGATACAGCAATAATTCCCCCAAAATTGTTAAGGAAAAGGATGTTCTAAATAAGTAAATAATCTGGTGCATTGAGTTATTACATATATAAGCATAGATAAGATTTCAAAGAGTGAGACTATAATCATAGAAGAATAGTCATCCAATAATTCTCAAACTATTTAGTCTCAAGATCTCTTCACAAACTCTTAAAAATTATTGAGGACCCAAAAGAGCTTTGTTGTTGCATGAGTTCTATCTGTCATTTACCATATTGGAAATTAAACTGATGAAATGTTTAAATGTTTATTAATTTATTTAAAATAACAATAAACCTATTATATGTTCACCTCAATAAACCTATTTTATAAAAA
Organism: Vombatus ursinus; assembly: GCF_900497805.2. Taxonomy (NCBI): domain Eukaryota; kingdom Metazoa; phylum Chordata; class Mammalia; order Diprotodontia; family Vombatidae; genus Vombatus; species Vombatus ursinus. Next base: position 5,625,029 of record NW_020954630.1, read on the forward strand.
TATATTTTCTAACACAAAAAAATTTTAGATAAGTGGCATTGTTTTACATGATTTTATAAATCTCTTTAATGACCAGCTTAATAGAAGATAGTTGAATTCTCATAGCTGCTTCTCCATCTGATATGTTACATTATGTTGTTTGGTTTGTTTGTTATGACAGCCTAGCCTCATGCGGATATATAATTGGAAAAAGGAGGAGTATTTTAATAGGCAAATAATGTCTTATTATTATAACGAAAATAGTTTGACCTCATGGACTTCCTGAAAGGAAACCTTTAAGAACCACTGATCTATCCAGAGAAAGAACTGATAAATAGAAGTATGTACAGTATGGTATGTGTGTGTGCGTGTGTGTGTATACTTACATATATTTATATGTAATGGTAGCCTTCTCTAGGGCAGGGTGGGGAGGGAGGGAAAAATATAAAAAGTGCACAGCAGAGAATAAAAGAAAATTTAGAAGAAAGCAAAGAAAGCAGAATGGCTTTGAAAACAATACGTGGTACTTATATGTTTTTTTTAAGTAAAAAATTGTGAAATATAAATTCATGGTTTTAGAGTGAATCCTTTTTTTATGTTGTGCTGTGCACATGAAAATGTTCTTTTTGTGTGTCTATGTATTTAAGTTCAAAATGAATTTTTAAAATAACAATTTTTTTAATTTTTAAAAATTAAAGAAAAGAATAATTGATTCTAAACACTTCATTTAATAGATGAAAGAAATAAGATCCAGAAAGGGGAAATGATTTCCATAAAGTCATAAGGCAACTTAGTAGCAGAATCAGGACCAAAACCCAAGTCTCTTGATTCCCTATCCAGCAGCTTTCTTTTATACCACATGGCTAAAATATATTTACCATTCAGACCATATGACATAATTACATCTTTATTGAAATGGTTAAAACGAACATTAGGATAATTTCAAGGAATTCATTGGAATTCATTCAGTGAATGGAGTTCATAGACTACTGGAGCAGGAAGGCCTCAGACCAAACACTTGACACTTACTAGCTGTGTGACCCTGGGCAAGTCACTTAACCCCAATTGCCTAAAAAAGAAAAAAAATGTAAAAAACAAGTTCATAGACCTCAGGTTAAGAACCCCTGGGCTCAATGATCTCTAATGTCCCTTCCTGTTTTTAAATCCTTTGATCCTATTCTGTCTGTGATTTCTGTACCAATCCTTCACACAGTGAACTCTAGGCATCTCCTTGACAGTTTCTACCCACTTTACTGACTCATACTCTGAATTTGGATGCTCTGCCATCTCAAGAACTCATGTTCAAGTATTTTGAGGTGATATTACCTTGAAGCCTGTACATTTTACATTATCCCCATTAGGATAAAAGCAAATCCCCAGCCTGTTTTCCATTACACCACAGTACCTCTGTAGAGCAGAGAAGCAGTTCATTTTCTTTTCATTTCAGTGCAGTGCTGAATTCCTTAATATTAGGTTCTCTAACCAGGAAATAGAAGGAAATCATGGCCTAAAGTTGATTGAATGAATAAATAAGATGGAATTTCAGTCATTCATTCAAACACCACGTTCTCACATCTGCTTTGGTAGCCAGCGGAACATTGGAGGATGAATGGAGTGAAACATGGAAGACTATTTTTGTGACTTTAGCTCAGACAGTTTTTATAACAACTTTAAAAGAACAGCAGATGCATAAACATATCCTTCTTTTGACATCAAGAAAATCATGATAAAGTCAGTTATCTAGTGGCTTTTCATGGGTTTTCCCCACCTTAAACTTGGCCTCAAAATGGGATTTTGCAACTCACTAGGTTCGGGGAAATGGCATTTCTGGTTTTACCTTTTGCTACCATTTCCAGAGGACTCCAGCAGTGAGTATCTATTATTGTCCTGTTGTGTCTAGCTATAACCATGTCTGACTGCCTCCAAATGACCAAGGTGTCCTCATTAATACCAGGTGCTATATTTAGCCACAGCTGGGAATGTGTTCCCTTAATTTAATCACAAACCTGGTAGCCATGGGGATGACACTGCCCTGGGTACTGAGTGGAAAGGATGAAAAGAAAACAAACATGTTATGTAAATTAACTTCCTAAGTAAATAAAAAGCTTTGCTTCCTGGCTTGGGGATTAACTCCTTGTGTTCTAAAGAGGGTTTACTAGAATTGGCAGTAATGAAGAAGTGGGGTATGAACAGTTACAGACTTGTTTCATGGCGTTTTCTTTGTTTGTGTCTTACAGATTTATCAACACTCATATACTGGATATTATTTCCTGAGCAAAATTCCTTTTGGGTAAGCTGCTTCCTTTGTGTGTGTGTGTATGTGTGTGTGTGTGTGTGTGTGTCCTTTAGAAAAGACTTTTGTAGATAAACATAAAACAGAAGAACGCCTAGAAAGTAATCAGTGAAAATTTTCCTTAGGACATCAATTGGGGGAATATGCTTGTCTAAAGACAAAGCCTACTAAACTATACAGTAGTAGGACTGAGTGACATCTTTGGGGTATGGTAAATCTTGTGGCAGTTGAAGAGGAGAGCAAGCAGCCTGTTAGCAACTGAGTTGCTAAAATACAATTAGTGTTAGTGAGTAAAATAGAGTCAGTGTTAATACCTCTTGAAAGATCTTCAGTCTGTTGCCCTTTGGTGACACGGCCTCCTTGCAATGGCTTCACCTGAGTAATGCTATTCTCATTATTTATGCTCTGGCTTCTGTTGATTGAGGTGACTATTGAAATTTATCATAACCAGATATCATCTACATAAAAAGATTTAAGTAGGAGAAGAGAATGATTTGCTTCAAACTTCCTTGTTTGTACTTGCAATTTTTTTTATCAGGTAAGGTCAGGATGTTATCCTACTAATGTCCTTCAGAGCTATTTAGAGGGAGCTAGGTAGCACAGTGGACAGAGAACTGAACCTAGAAGCCCTGAGTTAAAATCCTACCTCAGGCACTTCCTAGCTCTGTGACCCTGGGCAAGTCACTTAATGACTGTCTACCTCTGTTTTCTTATCTATAAAATGGGATTAATAATAGCACCTGCCTCCCAGGATTGTTGTGAGGATAAACTAAGGTATTTGTAAAGCACTTTGCAAACTTTAAATGCCAGCTGTTAGCTACTCTTGACTCACTCTGCCTTGTCAGTACTATTCTAAAAACAGAAGTGGGGTAGAAGTTGAGCAATGTTGAATAAAATATAACAAAGACATTTCCTGTTTACCTTTGCATCCCTTTTCTTCAGCAGGAGGAATCTTGGGGACTGAGAAAATTCAGGGTAAAAATCAAGTATACTTGTCTCTTGGTCTTCCAAAGAGAGTGTAATTTCCATTGAGAGATATTGCATCGCTATTCCTTGGACTACAGAGAAATCTTTCTGCATTCACTTGACCAGAAGAAAGCATAGTACTCCTAAGATCAGGTCATGGTGCCCCAACTGGGTTTTTCTTTCCTCCTTTGCCTTCAGTGCACAGTCATCTCTGAAATATATGCCTAGTTACAAGATGTAGGTGTGAGTGGGAAGGGCAACTAGGTGGTGCAGAGGACAGGGTGCCAGGCCTGAAGTCTTAAAGGTTCATCAACCTGAGTTCAAATCTGGCCTCAGACATTTACTAGCTGTGTGACCCTGGACAAGTCACTTAATTCTATTTGCATAAGTTCCTCATCTGTAAGATGAGCTGGAGAAGGAAATGGAAAACCACTCCAGTATCTTTGCCAAGAGAACCCCAAATGGGGTCACAAAGAGTCAGACACAACTGGAACAACAAAGTCAGTGAGGAAACAGAGATTGGAAATGAGAGGCTGTATCTCTCCTTCCCTGTCCTAAGAAACAAAACCCTACTGCCATAATGTCCCCACCTTCACATATTATAGCCTTTAAAACACCAGTGGGGATTTTTACCATCCAAAGTGTGAGGAGAGATTTGTTGGCAACCCATTGTAGTTGTAGGATGGTTAAAGTTGCCAACAACAAACACTAACGTTTGCAGAGAAGCACACAGTTAGGCTTGATTTCAGGGAAAACATCTTTTTAATCATTGACCTTTCCAAGAGTTGAGCAGACTGCCCAGGAAGGTAGTCATTTCCTCCTTGTGAAGGTATTCTGATAGAGAGGCTAGATGACCATGAAGGTTGTGTGCTACAACAGAAAGATCACTAGCTCCAGAGTTATAGAACATGGATTCAAACCCCATTTTTGTTGTTAAAGTTGCATAGGTTCACAGAAATGTTGAAAGTGAAATTTAAGTTTTCCCAATTTACAGAGGCCAGTAAATAATTGCTCCATAAGCATGTGTTAATGAAGGCAGAGATGCCTACAGACACAAAGTTCGAGTAGGGTGCTTGTGAGATTCTAGTCCAAGGAAATCAACATGAGAAAAGACATTTCCCTAGGAATTCAAACATACTAAGTTAGGCATATTGTGTTTTTGAAAAATATATTAATTGATCCAGAAAAGGTATGATTCAAATACCCTATTAAACTTTTAGAAAGCTCAAAGCCATTAGGAATAGATTGACTATAGTTGTAGGGCTAAAATATCAGTGATATTTTTCATTTTTTAAAAAAAGCATATTTCAAACTGTAGCTCAAATATGCCTCACTAAGGAAAAATTATTATGTTATTTTTCATGTAGATATACATCTTCCAAGGTCATGTCAACTACAAATATAATTATGTCCTAAGATTTATCTAGCCATTCTGGGAATAATAACATTTATTGTAGATGGCAGATATTATATTGCATCTTATAATTCAAAAAAAGTATAAAAGCATTCTCTTCGCATGATGTTGAGATAACATACTAACATAACATTCATAACGTATGAGTGAAAATTCCAAGAACTAGGCATTCAAAGTTATCAATGACATAGAAAATAAAAAGATAATATATTCATATGCTAAAGGCATTATTTCAACATGTATAACAAGAATAGCTGACATTTGTGAAGGGTCTTCCAGATACAAGGTAATGTTGATATTCTTTCCCATCTAATCCTCACATGATTCAAAGGGCAAATTTTTTTTCCCATTTTACAGAAGAAGAGACTGAAGTTCATGGATGATAAATGATTTGCCTTAAGCTACACAGTTATCAAATGGTGGAGACTTAGACTTAAATCCTGTCTGTCTCAGTCGAAGTTCATTATCCTTTCCCCTATACCACAGCACTATGTAATCAGCTGATATCATTTTATAGCAAAGATCATTTTGATGCTTTATTCAACAAATATTAGTACACACACACACACACACACACACACTTTTAGTTGGTCTAAAAGAAATGCAGCTTATTTCACTGTGTAAGTTTCACTATATAAGAGATAAATAGTTCTTGAAAAAACACAGGATTTCTCCTGCTATTCCATAATATTCAATGTTAGTACTGGGGGTGGCCCAGATGGAGGTGAAATCCAACAGATAACCCCAACCCTACTTTTCTACTTTGGTTACTAATCAAAATTTCCAAAGATCCTGTAGAGTGTATAGACATCTTTTTTTAGTCTGGTTCTGCACAATGTCACATATACAGTAAATAGCAGTGATAGAACTGGCACCTCATGGCTTGCCATACTAGCTTCTCAAAGCAAAATCAACCCATGGTTTAGGAAGGCTACACACATAGGGGAGAAGCATGTTCTTTCTTATATTTGTTTGACATTGAGTCTCTTTTGTGTCAGATCAGATCTCTGATCTTATAAGGAAAGAAGCACCATTTGCTCTCCTTAACCTCACTTTGTGCTTAAATTTCCTCATTTTGCAGATGAGGAAACTAAGGCTTTGAGAGATGCAGTGACTTACTGAGCATCACCCTGCTAGTTAGTGGTGGGCTAGGATTCTCACTCAGATTCTCTGACTGTAGGGTTAGTGTTCTTTCCATTGAATCATGCTGGGTAGTGCAGGGGAAGTCAAGAAAGACTCCAAGTAAGTCTATAGGTAGTGTCCATGGAGCGAGTCTTAAGTTACACTTGTGTTTGACACAAAAATGAGTAAAATTTTTCTCCTTTAAAAAATGAAAAGATCTCTATATTGAAACATTGCTTTTAAGTAGTATTTATCAGTAAAGAGACAATCCTTTTTTGGCACAACTTTTAAAAGAAACACCTAAGATACATTGGGTAGCCTTCCCACTTTCTTAACTGTCCTCATTTCTCTTCACCTGAATTGTTATTTGGAATCAAAAACCATTCCTAGTGGGTCATCTTCAACCTTTAGACTTGCTCAGCATGAAAGCACTCCAGGAACTGCTAATCTCCAGGTGCATGTGTCTCTTTTTCAACCATAAACTATTCAAGCTAATCATAAAGGAGGTCTTAGTTGACCCTTTCAACCTCCTTTCCCTGAGAATTCCTTTCTCTTCACTCCTTGTAGAAGGGTGGGATGGGATGGGGTGAGGCACATGAGTCTGACTTCCCTTATGAAAGTAGTACAAGAGCTTCAGACACAGGTTTTCCAGAAGTCACTTTCTCAAAAGCCCTGTATCTCTTCAATAGATCTGACAATTTTTGAACAAAATTTAAGCAGAATTTTAAAGCAGGAATTGATACTGTTCATCAAAGAATTTCAAAATTACAGTGGCCCTTTGACTTAAGGACATATTGGTTCTAGTGCTAATTATCTTCCTAGGTGATTGGTATAACCAATTAATTTCTCTTCTTTCTCCTTTTCCATCTTAGTCTTCTTTTCCACTTCCTCCTCTTCCTTTTCTTCCCCTTCTTCATATTCCTCTTCTTCCTCCTCTCTTCTTCTCTCCCTCCTCTTCCTCCTCCTCTTCTTTTTCCTTCTCCCTCCTTTTTCTCCCCTCCTACTTGAGGTAATGTGGTATATTTGACTTGATTTAGAAGACCCAGGTTCAAATCACAACTCTGACTTTTTCTAATTGTGTGATCATGAATACTTTATTTAAACTCTCTGAGCCTCAGTTTCTTCATCTACAAGATAAAGGTAATAATCATGGCTCTACCTATATCACAGAATTATTGTAAATAATGTGCTTTGTAAACCACAAGAAGTGCTCCAGAATGTGGGCTACTTGCCATCACATGGTTTTCTTCCTAGCTATGTACAAATAGCATGTTTCTGTTCATGCCATGGCAAATGATAGACAACATGGTATAGTGTTAAAAAACTGGATTTGGAGTTTTAGAAACTCCTCTATTTAATATGTCTATGACCAGCACCACCCCCATCTGGGGCCTGAATTTCCTTATATGTCAAATTAAGTTTCCTGGGTTTCCTTATATGTTTCACCAGATGATTTAAGGTTCCCTCCCCCTTTTCAGCTTCAAATTCTATAATCTGTGGGAGTTTTTTCTTATCCAATCTTAATATACTTTTATAAAATTACATATATGCATATGTGTAACATATACATAATATGCATATATACATGTGTATGTATATGCATATTTATATATGGAGGCAAAATAGCATAATGGAGAGAGATGACCATGAAGATCTGAGCTTAAGTCCTGACACATTTAAGTCCTGACTGTATGATCACAGGCAAGTTCATTTAGTTCTCAGTATGTTAGGCAACTCTCAGAGACTGTGAGTTGTAGACAAGATAAAGACTTGCTTTGAAGAATTTCCTCATCCATGAGGTCCTTATATTAATGAAATTAGAGGGTCAGTCCCTATCTCTGTGTGCATAGGCTTTTATGCTAACCTTAGAGACTATGAAGGAAAATCCCTCTAAACTGTTCTTGTTGTAATATAACAGAAACATAGTTGTAAGAGACTTGGGAGTACACAGCTCTTTAAATTTGTAGCATTAGCATTTTGCTCTAATATTCTCCCAGTGATGCCACATAGCTTAGAATTATAAAATTCCATGATTTCAGAAGAGCCAAATTTCCAAGCAAGTCAAAAGTCACTGGAAAGATACATTGTAGGTAAAATCATATTATCAATGACAACTTGCTTTTAAAATCAAGAGTATATGTAACAAGAAAAGGAGATGGACCTCATGTGTATAGACAACAAGAAATCAAATATTGCTATATTGGTAACCCTACTAAGAGATGAAGAGGAAGGTTCCAATGTGTTGAGTGCCTTCTCTGCGGAGGGATTTTTGAAAGATTTAGATAAAGATTTGGATCATGCAGAATGAGAAAGGGATTAGGATCTATATCCACTGGCGTAGGGAGTAATTTCACTTGTGACCAATATAATAGAATTTTATCCATAGCTTTGTCTAAATATTCCAAGTTTCCTGTCTTCAAATAGTTATAATTATTTTCTTTGCATGGAGTAGGAAATATTTTATCCCATTCGTCCCACTCCACATGTTCCCATTGAATGGTAGGTTTTAAAAGTTCACGTGTAGTACCAGCAGACAATAAACTCAACAACAACATTACAGGTTTTGATCAAAGCCTTTATTTTCCAACTATAACTGTTGGGGCAAAGAACAGAATTCTAATGTAGGTATTAGCCAGATATTTCCCAACTCCCTTTTTGGGAATATTTGAATACCAAAAGAATATAACCTTGATTTTCTAGTGGTTCTCTTAAAACCTATCTGTCAAAATCCCCAATAATCATCTTTCTAATTCGTGACCCAGTATCCTTGACATTGATGGACTCGATAGAAAAATTACTGGTGCAAAATATCTATCATCTTATTGTTCAACAACATGGAGAGTCATGATATTTTTTTTGGTGAGGCAATTGGGGTTAAGTGACTTGCCCAAAGTCACACAGTTAGTGAGTGTTATGTGTCTGAGACCAGATTTGAACTCAGGTCCTCCTAACTCCAGGGCTGGTGTCCTATCCACCGTGCCACCTAGCTGCCCCAAGAGTCATGATATTGTAATAAATTATTTGCCTGCTATAATTTTATGTCCTTTAGCATTTCTTGTTGTATTCCCAGTAGAGATTGTTCAGTTGCACTTGATAATTCAATATGTATTTGTCAGGTGTATACCATGGGTGTTAAGTACTGTCAGGGGTTCACTGTAATAGAAGACACATTTCTTGTCCTCAGGGAACTTAAAATCTGTTTGAGAAGACAAGTCATAGGCTTTAGTTGTTTGTGTTTGAGTAAAGCACAAACTGAAACCTTGGCAGAATGTCTTCTAATGTAAGTTGAACTTTGAATATAAAGGGCTTCATTTAATGACCACAGTAGTGAAGGTGGCTGGCTGTGAGTAGTGAACCCCCTACATCAGAACCTTTGTAGTTTAACATATTTCCTTTCAGTCTCTTCCTTTCCTTGTGCAATTCATAAGGAACCTGGTGGGTGAACCTTCCCTATCACAGTGCTGATCATTGGCTCAGCCTACCAAGCTGCCTTTATAACTGCCAGGAGTGACAGCAACACAGTTATGCCAATTGCAAGGGAGGAGAGAGAAGGGGAAAGTAACAGAGGGTCAGAGAAGATGCATTCTTTGAAAAGGGCATTGCATAGTTTCCTATCCTGCCAGTAAACAGGAAGAAGAATCCCACTGTTAATTGCCTTCTGTATAATTTCAGAACCCTGGAGAGCTCACGGCATCTATGTGTTGATGCTTTTCTCTCAGCAAGTTAAGAGGAACAAAATTAGGTTACCTGCTAATCCTCCCTCATTGAAGCAGGGTCAAGAAAGATTTCATAATCCTACTTGTGTCCCTGCTAACTGTGTTTGGCTTGTGGTAGGCTGTGGTTTGATATTTGTTGGTTTCTCAAACAGATTCTGGATTGAAAGCCAAGAAATGTAGTTTACATTCCCAAGGAAGTTGCCCAGTTAGAATTGATCAGTATCAAAACAAAGACTAGAGTGAGGACATGTTGTCTTCCTGTGATATAACTACACAAGTACCTTTTATCCTCATTTGAGACATGCCATAGTATATGTGAGATCCATCCATAGGCAGGAAAGCTCTGCCAGGACTACAGACTGGTCTGAGTGGCACTTGGACATAGATGCCTACACTGTTTTATATTCATGAATATCCAGAAGAATCTAGGCTCCTTTACAAATGCAATAATCTTCAATTTGCCTGGAAGACAAAACACAGAGAATTAGCAGAAGAAATTCAACAAATATGAGAGCAGGAACAGACACATATCATCCCTTTCAACCACTTGCATACTGCAGTGGTCAAGAAGATGCACTGCACTCAGTGAACCTAAAGAACATGAGCTTGCATTTGAGCTCTTTTATTCAGTTATAAAAATGTTCACTTACTCCTTCAACAGTCTACAATGCATTAAATATAAAAGAAGAGTGGCAAGATAACATTTTCCCAGCAGCATTTGTATATGAATTCTATCCAAAAAAAGATGAGAAGAATGAGATAATAATGATGATGATTAAGTGAACTATTGTTCTTTCAAAGAAATTGTGACTAGTCTGGAAGTTCAAGGATGACAGGTTCCCAGATCTACCTGTCTTCCCTGCCCCCAACTGCCCCAAACCAGGAGTTGAATCATTATATCTCTATGGTATCATGAGCCTACTTTGGACTAAAGTTGGGTTTAGCCTCCTTTAAAATGATGCCTAAAGGGGTAGCTAGGTGTCGCAGTGTATAGAGTACCAGCCCTGGATTCAGAAGGATCTGAGCTCAAATGTGGCCTCAGACACATAACACTTACTAGCTGTGTGACTCTGGGCAAGTCACTTAACCCCACTGCCTAGCTAAAAAAAAATGATACCTAAAAGTAACTTACACTCAAGCACTTTGATATTTCACACACATTCTTCCATTTGGTGGTCATAATGATTCTGTGAGATAGATTGTAAAAAGAAAATATTAACTTAATATTAAGGAGAAGGAAACTGAGACTCCAAGAGGGATGGAATTTGCCTATCCATGGAATATTTTTCCTCACTCCTGCACTCTTTTCATGGCCTGGTCCAAAAAAAATCTCCAGTAAACTTCTCAGGCTAACCTGAACCTCCTGTAGCCACTTAAATTATGCTCTCATCTTTATGGATTCTCTCAGATAACTTTCATTTGTAGCTAATTTAAGTATTCCCTGAAATGCCTCCCTACTATGACTAGGGGATCCCTGAAGGCTAAGTTCCATTTCTCCCTCATCAGACCATGAATTTTACAACTCTCTTTAAGTCTTACTTGATTTTAATGCTAAACTCTATGCATGATTTTAAAAACAAAAGGTTTTCCAAAATAAAAATAAAGAGATGAATGAATCAATATGATTATATTGTTTGAAATTGCACTATCACAACACCATATTCTCCTTGGGGCTTGATACAACATTTTTGTCCATTTTGTCCAGAGGCAGCACAACGAACACTAACAGCTTGCAGAGAAGCACACAGTTAGGCTTGATTTCAGGGAAAACATCTTTTTAATCATTGACCTTTCCAAGAGTTGAGGAGACTGCCCAGGGAGGTAGTAGTTTCCTCCTTGTGAAGGTATTCTGATAGAGAGGCTAGATGACCATGGAGGTTGTGTGCTACAACAGAAAGATCACTAACTCCAGAGTTATAGAACATGGATTCAAACCCCATTTTTGTTGTTTATTACATGTTACCTTGGACCAATTACTCTCCCTGAATCTCTGTTTCTTATCTAGATCTTACATTTTAATCCTATCACCACTTAGCATGGATACTATGAGGAGAGAATTCCTTTGAATTAAAGTATGGTTTGGATTAGTTAGAATCTATTGTCCCAGCTCTTTTTAAAAAAAAACAAACAAACTAATTTATCACAGAACTAAAGATCCTATGAGTCTGAAATCATTTAAGAAGCATTTATTAAGTAGTTGCTCTGTACTAAAAGCTGTTCCGTCATTGCTATTACGTTCCTATAAAAACACCAATATAAAGAAATCCCCTCAGAAATTTTCCTCTCCTACTAAAACTAAGCAAGGTATCATATATCTGAGGGCAACAGTTGGTGGAGATTGATTATCAATTTTCAAAAAACATCAGAATCTGAAGTCAGAAGATGTGGTTTCATCACACGTCCATTTTGGTAGCAAGCATTAAACCAAAGAATTTGTATTCTACCTAGATCTGGTCACCTCTGCTAACCGTTTTCTTTTCAGTCGTGTGTGTGTGTGTGTGTGTGTGAGAGAGAGAGAGAGAGAGAGAGAGAGAGAGAGAGAGAGAGAGAGAGAGAGAGATGGGGGAGGAGAGGAAGAGGCCAAACTCAGGTTGCCCTTGGGCACCACCTAGTGGCTTTCCACATGTAATCTGAATATTTTCATTTTAAAAATCTTTCAGTCGACAGGAGGTTTGGATTTTTTGAATGGGTAAGTACTTAGTCTTTGAATCTTAGAGCCAGAAGGTATATAAAGATCATCCAGTCTCTTTCATAGATGAGAAGACTGAGGTCCTGGGAGATGATTTTCCCTAGGCCACAAACGTCGTGAATCTCATAGGTCAACATGGTTAAAAATGTGGTGATTCCTCTTTTGATCTTGGCCATTGAATGTATTTTTAAGTTTTGAAAACATCCAGATTTAAACCTACACTCAGAAACAATGCAATGCAAGGAAATTTATAAACAGGTAGGTTGAAATACATTCTAAGAGCCAATCTTATTTTGGGCCTGCTGGCTATGCCACATCAAAGGCTTTTAAAAGAAATTCTTCTGGCCTAATGTGATAACAATGAGACCACTAGAAGCTGGACACTGGATAGGGCTCAAAGTTACCCACCACTTTATAAGAAGTACTGCCAGCTAGGTGGCACCATAGTGTATAGAGTGCCAGGCCTGGAGTCAGGAAGACTCATTTCCCTAAGTTCAAATCTGGCCTCAGACACTTACTAGCCATGTGACTCTGGGCAAGTCACTTCACCCTGTTTGCCTCAGTTCATCATTTGTAAAATGAGCTGGAGAAGGAAATGACAAACCACTTGAATATCTTTGCCAAAAAAAACAAAAAAACAAAAACAAAAAAAAATGGGTTCACCAAGAGTCGGACATAACTGAATCAACTAAACAACAACAAGGTGCCAGGGGAGGTGAAGGTCCCAGTAAAATAGATTGTGCAGCTTAACTTATTTCTCCTACAACATATATGTATAGATGACATCTGTCTAGAAGAACCATCCAAGGCACTTAGGCTGTGAAGAGTGTAGACAGAGGTAGTGATAATTTCAGGCATTCCTTTGGTGATGATGAGGGCTAGGAGCGGGGTGGGGGGGGGGAATAAAGATTGGTTATATGTACATAAGCCTTAGATTTTACCTAGTATTAACTATTGGGAACCTTCTCCCTTGGTTCTCCTAGAAAAGACTTTGTTTGAAGCTTTGGTTTCTCATAAAACCAAGTTTATAGCAAAATGTTTATCAGTCTTTTGACCTCAGGGTCTTTGTGCTATCTGCCTCAGCTCCTGTGACCCTGCCTACTAATTCCTCTTTCTTTTGCTGCACTGACATTGAAGGTTGAAGGCTGACATTGTCTGTTCTACAAGAAGACCTGTCAGAGAAGGTTGCTGCTTCTTATCCCCACAAATTATCCGCTTTGGAGCAATTACATACAGCAGTTATGGAGCTGGGAAGGAATTGTTGAGTTGATCTGGGAAGGGAGAACAAGGAAGCAGAAACAAGACCTTCCTAACAGGCATGTCCCTGTATAGGCTGTACCTAGCCTACCTTGTCTATACTTAGATTTAGGTAACAGGACCAAAGCTGTAAACCCTATTTCCATGTAATCTTTGATATGTCTGCCAGGTTTATAAGAATTTCTTCCTCTTGGCTGATGCATTGGGAAAAAAAGAGTGCTGGATATGGAGTCAAGGGACATGGATTCACATCTTGTCTCCTCAGGCACACAGGTCACATAACTCCATGGGACTCAGTTTCCTCATAAGTAAAATGAGGAGAATGGTCTTGATAAGCTTCCTTAATCCAATATATGTTGTGCTAATAGCATAGAAAAAAATAGCAAATCACTTTAGATAATTACTCTTGGCTTCAGCTTCTTGTTCCTGAACTAAGGCTGTTTGCTTTTATAAAGGGCTAGAGGAGATACTTGGGGCAGTCAGAGGTAGCATAGTAGATAGAGTACCAGGCCTGGAGTCAGGAAGACTAATCTTCCTGAGTTCCAATCTGGCCTCAGACACTTACTAGCTGTGTGACCCTGGTCAAGTCATTCAACCCTATTCACCTCAGTTTCCTCATCTGTAAAATGAGCTGGAAAAGGAAATGACAAACCACTCCAGTAACTTTGCCAAGAAAGCCCCAAATGGGGTCACAAAGAGTCAGACATGACTAAAAAATGACTGAACAACAATGTCTTCTGTTTCCAAGGATCTAGTTGAAATCAATACTAGCAAATATAACAAAATGCCTTATATTTGCATTGCCATGTGCTTTTCAAAACACTACCAAGTGTATTCTCTCATTATGTTGTTCTAAAAACCCTGTGAGTTAGCCATTGTTACCTCTATTTTACATATGAGGAAGATAATTCAGACATATTAAGTAAATTCTGTGGTTGCTCAGTAGTCCAAATAGGTCATTAACCAGTAAATATTTATTGAGAGCCTTCTGTGTAACCAGCCTTTTCTATGCACTATGAGGGGATTAGATGATGTTTGTTGTGTGATTCCTACCTTTCATAGAATTTACAATATCATTAGAAAAATGACTCCTATATGGAGGGTGTTTATGTTAAACTAGGCTGTCTCATTATCTGAAGTGGTCTTGAGACTGAGTTCCTAGACCTTCTGTGTCCTAGACACAGCATTCTGGAATCCTTCAGCCACACTAGGACTCCAACATTTCTTCAAAAGTCAGATAAAGACCAACATTTTCATCCATCCTTGAATCACAACGAAGGAAGACAATGTCAACAAAAATTGAGTTTGTCATTAGATGGACAGCTCCTGCTTTGCTCCTGCTTGGACTCAGCTTTTCTTCACATTAGATAGAATTTGACCAACCCATCTGATGGCCTGTGGGTCTCCTTCTATACTTTCCTCATCAGAGCTGGAGCCAGATGAAAGTGGAGAGTTAATGTAATCACCTTTTTTTTTTTAACTTTTTTTTTGGTCTCTTTTTTTTTGGTGAGACAATCGGGGGTTAAGTGACTTGCCCAGGGTCACACAGCTAGTAAGTGTCATGTGTCTGAGGCCAGATTTGAACTCAAATCCTCCTGACTCCAAGGCTGGAGCTCGATTCACTGTACCACCTTTTTTTTCTTTTTTTTTTTAAACAATCATTATTGCCACCATCCAAAAGAGGCCCAAACTTCCTTAGCTCTGGATCACTGCAAACACTTTCCTGGTAATGGCCATTCCTTCCTTACATTCCTCTCATGCTTTGGTCAAAAGATCCTCCACTGTCCTCTACCCATGGCAGATTCATTTATCTAACCATGCCTTTGCCTATTTTTTTTTACTCTGTGAAATGTTCTCTAAATTAATTAATTAGCCTTTCTAAATCTTGACTGCCCTTTAAGATCCATTTAAATCCCCAGTTCTTCTTTGGCCATCCTTTGACCTAAGCATCTACAAGGGAAATTCAGCCTAAGGCTATTGAAAAATTCTGAAGAGATTCAGAAGCCTGAAGGAAATAATTCTGGTAAAGAGGAAAAGGTGGAGTTATCTAAAGAGACATCATGGATATATAGGAAATTCACTGACCAATACAAATTTTGAAAAGACATATATACAAGTTGAAAGCAATAGCAGCTACCAGAGGATAAAATAAGTGTGGCAAAGTCTTATAGGAATTATATTAGTATTGTTAAGGCTCAGAATGAGTTGGGAAAGCTAAGAACAAGAAATCATGTTTTAAAACTATTTTGTAGAAAAGTGGAAGAACAAAGAAGGATTAGGACCACCACTTAGGAGGGACAAGATAAGAATAACAGGATGGTGTAGAGGCAGAATTAGCTAACTTCTAATTTGCTTATCTCCCCCCTCTCACCTTATGATCAGTGGATTAAAGCTGAATTACACCAGGTATATACAGAGAAGATCCAGGATTGAGGCAAAACAATTTGGAGGGTACTGAGGGATCAATTCTTAAAATATCTAAATCAGGGAGGGTAGAAAAGGTTTGGGGAAAACAAGCCATATTATTACCCCCCAAAAATTGCAACCCATATTTTCTTATAATTCTTATAAAATTTTTGAGAATAATCCATATGAATAATAAGGGTACCCCTTGATTTTTTAATTAGCCAATACTTTAATTTTCTTCTGTGACCTACTTTATGGCTCAAGATGCTATTGAGGTATGGATTTCTACCTGAAGAAGTGAGAATAATTGAAGGATTAAATATAGCATCATTGTTGTCTACTGAAATGGCAAATGAAATCCCCATCCTACCCCCTTTTAGGAGGTTCTTTTTTCCTTAGTTGGAAAAAAAAGCTTTAAGTATAGTTTATTGTAATACTTTTTATTTTCATGTTGAACTAATAATTTTTTTGAAACATGGTCACTCTTGTAGTCTCCTAAGTTAGCAAGCCAAAAGTTCACCAGGCTTTGTTTCTCTCTTATTAACTTTTGTGGATGGCATTGCCATATTTTATCCCCCTTTGATACTCCTACAATAACAGTAGCTCCAGTTAAGGTAATTCTCAGAATATTTGTCCTCAAGTTTGACAGACTGTCTATTCTTTGGTAACTGTTACCTTTTAGCATCACTGAATATGTTATCTTTACATTAATTATGAGAATCAGCACATAATAGGTTTCTTCCCAAAGAACAGCTCCCCACATTTGAGGAGGCTAAGGTTCTTGAATGTTTGCCAAAACTGAATTACCATAAAATACTCATCATCTATGAAGAAAAAAAAACTGTGCAGAAGCTCAGGCCCATGTGCCTTGGTCGAGTAGCTTTCAAAAAGATTGCCTATTCTCCCAAACACATGCACCCTGGCCAGTTAATACTATCTAGAATGCTTAAAAATCAGAGCCTTATTAAAAAGGAGTGGTCACAATTAGAGCCTTTTCCCCTCATAAATAAGCAGGAACTCCAGCCTCAAATCTCATTGTTACAGAACACTTGTCCTATGACCCTCACATAGATCCTAGTGCTTTTATTGACATGAAGAAACTAAAGGGAGGAGCAAGAACACTACAGACCCTGAGAAAGCATGTCCTTCATATGAAAACACCTGAAGAGGATTCAGCAGGTTTTCTATTCTTTGCATTTGTTTTTTGTCCTAGATCTGATCAGCTGTGACCCATGTTCTTAAAAAGAGTGCTGGAACATGTGTCAGTTATGACTTGATTTTTGCCTTCACCTTTAATGGTGTAGATATAATATTTGCCACATAACTATCCATTTAGAGAGCATTTGTTGCTAAATATTGGGAAATCAGCAGGAAAGTCAGCCTTTAGAATTGGGTCTAAGAATCTAGGATATTGATGAAGGTTTGGAAATGGAAGAGAAAGATACTTGAAAATGATAGTGTACAACTGAATATATTTTTGGAGTCACATAAAATGCTATAATGGGTACAGAACACAAATTCCTACTGTGTTTATTGTAAACACATTTATTTCAGTAGAACAAAATATTTTCTTAGGGTAAATGTTCTTAACCTAGTGTCTGCGAATTTTTAATAACATTTTAACAAATGTATTTATTACAATATAATTTTACCCTTTATAGTTTTATGTATTTTATTTTGTATATTTAAAAACATTATTCTGGGGGATGGTCCTTAGGCTTAATAGGAGTGCCAAACGGTTCATTGAAAAAAAAAGTTAAGAATCTCTGTTTTAGACACTCTCCTCCAACAAATGTCTCCCATGATTATGTCATTCATTAAGCTTCTACTATGCACCAGCTGCTGTGTTAAGCATTTTGTAACTATTTTTTTTCATTTGATCCACACAACAAACCTATGAGGTAGGTGTTGTTGTCATCCTTGATTAGGAAGGAGAAACATGATAGGTACCTAAGAAATTAAGAGTTGGACTCCATGTGTGGAAGATGAATTGGACTTCTTCCATTTGACCCTAAAGACAGAACTAAGAATAATGTGGAACTCATATGGAGCCAGATTTTGGCTCAATATAAGGAAAAGCTTCCTAATAATTAGTCCTATCCCAAAGTAGAGTGGGATTCCCTGAGGCCTCTGAGTCTGGCTAATGTTTGAGGCTCTATATGCAGATCAATGAGTCAATCTTTCTCAAGCATTCTGAAGTCTTTTTTTTTTTTAGATCCGTAATGCTTTAAACATGCAAAGTATCACTCTATTTGCTGTAGCTAAATTTTCATTTTCAGAGTGGAGATGCCCTCTGCCATTCTTCGCCTTCTTATTTCCCATCAAGATGTTTATTATATTAATACCATCACATTAACCCCGGGCACACTAGCTCTGCAGTGTCTATTACTCATTTTGCATGATTTCCAAGACCCACTGAGAAAGATGTCTTATATGAAAGAGGTCTTTTATTCCTGTTTCCTAGTTCCCCAAGTGTCCTTATTATCTGTGCATTAGCCTCAAGAAGATCCCTGCTTCAGTATTGTGTTTTGGATGTTTATCAAAATTCATAAATGTACAGAGTAATCCCTTTTGTGAAATCTCCAGTCTGTCAAACTGTCTGTTGTTAATTTGTTGCCAAATTAATTCTAATCACTAAATAGCATTTGACTGGCAAGAATAGTACTTGCTACTAAGCAGTGAGTTCTCTTCTTAGGGAAGGAATTATTTGGGATCTGTTAGAAGATGGGCTGAATTGCTCTGATGCAAAACAGAGTGAGAATCTTGATTTAATTCTAAGACTTCATCCATTGCTCATCCCCTATTCAATTCAGTTCAAGAAGCTTTTCTAGAGTACTTACTGTGTACACAGTGAGAGACAGTATGGCATAATGGATAGTGACCTGGCTATGAGAAATGTGGTCAAGGATTGTCTCTGACACATATTAGTATTTTACTATGGAGAAGTTATTTAAATTAAGTTACCCACAAAACCCTCTTAAGACTATAGATTACACACAAGTGACTGGCTACACACAAGTGACTGGTCTGTCACAGTAGAGGTAATTTCCACTCTGGGGGTTCCCTACACAAAATGAAAAATAGTACCCACCTTCAGAGAGCTTATACTTACAAGTATATAAGTAAATACTCCAATAAAGTATATACAAATTAATTATAGGGGAGGAGATGCTAATTTGTATGAACAGGATCAAAAGTTATTACTTGAAACATTATTGAAATGTATTATTATTATTAACATTAAAACCATCATTTTAGTTCCAAATGAGAAACCACAGCATTAGAAAGGAGCAAATGTGACAAACATGTAGAAGCCTGTGAAGAGAATGTGATACATAAGAAATCTTTATATTAAGAAATGTTGATGATAAAAATACAAAGTTTTTTTTTAATTGGAAAGATTACTTATAAATAGGTGATACATAAGTATTTAAGTGGTTTTTCTCCAATAGTGTATGTATGTATTTAAGGATATACAAAGGGATGGATTGATTTACTTTTTAATTTTACTTCCAACCCTATTGTTCTATAACTCTCACTTTGCGATATCCAGGGGCAACAGTAAATTAGCTGAAGAATCTTTAGTGGGGACACTCTGGGAAGTTTTATTCATGTTGTTTGAAAGGTACTGATTTTAGATGTCATTCTATCAACTTGGGATCTTTGGAAGGGATTTTATTAGCCTCATGAGTTTCATTTGATTAAAGAAAGGGCTCTATGAATTAGAAACAACCACCACCCTGTAGAGTAAGTACAGTTGGACCACTCATCTCCCCGACATTTCCATTTGAAACTATGGCCTTAGGAGATACATTAGAGAAGAATAGCATGCCAAAAAAAAAGGCAAATTCACAATTAAAGCTTTGTAAAAGCAATTGAGTTAGCTTTGTTGAGGTGAAAGCTAGGTATTTGCATAAACCATCATAAATGGTCTTAACAGGTGAATTTTTTCAAGAGTGCTTTTGTCTTTGGTGGTGAGATTTATGGAATCAGCAGCCCTTTCCAAGGCATTCAGATTAGTTGAAATGGATATTATTTATGTGAAGTGACCAGTTATTGAACACAGGCAAGTTGTTTTTCTATGTATTCTCTTGTAGTGTCATGCTCTTTGTTGAAGAGATACTCCTCCCCTGTCTCCCACCCACCCTCATTCCCCTAGTTAGGTCCTGAGGAGGGTGAACCACAATTTTGTTAGGAGGTATATACCAAGCAATGTGTTGCCATTTTCAGTGACAATGAATCAGCAAATGTCTTCTAGATGCAATCTACCATGGCCCAACAGTTTCTTCATGGGCTCAACATCTATTTTAAAGTTCCATCATCAGGAACAGCAGCATATCTTTTGGTTGATTGGAAAGATGATCTCAGTATGTAAAGGAAGTAGTGAGAGGGATGCCTATAGAAATTATTTTTTTTATTTTTCTCTATGGCACTCTGAAGATTAATGTTGGCTAGGTAACTTGCTGTTGACCTTCAGTCAATCATCAAGTGTTTAAGTACATATTACACGACTAGGCCTGTGTAACCCACTATGCAGATTCAAGAAGAATTCTAAAATACTTTCCTTGACCATAAGGAGAAGTTTCTCATGGAAACAAAGAACTATGCTTTAACAAAAATATCCTCCTGGTAACGCCCTGTGGCTGAGAGTCATGAACTACCACAGTTTCCAAAGGACTCAAGTTGATAGTGGGTAATTGAAACACACATGGTGGTCATGAGCAGGTAGCAATATACTGCCAATGAAGAATTGCATGGAAGAATCATTGCCAAGGAAGTCATCAGAGATGAATAACTAAGAAAAAAAGGATCTGGTCAGGTAGCAAGAGCATGCGATAACTGATATACAATTACACTGATATGTGTAGTTGTGTGAGTTTAAGGATGGAAGGGGTATGGATTGGCTCTGTTTGTATTCATATAATGTTAAGAGATTGAGAGGAAGGAACCCCATCATATTGTGGGGCCCCAGTGGAAGGCATATAGTAGGATATGGACCAAAGTGACAATATGTAGGAAGGCATGGATTGATTATGATCTTACTCATTAGAGGGAGAATCCAGACCACTGGAATGACAAATGCATCAAAATATCAAAGTTCACAAGAAATAGAGAACAAAATAGCCTTATGTACATGGCATATTTTTGTTCATTTTGGTTTAGACCTGTGATAGGCACTGAGAGGTTAAGTTTCTTGCTCATGGTCACTCAGTCAGTAGGGGTCAGAGGTAGAATTTGAACCCATATCTTTCTGACTCTAAGACTGGCACTTTGTCTGCTCTGCCATGTGTGCTTTCATATGTGTTATATGTATTATAAACTGATGTTTTCAAATACACATATATACCCATATGTGTATGTGTGTTTGTACTTGTTCTAATAAATTTAAAATGAAACTAATGTGAAAAGCCCCTGATAGATAGATTTATAATAAGAAACTACAGATCAGGGTCTTATGAAAACTGGAAGCAATGTTTGCCAATTTGTAAATCAATCATCGTGTATTTTTTAATTGTTCTTGTGCTCAGAATTGACCTGTTAAGAACACAAAGGAACTATATGATATCCTGTGTTCTTAAGGAGCAGATAGTCTAGTTTGTTGTGATTGTTCAGTCATTTAATTTCTGTCCCACTCTTTGTGACCCTATTTGGGTTTTCTTGGCAAAGATACTGGAGTGGTTTGCTGTTTGCCTTTTCAGCTCATCTTGCAGATGAGGAAACTGAGGAAAACAGGGTTAAAAGACTTGCCAAGGGTCACACAGCTAGTAAGTGTCTGAGGACAGATTTGAACTCAGGAAGATGAGTCTTTCTGACTCTAGGCCTGGCACTCTATACACTCTACCACCTAACTACCCCCCTAGTTGGGGGAATGACAAATGAATGAGTGAAAGTGGAAAACAAAGAAGTAAAAATGGTAATAGCTAACATCATATGGCACTTGAAGTTTTGCAAAAGCATTTTGCATTTATCATTTGATACTCATAGCAACCCTAGGATGGTAAGTGCCCCATTTTATGGATGAAGAAATGAAGGTTAAATTGCTTGCCCATGATGACACAGTTAATAAAAACTGAAGCAGAATTTAAATTAAGGTCTACTTAGCTCCAAATCCAATGTTCTCTTCACTCCACCACCTAGTTCCCTCAATAAGATACCTGTTGCTAGGGGAAATGCAAAATAATTTAGAGAGAGAAAAATATAAAATGGACTTTCAGAGGAGGCTTCTTGGAAGAAGTGGAACTTGCCTTGTCTTCAAAGATCAGGAGGATGCAAATACATAAAGTGGACCAGGAAGGGCATTCCTGGCAGAGAAGAAGAATATAAACTTATGGTGTGTTCTAGATCTTAAAATATAATCAATCCCTGTCTGATATAGAAATTCAGACAATTTTATTATCACGTTCACCCAGAAAATGTTGTAAAGACTAATCTTTCCATCTCCTGCAGTGATAGATAGATGATATACAAATAGTGAACAGGACAGGTAAACAACCCCTAGCCTAAATCAATTAAAACATATATACATGTGTAATTATTGTATGAAGGAGTTGCCTAGCTCTAGCTTCTTTCTAGGAGATGGAGTTTCCCATTTTCTAATTAAAGCTGACCCTTCAAGAGCCCATGACATTCTGCTACCTATGAGGTTCCAATGCTGGCACCTCAATGAAATATATCCTTTGAAGCAATGACCTTGCCCTTGAGTCCTATGCACTGTTAACAGTGTGAGTGCCACCCTGGCCTTGAGTTCAATTGAATGAAATAATTGCAGCATCGTGTGTCCTAATTATGTCAGATCCTTTCCTAAATTGGTGGGAGTAGTCTAGAAAGGCAGCCAGCTTTTAAAGTAGTTCACAGACTTGTCAAAGAGGACACAGCTATTCTCCTTTCCCAAACTGCCTCTGAAACGTTAGGCCTTAGGGCTAACCTCACTTTTACAGGTAGACTAAAGGAGAATTAGCATCACAGGGCGATGGAAAGAGCACTGGGTTTGATGTCAGAGAACATGAGTTTGAATCCTGGCTCTGTCACTTGGACCTTTGTGCCTTTCAGCAAGTTATTAAATCTCTCTGGGTTTTAGTTTCCTCATGTGTCAAATAAGATTCCTTCCAGCTCTAACTATGGCCTTGTGATAAAATTTCTCAATTCATGACCATGAAAAAATCGACCTGTCTTTACCTGCAAGGCTACCTAATACCCTCTTCTGTGTTCAAGTGCCAAGCCCCTTTTTCTTTTTCTTCTCTCTATACTCTAGAGAATTTCTCTCCATATAAAGGAAGCTTTTCTCATGGCATCTCAGAGCAAAGCTTATTTCAGCATCAAAACAAACCAAAAAAAAACCACTCAAAAAAGGAAATTTGATTTGGGATTATTCCGGGGGGAAATGAGTCAGGATCAGCATGAAAGTCTTCAGATATGTGTTGGAAGTTAAGGAGAGGTAGGAGGGTAGAAGGTAGTGAAAACTGGTCACTTTCATATATCCAGAACAGCCAGATAAAATGATTCATAATACAATGCACAGGATTGGTCTCTTCTAGCAATTAAGGCAAATTTCTCAACAGATTTTAAAGAGTTCTATCAATAATTATATATAGTACATAGAAAATCCTTTTTTAAAAATAGGAGGGGGAAATCATTATAACTTATCTGCTTAAAGTTGTCCCCTTTTAAAAATAGGGCTAGAATTTTGACTAAATTTTCCTTCAAAATGTTTTCTCATTTAACCTGTCCCCATGGTTGTCCTTCCTAATTTTTTCCTTTTCTCACCCTTCCTAAGCTGTGATATCTTTAAAGTTGACTGCCCCCTCTTAGTCTGACTGGCAGAATGAGCCATCAGCATCACCATGGTTCATCTTGGGCATTATCCACAAGTAAACTGGAAAAATAAACACCAAGTTCCTCATTTATCTTTTCACATGCTAAGGCCTGCTCCTTAACAAACTTCAGTTAGGGGTCTACTGTATACTAGCCATTGAGTGTTACATTTCCCCAAACTGATATGGAACTGATCACATTGGAACAAGATAGAAACATCTCCCTAAATAACCTAGGGGAACAAGGGATATCTTTATATGTTGCTTACATAGCAAAATTGAGGGAAAGATAAGAGGAGGGGAGGAAAAGGCATGTAACAGAGGATGAAGGGAAGAGGAAGGAAATGGAGAGAGGGAACAAAAGGAAAAAAAATAGGGGAAAAACAATCAGCAAGGGTCAGCAAATTAGCCTCTGAATGTGGGCTAAACTATTTTTTCTTTCCAAGTGGTGCATTTTGACACTTGGATGCCTCTAGAAGTATTTAGAATGCCTTCAAGCCTTGATTGCTTCACTCTATCACATTATGATGTGGAGGGTGAAATTTTGTTGGATAGGGTAGATGATAATATTTGTTGTGTTTGTATGTGTGTATCCATGTGCTTACATGCTTTCAGCACCTCTCCAGTGACACTCTGTGATTTGTATGAAGGACCAGTCCTGTTCCTTAATATTGTAGAAGACAAGGTACAGTGGCTCGAGACTTGGAAAAGCCCTAAGTTTAAAAAGCCCAAGGTTTTCCACTGCATCCAGGGTCATCTCCAGTTGTCCTGATCTGTATCTTCCAACTGGACCTACATGGCTCTGGAGGAGAAAGTGAGGCTGGCGACTTTGCACAGCCCTCCCTCTCTTAAATCCAATTCACTTGCAAGTCATGAAATCAGCTTCCTGACATCATGGTCCTCTTTGAGTAGGAAGGACAAACAACAACCACCACCTCCTATTTAATAAAAATTCAAGGACTCTATGAAATCAGAACATCCCTCCATAATAAGATACTAAGACTGTGATCCAGAGGCATTAATGGCCCCTTATTCTACTTGTGGTTGTAATTTCTTACTACCAAACAGGGTTTGTGATGATTATTTAGGTTCCCTGCAGTCTCCACTGAATTTCAGGGGAAAAGGAGTAAGGAAGAAGAACTGAAGCAAACTGAGAAAGGACCAATAGGTATGGGTTGGCAAAAAGTAAGAGACAGTATTTGCTTCTTTCCCAAGTGGAAGAAGTAGTGTAGCAACATCACTCCCAACATATTCAACAAGTAGATCATGCTCATATACTAGCAAGATTTAGAAGAAGCCAATTAATATTCAAGTCATTCTGGTGTAGTGAAGTGCTGCTCTTAGAATGAAAAAAAAATCATATATATGAATTCTCCCTCAGATATTTTTCTTAGATGTGTGACCAAGTACAAATCACTTAACTTCTCTCAGCCTCAGTTTCCTCATCTGTAAAATGGGGTTATTGTGGGAATCACATGAGATAATGTATTTAGAATCACTCTGCAAAACTTGTAAGTGCTATATAAATATCACCTAGTACTAGTAGTAGTAGTAATAGTACTGTGGATATTTAGAGCTCAGTTGCATCTTAGAAATGGCTCTGTTCATCTACAAAACCTTTTTAATATGCAAAAACCCAAACTATATTTACTTTTGCTATATCATTACACACATGCATACACACACACACACACATACATACACACCCCAAATCAACAAAACCACTAGTCCCCAAGTGTACACTAAGTAAAACTGGTCTAACAATTGCCTGAAGCATAGTCTGAGAGTCAAATGAATTAGGTTGTAATCCTAACATTGTCGTTAAATTTACTACATAACTTTAGCCAAGCCACATCTCTTCCTTCCCTTTCTTCACATGAATAATAAGGAATTTAGCATAGATGAGCTCTAGTGTTACTTCTCCCCAATTTGTTGTCAAGTCAGCAAGGATTTATTAAGTGCTTATTATATGCAAGATAATGTGCTAAGCACCGAGAATATAATTACAAGCAAAAGGAAAGATATTACCTGCCCTCAAGGAGCTTACATTCTAGTGGCAGAAGATAACACTTAATAGTATGGGACTGGTGACCTAGGAACAAGGCACATGCCTATCCTAAATTACCTAGGAGGAGACAGGTTCTTCACTTCTACTCTAACATTCTATGATTCTAGAACTCAAAACAGAAGGTGCCTAATAAATGTTTGTCGCCATATTTCCCTTCTCTTGCAAAGGTGATGCTTCTGGGCTGACATTGGATTGCCTTGTTCTCTGACTTGTCTTCCCATTACTGGTCATGGACTTCTGCTGATCCAGTCACCTTTTCCCACCAAGTCCCCTATTTGGAGGGCTTACAGATGGATGGTTATTTGCATAAAGGCTGGCCCAGTTTGTAAAGGAAGGCTACAGCCTGAAATCATGCATTGGATGACCACCTAGTTAAAATGCTACATTATCTCTACTATCTTGGCATGCCAACTGAGGTTCCCAAAAAGTATTGGCAGACACAAAGCCTAAGTGAATAAGGCTCCTAAGCTGCACTTAGCTCCTCACACTACTTCTTTTGTGGCTGCTTGTTGTGTGGTCTTATATTATTTTTGTTCACATGCACAAACCACCAGACAATTGAATTTGGGAATGTTTCCCAAGATGCAACTCCTGCAGTTTGTCTTCTGCTCTTTGCTGCTGTCAAAGCTCTTTCTCCCTTCTCTTGTCATGTAAAAGTAGAGAACAGCACAGGCACTCTGAAACCTGGTGTTATGTCCAGTTCTATTTCTCATCTCTTTTATGACATTGAATAAATCACTTGCACCCTTAGGGCTTCAGTTTATCGATATATCAAAACCAGATTGGTGATTTGTGATATTGTCAGAATATCGATTGGGTAGCTAGCTGGCCCGTGAGTAGCGGTGGAGGGGATGGATAGGGAAGGCAGTAAAATCATACTTGAACTAAGGTTTCTTCTCTCATCCACCTCAGCCCTTTGGTCAAATCACTTAATGTCTATAAGTCTCATTTTCTTCATCTTTAAAATGAAAGAGTTGGACTAAATGACTTCTATGTTCCTTTCTGCCTTTTAGTCAAGGGCTCTTAACCTGGAATCCATGAACAGATTTCAAGGGGTCTGTGAGTTTGGTTGGAAAAAAAAATTGTATCTTTATTTTCATTAACTTCTAACTGAAATTTACTCTTCCTTTCCATTACAAATATAGGCAACAAAACATCCTGAGGAAGAGTTCACAGGCTTCCAGAGAGGGGTTTTACACACACACACACACACACACACACAAACAAACAACAATTAAGAACCCCACTCTAGATGTATGATCTTATGAATCTCTCCTTTGTGGGTGGGAAAGGGTAGTAGGTAAGAAAGAAGAGTATGATAACCTCATTCATTCATTCAACAATTTTTTTTAAGTTCCCACTATATTCAAAGGGCTAGATACAAGAGAAAAAACAAAGTGTAGGTTGGACAGGATCCATACCAACCAGGCCAGTGAATGCAGAGATCATGCCCACTGCCAGTGGCCTATCTTATTCTATACACAATAACCAGCCACCCTGGACAGTTGCCCAGACTCTGCTAATGACCAGCCTAGTGTAAAAGGAGTCTAATAATACCTTGAATTTGTAAAGTGCCTTGTACTTTTCAAAGTAATGTCATGTACATTATCTCATTTCATACTCAAAACAACCTTGTGAAGTCAATAGGCAGGGAAATTTTTGTCCCATTTTATAAGTGACAAAAATGAGGCCCACAGAGATAAAGTCACTTCCCCAGGGTCACACAGCTAGTTAGTAGTAGAGATTATAGTAGAAGCAAAGGCTCCTGAGTTTCAGTTCACTGCTTTCTACTGTATCACATTGCCTTTTCCTGTACTCAATCACCAGGCATTTAAGGATACGGAAAAAAAGGTAAAAAAACAGCCCCTGAGCTCTTAAGGAGCTCAGAGTCTAATGAGGGAGTAGGGGAAGAGACAATAAGCAAACAACTGTATACAAACAAGAGATCTAGAGGATAAGTTGAAGTAATCAACAGAGGGAAAGCAGTAGCATTAAGAGGGATCAGGAAAGTCTTCTTGCAGAAGGTGAAATTTTAGTTGTTTTTCTTTTTTTTTGTTAACCATGTTTATTTGTTGGGGAGGGGTTTGCAGGTACAATAAATTTATTTATTTTTAACCTTGAACTTTTAAAAAATTGAGTTCCAAATTCTCTTCCTCCTTCTTACCTCTCCCCCAGACATTGAGAAAACAAGCAATATATCAAATATATGTGTGAAGTCACATAAAACATATTTCTATGTTAGCCATGTTGCAAAGAAGAAAACAACCAAGAAATAAAAAGAAAGTAGGAAAAAGTATTTGTTAGTCTTCACTCATAGTTGATCTGATCTCTCTCTCTGGAGGTGGATAACATTTTTTATCATTGTTTTGGTTTTTTTTTTTGCTTGTCTTCTTCTGATGAAGATGCTAAGACAAATCACTCCCCTGATATTTTTCTTTCCTACTTAATGTTCCGCAGACTATTTTAGCTGAGTCTTAATGGAAGCCAGGGAAACTAGGAGCTGAGTTTGAGGAAGAAGAGAGTTCTAGGCTTGGGGAACAGTCCATGAAAATGCTCAGTGTCAGGAAATGAAGGGTCTTATGTGAGGAACAACAAAGAGGTCAGTGTTACTGGGTTTCAGAGTATGGCGCTGGGGGGAGAAGGGTGAAAGGTAAAAGAAGATTGGAAAAGTAGAAAGGGGCCAGGTTATAGAGGGCTTTATAAACCAAACAGGATATTTTATATTTGATGTCAGAGACAATAGGGAGCCACTGTCATAATTAAATGAGGGGAGGGGGGATAACTATAGTCAATTCAATTCAGCAAATATTTACTAAATACCTACTATGTAAAAAGTACTGTGCTAGGTGTTGGGAGTACTGAAATACAATTCCTGCTTAGAGATCTCAAACTCTATTAGGCAGCATAAGGCATGGACACAGTTAACTTTAAAACACACTGAAATTTGGTAAAAGAAGAAGGAAAGGTCCAAAGTGCTATGAGAAGTTTGAAGAAGGAGAGATCACTTTCAGAAGAAGAGATCATGGAAGGCTTAACAAAGAAAATGGTACCTTGAATTGGTCCTTGATGGAAGGGAAAGACTATAATATGTGATGATGGGAGAAGGTATCTATTCTGGCTTTGGGAGATGGCCTGAACAAAGGTATAGACTGAAAAGTAGGTTGAGAGAAGGCAATCATGAATAGTCTACTTTGGCTAAAATATAGAACATATAAGGGGGATTAGTATGAAATAAAACCAGGGAGTAGATTGGAACCAGATCTGCCCCTATTCTGCTGAATAATTAGGGAGCTGCTGAAGTTCTTAAAATAAGGGAGTGACATGATCAGGGACATTCATTAGGAAGTTTATGTTGTTGTTTGTCCTTCGTTCTCCAAGAGGACCATGATGTCAGTAAGGTGACTTGGAAGTGAATTGGACTTAAATGAGGGAGGGCTGTGCAAAGTCACGAGCCTCACTTTCTCCTCTGGAGCGGTCTGGGTCCAGTGGCAAGATATAGATCAGGACAACTGGCGATGGCCCCCAGGAAGTTTATGTAGGCTATGGTGAGAAGGATGGATTAGAGCTAAAAGATACTGTAGGTCAGATGACTAGTTCAGAAGCTGTTAAAATTATCTAATAAGGTGGTAAAGAGTTTCCCTTTCCATTCTCAGATAGTACTTTGTCCTGGATTTATCATTCATTATTTTGGTTTATTTTACTTGCCACATATCCCTCCACTAGATTAGAAGCTTCACAGATCAGGAATGATATATTATCTAAATTAGCAATTTACCAAAAACTTTTCACAGTGCTCTGAACAGGAGTATTTTATAAGTTATGTTGAATTGAATTATGGAATTAATTAGGAGCCTGAGCTAACAATGTGGTGGAGGAATAGAAAGGAGGAGATGAGTAGAAAAATTATTGTGAGAAAAGAATCAAGAGAAGTTCATGACTGATTAATTGTGGATTATGAGAAAGAGAAAAGAGTCTAAGATAACAGAGTTTTTAAGTCTAAAAGACTGAGAGGACCATGGTGTTATAAAGATAAATAAGGAAGTTAGGAGAAAGGGCAGACTTTGGAAGAAAAACTAGTTTGTGATTTATTGTTTGAAAAACTAGTGGGACATCCAGATGGAGATGTCCAAAAATCAGATAGTACTTTCCCCTTCTTTAGCAGGTAATGTGGTACTTACACTCCAAGGAGATGTCTGAGTTATATATCCAAATTTGGAAGTCATCTGCTTGGATATTTGACAAAAGAAAAAAGTAGAGAAAGGGATAGAGCTAACAGCTGAGCCTTGACAAATGTCCACATTATATAGAGGAAGTGGAAGAGGAGTAAATGAAGGAGACAGAGAAGGAGCAGTCAGAGAGATAGGAGGAGAATTAGGAGAGAACTGTGCCATAGAGACAAAGAGAAGAAAGAGGGGATGGTCAACTGCATCAATTTCTGCTGAGCCCAAAGAAATTGAAACCCAACACATTTCCCTGATGAAAAGCTCTGGAACCACTATAGATAGCATTTATAATTTATTTTTGCCCCCATATAGGTTTTACTTAAAATTAATTTAGGATCATTCCTTCCCCTATTCAGTGAGACAAATCACCCCCCCATCTCCTAGCACTCCAGTCAAGAGGAAGGCAATACTAGTGAATTGGATTTTGAAGGCTAAGAGGCACCAGGAAAAGGATTGAAAAAGAAAAGAACTGCCTGAATGGTTGGAAAGGAAGATAACCCTTTCTGAATTGCCTACATTAGCATCTCTCCATTTTTAAAAAAGCTCCTCTTTGTTCTTTCAAAAACTCATTATTTTTTGCCTATCTTTGAGACTTGAGCTCTCACTTACTAGTGACACATGCTAAAAAAAAAAGCACCAGCTCTGGGTCTTGCCAGTATTTTAGGCTCACTCGCTTTCTCGTTCCTCCTTGTTCTATGATAGAGGTTTACTGAAGGTCAGGATGAGAAGGCCCTTGAAATGATCAAAAACATGTCTAATGCCTTGTGATATGAGGGGAAACTGGAAAGTACATTTTTTTTTCCTTCTGAAAATGTTCATGAAATTCAGATAGTAGTGTACTGGTATTTCAGGCAGCTAGATTTCACAGTGGATAGAGCATTGGACTCCAGGGTCAGGAAGACCAGAGTTCAAATGTGACCTCAAAAACTTACTAGCTGTGTGACCTTGGGCAAGTCACTTAACCTCTGTTTGCCTCTGTCTTCTCATCTGTAAAAAAGGATAATAATAGCATCTATGTCTCAGGGTGGTTGTTAGGATCAAATGAAAAAATATTTGTAAACTGTTTAGAACAGTGCCTAGCATATATTAGGTGCATAATATATGCATATTCCCTTCCCCCATCCCCCAGAAATTTTAATTCAAGACTGTACAGGAATAGTATTAGCATTTATATAACACATTAAGGTTTACAAAGCACTTTAAACACATTATCTTGTTTGATCTTCACTATCCTGTAAGGTAGGTGCTATTATTATCCTTATTTTACAGGTCAGAAAACTAAGGCTCAGAGACTGGAAGTGATTCTTCCCAGGGCCACTGAGCTAGTTAAGTGTCTGCAGCAGGATTTGAACTGAGGTCTTCTGTACTTCAAGTGTGTTATGCCACCTGTAACTGCTCACAAATCACGTAGGCAGCATGCTGTGATAAAAGTAGCTCCTGATTTGGAAACAGATATGGCATCAAAGACTAGCTCTGGCATTTACTGTCTATGGAACTTAGGCAATTCACTTACTCTTTCTTGGCCTCAGTTTCTCCCATCTGTGAAATGGAGTGATCCAGTTCTAAGGCTCCTTTTAGCCCTCAGTCCTCTATCCTCTGAATGTTAGAGCTGTCACAGATCTTGGAGATCACCTAGTTTAGTACAGATGTAGAAACATAAAATCACAAAGCTGCTCTGTGGGAGGGCTAGGATTTGAACTAAGCCCCTTGCCTCTGGGTCCAGGGTCTTTTGATGGTATTGCTAGAACATGTTATTGGACCTGTACTATCCTTCTCCTTTCTAAAGAGCCGATAGTTTTTGGCACTTCAGAAACTGGATAGATTTGTTCATGGGACTTAGTTACGTTTCACACAGAACCTAAATCTTAAACGTTGGAAATCTACACATACCCAATACATTGTTAAAAATCAGGGGTCTTGTGGTCCTAGCCATTGTTCATGGCTATGTGAATTTTGAAGGAGCATCAGATGAACGTGATTATAGGCCTACTAACATGTCAGACGAGGTTGTCAGTCATATCATGGATGAGTCATAAGTGGCACTTAGGAGCACCTCTCTCCCAGGGTGGTTGTGATGATCAAATGCAATAATATATGTAAAGTGATTAGCATAGTGCCTGGCACATTATTGTTACTCAGTCATTTCAACCCACTCTTTGTGACCTCATTTGGGGTTTTCTTGGCAAAGATACTGGAAGGCTTGCTATTTCCTTCTCCAGCTCATTTTACAGATGAGAAACTGAGGTAAACAGAGTTAGGTGACTTGCCCAGGGTCACACAGCTAATAAGTGTCTGAGGCCAGATTTGAACTCAAAAAGAGGAGTCTTCCTGACTCCAGGGATGACACTTTATCCACTGCGTCACCTAGCTGCCTGCCTGACACATCTATATGAATGCTAGCCACTTGCCAAAGCATTATGTCCAGCATATTAGGAGGCCTGACAAAGTAATGGAGAGTTAGATGCACCTCTGACACTTATGAGCTCTATGATCGTGGGCAACCAAACCTTCCTGAACCTCAGACTCCCCATCTGTAAATTAGGAATAATAATTTCTGTAATAATTCCCTGGGTTATCATGAACTTCAAAAGAGATAATATATGTAAAATACTTGGCAAACTATTGAGTGCTATAGAACCATAAATTATCATTATCTCCAGCTAGACACTATTAATCTACACACATACATTATACATGCAGAGTATGACACAATAACACAAGGTAACAAATTAGTAACCTGTCACCTAGTAGAGCTAGATCCTTGTTTAAAAAAAAGACATACAGTGTATAAATATAGATTGAGGAAGAGGGAATATGGAAAGTACTGAAATAGAGTTCCCTGGCAATTGCAAGAAAGCTTGGGTGGGGTCAGAGAGTAAGGCATCTGGGCAACCTTCAATTTAATAATTGAAAGGAATTTAGAAAGAGATCCTACTATGTGCAAGGCATTGAGCTATAGCAAAAAGAGAAAGCATCATGGTCCCTGCTGTCAAGCAGCTTACATTCTATTGGGAAGATATAACATATGCACAAATAAGTTTGGTCCTAAGTAAATAGAATTTGATAGAGGAGAGAGCTAGATTAGGTGCTTTTAGAAAATTAAGGAGAGGAAGAGCTCACTTTCAACTGAGAGGATCAGGGAAGGTTTCCTGGAGGAGGTGGCACCTGAACTGAGCCAAGAAGGATTTAAGAGTCAGAGATAAAGAAGGAGAGCATTCCGTGCATGAGGAATGGACTACATGTGTGTAGAGATGGTAACTGGGAAGTATTAGCCACTTTGGCTGAAATGTGAAGTGAATGAAGGGGGTTGTGTGAAATCAGGCCATAAGGATAGACTGGCTGTGATTATTCAGTCAGCTAACAAGCATTTATTAAGTGCTTACCCTATGCCAGGCACAAAGCTAAAAAAAAAAAAATGCAGACCCTGCCCTCTAGGAACTTACATTCTAATAGGCAAAACAACCATATGAACAACTAGAGACAAGATAAATAAAAAGCAGATGGAAGGTAGGCTTGGGAGAGGAGATTCTAATATCTATTTGGGGGCACAGAAAAGGCTTCCTGTAGAGGTGATATTTGAGCTGAGGCTCAAATGAGGTGGGCTGTGCTTTGATTAGAGCACTAGGCCTGGAGTCTGGAAGACCAGAGTTCAATCTGGCCTCACACATTTAGTAGCTGTGGGACACTAGGCAAATAAATCATTTAATCTCCCTTTACCTCAATTTTCTCATCTGTAAAATTAGGATTATAATAGCACCTACTTCCTAGAGTTGTGGTGAAGATCAAATGAGATAATAATTGAAAGCATGTGGCACAGTACCTGGCTTATAATAGGCACTTAGTAATAATTGTTCACTCCCCCTTCCCCCTTGATGGAGGCCAGGGGAGTCTCAGAGGTGCAGGTGAGAAGAGAGTGCATTCCAGACACAAGGGCAGAAACCAGGTATGGAGTGTTGTGTGTAAGGAACACAGGTAGGCCATTGCAGTTGAGAGCAGGGACTGTCTTTTACGTCTTTTTTCCCCCCAGCTCTTAGCACAGTGCCTGGCACATAGTCGATGCTTAATAAATGTTTACTGAATTGGTCTTTAGAGTACATGGAGGGGAGTAAAGTGTAAGAAGACTGGAAAGGTAGGAAGGGGCCAGGTTGTGAAGAGCTTTAAATAGCAAACAGAAATTTTTTGTTTGATCCTGGAGGTAATAGGAAGCCACTAGAGTTTATTGAATAGCAGGCTGACATGGTCCAACCTATATTTTAAGAAATTCACTCTGACAGCTTAGAGAAGGATGAACTAGAGTAGGGAAAGACTTAAGGAAGGGATTTCAATTACAAGCCTTTTGAATGTTGGCATATTGGAGGTAGGGGAGGTGAGAGAGAGACAGAGACAGAGACAGAGAGACAGAGAGACAGAGAGAGAGACAGAGAGAGAGACGGATGTAGAGGACCAAAGACAAATTTGGTGTATCTTACAATTTTACTTCAACCTGGAACTTCTTATTCCTATTATTTCCAAGGAAAACCCAAGGCTGATAGGATGCCATGTTACCTACATGTGGTCTGGAAGAGGAAAAGGAGGTGGACTGCTCTTGTGGAACCCAAATCCTCCTTTATTTCATTTTAGTGAGCTTATTATTTGTAGATAGGAGGGAGAGGGTAGCAAATAAAGGGTGACATTGGAATAAGGAAGACCCAAATTAAAATCCTGCCTTAGATAGCTGTTAGCTATGTACCTTTCTAAAAAACATTTAACCTCTAACTGTCCCCAAGAACTCTTTAAGACTAAGTTACTGATGAATTGCCTGTCTACTTTTGTGGAAAGGGTTTTCTCATCGAAAATTCTGGACATAGATATAATCATGGGTCTTGACCAAAAAAAAAAAAAAAAGATATAGAGCATGTTCTTTAACAACCCTGTGAGTAAGATGATACAATTATTATTATCCCCATTTTATTGATGAGGAAACTAAGGCTCAGACCAATGAAATGACTTAAGTTGCAAAAAAAGTCGTATAGCTAGTAAATGTCAGAAGTTGGAAGTCATGGTTTTTTTTTTATATCAACTCCAATTATATTTTTTTACTTTAACAATAAAAATATAATATTAGAATTAGAATTAAAGATAGAGTTCCACCAAGTTTTCTCCAATGAAAAAGAAAGTAGTCCAAAAGGTGGTCAGTAGCCTTATAGAAATGCTAACTTCAGTGGATTTTTTTTCAGATCCCTCTAAATTATTTTAAGAAAATAAGTACAGGCTGAGTAGGTGGCTAATGCCTATAATCCATACTATTTGTGGGAATCTAAGACTGGTGGACACTTTAGTTTCAGAGTTCTGAGCTACAGTAGGTCTAAAGCTAATTGGGTATCCACAGTCTGGCACCAATATAGAAAGCCCCCAGGAGTGGAGGGGCTACCACACTGTTTAAGGAGAGGCAAACTAGCTCCAGTCAGAAAAAGAGCAAATCAAAGTATCCATGCTGATCGATAGTGGAATTGGACCCCTGGGTAGCCTTTGCACTCACAGCCTTGGCAAGTTAGTGAGACCCAGTCTTAAAAAAAAAGGCATAAATTATGCCACACTTATTTCTACCTCAGAAATTCAAAATGATTCATATCCTGTTTTGCTTATTGCAAAACTGGAGCAGATTCTATTATTACTTCCCATGGTGAGACCAACTAATTTTCCTCTTTGTGAATCATTTCTCACCAATCTGTGCCCACCTCAAAGTCAGTAGATCACAGTCTGTTAGGGGTGTGAGAAATCTAACTGTTCAGTTGTAAGAATAAACAGTTCAGCAGAGAAGAAGCATCCAGTAGGACAGAAACAACCACTGAGTGTGAAGAAAAGCATGAATGAAGGCAAACTGTCACTGAGTGATCTAAGACGAGCAGAAATTAAATCTTTACCTTCTTTCCATTTTGGCTTCTAGGATGTGTCAGCAATGCTACCAACATTTGCCCCCAGAGGAAAAATAGGATTAGCCTGACCTTTGCAGCAGGCCCTGTATTCCTCTTTGCTCTAAATGAAAAATTCTCAGGGTTGACTTTTGCTTAGCTTTTTTGATTTATCATACCCACTCTCTTTTTTTAGTTCAAAGTTTGTTGTATCCTTTAAGTAATCAAAGAATCAGATTAGAATTAAATAGTTGTTTGAACATGGCCAAGTCTGCAATGTGCCTCAGTTTCCTCATCTGGAAAATGAGAGGATTATTCTTAGTGATCTCTAAAGTCCCACCCATTTCTAGTGTTCTATGAATAGTATGCTATAGTACTTCAGACCTCAATAGGATCTCTTAGGATCTTATTGCTGTAAAAAGAGGACAAACATATTTTTGGGAGGAGAGGAGGTTGTTATGGTAGTTGAGATCCACGAATCTCTTCCAAGGACAGAAAAGGTACATGAAGCTCTTGTTGCATATTATTGAGCTTTACCTCCTCAGTTGTGAGGGGTGGGGATGGGGGGGAAATGGAAAAAAGAGCCAGCCCCAAAGCCTGAGAAAACCATAATTCATCTCCCACCTCTGGCATGCTAGCGGTATGCCCCTGAGAAAGTCGCTTGAACTCTTAGGGATCTAGGCAACTCTGTGACCCTAAGTTTCAAAGAAGATGCTAAATTACCTTGGCAGAGGGAGTTCCCTCATCAAGAGTTCTCTGTGCTAATGAAATTACAGGTCTGGTTCCTACACCTAACCTAATGGTTCCAGGAGTCACAGCTTCTAGGTGATGATTTCTTTTATTAAGTCACTGCCTAATCTAGTTCCTTAGTCTGGCATGAAAGTGACCCCCTCTTTTAGTGAAATCCAAACTTTTAAATACATTGAGCTTGGGCTTGTTGACAGATAATCTGTCTTCCAAGCCTCAGCCCAGCTATGTACAAAGATGCTTAGCACCAAAGAATTGGCTACTAGGTGATTATGTTTTCCTCACAACAGCTTCTGAGACTATCTATGAAAATGTAGAGGGGGTGCCATTTGTTTCAGTGGAAGAAGTACCCACATCAATAAAACTATGCGTTTTTTTTCCAAAATATCAAAGGAGGTCACCATTAAAAGAAGTAGCATTGAAATTAAAAATCTCTAAAACAAAAGGATCTAGTTAATGTGCTCTTCTTTTCCAAGTTCTATGCATCATCTAAGTTCTATGTATCATCTAAGGAATAAAACCATGATAAAACTATGATAATTATAATGAATTGATAGGAAGGTATTTGTTGTAGTAATAGTTAATGTTTAGATAGCACATAAGTATTTGCAAAGTTCTTTGTGTTATCCCATTTATTTCTCCTAACAACCCTATAAGTGATGTTATTCTCTCCATTTTATAAATGATGAAACTGAGGCTGAGAGAAGCTAATGTAATGTAAGATTACTGAATGTAAGATCATTGCTCTTTTCACAAGAAGATATGTTAGAAATCATGATAGAATTATTGCCATCACTCCTTGAGAAGTCATTAAGAAAGGCAAGGGTACCAAAAGACTGAAAATGGGCAAATGTCTTGTTTTCAAAAAGGGAGGAAAGGTGTTTCCCAGACATTATAGACCAATAAACTACATGTCAAATTCCTGGCAAAATTCTAGAACAGATTACTAAATAGTTCAAAAGAATTCTGAAAAAAGAAGAGGAACTGTATAGTTTTGTCCTTTAACTTTGTCCTTCTTAACAGCATACAATTGACTAAAAGAGAAAAAAGAATATATGATCCCTTTGTGTTTATTGCTTGTTGATTACACACACACACACACACACACACACACACACACACACACATACACACATCTACATACCTTTTTTACTCAGCAGAGCAAGTGCTACCTTAAAGGCTCTCCTCCAACAAGATTATCTCCCTTGCATATACCAAAGTAAGATGGTAATGTGGAAAGAGCACTGGATTTGTGTTCGAATCCCATCGCTACCATTTCTTTCTTGTACAACCTCATATACGTCCCTTCAACTTTAAAGACCTCAGTTTCCTTATCTTTAAAATGAAGAGGTTAGACTGGAGGACCTCTAAGAAAATTCCCAGCTCTAAATCTATGATCTTCTGAACATTTTAAATAGTTAATTTGAATATATCAATTCTGGAAGAGACCGCTACTGTGATTTCTTAGATGTCAGAATGAGAATTCAGAATTATTTAGACACTCTATCATGATGGTTCCAAACCTGTGAGATAGAATTAAAGGAGTAAATATAAATTCTTGCATTTAGGTTTTTAAAATTTTTACTGTGTTGTTCATGAGAAAAAGATCTAGTGGGTCAAATTCCAAATAAAGGCAGCTAAGTACCTCATTGGATAGGACAATGAGCTTGGAGTCAAGAATACCTGAGGTCACATCTGGCCTCACACACTTACTAGTTGTGTCACCCTACTCAAGTCACTTAACCTCTGTTTGCCTCAATTTTCTCAACTGTAAAATGAGGATAACAACAATATCTACCTTGCAAGATTGTTGTGAGGATCAAATGAGTTAATATTTGTAAAAAGTACTTAGTACAGTGCCTGGGACATAGAAGGTACAATTATTCTTGTTCTTCAGTCATTTCAGTAGTGTCTGACTCTTTGTGACCCCCTTTGGAGTTTTCTTGGCAAAGATACTGGAGTAATTTGCCATTTTCTTCTCCAGCTCATTTTCCAGATGAGAAAACTGAGGCAAACAGGGTGAAGTGACTTGCCCAGGTCACATAGCTAGTAAGTGTCCGAGGCCAAATTTGAACTTAGGAAGAGCAGTCTTTCTGACTCCAGGCTTGGCATTCTATCTATCTAATTGACATTCTATATATTATGCCATCTAGCTGCCACATAGAAGGCATAATACATGCTTATTTCCTTTACTTCCATCCACATTATGATGCAGTAACATGATGAACTACTTAAAAAAAAAAAAAGCTAATGCAGCCTTAGGTTGTATTAATTGAAATAAAGTGTCCAGAGCAAAGGAGATAATAATATCATTGAACTTTAGTCTACTGAGTTCACACCTATATGGTACTAACATGTTTACTTCTAGGCACAACATTTCAAAGAAATGCATTGAGTAGGGAACAAACAAGATGGTGAGAGGCCATGAAACAATCTCATATAAGAAATGGTTAAGGAGCAGGGAGTGTTTAGTGTGGAGAAGACTTAAGGAGTACAGAATCATAGTTTTCAAAGTAGTTGAAAGGGAATAACAAAGAGGGAATAAACTTGTTCTGGGCTTACCTGCAAAGTAGAAAAAGAGTAAATAAAGTCAGAGAGTGTACATTTTTGATTCAGCACAAAGATCTTTCTAACTACTTAGAGCTTTCCAAAAATGAAAAGGAGGGAATTTTAAAAAGTAATGTTCTTTCATTGTGAACATTGTTCAAGGTAGATGAACATCTCTAGGAAATCAGAGAATGTATCCCTTCAATGAGAGGATGGTTGATCAAAGACTTCTTCTAAATCTGTAATATTGTGATAGTGTGAAATTATTTGAATTGTACTGATATTTGATTGTGTTGGAATCATAGAATTTTTTAGGTCACCTAAATTCATTCTTTCATCTTTCCTAGAAATTTAACCCATCGGACTTTTTCATTGCATTGCAGAGCAATGAATTTGAAGTCACAAGATCTGGGGGGTTTCAAAACCACCTTTGCCACTCCCTTCCTTGGCAGCTCCCTTACCTTCTCTGGGTCTCAGTTATCTCATCTTTAGAAAGAAGGTTTTGGATTAGATGCTATTTAAGGTCTCTTCTAGCCTAAAATCTTATGAATTGTGGATTATTAGTTTGGGATTAGCCCTATCTCTTTGACTGAATCTGTAGTAGACCAGTGACTCACTCATGGGCCTCTGAAGTAATTTGTTTGATCTCATTCCCTATAGAAAACCACTCAAATAGTATTGTTTGTTTGGCATTTCCCTGAGATTGGATTATTGAGTAGGATGAACTTGGACATACTTCCAGTGATTTCTCAAAGGCCAAATCATTGCTGCCCCAATAGTTTCTTTATGGCCTCGTTTGCTTGTCTGTTGTCTATACAGAGACAGTTATTCACTGATCAATAATAATGCCTTACATCCATATGGTATCTCATTAATTTTACATCTCCTCATAGAGCCAAGCACAGTGCTTTGCATACAAATGGTATTCAGTAAATTATTAAATTAATGAGTGAGGTCTTACAATTTATAAAAGAAGCACAGATAATCCAATTTTCTTATCTGATCCTTTCAAAAACCCTGTAAAGTACAGGCATGGCCTATAGTTTTAGGAGGGGAAAGAAGTCAGACTGTAGTTTCCATGGACCTGCCTTTCAGTTCCAGCCATACCTGTGTGATTTTGGCCAAGGCATTTCTCTCTGGGACCAGTTTCCTGATTAACAAAATAAGAGTATTAGATAAGATGATCTCCAATGTCCCTTCCAGTCCCAAATCTGCAGTCCAAAGACCTTACAACATAATGATTCTTTCTATATACAATTTCCTCATCTGTAAACTTAAGGGCATGACTGAGTGAGAACCTCTGAAGTTTCTTCTAGGCTGAAATCAGAGCTCTTATGATCCCCTTTTCACAGATGGGGAAAGCAAGTCTAAGAGAAGTTGTGATTTACTCCAAATTGAATAGCCAGTAAGTGGCAGATCTGGCACTCTATTGCAAGTCTTCTAACTCCTTGTGCTATTTCACCATGGTAGGATGCCTTCCCACTGTTTATAGATATGCCAAATATGTTGGGAGGTAGGGATGAATTTCTTTCAACTTCACAGAAGTAGTAAAGGGCTCCCACTGCATGAATGAGAAAATGCTAATAGAAATTTAAATGCATGTATAACCTTGGCATATTGGAACTGCTGTTTTTGTAATCTTGGGAGGCACATTATCCACTCAGCAATACCCTTTTCAGTTAACATTTACGGGAATTTACAGTTGTTAAATTAAAGAGAGGTTAATCCCCTGTTGTTCCTGAATAACTTAGGCACCTATTTGGAAAGCACAAGCTAACAAAATGAATTTCAAAATCAAATAAGGTTACATAATTTAAGCAGCATTTCTCTCTAACCTGCTTTCCAGTCCTTTGTGCCTGACAGATTCCAAAGAAACCCAGATAAGTCTGATTCACTGTTTGGTAGTCTTGCCCAGTATTTTTAGAAGAAGCACCTGACTGATATCACCAGAGTGTGAACAAGGTCTCGATGAAGGGGGTAGGTGAATTCATTCCCCGTTCCTCCTTGGTTTCCTTATCTGTCAAATGGGGATAATACCTGCCCTCTAGTATTTTACAACAACCATGTAGCACTGAAAGGAGACAGCAAATGTGGAAGCCTTTAGGAAAGTTAAAGCCTACTCTACAAATGTCAGGTGATATTGAATTCACAAGAGTGTAGATCTAGAGCTGGAAGGAACTTTATGGGTCATCTAATCCAAACCCTTCCAAACAGATAAGGAAAAGGAAGGCCAAGGAGATTATGTGAACTGTCCAAGGTCACATATATATTCAGCTTTGGAGGCAGGATTAGAACCCAGCTCTTCTGTCTCTAGAGCCAATGTTCCTTCCATTTTGCCACTCTGTCTGTCTTTTCCAACCAATCTCAAACCTCTGCTTTGCACTAATGTGTCTCTGGGAAGCCTCAGTCTACATTCCTTGAGGCCAAGAATTGTTTTGTGCTTGTCTTTACATTCCTTGTACATAATAGGTTCTTAATACACGTTTCTTAAATTACCTTGGAGGTACTGTAGTATGCTAATATAACATTAGTGCTGAAAGGGACTTTAGCAGGCCATTTATTCCAAGTCTCCTTTTACAGATGAGGAAAACGAGCCGTGAAAGGAGACAGTGACATGTCCAATATCATTTAGGTACTGGGTGGCAGAACCATGTCTTTTAACTACACAATCAGTATTCTTTCCACTGAACCGTGTGGTTGAGTTGAATCTAGAATGTAAGCTCCATAAGGGGAGACACAGTCTTACTTTTGTGTTTTTTAGTATTTTATTTTTCCCCAGTTACATATAAAAACAATTTTTAATATTTGTTTTTCATACTTTGGGTTCCAAATTCTCTCCCTTCCTACCTCCCCATCTTTCCCCATTGAGAAGGCAAGCAATTCAATTTAAGTTATGCATATGTACTCATGCAAAACATATCCATAATAGTCATGTTATGAAGGAAAACACAGACAAAAAAAACCTCAAGAAAAATAAAGTCAGAGTTACTATTGCTAACTGTATTTCCCTCCATCCTATCCCCCCAATTATTCTATTTTTTCTCTCCTTTCACCCTGTCCCTCCTCAAAAGTGTTTTACTTCAGACTATCCCCTGTCCCAATCTGCCCTTCCTTCTATCACCACCCCCCATTCTCTTATCTCCTTCCCCTTCTGCTTTCCAGTAGGGTAAGATAGATTTCTATACCCAATTGAGTGTGTATGTTATTCCCTCTTTGAGCAATTTTAATGAGAGTAAGGTTCATTCACTCTTCCCCCCTCTTCTCCTCCACTATAAAAGCTCTTAGAAGCCTCTTTTATGTCAGATAATTTACCCCATTCTACCTCTTCCTTTTTCTTTCTCTCAGTACATTCCTCTCTGACCCCTTAATTTTATTTTTTAGATATCATCCCTTCATATTCAACTCACACCTATACCCTCTGTCTATATATACTCCTTCTAACTACCCTAACAATGACAAAGATCCTATGAGTTACAAATATCATCTTCCCATGTAGTAATGTAAACCATTTAATCTTATTAA
The DNA here is from genome assembly GCF_900497805.2 of Vombatus ursinus. Lineage (NCBI taxonomy): Eukaryota > Metazoa > Chordata > Mammalia > Diprotodontia > Vombatidae > Vombatus > Vombatus ursinus. Next base: position 5,667,680 of record NW_020954630.1, read on the forward strand.
GTTCCTTATGATTTCCCCTTTTCTGTTTACCTTTTTATGCTTCTCTTGAGTCTTCTATTTGAAAGTCAAATTTTCTATTCAACTCTGGTCTTTTCATCAAGAATGCTTGAAAGTCCTCTATCTCATTGAATATCCATTTTTTCCTCTGAAGGATTATACTTGGTTTTGCTGGGTAGGTGATTCTTGGAAGTAATCCTAGCTCCTTTGACCTCCAGAATATCACATTGCAAGCCCTCTGATCCTTTAATGTAGAAGCTGTTAAATCTTGTGTTATCCTGACTGTGGCTCTACAATACTTGAATTGTTTCTTTCTGGCTGCTTGCAAAATTTTCTCCTTGACCTGGGAACTCTGGAATTTGGCTATAATATTCCTGGCAGTTTTCATTTTGGGATCTCTTTCAGGAAGTGATCAGTGGATTCTTTCAATTTCTATTTTACCTCCTGATTTGAGACTATCAGGGCAGTTTTCCTTGATAATTTCTTAAAAGATGATATCTAAGCTCTTTTTCTCATCATGGCTTTCAGGTAGTACAATAATTTTTAAATTATCTCTCCTGGATCTATTTTCCAAGTAAATTGTTTTTCTAATAAGATATTTCACACTGTCTTCTATTTTTTCATTCTTTTTGTTTTGTTTTATTGTTTCCTGATTTCTTATAAAGTTATTAGCTTCCATTTGCTCCATTCTAATTTTTAAGGAATTATTTTCTTTGGTGAGCTTTTGGATCTCCTTTTCCATTTGGCCAGTTATGCTTTTTAAGGCATTCTTCTCCTCATTGGCTTTTTGGACCTCTTTTACTATTTTGCCTAGTCTGTTTTTTAAGGAGTTATTTTCTTCAGTAATTTTGTGTCTCCTTTGCCAAGTTGTTGACTAACTTTTCATGATTTTCTTGCATCATTCTAATTTCTCTTCCCAATTTTTCCTCTATGTCTCTTACTTGATTTTCAAAATCCTTTTTGAGCTCTTCCATGGCCTGAGACCAATTAATATTTTTCTTGGAGGCTTTGGATGTAGGAACTTTGACTTCATTGTCTTCTTCTGCATGTGTGTTTTGATTTTCCTTGTCACCATAGTAACTTTCTATAGTCACAGGTTTGGTTTTTTTTTTCTGTTGCTTGCTCATTTTCCCAGCTTATTACTTTCCTTTTAACTCTTTGTTAAAGTAGGACTGTGCTTCCAGGATAGAGAGTGCATTGTGCCAAGCTTCAGGGGTTTTGTGCAGCTATTTTCAGAGATACTTCTAGGGTCCTTCAGCTCTTCCAAGGTGGTATGATCTAAGGAGAGGTGTTTACTACTATCCTGGCTGTGCTCTAGTCTGTGAATGACCACAAGCACTCTTTTCTGCCCTGGAAATGTGAGGAGGGTCCCCCCTCCACTGTGGCTGCAAGCTGTGTTATGCTAGTGCTCCTCCTTGCCCTGGGACTATCACATAGGACTGTGACTCAGATCTAAGCATGGTCAAAGCAACAGAGTCCTGCCTCAGTGCTAACAAAAAGAACTCTGTAATCTTCTTCTGACCAGTTGTTCAATCCCCTTATGATCTGTGGGCTGAGAGCCCTGGAAGCTGCTGCTGCAGATTCAGTCACTCCCAAGGCCTGCTCCCAGTTTGCTGGGGCCAGGGCTGTGTTGACACAGCCTACACTGGTCTGTGCTCCATTCCCACCCAAGTGTGACAAACCTTTTCTGTGACCTTCCAAGTTGTCTTGAGCTGGAAATTTCTTTCACTCCATCTTTTTGTGGGTTCTGCTGCTCTAGAATTTGTTTAGAGTCATTTTTAAAGGTATTTGGAGGGACTTGGGGGAGAGCTCAGGTGAGTTCCTGCCTTTACTCCACCTCCTCACTTTTATGTTTTTACCTCAAATGTCTGGGATTTGTTGTTGTTCAGTCATTTCCAGTTTTGTCTGACTCTGCATGACTCCATTTGGGGTTTTCATGGCAAAAATACTGGGATAGTTTGCCATTTCCTTCTCCAGCTTATTTTACAGATGAAGAAACTGAGGCAAATAGGATTAAGGGATTTTCCCAGGGTCACAAAGCTACTAAGTGTCTGAGGACTAGATTTGAACTCCAGAAGAGGGGTCTTCCTGACTCTAGGCCTGACACTCTATCTAGTAGGTGCTTAATGAATGCATATTGACTAATTGTTGAGGCCTAGAGAAACATGCCCGAGGTTATGCAGCAAGTTAGTGGCAGATCTGAGCTTATAAATCCTGATTTCCAGTTTATTGCCCTTTTCACAATGTTACACTTGACCATTACAAATTATTTTTACTGAAACTCTTCAACTCTAGCACCACCCACTAGATTTTAATCATGTAATTTTGATCATACCATTCTCCTCTCCTTAATATATGCCATGGTGAAAGACTAGAGTCTTCACCTCCTCAGTATCTTTCACCAGTGTACCCTGGACTATCACACGTTTCTCATTTCCTTCTGCTCCTAAACTAATCTGTTCTACTTCTGCCAAAAAAAAAAAATGGATTCAACTATAAACATCTTTCTTGTGCATTTTAAAAATCTGTGTCTCTGAGTATTCTCCTGAACTACATATAGTACCTAAAAATAGCCTTTCAGCTCTTAAAATGCAACTTCTTTCATAAAGCGCTATCCTTAACTAATAATGGAAGTATGATGGTGAGTTTTTTCCAATTGGCATCTCCCATAATTCAACCTAAATGTCTTTAATAAACACCTATCTCTATTCTATGGAATATTATACTCAATGGCCTTATCACTTGGAATGCCATGTCAAGTCAACAAACATTTTTTTTAAGTTATATTGATGGGTTTTGTTTTAACATTATTAGCATTTACAGATTACTCTTGCTTTTTAAGAGGTCTCTGATAATAGAGTAAAACAATTAAGTAAAACTAATAATAGTGACCTCATTTGAAAATGAAAAGAAATGTATGTTCTCTGCTTCCCACTCCCAACTCATTATTTTTTTTGCTTTTTGGCTAGGAAGTGGGGTTAAGTGACTTGCCCAGGGTCACCCAGCTAGTACGTGTCAAGTGTCTGAGGCCCGATTTGAACTCAGGTCCTCCTGACTCCACGGCTGGATCTCTAAACCCAACTCTTTTTTTTTCCCAACTCATTTTTTAAAAAGAAAATAAAACCAAACTTCTTATGAAAAACATTCAGGGGCAGCTAGGTAGCATAGTAGATAGAGCACCGGCCCTGGAGTCAGGAGGACCTGAGTTCAAATCTGACCTCAGACACATAATACTTCCTAGCTGTGTGACTCTGGGCAAGTCACTTAACTGCAATTGCCTCACAAAAAAAAAAAAAAGGAACCATTCATAGTCATGCAAAATAAATTCCCTCAATAGCCATATACAAAAAATATATGCTTCATTCTGTGTGCTAAATGAATCAACTCTCTGTAAGTAGCTTATTTCTAAGTAGCTTATTTCATGTTCAGTCCTCTGGAATTATGAACGGTCATTGCATTGATCATTGTTCTTATACCTTTCAAAGTCTTTTGTTTTACGGTATTACTGTTATTATAAACTTTTCAGAAAGCATTTAGTAAGTACCTACTCTATGCCCAGCACTGTGCTGAGTACTAGAAATACAAAGAAAGGCAGGTTCTAGAGAGAGATGTGATATTTATTGTAGAGGAGAATCATGATGGAGATACTGGTTTTTTGCATACCTTGGGATAAAAGCTATTTCTCCCACGCAGTCAGTTCATGACACCCAAGCTGTGGATGAAAAGGACTTTTACCCTTTCTAGACATATAGAAAAGAAAATATGACTGTTCTCATCTCATAGTTTTAAAGATGCAGCCTGTTCTAGCTACCCAGTCAATGGAAAGAGGCTGTTGCCACCTATGTGGCTTCTGAGGGAATTGTGGAAATGGAGTGAACCACACTGGCTCCATCTTTTAACTTAATTCTGGAGGTAGCTCATTTTTATTCAATTATAAGTCTAATCCATTTCTGTCTTATAAAAAAAACTTTTTTTCAATTGTGAAAATTGTGAGAAAACTTTATTGTGTTGTTTCAACTTAGCCTTGCATGGCTGGGAAGCTGGACCACCTCTACCTGTTGCTTAGACACCCTTAACTAAGGACCTAGATTATGCTGACCAGAAACCCAGTCAGATCCAAAGTTTGATGCAAAGAGTTTTTTCACAATTATATATCTCAAGCAACCCATATGTCTCATCTGAAAAGTGACCTTGTACTGGTCAATTAGTTACTGTTTCATTGTTTGAATACAGACACTTGGGTTGGAGTGGGACACCTCTTTTTCTGATATCAAGAAATTGTACCTTTTCACTCTCCTCCTCATAACTTGGAAAGCCTATCTTTCCTCCAATTAGAAATTAGATTACCAAATTTTGTATCCTAGTTTATGTGCTGCTAATTGTTATCTTTTAGTGCATAAAAATCTGTCTCTCTCTGTATTTAGGATTCAGCGCCAAAGCTGAAGAAGCCTCATCCTGATTTGTTATGCAATTGGCAGGCTTTATTTAATAAATTAATATGCTCAGAAACTCAAACCTTAAAACTAACTTAGTTATTTCATCTTTCACTCACCACACTTCCATGTTAGATAATATAAACATGTGCAGCATGGATTTAGAATTGAAAAAGATTTAACTGACACCCATTATATAAGGAAGTTAAATTGACCTTGCAATTGCGTTTAGGAGTATTTGCTCGGAATGTCAAAGATATATTGTGAACTTCAGGGTGCTACTATACACTTCAATTTTTAATTTTGACTGTTCTAGATAGTTTAAAAATTGATCAGTGTGCCATTCTTACTTGCTTTCTTTTTTCTTTTGATGAATATTTACCATTTGGGCTAGAGAGTTTTGGACTTCTTTCTGGTTTTTTTTTTTTTTTGTACATTTTATACATGCAAGGAATTGTGAAGGAGATGGAGTAAGACATCTTGTGTACTAATCAGCCAGAACGCTTCATAATTGATGCACAGAGAAGGAAAAGGACTCCACATGCTGGCTAGAGAACGAAGTTCAAGCATGTAAAATCCTTGAGTCCCACTGATTTTCTCCATGTGTTTCTTTTCAGAGATCCTCAAAGTTTGGATCCTCCAGAAGTCAGCAATGCAAAGCTCCAGTATGCAGGGTGGGGCCCTAAAGGTCAACAGCTGGTAAGCAAGCTAATCAAGTGAAATGATGACATTTTGGTTTGGTTGGTTTAGGTGGGAGTTGGAGAAGGATTTAATGACAGATTTGGAAGTTATCTCTCCAATTTCAGGAAAAATAGCATTTTGTGTTGCATATTCACCCTGCTTTACACAATTATTTTATTAAATCACCAACAAATAATTTTTAAGTAAATCTAGAAGTTTTCTACACTAACAAAAATCACAAATCTGAACCTTTTCCACCCCCAATCTTCAAAATAAATACACACACATATTTGAATATTTATAAGAACCTTATAAGGACTCTTTATAAAATGAAACAAATTATTTTGTAATATAAGTGATCATTCTGTGATCTTTTCCCCCATATGCAAGATTTCTTAAAGAAGGGCTCACCAATAATAATCACTGTAATTCTCAGTTACTGTTTTCTTGGTTAAACGTCAATTCCATAAGGGACCTATAATTAAAAAGGTAAATAAACAGGATCTTAGGTTAGGGTTGGTTGGCTTGAAAAACTTTTTATGAGATCTGAATTGAATTGGTCAATTTGTTGATTATTATCTAACCTAATTAATAAATTGATTATTAATTACCCAGAAAAAAGATAGTCTGACCATGGTGTCCAGTGCTTCTCTATGTAACCATTCAATATGGACTTCACTGAAATAGGTCTCCAGTGGAATGGGTTAAGAGTCAGGAGAGTTCTGGTCCATTCCCAGGAACTCATGCCTACCAAGATGGTAGGTTTGTGACTGGGTGAATTCTTATCTGTTAGACTGGAATAGATCATCTCTCAGTCCCAAATATGATTCAGATAATCTCTGGAAGTCCTATCTCATCCTATAATTCCATCTCAAGAAATATTGCTGATTATGCAAAACTAAAAGTCTGATAAGCAGATGGCAATGCCTTTGTGATAATATTCCACCACCATTCTATGCTTCTGCACCTTTAAAAACTGATCAAATAAACAGAATTTTTCAAGCTTTCTGTTCCTGAAATAGCACAAAATTGATCATTTCTGAAAGGCTTACCAATGGGGACATGTTAGATGGGCTGTCAAGTATCTTTGGGAATTAAATTGTCTTATTTAATATTATCCCCATTCCTCTAGTACTGGATAACCCACATATTCTAGGGTCATTTCAGAAAAGCAAGGAATTTGTCTATGCCAAGAAGTCATTTTAGCTCTTACTGCAATCCAACCATCCCACAAGCTTGGGGATCAGAGACAAGTATTTGGAAATTGTAGCAGTCACATCATGTCACAGAGAAAAAAGGACTGAGTGGATAGCCTAACCCTAGAGAGGGATTGAGTCAGAAATATCCATCCATCAACATAGCTATGCCAGGCTAAAGTTAATCAGTCCCCCGGGGGTTCTATTCCTCATACAAATATTTATGCTTTAGTAGAGGACTCTTGAATACCTAAAATCCTTTAAGGTTCAAGGGAATTAATATCTAAAGGTGGAATTTATTGAGTCCTAATACAGGAGGGGATATTTTGGGGAGGAACATCCTTCCAAATGCCTTTCAGATCAATCCACACTATTTCAATCCACATCTTCATCTTATCCAGCACTTAACAGTGTCTGACACATAATAGGTGATTAATAAGTACTTAATTGATGTGCTTCGTGAATATTAACTGACATCCTCCAGTGAACTCTGTCCCCATGTAGCTTGTAACCTGTTATATCATTGCATCCTATAGTATTACTGGACTTCTTTGTATGGAGAATGAACTATAACATACTGATTAGACATTTTAACTTCTTTGACAGTAACAGAAGAAGGGTAGGGATAAGGTCTGAATCTGCGATTTCCTTGCTATAAGTACTCCCTCTGTCAGTGCAGAGCAGCACCTTCTCTGTAACTTAGAATCTTAGAATGTTACCTAGCGTGCTGAGAGGTTAGGTTACTTGACCGGTGTCACACAGCCCATATATGTCAGAAACAGGACTTGAACGCAGATCTTCTTGACTCTGAGGCCAGCTCTTTCTCCATTATGTCACTCACTGTGCCTTATCATACTGAAATTTGTCCCTTTTGCTCTCTTCTGTATTATAAAAATAATAATCATTTTCAAAGTATTTATTTAGTCCCCGTTTTCACACAGGGCTGTCTTTTGTTGTTGTTCAGCCATTTTTGACTCTTTGTGACTCTGGGGTTTTCTTGGCAGAGGTACTGGAGTGGTTTGCCATTTCTCCAGCTCACTTTACAAATGAGGAAACTGAGGCAAACAGGGTTAAATGATTTGCCCAGGGTCACAAAGCTAGTAAGTATCTGAGGCCAGATAAGGGAGGAAGATAAAGTCTTCCTGAACCCAGGCCCAGCACTCTGTCCACTGTGCCACTGTGCTACCTAGCTGCTGCCATAAAGATGACACACAGTCCCTGCCTCTTAGAATCTGAAAATTTAAAGGAAAAATAATGCTGAAGTAGGCAGACTTTTAGGAAAGTGTCTCAAATGCAAAGGGAGGAGAACAAAAAGGTGAAAATTGTTAGTTTTACTTTTTTGATGATTTTTATAATTCTGTTTATTCCATTGAATTTTTAGGAATGGGACAGAAGTGACAGGGAGTCATTAACTGGGAAATATGTAGAAATGGATGAAGTGAGAAGTATAGAATATAGGCCACAGAACAAGAAATAAAGGAATAAAAAGCAGTGAGCAGACACATCAGCCTGATGAGGTCTTGAAGGTAGACATAAAGTCAACTAATTTACTTATGATGTGTTGACAGTTCCCAATGTTTTGTCCTGCTAGTTACTACAGGGCTGGGGTAGGGACAGTTTGTGCCTAGGAACTAGCAGGTGTGGTTAGCAGAGATGAGGCTCAGCCCAGGGTGTGTGAGAAAGTCAACAGGACAGGAAAAGATTGGACCAAAGTGGTCGGCCACTACAGCGCTCAAATCAAATCTGGAAATCCATTAGTGTGAGAGTTATCAGATTCAAGTAGTAGGCAGGAAAAATATTGTATCAGTTCTTAGGCAGTTTTTCAAAAGCCAAGGGGAAGCACAGTAGTCAGCACCAGGAAAATAACATAGAGGGAAGATCTTGCCCAGAAAAGTGACGATTGGCTTCAGGCAACGGAATGACAGGGCAGCAGGCACCTGGTGGAGGGCTCAGTACTCCACATACCTTCCCACTTAGCCCCACATTACCTGGTCTTCACATCTCCTTTATTTCAAACTGTCTTTTAGCAGATGAGGGGGGTCACAACTATAACAACCTCTGTGAAATCTCCAGGAATCAGTCATTCTCTAACAGATGAATCTCACAATAAACATTGGGTTATCACCACAGAATCATAAAACTAAAAAGTACTTCAAAGGACTCTGCTTGTTTGTGGTAGCCAGCATGTATGTTTAAAGTCATAATGTAGTAGAGGCAAAATCATCTAAGTTTATCTTTGGTGTCCTCCAATTAGCCCTTTTAGCACTACCTTTTCCACCTGAGCTCTCCCTCCTCTCTGCTGCCATCTCTTCTGTGTGCCCATGGGCAAGTTGCTTTGACTCCCTAGACTTCATTTTCCTCATCTGTAAAATGGAAATAAGGATACAGGTTCACATCTCTCCTCTGGTGCTTACTACCTATGTCACCTTAGACAAATCATTTCATTTCCCTGGGCCCAAGTTTCCTCATCTTTAAAATGGGGGTGAGGTAGAGGAGACAGTCTCTAAATTCCTTCTGATTCTTGACCTATGATCCTTACATTCACTACCTACCTCCCCACCTCACAGGGCTGCTGTGAAGAAGGTTCTTTCTCCATCTCAAAGTGCTACAGCAATTCAAGTTTTTGTTGTACATTGAGGGAAGAGAGATTTCTGAGCTGAAGTTTTTACCTCTTTAATAACTATCGAAGCTAAGATGGACCATAGAAGATAGTGATTTCTTTGGGAGAATTTTATCACTCTTGGCTTTTATTGTATTGTTTTAGTTTCAAAACGAAAGCAATGCCCAAACAATGTGATACATTTCTTTTGAGATAAAACAAAGCTTTAAAAAATATAATGGACTTAAAGCAGTGCAGGTGGCCAAGAGTGTCAAAATAGAATTGCTTTTACTTGGTCTTATGATTATTTCTGTGCTGAAGCATGAAATATTTGAAAATGTTTGGGTTTTTTAATTATAAAAAGATAGCAGATGTGGAGAAATTTTATTTTTTTACCAAGTGCAGTCCTCTGAGAGAAATTTGGGGTGTCAACTGCACTGTTTAACATCCTCCTACTACTGCAAAGATTGATTCTTTGGGTTTATGTCAGTAAGGTTTAACCATCTTCAGTAATGGAATGGCTTTATAACTTTGGAGGGAGGGGAGGATGGTCATCAGGCAGTCCATTGAATTGGATTATTTGGTCCAATCCACTAGTCTTCTTAAGAACCCGTCCTAGGCAGCATTGGGAAATAAGTGACATTTGTATCCTGACCCCTCCTTTTTTGAGGTCCTTTGTAGGTCACTGGTGCCCTTTTGGTGCCTCCAGGCTGCCAGCTACACCCTTAATTAGCAATTTTAGTGACAGAGGCAAATAATGTAAAATACACCCTCCAATCAACATTTTAGGACAAAAGTCAATTGAGAGGGGAGGGATAGAACAGGGCAGGGGGGAGGAGCTCAACTCATGAGTGGCCATAGGGAACACAGGGAGGAAGGAAGCATGCCACCTGGTAGCTTCCTTTTAAAATTAATTATCCTTGTTAAACAAATGCTTAGCTGAATTCTTTCTTTGCTACTGAAGGAGTAGAAATGCTGTCGGGACTCCCTAAATTTTGATGTCCTAGGCCCAGACCCCAGTCTTCCTACCCTAGTTGTGACTCTGATGCCTAGTCAATAAGCAGTCAGTTATGTGATCATAGAGCTGGAAGAGAGCTGCTAGGGATCTCATTTGACAAGATGAGGAAACGGCCTCAGAGAGAACAAAATGACTTGCCCCATGGTACATGTCTATTAAGGATCCAAGGCAGGATTTTAATTCAGGAGGCAGGTCAGCCATCAAGTGAGACTGAGGGATAACAGATGAATTCCCTGGGCACTATATCAGTATACTCAGAATTTTATAAGACCCAGAGGAAAATATCTAGTAGACTTCTATCAAGGATTTATAAGCAAACTCGGACAACAAAAACCAGAGATAGGAAGACATGGATAGACTTTGAATTGATAAGGGATTACTCACATAAATTCTTTTATTTTTGTAAATATATTTTTATTTTCTTTCAAATGCATGTTAAAGCAATCTTTTAACATTTGTTTGGCTTTTAATTTTTAGTTCCAAATTCTATCCCCCCTCCCCCCATTCCTCTTTTACCTCCCCCCTCCCTGAGACAGTAAGCAATCAGATATAGGTTATATGTGTGCAATCATATAAAACATTTCTGTATTAGTCATTTAGTACAAGAAGACTCAAATAAAAGAAAAAGAATGAAATAAAGTGAAAAATAGCACGCTTCCATGTGTTTTCAAACAATATCAATTCTTTCTCTGGAGGTGGATAGTATGTTTCATCATTAGTCCTTTGGACTAATCTAGTCTTGGATCATTGTATTGCTGAGAATAGCTAAGTCATTCACAATTCTTCATCAAGCAAATTGCTGTTACTGTGTACATTATCCTGGTTCTGCTCACTTCACTTGGCATCAGTTCATGTAAGTCTTTCCAGGTTTCCTGAAATCATCCTACTCATCATTCCTTATAGCATGATAATATTTCAATACAATCATATACCACAGCTTGTTTAGCCATTCCCCAATTGATGAGCACCCATTTGATTTCCAATTCTTAGCCACTACAAAAAGAGCTGCTATAAATATTTTTGTACAAGTAGGTCCTTTTCCTTTTTTTTATGTCTTTGGGATATAGACCTAGCAGTGGTATTATCGTATCAAAGGGTATACAGAGTTTTATAGCCCTTTGGGCATAGTTCCAAATTGCTCTTCAGAATGGTTGGATCAGTTCACAACTCCATCAGCAATACATTAGTGTCCCAGTTTTCCCACATCTCCTCCAACATCCATCATTTCCCATTTTTGTCATATTAGTCGTTCTGATAACTGTGAGGTATTTAACTGAGCTATTATTGAATTGAAATAAATTAGTTGAAAAAATTGAGGGTGTTTAGCCTAAAGAACATACTGAAGGAGGATGACTGATGTCTTCAAATATTTCGAAGGGTCCTCATATGAAAGAGAGATTAGATTTTATTCTGCTGGTCCCCAGAGGGCAGGGCTAATACCGTTGAGTGAAAGTTATAATATAACACATATATTCCTAACAATTAAAGCTGCCCAGGAATGGAAGGTGATATCTCATGAGGATGTAACTTACCTGTCAATCAGAAGTCTTCAGGCAGAGGCTAGATGACTATTTCTTGTCAGAACTATCTCTGAGAAGATGGAACGTGACAACCAGAGCTTTTCTCCAGGCTCCAAAATTTAGAAGCTACTGACAGTACTTGTATTATTTCAGCATATAGCAACTGAGAATAGACCTTGTGCATCAAGAACATTTAGATAAAATGGGAATCAACCAGATAGATGGAAGTCCATGCCCACACCCCAGGTGAGAGCCTCCCCTGCCTATCTCCTGTTTCCCTATTGGCAGTTTTGATGGCCTCCTAAAAGTGGCCTCGAGGTATTCTAGTGTCTCCTCTCCTTGGGACCTTGTATTCTGAAGTCCAAGATCTCTTCCCAATCAATCAATCAGTCAATAAACGTTTATTAAATGTGTATTATATACCAGGCATGGTGCTAAGCACTAAGGATACAAGACAGTCCCCACTCTCAAGGAGTTTATAATCTAACAGGGGAGACGAGATGCAAACAAATATTTATAAAAAGCAAATTATATGTGGGATAAGACACCCCAGCAGAATTTGGTTCAAAAATTCGATGTGAGGGCATATGTTGTGGTGCTCATCCTGGCTATTGCTGGTTTGGTCTCTACTTTTGGGAGGTTGCCACAGGAGATTCATGATTCAAGTAGGAGCTAAAATAAAGGTTTTTTATCTCTGAGTCCTATGGTACTATGATTCTTTTCAATTCTAAGATTCTGTGGTAGAAAATGTAGTAGCTCTATGTATCCCAATAGTTACTAAGAAAATATAACACATGCCAAGCTATTAATATTATGTGACTTAGAAGTCTCATTGCTAGAAATATGCCCAAGGAAGTCAAAGACAGAAAGAAGAGTTCCCTATTTAATAATAATAGTAATAATAACTACTAGCATTTATGTAGTGCTTTGAGGTTTGCTAAGTGCTTGGCAAGTATCATTTCATTTCATCCTCACAACAACTCTGGGAGTCTGATGCTGTGATTAACCCCCTTTTCCAAAGGAGGAAACCAAGGCACAAAAAAGATCAAATGTCTTGCTCAGGGTCACACAGGTTGTATGTGTTTGAAGCTGGATTTGAACACAGGTTTTCCTGACTCCAGGCCACATGCTTTATCCACTGTGCCTATACCAAGCTGCCTATATATATGTAAAATATTCATTGTAGAACATTTTGTGGTAACAAATATTTGTTAACAGAGTAGAGAATGGATAAACAAACTGTGATACATAAATGTAATAGAATATTATTGCTCAGTAAGAAATCATGCATGTGAGGAATTGAGAGAAAAACAGGAAGTTTTCAATGAACAGAAGCAGAATGAAGAAAGCAAAACAACATGCACAATGACCACAGTAATGTAAATAAGCCGACTATTGTAATGACTCCTGTTGACTACAAAGGAATGATTAGGAAATGCACCTTTTCTTGGATAGATGGTAAGCTCTGGCTGTGCAAAGTTGAATAGCCTTGTCAACTTTGATCTTTGTGTCATTTTTGCTTAACAAGAGAAGACTCACTGGTTGGACGTGAGAAAAATGATTATCGCTCTCATATAGTAACAACCAATTATTGAATTAGGACCAGGATTTTTTACCTTCCTATTTCCTCATTCAGAAATCAGCCCCTTGTAAGCTATTTAGCCAGCATCTGAAGGACATCCCGGACAATGATATTGGATTCACTTTCTCTAAGTGGGGAAACCCATTGTGTTCTACTCAAGTTTGGGTGGAGCGGAGTAGATCCTTTGTCTAGATTGCCTGGGCAGGGGTAGTCTGGGAGTAAGAGTGACATAACCCAAGTCAAGTCCCCCAGCCCCACATTAGAATAGGTCTACCTCTCATTATAATATTCGTTCTTCTCATTAATTGTTAACCAGTCAGAATTGATTACCACTTGTTTAGAACACCCACTCTTTCAAGGGCATATAAGCATCAAGAGGTCACTATGATTCATCTTTGGCTCATGAGAGACAACCAAATGACTATCCTTTTATTAATTATTCAGTAGTCATGATTAATAAAATGATTAATTACCCAGAAATTCTCTCTCAAGTTTTTATACATCCCAGTTGGATATGAATCTAAAAAAAAGATTGTGATATCAAAACAAAAAATCCTACTTATTTAAAAAGATGTGACACCAAAATTCACCACCATTTTGTTATTTAAGTTATTGGATCAATGGTAGTTTCCTTTTAGAGTAGTAAGTTTGTTTCAATCTCGGAACCATATTTTAAGATAACTTGGTCTTACCATTTGTTTTTCTTTCACCTGCCCTGCCCCTTCCAGTTTCCCCTCCCTGGGTCTTTGACACCTCACAACTAGAAGTTGTCATTGTCACTACTTCAATAGCAGTAGGATACCAGCGAGCTCCTCATCATTCTTGCTAAGTTTCCTAGCTACAACAGGCTCTACTCGAGGTGAATGCTGGAACCTTGAGTATTTAGTTGTTCATGTTGTTACTTTTTTTTTTCCTAAGGAAGACTTTTCAGTCTGAGAATCACAACAAAGTGATGTCACCTGGAACTAACACAACCTGACAAGCACAACTCCCCTAATTAGCCATCCCTTACTCACTCGAAGTCATAGCTGTCAGACCAATTCAAGCCCAGGCAGAAGGGCAGAACTGATAGCCAAGAGTCCAGACTCTTGTTTCTGGGATGAACCTGATCATCTGTTATCATTCCTGATCCTCTGTGGCCCTGAACTTATGGTTAGACTGGAGATACAGCAAAGGGATTTTTGTTTCAGGCATCACAGCCTGCCTTCTGCATCAGTGACTTTTTCACACCCTCGCTATCTGATATTATCTCTTGAAGGGATGTTCAGATCATTCAGGTAGCACAGCAACCTGAAGGGGCTTATTTTAGTTTGGCTCAGTGGTTATGTTATGAGGTACAAATGCTGACTGTCTATATTGAATGAAACAATCCTACTGAAAGTGATTTTGAAGTCCACCCTCCCCCCCAATACACACACTCCCCTCATCTTTCCAATGATTTGGTGGAAATCCTTCCCACGAGACTTCTGTAAAATGTAAAGAACATTTATTTACTTGGATGCTGGATTTCTTTTTCTGTCCCGTAATTTACTGGCCAAGGAGTGATGGGGCCCAGTTTTATATTTCTGATACCAAAGGTGATACTTAATTGTGTTTCTTTGGAGTCAATTTTCTGGTTCAGAAAAGCCTCATTTAAGTGGAAATAATGATAGACTTGAAGTCAGAAGACCTGGATCTGAATCTTTGCCCTGACACTTATCAGCTGTCAGTGTAGTTACATTGAGCGGCAATTTCCTCATCTTATAAAATGAGAATAAGTAAAATGTAAAAGTTGTATTTAAATGCAAGAGCAACTTTTGGATTTCTTTTTAAAGGAAAAGAGCAGAGAATACAAAAATTGAGTATTGCTATGAGATTGGGATGAAAATACTGACAGTTACACATAGAGTAACGATAGAGGTATTGTTTCTGAAAAGCCAAAATGCTTGGGCAAAGGGAACAGAGGTGACAAACAGAAAATAGATGTGACCAGTGATGTACATTTTCATTTGACTAGTAGGTGGAGAGTGCCACAGAACCCAGAATTCAGTTTGGGGCTAGACTGGGGGTTGGAGGGAGCTATGAAATCTTGCTATGGCAGAGTCCTGGGCCAGGAGCAAGGGCAGGGAGGACCTACTAGCTTTTAGCCAGCCTGGTACCAGGCTAAGAATAATGGTGGAAGTGAAAGTGATTTAGTGATAGTAGTGAGGGCAACAATATTTGGAATTTAGAGACTCACAGAGTTTGGGGAGCACACTCAGCAGTCATCTAATCCATCCCACAGCTGAAAGGAATCCCCACTGTAATATATCCATCAAGGGGTTATCTACCCTCCACCTGAAGATCTTCAATGAGAGGGAACCTATTACCCCTCAAGGCATTTCATTCGACTTTGGGATAGCTCTCATTTTTAGGAAGCTCAAATTTGCAAATCTAGCCTCTCCCAGAATGTAAACCACCAGAATAACGACTATTGTGCCCCATGGAAGTCTTGTGTGGGAGTCAGAGGATGAGTTTGGGTTGCTTTTCAAAGAAGGATCAACCAAGATACAGAACCAATGAATGTCCCCAGAACCTAGGAGTTGGTTTCCCCTCCCCCTTCCAATTGAACCATATTTTGTCTAATACTTTTTTTTGCTCCCTCCTTGAGGAATGGGTTTTATTCAGGTAACACTTGTATGTAAACTTTTAAATGAGAGTGCCTTAAAACACTTTGAGTTAATTGCTTGCCCCTTAATGCTTTTCTCTTTGTATCATTCAGCAAATGTCATTAGCATCAATATGATGGCAGAAGCAATTCTCTTTCCCTGATGTCTTCCCATAAGTTGTCTTCTAAATGCAAAGAATGTGCCCCTTATTAGGAAGGTGTGTATCTTCTGCCCTTATGATGTCCATCAACCAGTCTGCCCATGAATAGGCTGCCTCTAGCCAGCCAACAAATTCTTCCCTCCAATTACAAGCAATGGAATGGGGAGGGGGGAAGGACTGCTCACTCATATATCAAACTATTTTTCAAGGGCATTTAGCTCACTCTATCTACCAGGAACAAAGGGTCTAGGGGAGCATTTCACTGAAGTTGACAAATCTGAATAACGGAGGCAGATTGATCTGTTTCCAGGACAAGTAGATTCTTTCATGAACATCATATACATGGAGAAGATCAGACTAAAATGATACCTCATTAATAACTTATAAAAGCATCTAATTAGTTAGGGTTAATTTGGTATTCATTGTAAGAACATTCATCATGGGTTCTGATGGCTGATGTTAGCCAATAAATTAATATTCCAGGGCTGGAAAATCCCCTTACATATACCCAAATAATAGATTGAGTCATATTAGTGCATGATTTAATAGCTCTACCAAGTGTATCCTTCAAATTGAAGACATTTAATGCAATATGGTATTACTTCATGAATCTGTAAGGCTCAATCACTTCAGTATTCACTTAGATCCAAGTAAATACATTGAGCTCAGTACAGTGCTTGGCAGATAGTAGGTGATTAATAAATGTTTATTGATTGATTGAATGAACAATCTGGATAAAAGGGCTACTATAGCATGGAACTACCTAATGACCATTACAAATGACCAACACAACTGAGCAGCGACTGTGGCGGTGCTTCATAACACCCACAAAGCCTTTTGAAGACATACTGATTTCAGAGCGAAAGAACAAGGTTGCAACATTAATAGCAGTTTTAGTTTTATAAAGCCCTTTTCTCACACTAACCAGCAATATTATTGTTCCCATTTTACAGATAAGGAAATTGAAAGAGGCACAGAGAAACCAAATGATTGGACAAGGAGCTCACAGTCAGAGAGTGCTAGAAATAAATCTTAGTTCTTTTAACAAGACACTTTTTCCATGATGCTACTATTTTTAAAATTAATTGATTAAGTTTTCAATTAATTCATTTCTCTCCCTCCTACTACCACACTATTGGAAAAAGAAAAAAATTACAAATAAAACCTTGTAACAAATCTGCACAGTCACACAAAACAAATTCGCATATTGAACTTGTCCAAAAATGTATGTCTGATTCTCCATCTTAAGTCCACCACTTCTCTGTGTGATGCTCTACCAGAAGGTAGCCCTAAAGAGGAAGGAAGTGAGGGAAATCAACTAGTTAAATATCTGTTGTTCCAGTGGCTTACCTGTGTCATCTTATAGGAATGATCCTTAGATCATTTGGGTGGGAGGAGTCTAGGGGACTTCAGAGGTCCTTCAACTCCTTGATTTTTGACCAGTTACTTCAGTCCCTTTAACCCCTTTCAGCTACAGTATGTTCTATTTCCTACTTTGCCACTGTGGAAAAACTCAGAAAAAGCTAGAAGCCGAGTTGAAAACATGTCTTTCACAGGAGTCTTAAATCTAGTTGCCTGAATGGTCCATCACATAATACTCCCTTCCTCATCAGAGATTCTTTAATGCAATTGTGATTGAAACACTGTAGTATTTCTTATGAAGACTCTTATTTCTAAGGATGCCGTACATAAGCCTTGGCAATATTAGGTTAGAGAATTTCAAGATAATTTATCATGTGGAATTTAAAAGCACACTCAGAGTTCTACATTAAGAAAGATTCCATTTACTGATAAATTCTTTAGATAATGTAGCAAGACAGCAATAAATTAAAATAACCACATTAGACATTAAGACAGAAAAGAACTGACCACAGTTATATTTACACCCTTGGGCAAAATCATTGTCGTTGGTTCTGGGCAGAGGCTTGTTGGACTGCCTCATGGGATGATTGGGCATTTGTCCAGTGGTCTGAGCCCTTTGGGCATTTTTCAAGGAGAATAAGGAAACAGTAGTCACCTGATCCTCTGAATTGTCTTCTTAGCAGCCTGATGTATTTATCATTTGCCTGGCCTGCATTGTGGAATCCTCTCAGCATCAGAGACAGAATACTTGCTAAGGGTTTAAAATATTACAAGCAAATACTTTGGTGATTCTGTGGCTTATATTTGTCATATATAGCAAAAACAATGATAATCCATGATATCTTTCTGTTCTGAAATCCTATCATATTTACTCTGTGATTGACCTTAACACTTAATCTTATTATTGCCTTGAATATTCAATTCCTTTGTATGTGTGTGCCTTATCTGCTAGACTAGAAACTCCTTGAGAGTAGGCATGAGGAGTGCTATACTGTAAAGAGTGCTAGATTTAGGAGTCACAAGACTGGGATTCAACTTCCAGTGGTGGGAGGGGCAACATGGAATGGCAGGATGGAATGCTAGACTTTGAAGCACAAAACCTGGGTTCAAATCTTGCCTCAGACACACTAACTGGGTGACCCTGGGCAAATCATGTGTTATTTTAGCCTCATTTTCCTTATCTGCGAAGTGGAAATGATAATAGTATTGCCCTCATAGAGTTATGAGGAACAAATGTATGTGAAGTATAACCCTCAAAGTTCAAAAATAACTGACTCCATTTCTTTATCTGTAAAATGAGAGGAATTGGAGTAGATGATCTCAAAAGTAACTTCCAATTCGTACAAGCTATTACTTTGTGTAGCCCTGGGCAATCAGTCAACCAAGATGCATTTAGTAAGTGCTTACTATCTGTGTACCTACCCTTGTATTCTAATGGCAGAGACTATATACATATCTGTAGATATACATATATCTACACACACATATACAGATATACACATGCACACTAGATAGATATACATACATTTATACATACACACACAAAATAGTTCAATGCATGGTATTTTGGGAGGAGGATAGTAGCAGTTGGGGCAGCTAAGTGGTACAGTGGATAGAGCACTGGGCTTGACATCAGGAAGATTCATCTTCCTGAGTTCAAATCTGGACTCAAACACTTACTAGCTGTGTGACCCTCGGCAAGTCACTCAACCTTGTTTGCCTCAGTTTCCTCATTTGTAAAATGAGCTGAAGAAGGAAATGGCAAACCACTCTAGTATCTTTGCCAAGAAAACCCCAAATGGGGTCATGAAGAGTCAGATACAACTGGAAAAAGACTGAACAGCTGAATTAGCAATTGGGAGAATCAGGAGAGGCTTCATGAAAAAGCTGATTTATAAAAAGCCTTTTCTCAAAGGAAGACAGAGACTCAAAGAGGCCAAAGTGAAGAGATACACAAAAAATGAATACAATATGTATTCATTCAGCAGTAGCAAGATGGAGGGAGGAGCAGATCAGGAAACTCATCTGGCTCCCTTGAGTCTTAGTTTAGAATACTAGCCTGACTATTTCACAGTCATTAGAATAGAGATAGAAATTGGACCTGCGACTTTACTGATATAGAGAACTCCAGGATGAGGAAACTCCCTACACTAATGCAAATTGACACCTTCTCTGCAGTTTAGTCTTAGAGAGATGTCTAGAGCATTGAGCAGTTAAGTGTCTTGCCCTGGCTCACAAAGCTAGTAAGTATAAGAGAAAGGACTTGAACCCAGGTCTTTTCTGCCTTCAAAACCCATGAGACAATGGGACTCAAATGGGACAGAGTATTTTTAAAGATGTAAAGCACTATATAGATAAGTTATTACTCCCTTTTTGTGTTCTCCTATAAAACACAGTGCTAGGCAGAAAATAGGCACTCAATACATCTTTTTGAAAAACAGAAAGCAAGAAATAAGGGTAAAAAATAAAAGTCACAGTCAAGGATGAACTATCCAGAATTCAAGCAAACTCTGATGTTTAAAATGAAGGAGAAAGGACAGAGGGAGACAGAGAAGGAGGGAAGGAGGGAAGCAGCCTGGCATAGTGCACAGAGTGCTGCAACTACAATCAGGAAAAATGAGTTTGAATCTCACCTCAGATACTGTGTGATCATGATGAATGCAGAACCTCAATCTCCTTCTCTGTAAAACTGTGTTAATGATAACCTCTATCACAGGGCTGTTGTGAGAAAAGTGCTTTGGAAAACTCCTTCTATGGGGGTAGCTGGGTGGCACAGAGGATAGAGTGCCAGGCCTGCAGTCAGAAAGACTCATTTTCCCATGTTCCAATCTGGCCTCAGATACTTACTAGTTGAGTGAGCCTGGGCAAGTCATTTCACCCTATTTGCCTCAGTTTCCTCATCTGCAAAATGAGCTGGAGAAGGAAATGGCAAACCGCTCCAGTATCTTTGCCAAGAAAACCCCAAATGGGATCATAAAGAGTCTGACGTGACTGAAATGACTGAACAGTAACAATAAAGTTCTCTATAAATGTTAATTATTATTATAGCTATAGGGATAGATACTAGACTATGTGGGGAAGAATAATACATAAAACAATGATGCATAATTGTCAATAATTTTGCTATATTCTGATACCTCCTGGACAATAAATATGGCATACTCCCATAGAAACACATTGACTGGCCCCCAAAACTTGTCCATTCCCCTAATTTCTCCATTTTTGTTGATGGAACCATCATTTGCTCAATTATCCAAGCTTAAAAAACCTCAGTATTCTCTGTGACTCTTCCCTCTCTTGCACATCTAACATGCACCAGTTGTTTCTCTGCCATATCTCTCACCTCCATCATCAGCTTTCTGTCCGCACTACAGCCTTCCTAATTCACGTCCTTATTGCCTTTCTTCTCTCTGATTTGGACCATTGCAATAACCTCCTAATCGGTCTCGTCTCCATTCTATCCTCTCTCAAATCTATTGTACTGCTACACAAGGAAGCCACCCAGTACACTGTTTTGGTCATAGGAGAAAACATCTATTAGTGAAAGAAGAAAGGAAGGAAGGAAGATAAGCTACTATTATTATTATTCTCTCCCCCTCGAATTTCAAACATTCAAATAATGCTTATAACATCACACTTGACCCTAAGCTAAGCAAGAACAAAATAAGAGAAAGAAAATGTTAGAGTGGAGTGAGCATGTATTGATTTAATTAAACTAATTTCCGCTGTAATAAGAAAAGCTCTGTTTTCTTCATTCAACTGAGGCACGTGAACATTGAAAAGATCCTGAGTTATTGAAATGTCCTCCAAAGCATTCTGCTTGCTGTTGCCTATAAATCTAATCACTAAAAGACATGGTGCATTAAGAACAGGTTTCATTTATGCTTTATTTGAAATTTTCTTTGTGTTGTTTCATTACAGGATTAGTTAATGGGAAAATTTCCCAACCAAAAAGAAAAGAATGGTAAAATAATAATAATTTCCATCAATTGTAAAATGAAATAATCAGTGAATGATGTTAAGGAGTTGTAAAATGCTGTTCAAGCTCTTGGATTTGGAGGGTCCCTATCAGAGTATCTAGTATTTCTCAGCCTCTACCAATCCTTCACTTACATAGAAAAGCCATAGAAGATTAAAATAATGAAATAGGATGGATCCATTCTTTAATATTCAGACCCCAAGCATGTAAGTGACCTCAGGAAATGTTTTATTTAGTAGAAATGCTTTAGTTTGATTTCCCCAGAAAAGGAAAAAAGTCATCTAGCCCAATTATGACCCAAGCAGGTAGCCCAACTACAATATCCCCAATTACTGGTTATCCGTCTTCTACTTGAGGAAATCTGTGGATGGGGAAACTAGATAGCCAATTCTATTTTTAGAGAGCTCTAAATTTTAAGCTTTTTTTTCCTAGTTATTTGGTGAGTTTTGTTTTTGGTTGTTTTTCATATCTAGCAGATACATAGTGTCCCAAAGAGCTTGGTGTGGTTTTTAAGGTTTCAAGCTTAAAACAGTACTAAGGCTTTTGGAACACTTTAAATATACTTCTGCAATGTATTTAGCCATTACTTCTTATTCTGCCTTCTATGATCAAGTTAGAACAAGTCTAATCCCTTTTCTGTAGGACAGCTTTTCAAGTACTAAACTGGCCTAGTCCTTTCAAGCAACTTTTGTATGCCTTGGTTTCAGTGAGGCCGTATCTTAGCTGGTGTTTCCAGTTTTGTGTTATCCACAAACTTAATGAGCATGCCATCCATTCCTTTGTCCAAACCATTGATGAAAAGGTTTAAAAGGACTAGATCTCACACAAGCCAGTACATCATTCACTAGGGACCTTTCTCCATGTTGACATTAATCCATTAATCAGCACTCTTTGAGTCCATGGGTTCAACCTATTTTGAATCCATTTGCATGTATTGCAAGACCATACATCTTGCCATCTTGTCTACAACCATGTCATGGAGTATACAGGTGGCACATTGGATAGAGGACTAATAGTCAGGAAGACCTGTATTCAAATATGGCCGTAGAGACTTACTAGCTGTGTGACCCTGGCAGGTTACTTATCCTCTGTTGTCTCAGTTTCCTCATCTGTAAAATGGGAGAAATAATAACACATACTCCCAGGGTTTTTGTGAGCACAAATGAAATAATAATTGTAAAGTGTTTAGCACAGTGTAACACATTGTAAGTTCTATATAAATGTTAGTTATTATTATTATCATTATCATTATTGTTACATTGCCAAATGACTTGCTGAAATCAGGTATGCTATGTTTGTAATATTTCTCTAATCTACCAGTTTGTAATCTTCTCAAAAAAAAGACATTAGATTAATCTGGCATAACTTTTTTTTCTTGAACTTATATTGACCCATAGCAATCACTGCTTCACTTTTTGCTTCCTCACAAACAATCCCGTTAATAATACATTCTAGGAGTTTATCAGGAACCAAAACCAAGCTCACCAAACTATAGTTTAAAGAATCTACCTTATTTTTTTAAGATCAGAAATATTTTCCTAGTCCAGGCTTCTGGCATACCTCACAATTTCAACAGTATTTTTCAGAAGATAGTTATTTTGCCTCCTCATATGAATATTACTGGGTTTTTGGCTTGTTTTTTGCTCTATGTATTTCTGTACAGACATCTGGGTCTACGGGTATTATTGTTTCCTATTAATTACTGGGTCATTCCACTGTTACTCTTCTCCCTGTGTTATCAGCTACACTCTGTGATATCTGTCCTAGGGGAGTTTGTAAACAGTTTTTCCTTCCCCTCCCCTTTTTATCCTGTTTAAACTGTGAGTGGTTAGGTCTGTAAATCATTAACATATATGTTCTTTTTGGACCTCATAAGATGTATTTCATCCCTGACCAAAGGCCTATCATTTCCATCTCTTAAGACTTACTCTGGAAGCGAAGCTCAAATAGTCATCTCTAACAATATCCTCTTAACGAGCAAGTCACTTCTCATATCCTCCTTTCTCTTCTAATACCCCTATCTTCAGTTGGTAGCAATGATTTCAGTTTCTTCCCTACGACATCCTTAATAAACAAAAATTGGCTGACTTAATAAATTGTCAACACATTTAAGTAAATAAGCATACAAGATAAAGAATAAAGTTTTACATAACACCTTAGCTTTAACAAAGTAAAACCAAACACATCAATAGGTAACAAAACAAAAGGTAAAAGGGACAGATTTTACCTTGTCTAATTATAGACATCCCTGAAGTACTACTAATGTTGGCTATTTCTTTGTTGTTTTAAAATTTAATTATAGTCAATGTATATACAGTTCTGATTCTGCTTATCTCACTTTCCATCATTTCATATAGGTCTTTCTGTGTTGCTTTGTATTCATTATATTTATATTTTTTACAATGTTATAGTAGTTTCATTAATATAACCTAACTAATTTAGCCACCCTCCAAACACTATATATATTATTTCTTTTTTTGCCATTACAAATAAAAGTTACACGTATAATGTGTAATACATTTTGTTTAACTAGTATATCTTGTATTCCTTTTATGATATTTTAGAATATTTGTATGATACTTTAGGATCCCTACCAATGGAATAACTGGATGAAAGAATGTGATGTAATACTGCTCTCCAAAATATTCACACTAAACTCTAATACCACCATTCGTCTAAAATTTCCTAACTCCTAGAGATTCTTTCTAGGGTCCTTCTCATAGTATTAATTGTCCACATTTGATGAATTTGAGAAGCCTCTCCATCATATCCATAAAGAGCATACCTCTTTATTCATTTCATGTTAATATAAAACCAACTTCTTGGCACGTGCACAGTTGGCAACTTTCCAGTTGGGATGTTTCCCCCCTATTGAGGGATTTGGCTCTTTAGCATTATACCACTGAGCATAGGAAATGACTTTCTCCTCCAAGGATGCCCCTCTACTCTTTGTTCAAAGAACTTCAAACCTATTGCAGAATGTAGGTAATTCAGTGTGCTTCAGAACCATGGATTATTAGACTCCCAGGTTTAGAAGGGACATCAGAGGTCATAGAGTTCAGCCTGTACTTAAACAGTAACCCTTTGTTTCTTCCCTTCTTTCTTCATGTCACATTCTTCTATCCTCCATCCTCCTAACACAGATTTGGATTCACCTCTACCTCTTCTGATCGTTGTTCCTTTTTGTCCCCTTCGATGTGCTTTTTCCATGCTTTCAAGTAAAGATCTCAATTTTGTTTAATGAGCCAAAGAGAAGACAAGTATTTCAATTGCCCTTTCACCTTCTCCTCTAGCTGGAGAACAGTGTATTTCAGTATATATGCATTTGCTATTTAGTGCTGGCATAAAAATAAATATAGCACAATGTGTTCGGGCCACCAAGACATTCTTAGGTAGCACGGTATACTGGGGAGATTGTCTGAGAAAGCTCATCTGTAATCCTGTCTGTGATGTGTACTATCTTTGTGCAAATCACTTAAATCCCCTGAGCCTCAATTTTCTCATCTATAAACTGGGATGATACTGCTCTATTTACTTGACAGTGTTGTTGTGTTATAAATGTTTCATAAACATTACAAATATAAAGCTATTATGACACCCTTTACTTTTGCTAAAATTGAGTCGCTCAGTTCTCTGTCATTCTTGCTGTCAACTGCCACAATAAACTACCTGGAATGTAAGTAAGCTGTAAACTGCTGGAAGAACAGAATGACATAATGGGAAGACCTGAGTTGTGGTCCTAGCTTGGAACTATCTGAAGGGACAAGGTATATACTCTTTTTGGCTCTCCAGGACCACATCTGTACAGAGGAATAATTGTATTTGTCTCACCTCATGGGTTTTCTGTGGTGATTAGATCACTTTGTAAAAGTTCTTCAAAAGCATCAGATCATCTTAGAGATGTATGCAGTGTTTTTACTCTCTTCATATGCCCAATTGTCCCTACAGAAATAAGGTGTCTCTTGGTGTTTATCCTTAGCTCTTATTAATGCTGAGCCCTCATTTTTCTCAATTGGCCCTCCCCGAGGATACAAGGAAAAAAAACTCAACGTTCACCTAACTGATGTTTTAATCTAAAATCTTTGCTCTTCCTAAAAATGAGCTGTCAACATGGAGAAGAGCCCAACAGACATAAAAACTCAATTGGGAAATACTTTGCTTCTCCGTAAAAGCCTGGATCATTAGGCCTCAGGCATTTCAAACGAAGTCAATGGTAGGATTTTTTTTTTGTTCTCTATTTGAAGAAATGATAAGCTTGCCATAATTGTGTCAGTTGAAATGAGAAGAATATTGACACCCCCTGTACAAATAAATGGCATAAAATAGATTTGAAAAATTAATAAAATCGGGAGAAAAAGACACCCTAAACTGGAAGAGAAAATAAATCATCCAATAATTGAAGTATTCGGCCACAAGCTTCAGAACTGATTCTTAAATAGTCATCATCTTTTACTTTTCTATTTTGAGTAGAAAAAAAGGAATATTTGATGGAAGGAAAACATACATTCATTATGGAATCTAAGTGTTACTATGCAGGCTGAAGTCTTTTTGCTGGGCCTATACTTTGGGAAGGTACACCTTCCTGAAACCAAGATGTGCACTGGGACTCAGTGAATTGAACATTGGGAATTAGAAAACAGTGTTTTCATTAGCTGGTGATGAACAAGAACTGAAATGTCTGACATTTATTACCCATGTAACCTCTGGCAAAGGGGCAGTTAGGTGGCTCAGTTGCCTGGAGTCAGGAAGTCTCATCTTCCTGAGTTCTAATTTGGCCACAGACATGTACTCATCTGTAAAATAAGCTGGAAAAGGAAGCATCAAACTACTCCAGTATCTTTGCAAGAAAATTCCAAATGGGGTCATGAAGAGTCAGGCATGACTGAAATAACTGAGCAAAAATGTGCCAGACATTATGTTAAGTTCTTTACAAACATCATTTGTTTTTCACAACTTTGGTGATAGGAGTTATCTTTATCCCCATTTTACTGCTGAGGAAACTGAGGCAGACAGATTAAGTGATTTGCCCAGAATCACAGTGTTATATCATAAAGTATTATATAAATAAGAGCTAAATTAGCACTGATAATTCATCTTTTTTTTTGCTTCCCCACATAGATACATAAAGTCAAACTACAAATTACCATCTTCTACCCCATCAAGCAGGGCAAGTGTGTTGGACCACTAGACCCCATCTCCTTTGGTGATTACTTTTTCATTTTAAGGGTGATAAATTTAAATTTATTTCCTAAAGATGTTAAGGATTGTGGGAAGCACACAGTATGACTTGCCCTAATTCCCCATTCCCTAAGGATAACCCCAGGTCCTCTGGAACACTGGACTGCTAAGTATCTTGGCATGAAGCATTAACAGTATCTCTTGGGGATTCTAAATTGTATCATATTTAATGAGTCAGACAAAGATAGCAAGCACAGAATTACTTGTCATTTCCTTGGCCTTGGTTTTAGCTTTCAAAAATCCCTCTCTTTTGTAAGCCTATATATATATATATATATATGTATATATGTATATGTGTATGTGTGTGTATATACGTGTGTGTGTGTGTGTATATATATGTGTATATATATATATTATATATGTGTGTATATATATATCTCACTGGTTTTCCCTGTGAGAGTGAATTTAGAAGATACATTCCAGGTACTGAAGTACTTCCCTGAGGACATTCTCCTTATGTTTGTACAGTCAACCCATAATGTAAGAATTTCTTTGGTCTTCTCTCACCCACATAGAGCCTGAGGGACTCCAGCATCTTTACTTTGAGCCAGAGAAATGGCAGCTATCACTTTGGCTGCAGATTGTAAGATTGTCATCATTTTCTGTCTATACAAAATTAACCTTGTCCATCGATAAGACTGTATTTTTTTCTAGTATGTTCTGTCAAATATAAAATCTCCACTCCCTCTTCTAGTTCCAGTACTGCCACTCACTGGCCATATGACCATGGGTAAAGTCTCTTCCCTTTTCTGGGCCTTATTTTCATCTTTACAATAATGGGGATGGACTTGACAATCTCTAAGGTGCCTTCTAGCCCTACCATTCAGCAACGTTCCTGATGATTCTGGAGCTATGTAAGAAACAATAGAATAAATATGAAAATGTGTCAAGAAGTAGTAACATCATGAGAGCGTAGATTTAGCGATGGAGAAGACTTTAGAGGCTATCAAGTCCAACTCCCTCATTTTACAGATGAGGAAACTGAGTCACAGACATATGAAGTGACTTACTCAAAACCACATGTTTTGTGTCAGAGGCAGAATTCAAATGTCCTGCCTCTAGGTCGGATTTCTAACAATCACACCACCTAGCTATTTGTGGACAGCTGCTATATTAGAGTTCAAATACTTCAATTTTCCCCTCACATTTTCTCCTTCCCTTTAAATTCATCTCCTGATTATAAACAAGGATGAGACAGTTTCATTAATTAAAAGAGTCAAGTGTCAGAAAATAAATTTATTCAAAAATTACCAACTTTTCCCCCGTGATCCTTTTAGTTAGACTCTTATCATTCCTCAGTTGTTTTTTTTTCTTCTGCTGTCATTTACATCCTACCTTTTTTAAGAAGACCTTTAAGGGCAAAAGGAAGGTAATTTGGCCCCTCCAGAAGAAATTTTCATAAAGCAGTAGCCTCTAACTTTAATGTGAATTGTGGTAACTGTCCTATGATAATTGTCATACGTGCTAAACTCTAACAGGGGAAAATCAGGCCCTGAAGTGGCCAAGTTGGAAAAGCCTCATTCAGGCTTTACTGATGTTGAGGCCATTAAATCAGCTCAAAGTCACATTTTCATAACACAAAGTGATATTATGCAGCTTGAATTTCTCCTGATATTATGATGGGGTTTGAAATTTAACTTTATTAATTAACATTTTCATTTTGCTGTAATTTTAGAGTGCTTTGATTTTCTAGAAGTGGTAATTACCAAGTGCACAGCAGAAGGTAGGATGCATACTAAAAGAGTTTTATCACATAGTCCCTGCTAAGCACAGAGCTTAGAAAGATGCCTCTGTTCACCCAGACCACGTTTCATAGACGATTATCAAACAATGGCTTTAGTGCTTATTAAATCCTTTGAGAGATTCTGCTATATCCATTGCTGAGTCATGGGTGAAATAAATGGATGGTTCTAAATTAATCATAGGTTGCATCTGTTTTCAAACAGAATCTATTCATTGTAGTGTAAATTAGATGCATCATGTAAAATGACTATGATCATGGGGTTTAGAGCTGTAAAGGGAACCTTCTTTGGAGGTCATCTAATTTAACCCCCTTATTTTAGAAAGGAGGAAACTGAGGCCTTAAGAGCTTAGTTTCCTTCACTTACATGGCCACTACCCTGGTTCAGGCCTTCACTGTATTTTGCTCAGACTATTGCAATAGTCTAGTAGTTGGGCTCTCTGCCTTCTGTTACTCTACTCATCCATCCTCTACAACTGGCTATCTTACTCTGCAGTAAGCTCCAGGGCTTCAGGGGTTCCCTATTACTTCTAGTTCTAAGGCAAACTCTTCTGTTCATCATTTGACATCTGCCCCTTGTCTACTTTTCCAGGTGTATTACTCATTCCTCCCCTTCATACACTATATCTCAGTCCAGTTGGCCTGCTTGCTGATGCTGACATAAGATATTCTATTTTCTGACTTTGTGAAGACCATCTGTCAAGCCTGGAGTCCACTCCCCACTCACTTCTGTCTCTTAGAATCCCTGGTTCCCTTCCATGGTTAACTCAAGATCCTAAATGAGCTTCTTCATTATCTCTTAAGTGGCCAGTGCCCCCCAAGAATTTACTTTGATTTTACTTTGCCTGTATTTTGGATTCATGTATATGAGTATCTGTTATTTGCCTCAGTAGAATATAAACTCTTTGAGAGAAGAGACTCTTCTATTTCTGTCTGTGTCCACAGTGCCTAGCACAATGTCTGGAATATAGTTGACACTTCAAAAATCCTCATTAGTTTATTGATCGGTTGGAGAGACTCACCCATGGTCAAAGACTACTGAGTAGGGTTGCTGGAACTAGAAGCCAACCCTCCTATAGAACTACCTTTTGCTGGTAAACTCTACTCAACAGTGACTCAGGAGTAGTTCTCTAGATTTTTCCATGAGATTCTCCGACTCATGGGATCATAGATTTGGACCTGGAAGGTACCTTAGATTCCATTGGATTCTACCCTGTCTTTTACAGTTTAGAAAACTGAGGCTGGAATTGACTATGTGTTCTCTAAGCACCTTTCCCAATACACTGATGCTATGAAAGGGTTATTCTGAATAGATAGAGACTTTACTCACTAGAAAGATTTCATATACCACATTAAATTTTAATATTTAACATTCTGATTTAAACTCCAGGTTCTTGATTTTTCATAAATAGGTTTCTTATAGCCTAATCACCTAAATAAAATGATAACATTTGAGTTTCTAAATCTTCAAAACAGAGGTCCAGACTCTGACCTTTCTTGACACCCCCAGTACTTAGCACAATTTCTGGCACATAGTAGGCACCTAATAAATACTTGTTGACTGATTGGCTCAGCAGGGGTAGTTGACCAGCCTTCCTCCCTTTTCCACCTCCTTCTTTTTTTCCTCCTACACTCTACTCTCTGCCATAGTCATCCCATCTTTTACCCACAGGATGAATGAATTTTGAATTCTGAGGTGAAGATGCTCAAGAAAACAGACAGCAACTAAAAGTGGAATACAGAGCAGGAACTGGGCCCTAGCTTTGGGCCTCCACCTCTCTTGCTCTCTGGCTTTTGTTTCAGGAACATCTGGTTTACAACACTTCTTCAGAGCTCTCTAGAGTTGCATTAGGGAGGCAAGCCTGTATAACAACATTTAAACTATGAATTACTTCATTTGAATATCTGCTCTACTGCCCATTTCCATGCAGTGGGGCATCTGTTCTTTTGGAAGCTCATTTGTTAGGGAGAAGCAACTTCCTTTTTTCCCCTTCTACCCTTCCAGCTTAAGCTAGATGAGAACAGTAGCAGGGCCATGTGGTATTAGGCCTGTGGTCCACCCAGCACTGAAACACATGGTGAGGATACTGCCCCATCCCAGAACTCCTCCAGGCCAAAGCCAGTAGAAAGAGGGTCTGGGTATCCATCAAGGTTGAAACTAGGCTCAAAGGGCTCAAGGAACTCAAAGACAAAAACCTCTCTGGTCATAATCAGAGAAACAAACAACAGGTAGGGAAATGATGGAGATGTCATTGAGCAAAGAAGGTAAGTAAACAGGGAAGCAAACAGGGTCTGAAGGATGTCTACAGAACGCAGCACCAAGGGACCAACCAGGGAGGTAAGCAGTGTACAACACAGGACTGAAGAAGGGACTCAAACCATAATTGAAGCAAGAATCTGTAAACCAGGAAAACATGTAAAGCCTGAGATCTCCAGTGAAAAATGCCAAAATACAATGAGTTGGTCAGCACTTAGGATTGTTCCAGAGATTTAAAGCTGGACAGGGCTGAGCCAGCCATAATTTCCCACTCTGCCTAAAGCAGTACAGTGGGGGTTGCATTCATGATGCCTATAGAAGGGCTTTATTGATCTTCTTGACATCTACTACAGATCTAAGAAGGATTTTCCTAACATTCTCAACATCCCTTAACCTAAGAAGACTAAGACTGCCTTGCCTGTAAATTTATCAAAATCCTCCTTGAACCTCACTTAATTTTTTATCTTGTTTTCTTCCCCTTCCCT